>NC_066873.1:12593083-13800575 GCF_022985175.1 Labeo rohita
TTATACCTTAAAAAGGGTTGGGCCAACCATGGGATGTCAGCATGAAATTAAAAGCTTGCCATATTGTGAATGATTTATTGATGCGTATTATTCCAAAGGAAAAAAATGTTTATAATATTTAATCAAAACGTAATTACCTTTTACATCCACTTTTCCCCTCCCATCCACCTGACTTCATTCTTACAACAACCTCTTTTTACAATACATTCTATACCAGACTGATAAAATCCCGTTCTGCATTTTTTCATGTTGAAATCCATCTTTTGCACGTCACATGTGTGTAAAATGGGCTGCAGATAACATTTTTCATGTCGACTAATGCTCAGATTGTTGCTGATATCTGCCTGTAATACATTCACTTGACAATCTTCGAGAAAGTGGAAAAGAAGATTCAAATCAGTGTGCTTGAGATTGCTTTTGTTTTAAGTGGTGTGGCAACATTCCAGAAAGATTTTTTTTAAGAAAGACTACAAAAAAATTGTATGATAAAGTTAAACACAGTGCATTTCTTTCAGTAGTTTTTCTCTACTCCCACCTGCCTATTTCATTCACTCTGTGTATGATCTTCACCAGGGATTTCAGACCTTCATCAGACCTCCACTTTTCATTTCATACAATCTTTTATTTCATGTTTTATGCATATCCGTAGAGAAAGGTAGCATCTCCTACTGTAATCTCTTCTCCCATCTCCTCTCTGTATGCTTCAGGCAGTTTGAAGTGTGGGGGATGTTCAGAGCTGTTTCTCAGTTAAACTCAACTCTGTGACTGTTGGCCCAGTCTTGTTGTTGAAATGTGTAAAAGGGACAAATTCACTTAACAGACACTTTCTCAAGTCGTATTTAAGAGCATACACAGAGTAAAATAAGTATTTAACACGTCATACAAAGAAAACAAAACAAGTAAGTTCAGAAAGTATGTGTAATGAAATGGAATGACACAGGGATAAAAAAAAGGCATGGAAGCCAAGACAGCAGCTGAAATCTATCAGCAATTACAAAGCAATTCTGGCTCTTTTCATTGGAAATTAATATTAGCTGGTTCAGTCCCAACACCTTCAGTACCAGGATGATGAAGTTGAAACAAGGGTTGACATTTCAGCAAGACAACGATCCCAAACACAGCCAAGGAAACTCTCAGTTGGTTTCAGAAAAAGAAAATCAAGCTGCTAGAATGGCCCAGCCAATCACCTGCTTTGAATCCAATCGAAAGTAAGGACTAAAGTTTAGAATTCATAGAAGAGGCCCACGGAATCTTCAAGATTTGAAAAGACTGTGGAAGAATGAGTCAAAATCACACCTGAGCAATGTGTGCGACTAGTTTCTCCACACAGGTGGCACCTTGAAGCTGTCATTACCAACAAAGACTTTTGTACAAACTATTAAATTTCAGAAGTTCAATAGTTTTCCCCTGTGTCATTCCATTTTATTACACATAACTTCGTTTCTGAAATCATTTGTTTTGTTTTATTTGTATGTATGGGTTGCTTGTGTTGTCATCGACATCTGGTGAAAATTTCATGTCAACAGCACCTTTAAAAATGTATTTACTGGGAAAAAAGGTGATGTGTTCAATACTTATTTTACCTGCTGTAAACCTTCCTCTTATTCGCTGATCACATGCTGTCCAGTTTAAACCAGTCAATATGTGCTGGCATAGCGCTGCCCCATGCTTATTTAAATTAAATCATTGTTATTTCAACACAAACACGCCTACTTTCTGTGTAAATTAGGCTAATTAGATTATTTATTATTTGCAAACTGCCTGCTGTTATTACCGCCCACGCAAAGCAGATGGTAAATCAAACTAATTTAACCATGTGATGTCTGACATATGCTATAATAGTCTTCTGCAATAATAGAATTCTGAATTAAAAAAAAAAAACTGCATAGTTTTATACAAAAAAAAAGCTATAAATATGCTATTTTGTGCAGTTGCTGATGTTCATACAGTCAAAAGTCAGATGTCAGTTGTATATCTCCAAATACTTTTTAAGTATATAAAGCAGTGTTGCTTAACTGTGGTCCTGGGCGCCCCCTGCACCCCCCCCCCAAACACTGCACATTTTGTATGTCTCCCTTCTCTGACACACTCATTTCAGGTCTTGGAGTTTCTTTTAATGAGCTGATAAGTTGAATCAAGTGTGTTTGATAAGAGAGAGACACAAAATATGTAGTGTTGGGGGGGTGCCCAAGACCAGGGTTGAGAAACACTGACTGAAAGTGTTTCACAATCCGAAATTTGAACTGTTTTACAATTATATTAAAAGACCTTTTACTTGCTAATATAGTATAAACTATCAGTCAGGCGTATGAAGGCATGTAGTAGGCAACATTTTTAGCAAAGTTTTAATCATATTGGTAATTTAAACATCTTAAAGGAGACCTATTATGGGCCATTCTGCAATATGTAATATACGTCTCCGGTGTCCCCAGAATGTGTCTGTGAAGCTTCAGCTCAAAATACCCCACAGATCATTTATTATATAATTTTGAAAATGCCTATTTAGAGTGAAAGCAGAAACACTGTTTTCGTGCATGTCTCTTTAAATGCAAATGAGCTGCTGCTCCCCGCCCCCCTTTTTTTTTTCACAAAAGGACTGTGCCTTTACAGCTCCTACCTCAGATACTCGGCTAAAAGTCATCTGTTTGGTTTTGATTATTATGTCTATCGTGCTGAGATGCAATGTTAGTTTAAACTTCTGATATACGGTTTACTGAGCACACACATCTGAACCACATGCACAGAAAGATGCTGTTACACGGCATGTGAGTAGTAAACTGTGTCTCTTTCATGTCTTATTGTGCTTAGTGTCAAATACACACAAGTTTATGGTGAAAACGCCCAGGAGTTAAAAAAAACAGTCAGTTCTGTCTCTCAAGGTAAATAGCTAGGAAAGAAATTGCATGTTTAAATTAGATCTGTGTGGCAGCAGCATAATATACAGTAAATAAATCAATAAATCTACTGCTGTCTTGTCTCCTCTGAGGCTGGGACTGTAAATAATGTTCTGACTGTGCAGCCAACAACAGAACAGTTAGCATGCTTTGCTTGAACTTTCGCCATGGCGTTAGAACTGCTACACCATTGTCACTTGGAATCCTGCAGATTAAAGGAGAGCTCCACTTCCAGAACAACAATTTACTCACCCCCTTGTCATCCAAGATGTATTTCTGTCTTCAGTCGTAAAGAGCCTGTGCTGCACAAGCTTTTGTGCTTAAAAAGTATACAAATTTTTATTTTTCGAAAAAAATGACTGATCGTTTCAAGCCTTTTGAAGCTGCATTTAAACTACATTTTGGAAGTTCAAAATCGGGGGACAATTGAAGTCTATTATATGAAGAAAAATCCTGAAATGTTTTCCTCAAAAACCATAATTTCTTACGACATCTTGGATGACAAGGGGGTGAGTAAATTATTTGTAAACTGTTGTTCTGGAAGTGGACTTCTCCTTTAAGGGGCGATAATATTAAAATCTGAGTGGCTTGTTTTTTTACAAGCTTGCAGAGAAAGGCTTAAAAAAATGACTGGGTTGTTCTTTGTCATGTTTTCTGGGTTGTTAGATGCACTGGGGACCCGATTATAGCACTTAAAAAGTCAGATTTTCATGATGTCTGCTTTAAAAATTTGTATATCAGTAGGCATTATAAGGATCAAAGAGATGTTGGCATTAATTTTCTATTCTTTGTGGAAGCAATAATTCATCAAATGATGGAGAAGAGTGTCATAACCAGACATGTAGCCATTAGAGCGCTCACACACTGAGTCACAGTGCTGGAGTGATGCTCTACAGTCCCAGTAAAATATGCCAGATCACAGGTAGTCTGCTACAACCTCCATAACCTGTCAGCCAGAACCAACCCGCAAGATGGGGCATTGCAGCGTGCAAATTGCACTGTTACCTGGTTACCTGATTTTTTTTTTAATATATCCTCTAGAGACTCTTATTATTTTGAAACACTGGCTGCTCATGCTCTAACCGTGTTGACATGATGGGATATAAAACAGCTAGAGGAAATATGATGGAACTTTTTTTTTTTTTTGTGAGGTGGGAAAAATAAATAAATATTAAAATAACTTGTAGTACATGATGATGAATAGTTTTTCCTGCCCTTTGCTTTCATGTTCTGTTTCCTTGTCATGAACATCTTGCCAAAGGGCGTTTTTAAAAGAAAACCAGATTGGACTGGGCTTTCTTCCAATAAATGTCCTCCAGTTGTCCCATCCCATTAATAATATTTACATTAGGCCTCTTACCCCACACCTTTTAACATGTCACATTTTTTTATTCTTGTGGCATGTCCAACCAAAACTGACCTTCACCGCATATTAGATTCAAGCCTGTGAATTAAACATTTCATTCCACAACTCTTTCTAACTTCCCACAAATCAACCACTCCCTGGAGGACAGTCGCTGACATCTCTTTGGTCTGACAGATTAGATACTGGCCTTCCCAAACCACCCCAAACAGATCCACCGCACAGAATCTGTTTTTTAAGAGGTCCCGAGAGATTAAAGAGAGTTAAGGGTATCGCTGTGTTCCATCCAGAGCCTACATATCATTTTTATGTTGTGTTGGGAACAAATGATTGATTTATGTTTCAGTGGTTACATTTTCTCCTGGCAGCGAGGGGTCCAAGGGTCTAAAAACAAACTTGAATTTGTATCTGAAAGCAAACAAAGATTAAAAAAAAAAAAAACTTGTATACTTCTGAGAATATCTTAAAATTAAGAAACATTGACTATCATGTTGAATAAACGAATTTGCTGCAGTATTTGGACATGTGTTCCTTAAAGTCTAAAAGGTTACTGTAACAATTTTCAGATTACAATTTGATATTGGCTTTATAGGGATAAAAGAGATGTTGGTGTTCATTTTCTTTTGATTGTGGAAGCAATAATTCATCAAATGATGGAAAGAATGTTATGACCAGAGATGCAACTATTAGAGAGCTCAGCGCTGAGCATTTCCTTTTCATAGTGACATGTTTAGTTAACATATAGGAACTTCTTTTGGGGGAAGTAAATAAGCTCCTACTTCAGAGTATGGTCTAAAACAGTTTTATAGGAACCAACAGTGATGTAAGTGTATACTGAATGGCCAAAAACCTACGAAACATGGCTACCTGGCTGCTTTAAAAAGCAGTGTAAAAATATTTACTCCACGAACATGGAAAATGGTGATAACAGCATTTACCTGGGGGCTGTTTCATAAAAGACGCTAAGAAAAGCGAGGATTAAAGTCCAAAACCTGACTTAAAATAACCTAGCAAATCAATTGCATGAACTTAAATGACAATTTAAGTTCATGCAATCTCACTAATTTAATCCAGGTTCAATGAGTCAAGATAATTTGATGTGTACACTTATTCTTAAGCAGCCCTTAATGTCAATCATGGATCGAATTGATCCACCATGGCTAATAGCAAATGTATTTGTGCTGTTTAATGCATTTGAGATGTTGTGTTTTCCCCAGTGCATAATGGACATGTCACAGTTACATTCTTCATCTGTAAATGTTATAAAGTCATGCAAATAATACTTTTTACTGTCAGGAGTGGCCCAGGCTGATGCGAGAGAATGAGCGCTACTGCGCACATGCATGCTTAACAGACTAATTTTGAATAAAATTTACATTTAATATATAAAATATTTTATATTTCAATAAAATATTTGTTGTTGGACATTTACATGTGACATGTAGAATTTTAAACCTAGATATAAGTGTGTTTTTATGATAGCAGTAACTGTAAATCAAATATAACCTAGCTAATACAGCCCTAATTACTAGCTCAAATGAGTCAATGTGTATTTCTTATATCAGTTAAAATGTCTGTTTTCTATTGTTAGTTTCAATTTTTAATTTAGATTTTAACTTTTGTGTTTTTAATGCTTTAAAGCCAGTTTTATATTGTAATATTTAATGTTCTGCTAATAACCATAAAGGTACAGCTGTCATAAAACCAGAGAGAAGGCCTGCATGGCTAGAAACTGCTGAACGAGTCAATGTGGAAGTAGCAACTATGTAAAAAAGTTTTTTAATATATCTTAAAATGTTAATTAATTGTATGTGAGAGTCAGTGGTAATTTGAATGCGTTCCTGTTGGTCAGTATTAGAGGAACTTAGCCTGATAGTTAACCTGGCCCGGATCAGGTTAGTTTCCCAGCATAAGTTGCTAGATTGACTAAGCTTGAGCTATGATAAATCTGCTTTATGAAACCAAATCAAGTGACAATAAGTCAGAAACAATCCTGTTTTCTGCAGAGTTTTTTTTTTCCCTCAGATTTGATGGTATGCAACACGTTATCATAGTCAGATTTAGTCAGATTTCCGTGCTCTTTCAATCGTGTAAATTGTGCGTTTACATTCGATTTCCGTTATCACAAATTCAACAACACACAACAAAAACAGCTCAGGTCATGGCATCCTCCATTCACCGGTTGTTGCCGGTGCAAATGCAACCAGGAAAATGGCATGAAGGAGAAATTGGTTCTCTAACCACCATGCTGGCTAATTATTAGAACTAAGTTCTGAGAACTATGCTGTGCGAAAGCCTTTAATTTTATAAAAAAAAAATAAATAAATAAATAAAAATTTTATTTTTACAATATTTAATGTAAATATAACTTTAAAAACATTGTATACTTACGGCATTAAAAACATTGTATAGACAGCAATATGCAATATACATGTCTTTATTTAAACAATCGAAACACTTTAAATTGCCATTTGAGACCTTTTAATTGATGTAAGTAAAGGTTTTGCAAGATTCATTATAGTGGATTGTTTGAAAGTTGGACTTCCCAGTTCTATTGCCATTCGCTATAGAGATTTCAACAACATCCTAAAATGTTTGTATCTTTCATAAGTCATTTGCATGTTGCAAGACAAGAAGTTATCGCTGACATCCACTGACATGGATTTGAAGAAACTGTAAATGGTGCATTAAAGGGGCAGTTTACTTGAAAATAAAAATCCTGTCATTTACTCACTTTTTTGGTTCTAATGCACATACATAGAATACATCACTTATGGTAAACAGGGAAGCTTGAACATGTATTTCTGATGTATGAGGAACAGTGAGGGTTGTTGTAGCGTGTGGTGTTTGCACAAGTTATTCGTTGCCATATAGTACACATATGGTATGCATTGTTGTATTTTGTTTACCATGGTTGATGCACTTTATGTACGTGTTTAACGTTGTATGCAAATAAAAGCCTAAATAAATCTGTTAGTCATAAAAGGCATTTGTATCTCTTTACAAGACTTTAAATAAACTGTTCAATTAATATGTGACTGTGGACCACAAAACCAGTCATAAGGGTCAAGGGGAATAAATAAGCTTTCCATTGATGTATGGTTTGTTAGTATAGAACAATATTTGCAGCAACTATTTGAAAATCTGGAATCTAAGGGTTCAAGAAAATCAAAATTATTGAGAAAATCACCTTCAAAGTTGTCCAAATGAAGTTCTTAGCCATGCATATTACTGATCAAAAATCAAGTTTCGATATTTATGATATGAAATATACAAAATATCTTCATGGAACATGATCTTTACTTAACTAGGGCCCTATGAAATCTGTTTTATTTTTTCCCAAATTCCGTTTTTTCTGTTTTAATCTTTCTGGATTCCATTTTTTTTTCCCTTTTAATATTTCTCAACTCTTTTTTAATGGTAAATTAAATTGTATTAATCAAAGAGCATGTCTAATTAATTAAAATCATTAAACTTACAATTTCACATCAATTTAACAAAGGTTGAACAAAAATGACATGTTTAGGGCCCTATGAAATGTTTTTTTTTCTCACCACGTTTTATTGTTATCAAATTCTGTGTTTTAGCATGTCTAATTATTTGAATGCATACTTAATTTATTCAAATTATTCTTAAAATAGCCTTATGAATTTTTTTTTTTTTTTTAATTATTTTAATTATTTAATCTTTTAATTATTTAAAATTAAGCAAACTTTTTTTTTTTGGCGAACAAAGGGGAATTTACTATTAAAATTAAAACATGGAAGAAATGTTGTGTGATTATACCCTAAAAAATAATGTTTGTTTCATTTTAGTAGTAATAGTAGTAATACATTTCTGGCACAATGTCTTCAAGTTAAACCAGACTTTTATTTTGACGGGTTGTCATGTCTACCTTTTACATTTCTGTGTGTATATGATATGACGCTAGTTTTCCTAAAATGGAACGGTCAAATGCTGAAATCACCGTGAGTGCGCTTCAGTTTGTGTAGTAAACAAAACCGCTTGTCTGCTCTATTCATTAAAACAGAACATGCGGGATTCACATTTAAATGGTATTTTTTGCGGTGTAATATTTACAGATACAAGTCCATATTGCGGTTTAATTTAAGTGTAATGACCTACTTTTGATAAATTCATTTAAACTTTGACAAATTCCATGACATTCCGCCTTATTTAGTAAATTTCGTTTTTATGACTGGATTCCACGATTCCGTCCGCATTTTACGCATTGTGGAAATCATACCTAACATCCTAATTATTTTTGTCATAAAAGAAAAATTGATCATTTTGACCCATACAATGTATTGTTGGCTACTGCTACAAATATACCCGTGCTACTTAAGACTGGTTTTGTTGTTCAGGGTCACATCTGTATTAATTTTTACAATGCCTTTTTGGTTACCTGGACTTTCAAAGGAAGAACACTAGCCTCTCAGGTTATATTAAAAATACCAACATTTTTGTTTCAAAGATTAATCAAAGCCTGGTGGGTTTGGAACGACATGAGTGAGTAAATTACAAGTTGTTTTTTTTTTTTGAGTGAACTATCCCTTTAAAATGTATCTGATTTTCACATTGTTTGTCATTTTATATCAACAATGAAATCATTCACTTTAATGTATCCAAAGCAACTTAAGGAATACCCTAACAAAAGTGGTTCTGGTGAGCTCTCTGATGCTATACAAGGTCACTAGGTCAAGACATTTCAAATGCACACATCATGAAGAAGCTGATCGTGTGGAGCCTGAAGCTCTTTTCCAATTATCCATCCATGCACATAGACAGAATATGACAAGTTGCATTTGGCAACAACCAGTAAATGCTCTTCCAGCATGCTTTCACAACTGCACTTCACAGTCTGTTATATAATGCTGTAAACACTGTTGGCTGCAGAAGCTTCTAGTTTGCTTTATGCTGATGCTGGTGTAATGTCACTTTGTGTCTAGATGAATCTCTAATCTGACCTGGCTGATTTTTCAACATCACTTCACATAAAATGAATGTTAGAAGGCGTTTTGACGGTCTGTCAGAATCTTCCTTTCAGAGCCGAGACGTGAGTAATGTGTGTTGTGCAGGCAGGATTATGAATATGTGAGCATGTGTAATGAAGCGGTGTGCTGTATCAGCCAGTGAGTATAGAGTTTTGTCAGCATCAGTCCTGCTCACTGCCGCTGCGACGGCTCTGGCCTTTGCACTGCTTTCACTCCTTTGGCTCCATGTTTCTAATTATCCTCCGTGTGACTCACCCACAATGAGGTGTCAGTCTTTGACAAAGCGAGGCCTTTTCTCTTCACAGGGCAGAGGAGCAGCTTCACTGCAGGGGATTTATCAGTGTTTGCCTGATAATGGAGTGTGTGGTCTGATGAGTTTTCCGCAACACTAAGATTTATTCATCAAGATAATACCTTCATGAGTTATTTTTAGTACTGAGACTTCAGCTAATACACAAGAAAGAAGCTTATGGAAAGTTTAAGGTATGTTATAGAATTAGAAATGCAGCTGTTGTAAGATTTAAGAAAGAAAGAAATACTGTAAATATTATTTGTGACCCTGCCTGGACCAAAAAAACAGTCTTAAGTAGCACGGCTATATTTTTAGCAAAGGCCAAAAATACATAGAATGGGTCAAAATTATTGATTTTTCTTTTATAAAAATCATTAGAATGTTAAGTAAAGATTATGTTACATGGAGATATTTTATAAATTTTCTACTGTAAATATATTAGTTTATATAAGTTTATATTAATAATATGCATTGCTAGGAACTTCATTTGGAGAACTTGAAAGTAGGGCTGTGAATGATTAATCGCGATTAATCGCATACAAAATAAAAGTTTACGTTTGCCTAATATATGTGTGTGTACTGTGTGCAATTATTATGTATATATAAATACACACAAATTAATGTGTATATATATGAGAAATATGTTACTAATATACAAAATAATTGTGTTTATATATAATATAAATTATATAAAAATTATTATATATATATATATATATGCTTGAAAATATTTCTTAAATATATACATGAATGTGTTTGTATTTATATATACATAGTAGTTATACACAGTACACACACATATATTAGGCAAACTCAAACTTTTATTTTGTATGTGATTAATCGTGATTAATCGTTGACAGCCCTACTTGAAAGGTGATTTTCTCAATATTTAGATTTTTTTGCACCCAGATTCCAGATTTTCAAATAGTTGTATCTCGGCCAAATATTGTTCTATTTCTATTGACCCTTATGACAGGTTTTGTGGTCCAGGATCACATATTAATTGAACAGTTAAATTAAAGTCTCGTGAAGAGATGCAAATGCTTCATATGATTAACAGATTTAATTTAGTATTAAATATTAAGTAAAGATCATGTTGCAAAAACATATTTTGTAAATTTTCTAACGTAAATATATCAAAACCGATTTTTGATTAGTAATATGCATTGCTAAGACTTTCATTTGGACAACTTTAAAGGTGATTTCCTCAATTTTTTTTTTTTTTTTTTTTTTTTTTTTTGCACCCTCAGATTCCAGATTTTCAAATAGTTGTATCTTAGCCAAATATTTTCCTATCATAACAAACCATACATCAATAGAAAACGTATTTATACAGCTTTCAGATGATGTATACATCTAAATTTAAAGAAATTGACCCTTATGACTGGTTTTGTGGTCCACATCACATTTTATTTTACATCATAACTGTAAAATAACAATAGTAATGTATATACTACTTCATTTTCAGCCATTAAGCTGTCAGACTTTTTTCTTGTCATGTTTTTGTTTTTATTGATTCATTGTGCTCTGCTGTCATGTAGGTGTTTTTTGGACTATTGAGCTGTATGACTGTATAACAACCAAGAAATATGAAGCTATTTTACCAAAACACATTCACACATGATGTTTCCATATTCCAGGAGGGTAATGCTTCCATATATGCTGCTAAACAAATCTAGCACATTCCATGACCTTGCCAGTCATCAGATCTACACATGGCTGAATCTCTCTGGGACGATCCAGAGCGCAGAATGCAAATGAGATTTCCACCTCCTTCATACCTCAAACAACTGGAGGCTTTTCCTCTTGAAGAATAAAGACGTATCCTAATGCGTACAATGACAGCATCTCAAAAAAGAATTGAAGCTGCTCTGCATAGTGTCTCTACTTCTTATTAGATTTTGTTAGTTCTTATTACCCTTTATATGAGATTTTTTTTCTTTCTTCAGTGACAAACCCCTAAAGGGAATCAGAACTGCAGTCCTTTTGAGAGAGAGTGCAGAATCCTTTTTAAATTCAGTTGTGCATGGGTTTACGTGGTTTATTGAAATGTCAAGCATGTTTTTCTTATTCAGATGAGTTCTAATTCTTATATTTTGTTGATGATTATAATTTACTCTAACTGAGAGACTGCATGACATACGTGTACTTTAAGAATTTGTCACTCTGCATGACTATTTAATGGCATTATTCTGAAAATTCTGTCACAGTTTACTCACCCTCATGTCATTCCAAACCTGTATGACTTTCTTTGTTCTGTGAAACACAATATTTGAAGAATGTTTGTAAACAAACCCTGGAGTTCGTTGACTTCAGTTGTGTGGAGAAATCTTAAAAAAATCTTAAAATAATCTTGATTAGTGTTTCACAGAAAGTCATTCAGGTTAAAAAAGACATGAGGGTGAGTAAATGATGACAGTATTTTCATTTATGGGTGCAACACAAAACATACACTTTTCCTTATATTGCACTTTCCTAAATAATTTAGATCTAAAACCTAAAATCTGAGCGTATATGTGGGTATAGTTGTGGGTACATCTCATGTCCGTAAAGTATATTTTTAATATATTTTCATCAATATAAAGCCCTGATGCTTAATTTTGTAGTACACAATTATATTTGTCTCAATCACACTACTATATGTTGAAAAAGCCATATCTTTTGTTAAAAAATGATTCATATCACATACAATCTCATTCTACTCTGCATTTATGCATGAAAATTACCTCAAATATAAATTCATTTCATAGTTTTGCCTTCAGTTAGATTAGTTTTCAAGACATTTGGGTGTGCGCTTAAAAAATAATAATTGTTTATTGTTATATAACTTGTTTTATTTGAGTCCGAAAAACCATTGTCAACTAAGTTACCCACTAGAACCCCCCAATGCAATACTAAAGGAAAGGAAACTTGGATATATTTTAGAGTAGTCAGTGTGCATCTTGTATAGCAGTGTATATTTACTGTCCCCTGAAAATAACTCAGCATACAGCTATTATTGTCAAAACAGCTCACAACAAAAGTACACCCTAAGTGATGACAGCACTATGTCATTTAACCATGCATAGCCACATGTCCTATTCATCATGGTCATGTTTTCGTCTGCTTGACAGGACCATACAAAGTTGTGTGTCTTGTATTAGAGCAGTTAAAATTTGGTGATTTAAGTACAGTTCTGTCATACTGACCACTGGATGTTCAACAAGGCACCTCATTACAAAGAACTCTCTGAAGATTTGAGAATTAGAATTGTTGATCTCCACAAAGATGGCCTAGGCTATAATACGCTGCACACTGCAAAAAGTCAGTTTGCATTGGTGTCATCCGAGAAGAAAGCCTCTTCTGAAGCTGGCTTACAAGAAAGTTTCATTTCTATAGTATTTTCCCTTGAGAAGATATACTAAAATGTTTGCTGAAATGTGAGAGGTATACTCACTTTTGTGAGATACTGTATGTAAGGTCATATTTGGGTTTTTGGAAAAAGGAAAACGTTTTTTTTTCACATTGTCAAATTCTAAATGTACCCCTAATTATAGAATAACTCATGTGCAAATAACATATTTTTTATTTTCCTAACCAAAGAGCACAGTTTGGTTTGATGTCTTTATTGTTAGGTGTTTGAGTTTGACTCATTCCCATTGAGACTATGTAGTGATCTACCTGTTATTTACCCTGCACTTTTTGGCACTGTAAAATCAAAGTATGTATTTTTGGAAGCTGAAATCCTCTGGAGATGCAGCTGTGATAGTAAACTTGAGCACAGCACTTGTCTCACATTTCAATGTCGCTTCTCTCTCTGTGTCTCTCTCCTCATCAGGTATTAGGTGGATCAAGGCGTCTGTACACGTGCTTCACGTCCTGTCACTACTGCCCATGCCCAGCCTTCTCTTTCTCTGTGCTCAGGAGAAACGAGAGCCTGATGGTGAGGTCATTTCCTCTTTCTGCTCCCATACACTCTCACACAGCTGCACTCACAGACCCTGAGACCTCATCCTGTTTTGTTGTTTTGTTTTGTTTTTCAATGTATGTTTACACACTGGGAGACAAAGTCACTTATGCTCATCAAGGCTGCATTTGTTTGATCAAAAATATAGTTAAAAAAAAAAAAAAAAGTTATATTGTTAAATATTAGTACAGATTAACAACTTTTTTTATTATCATCAATTTTGAAGACAGTTGTTCTGCTTGATAGTTTTGTGGAGTCAGTGATACACTACCAAATGAGTGAATGTTTGTGGAAAGGATGATTTCTAAAACTAAAAAAGAAACTAATACTTGTATTCAGCAAGTATGCACAAAACTGTACAAAAGTGACTTTAAACACATTTTTAGTTTTTCAAAGCTTTTTATTTTAAATAAATGCTTTTCTTTTAAACTTTCTATTCATAGAGTTCTGAAAAATGTATTACTGTTTGCACAGATATGAAACTGCAGAATTTCTTACTTCAGCTGTTTTCAACATTGATAAATAAGAAATGTTTCCTAAGCATCAAATCAGCATAGTAGAATAATTTCAGAAGGATCATGTGACACTGAAGACTGGAGAAATTGCTGCTGACACTTTAGGGCTGTCTTATGAAGAATAAATGACATTTTAAAATATATTTTTAAAAAGCAGTGTTTTAAATTGTAATATTTAAAAAATATTTGTTTTTGCTGTATTTTTGATCAAATAAATGCAGCCTATAGGTGAACATAAGATACGTTTTGCGTAATTATTCCAAACTTTTTACCCTATTTGTGTCTCAATATAGTCAGCATTTCTGTCTTGTTTTCTGCATTTCCTGTTTGCTTGCTTGTATGGCTGACATCAAACCATAAGAAATAACTTTTACAGAAATGGGTGGTAAATAATTGACAGTTAATATTACTTGGGCCCTATGAAATCCATTTTATTATTATTATCATTTTTTTTTTTAAATTCTTTTCAAAATTACATTTTTTCTGGTTTAATTCAAGACGTTTTAATGGTTTAAATTGTATTAATAAAAAAGCATGTTCAGTTAATTGTGAATAATTACACATTTTAACAGCAATTTAGTAAAAGTTTAACAAAATCACATTTTTAGGGCCCTATGGAAAACGTTTTTTCCCCTCAAATTCATTGTTTATTATAAATTCATTTTATTATATTTATTTTAGTGGCTTCATTACATTTTAATATTCAAACCTGTCTCTATTTAATGAACTAACCAGGGTTAATTTTGACAGCAAATTTTGATTTAGTCTTAGTCATAGTCTTCTGACTAAAATTAGTTTTAGTCATATTTTAGTCATCTGAATTGTTTTTAGTTTGTCTCGTTTTAGTCTACTAAATATATCTACAGTAGATTTTAGTCGGCTAAAATGGGTTAATTAGTTATAGTGTAATGCATTTATTAATAATTTCTCTAAATTACCAAACTCATTGTATAGGTTGGATAGTAGGGTTTTTTCATGATATACACAGATTTAACTGATGTGACAAGCAACATGCCTTTCTATTAAAATTAAATGAAACCACATCTCATAAAGAAACAAGAACATGGTCTTTTTCAATGAAATACCAATAGTTATATAAGCTAATTAAACATTGGTTATAACAACTAGTTTGCCACATTCTTCACTCTTTCAACCAGACATTTATTTATATAAATACATTTAGATTAATCTTTATTAGGGCTACTAAAGTGATTCAGTCAAAAACAGTGATTAACATCAATGCCACAGACAAAAGCAACTAAATTAGGCTGCTGTCTCTTTAAAACCGAATGCACGGATGCAATGTACTGATAAATGTCCAATATTCTCCCAACTGTTTACGTTCACATATGATGTAACCTAGTGTGTTTACGTGAATACTTGTCAAAACGGACAATTCAACATCATTTTGTTTGTATTTCTCTGTTCACGCGACACCAAAGTACTCGTGCGGTGTGTGAGAGGTGCTGTCATAATTAGAAAATTATGACTAAAATTATTCGTCAACGAAATTAACACTGAAACTAACGATAAACTAATGTATTATTACTCATACATTCAGTTATACATTTCTTTCAGTTTCCTCACGTTAAACCAAACTTTTATTTTGACGGGCTGATGTGAAGACCTTTGAGTTTCTGTTTGTATATGATATGTCGATTGTTTTTGTCACAAGAAATGTTGAAATGCTTATGAGGTCACTCTCAGAGTAGATCTTGAGATATGTTTATGTCTTCATGTACTCTATTTTGAGGCAGTAGAAACTGAAAACACAGCAAGCGTCATGCGCCCTTAATCCCGTGACAATTCATATTCCATGTTTTCTGCATCGCGGAAATCATAGGGCCCTACATTACCATTAATTATTGACTAATTGATTATTGAAAACGTTTTTAGTTGCAGCACTACTTTATTTGCCTGCTTCGTTTTAAATATCTTTTGCTCTCTTCTTCCTCTTCGTGTTGCTGTGGTTATTTCTAGAGATTTTATTTGTTTTCTGGTCTCCACTGACTGTCTGTCGTTTGATGGTGTGGCCCCGATTCAACAGTATCTGTTGCCGCACAGTTGCATGTGCATCAGCCTGGTTTTGTGCCCAGGGGAGAGAATGAGACTAAATTTAGTCCTCAAGTCTGAGAAAGAAAATCCAGAGACAACCCCAAAATGCACTGCTTCACTCTGATAGCATGACCTCACTTTATTATCGAACTGCTACGAAATATAAATGCATTTTATGTCCATGTGATCTGAGAGGAATGGTTTCCTTGTTTATTTATAGTCCTTGGTGTAATGCATTAGCGTTTGCTTGATGCGCTAGAAAATGTCTCAAATGTGATTAACCTGCCTGCTCTCAGCGGCCGTCTGACCCAGAGATAAAACACAAGAACATGACGTGAGTTGGTCTGGGGTGCAGCCAAGCCTGTAGACCAAAAATGACAGCTGAATGTTAATAATAAAGCAAATACAGTCTGTTCTTCATAGTGTAAAGGCGCTGCATTAATACATCCTGTTAAGTGTCTATTTTCTTACCCTTTCTGCTGTTTCATTGTCAGTCATCTTGTTTTGGGCGACAGTAATATTCTCCTTCATTGTAATCCTGTTTATATTTCCGTTGCGTGATGAATGTCTAGCCATGGTGAATGTGCATCTCGCTGATGCATTTTTCATGTGTGCAGTCACCATAAATTGAAAACAGATGGCTGCTTTGTGCCTTTTTTATCATTACATGCACTAAAATATTAATGTGAAACGTTATCTGATCTTAAGCTTATACTGTCTCGCTTTCTATATATACACTTTTGTTTTTGCCCCCATTTTTCAGGAGCTGAACTCAAAGATCTAAGACTTTTTCTATGTACAAAAAAGGCCTATTTCTCTCAAATATTGTTCACAAATCTGTCTAAATGTGTTTTAGTGAGCACTTCTCCTTTGCTGAAATAATCCATCCACCTCACAGGTGTGGCATATCAAGATGCTGATTAGACAGCATGATTATTGCACAGGTGTGCCTTAGGCTGGCCACAATAAAAGGTCACTCTAAAATGTGCAGTTTTACTGTACTGCTCTGCCGATCCAGAGCATCCCAAACACGCTCAATGGGTGACATGTCCAGTGAGTATGCTGGCCATGCAAGAACTGGGATGTTTTCAGCTTCCAGGAATTGTGTACAGATCCTTGCATCATGGGGCCGTGCATTATCATGCTGCAACATGAGGTGATGTTCGTGGATGAATGGCACAACAATGGGCCTCAGGATCTTGTCACGGTATCTCTGTGCATTCAAAATGCCATCAATAAAATGCACCTGTGTTCATTGTCCATAACATACACCTGCCCATACCATAACCCCACTGCCACCATGGGCTACTTGATCCACAATGTTGACATCAGCAAACCGCTCACCAACACAACGCCATACACGCTGTCTGCCATCTGCCCTGTACAGTGAAAACCAGGATTCATCCGTGAAGAGAACACCTTTCCAAGGTGTCAGACGCCATCGAATGTGAGCATTTGCCCACTCAAGTCGGTTACGACGAACTGCAGTCAGGTTGAGACCTCGATGAGGACAATCAGCATGCAGCTGAGCTTCCCTGAGACGATTTCAGACAGTTTGTGCAGAAATTCTTTGGTTATGCAAACCGATTGTTGCAGCAGCTGTCCGGGTGACTGGTCTCAGACAATCTTGGAGGTGAAGATGCTGGATGTGGAGGTCCTGGGCTGGTGTGGTTACACGTGGTCTGCGGTTGTGAGGCCGGTTTGATGTACTGCCAAATTCTCTGAAACGCCTTTGAACACGGCTTATGGTAGAGAAATCAACATTCAATTCACGGGCAACAGCTGTGGTGGACATTCCTGCAGTCAGCATGCCAATTGCACGCTCCCTCAAAACTTGCAACATCTGTGGCATTGTGCTGTGTGATAACACTGCACATTTTAGAGTGGCCTTTTTATTATAGCCAGCCTATGGCACACCTGTGCAATAATCATGCTGTCTAATCAGTATCTTGATATGCCACACCTGTGAGGTGGATGGATGATCTCGGCAAAGGAGAAGTGCTCACTAACATAGATTTAGACAGATTTGTGAACAATATTTGAGAGAAACAGGCCTTTTGTGTACATAGAAAAAGTCTTAGATCTTTGAGTTCAGCTCATTAAAAATTGGGGCAAAAACAAAAGTGTTGCGTTTATAATTTTGGTCAGTGTATATAACCAAACTGGTGTGAGAATAGCTCAGTTATATAATGTTTAATTCAGTCAAATCAAAGCTCTGTTTTTAGCATGATGAAGTGCGATTTTATTGAGCTGTTTTGCGTATATGTGTTCTCTAGTGTAAGCACCTCCTGGCTGCTTGCCTGAGTCAGGCCATGGGTTTGTGCCAGCAGGAGCAGGTCTCAGATCAGCAGATGACCCACATTCTCTCAGGGCAAACTGAGGCCACCACATAAATAACTGATCCTGGAGTAGAGAGAGACTCTGATAAGAACACCCATGCAGGAATTCAGATATTTATAGACATTATGCATTAGAATGGACACGTCTTCTGTAAATTCTGCATTTGAATTAAAACCAAGTATGTTTTATTTAATAAGAGGTGATCTTATGTAAAATGTTAAAGATTGCTGTGAAAGTTAATAAATAAGCAAAGCTGTGACTGTAAATATCAAATGTTTGTGTATGTGTTTGCAAAATATTTTATCAGTTGCCAGAGAATGTACATCTGTTCATTGAGCATGATGGGGTTTATTTTTGGAGTTTCCGTTTGTTTGAAGGTTCGCCACCCTAGACTGACTCTCAACAACAAACAATGAGACCTCAAGGCTTAAGTACTGTACTTTTGGTCTTAAGTACTGTAAGTTTTGGTTCATAAAATAGTTCAAGTTAAATATTCAAGTAGCTGTATTTTATCATGCTTTCTTTTTTCTTTTTTTCAGTCTGCAGTACAATTTTAAGGTACATATTTTGTATTTATTACTCGATTCTGTTTGGTCAGTCTCCACATTCCAAGGTTATTCCCCAATAACAACTGGTAAACAGTAAGGAGACTGCATTAACGTTTTAATTATTTATTGAAAAAACTAGTGTTTTCTTTGTTTTTGTTTTAAGAGATTAAGTCTGCGACACTGACTCATAATCTCAGCAATAGTGGATGCGCCTGCAATCATACAGATGACATAATCTGAGAATATTTCTATTTGAATTGGTTCATTTGAAAGTAGACATTTCACTCTATAGATAGCCTAAATTTTTCATGTCAGTAAGGCAAGTATACATGGAGTTTCAAAGTTTTGCAAAGTCCACAGAGACCGAGACAGCAGAAAGCACATCCTGTTTGCTTTAATTATTTTACAAAAGTGCAGCGTTTCGTTGTTATTCTGAGTGCACACAAATAAACATAGTCTTTACAGATTCGAAAGATGTATTACTTTTATCTGTACGTGTAAAAAGCATTTTAAGAGCAAGTGACCGCACCGGCGCCTCCGTCTATCATGAGCGCGCTACTATTCAGCTTCTACGCTCCGCACAGACACTTGAATAGTGCACATTTTTCTAGGTTAACATTAGATTGAGCTGCCATGTAAAGTTGCTACTACATACATCTTTCAGATGAAAAGCCATTTGAGGTCAATGAATGATAGGTGAGTGTTTGCTTGTCCTGCCTGATATACTGTATTTCGTCGACTGAAAACGGTTAGTGGACTTTTAGGGGGCAGCCCTACTTAAATCTGTGTCTTTTATTGGCATAATTATTCAAGTGGTGAAATGCCGGCTAGTTTAAACCTGCCACTTGCTAACAACTGCTTTTTTCACGGAAGCTTTACGTTAAAATATTTCAACTCAAATCAATATTTCTTGTCTAACTAGTTCGTTTTATGGCAAGTAGCCATGTAATAAGCAGGATATTGTACATCCAGCTGGTTGTTATTGCAAAATAAAGCTCTTCAGTCCACAACAGCTGATAAGTCTGTCAGGCTTTATTCTGCAATAACAACCAGCTGGATGTAAGTTATCCGTTACATACCGTATATTTTGCCTTTGTTCTATCCGCTTGTTAAGTCGTGACTTAAGCAGAGCTGATTCCTGGTCCAAGCCTCTACTCGTTTCACTTGAGAATACCATCTGAGCAGTTGTTTTTGAGCACTGTTTATTTATATTACACATTTAAGCTAAACATTTAAAAACCCTACGGTGTACACTAGTCTCTGTGCTCACATAAAAGATAAATGAATGTCTGACCATCTGGGTTTTCTGTATGGAGATAAAGTTTAGTAGTTTGGTAGTATTATATCACATTGGGAGTGCATATCAGCACCATTTGTTGCTTTCTTGTGGCATCTGATAGAACATTTGGACCCGGGAGTGTCAGACTTATTGTAATTCTAATTCTGTTATAAATGTCTTGTAGTCAAAATATTACATACAGGGTTGCACTTAATTTTTCCTGTCTGGTTCTCATGAGAGCACCTAGAGATTTGGTTTGACGCTCACACTGCACATAGTGGGACCCAACTATAAAAAATAAATAAATAAATAAACTTTTTTTAAATTAAGTTTCACAACTTTTAAACTTAAAATCAGCAAGCTTTTATTTTGCCGGGTTGCTGGCTAGTAAGTATCCACCTTATTTTTCCCATAAGAGCAGTGTGGCCATTTGTACATTTTATGAGTCTGGCTTTCAAAACAACTTGTGTTGCTGTCTGATATTGCAAATTGGTGTGTCTTACCATATTAGTGTATTATTTTAATTATGAAGGTTTACCTTTTACTGTACGTTGTTATTCTTCTTGTTATTTCCCTATAGCGGCTAATGAATCAGCCGTCTCGCCCATAGGCTTGCTTGCACGTTGAAGAATAAGGTGAATATGCGCTGTCGGTATTTGTGTGTCATATATGTGATATATGTGTCAATTTCAGTCTGTACGTTTGGTAGGAGTGCCTATACGCACCTCATCTCTCCTCCTAAAAGATATTACTTCCATATTCAGCTGAGGGATTGGATCGGCAATGGAAATAGAAACCTACATTGCGTTGTGTGAAGTCTAGAGTACTGCTTGACATTTACTTACATTTTCTGCCTGGATACATGCATACAGACACACATTTCATATAATAATTTGGCGCATTCATGTGTAGCAGAACTACTACTTTCAAAATGTAGATCAGTTTTGGTCTTTTTTGCCAGGGTGTTTAAGTGTTTGAGAATGTGGTATTAAATAATGAGATTTTTAGTGTTTATGATTTAGGGAACTGGAATATGGTAACAGCCAAATGAATGAAAGCGTATATCAGCTAGGCTAGATTCTTGGACTTTGTGGCTTTGGCTCTGGTAGAGGAGTGTTTATTTAAACAAAGGCTGCATGTGCAGTTTCTCACAACACACACACATGGACACACTCTCCTTCTGAGTAAACGGCCGCTAAAACTGTCCAACTTTCATAAAAGAGGGCTCGAAAGATATATAAACAGCTTTTATTAATAAAATAATTCACCATACATAGAGATTTATTCATGTTAAATAACAAGACTCCATTTTGATGCTAAAGGTTTTTGTCGTGAAACTATTTTCTGTCAATACAAACAAGAGAACATCACAGTGTATGTAGATTAGTGACAAATACACACGTCAGAAACATACACGTTTAAAAGCACAGGCTCTTTTCTGTTTGCTCCAAAGGCAGGAATAAAATTCAGGTACACTTGACTGGTTAAGAAAAGGCCTTTAGTTTTGCTTCTTCCACCAGACAGTACTTCAGTAAAGGAATAAAACGTCAGCTAACACAGTTGCAGTGCAGTACAGATTCGTCTCCATTGGAATGTCCAAGATGTCTGGCACACTCCTGTAGTTTAGCCCTTACGAACAGTAACAAATATCTGTACATTTACAAAACACAAAAATACTGCTAGAGAATGTCTTTCTTCCCCTCAATAAATAGAAACCGCTGGCACAGCTGCGGTTGGGGAAGGCATGTCACTGTCAGGGACAAACACATCAGTGCATCTGTCAGTTTGAGGGTACCAAACCAGAGCTGATGAAATCCACACACTGTCCTAAACAACTGTTTCCAGTAAGAAGTCATTTTTCTGTTCCTACTGAAAGCGAACAAAGAATGTGGCAAACACAATGATTGATGTTGTTAAAGGAATAGTGCACCTAAAAACAAAATCTCTCAAGTTGTTTCAAACCTGTATGAGTTTTTTCTGTTGGTAACCAAACAGTTAACGTTAACCATTGACGTGCTATTGTAGTCAATGGCTACTGTCAACTTTTTGGTTACCAACATAGAAGGAAATTCATACAGGTTTGGAAAATTGTCATTTTTGCATGAACTGTCCCTTTGATATATAGCTATAGCATGTGGAGCGGGATTTTGAACCAATGAACTTTTACGTTGGACGGGGTTACAGAAATAGAAATCAGGTAAATGACAATGTCTACCAATCATCACAGTTGTTGGACTCAGATTTACTTAGGATGATCATACGTTCTCTTTTTCCCAGATATGTCCTGGAGGTGGACGTATGGCCCTAGATTTGCTGTTTGCTGCTTTGTTGCATCACACCTGGACACAGTTACAATTCACTTTCAAAACAAACATATAATAATAATACATTCCCTTGATTTCAAAATGACTTTTAAAATGTGGGCTTATTACCTTTTGGTAATATGTTAGACCATAAGATATGCTTCAGATAGCCGATAAACCAGTAGCTACATTTACATGCACACAAATAATCCGTTTATAAGGGCTCAGTCAGACTAAAAAGTGTTTTTGTAAATGGATCTGAATGATCCAAATGAAATTTCCACTGGGTTGAAAGAAGTGGTTTACTCAAAATCCACCCAAAAGGAACAAAATTGAGCATGGAAACACTTGAATCTGGTATCAGATTTGAGAAATACCTTGTCCGGCACAGTGCCATGATGCATATAATTAGATGTTTTACATCTTATGAATATGAGTGTTTATTTACGTCTTCTTTCTTATAAACCACTTAAAAAAAAAAAAAAAAATAGTAAAATTTCTGGAAGCCCATTTCTGCCACTAAATAAAAAGTTAAAAAAGGTTATTGCGACTTTTTATCTCACAATTCTGACTATTTTTCTCAGAATTGCGTTATATAAACTCACAATTGCGAGAAATAAAGTCAGAATTGCGTGATGATAAACTCACAAATCTAACTTTTTTCAGAATTGCACGATATAAACAATTGCGAGAAAGTCAAAATCACAAAATAAAAACTCACAGTTCTGACTATTTCTCAGAATTGCGTAACAAACTCACAATTGCAAGAAATAAAGTCAGAATAGCAAAATAAAAACTTACTTTTTTTTTATCAGAATTGCATGATATAAATGCACAATTGAAAAAAAGTCAGAATTGTGAAATTGTGAAAACTTGCAATTCTGACTTTTTTTTTTCTCACAATTCTGACTTTCTGATTTAGAATTATAAACTTGTAATTGTGAGTTATAAAGTTCAATTGTAAGTTTATATCTCACAATTCTGACTTCTTAACTCCCAATAGTGTGAAAAAAAGTCAGTTGCAAAATGGAAACTCACAGTTGCAGGAAAAAAGTTGTGAGATAAGTCACAGTTAGCTTTTTAATTTATTCCGTGGCAAAAACAGGCTTCCATAGCTTTGTTTTTGGTTATGTCATCAAGGCAAAAAAACAACAAAAAAGTGACATGATCACTGTTGTCTTGGGTTCTGAACCGAGTGGCTGATTGATGTGAATGTGCTGAGGTTTTGTGTGGAATACAAGTAATGCACATGTAAACGTGTAAATTAGATCGAATCTTTTAGGATTTCTACTGCGTTCATTCCGGTTTATGAAAATTAGTGCATGTAAATATACCTAGTGACTTACCTAGTGAGTCTAAAAACAAATACTCATGACTATAAAAAATCAGCTTATAATAAAAACCTAACAAAAAATGTATGCCAAAACAATCAGATATGCACAAAAGACACTGAACATTGAATAAACCATTCAAACATCATAAAGGGTTTTTTTTTTTTTTTTTTTTTTTTTTTTTTTATATACAGAGCCAAACTGTGCAAAAAATGTTTTATGTTGCTTTAACTCTTTATGACCAATACTCAATAAAAGAACAGTTTAAGGCACTGACATGACCTACACTTGCTCAGGTTATATCATAACCTGACATAAAAGATATAAATAAACTGTACAATGTACTTCAACAGGATCTCCTCAGATGGCACACTAAATATAGCTTTATTTTGCCTATGTTTAACAGGACAGACATATTGAGAAATAATTGGTGAGAGATTAAGATTGGGATTTCACTCCAGAACAAAACCTACATCTCTAAGGCTCAATGTTTGAGGAGCATGCACTTTAATCACTCTGCCACAGCTCTGAGCTTTTAACTGTTTTATAATCATATTCATGATTCTTCAAAGTGTGGTCTAGATGAGCCAGTTAAGGCACTGATGAATGAAGAGCAGAGCTCTCTCCAGATCTGTCGTTACACTGTAAAGGTGATTGGTGATTAATTGAACAGAGTGGCAGTATTGACACTACAGAGCATTATAAACTGTCCAGCTCTGGTGGTGACACTGTAAATCTCTCTCCAGAGGAGACAGTCTTTGCTCCAGGTCAGCTGCTGTTGGTTTAGTCTGAGTAGTTTGTCAGAGTCAGACATTCAATAACAAACTGATTCCTAGGGGCTGTGACACAGACAGACATCGGAAATTTAAGGATGGAGATCCCTTTCACACAGTAATACCAGTAAATGCCGTAAAATTACCAGAACACAGGCAATGATGCTCTGTGTATTTACCGGTAAAGCACCATTTACACACCACTTTCAAAATACCAGTAAATTCTGTGGCATCATTAAATGGAAATGACCTCTAAATGGCTGTGCCTCCTGGTCTTGTGTTTGTAAACATGGAGTGGGCGTTTTTATTTATGTTTTCATTTTTGTGTCAAACATTCACATTTATGCAGCTGCTTTTGGCCCCAGAGATGTCATATAAGACAAATTTAAAACGAATTACACAGCACCAAGTAAATGTGTCATCTGTGTCAGAACGTTATTATCGGCACAGAGTAGACGTCTTACGTCAGCACGTTCTGAACTCATACATGCTCATACCAGTAATCTCGTTCTGCATTCACACAGAGCACCTTACTGGTAATTTGCCATACCGGTACCAGTAAATTGCCAGAATGAACTTACTGGTATTTTTGAAAAGGTCCTGTTCACTCATAATATCTTAACAGTAATTTACCGGTAATTTAACAGTAAAGACAGTATGTGTGAAAGGCTACTGATATTACAGTGAGCTCCAAACATCCGAGACCACAGTGAAAAAATGGGATTCAATTCAAATTGAAAAGGGTTTTTTCTACTTTTTGAAAAAGTTTTTAAAAAGTTTCAATGATTTAATCAATGATTTCAAATTTCAAACATTATTCATAAATTAGTGACACTGATCATGTGACTTTGTATAGAAAACCACGCCCACCGGCGGGGGGGGACCAGTCCAACGCTCTCCATTGACTTTGTTTTGTGGGAAGCTGCCTCCTTGTCATTTCTGACTTATAACAAAAAACAAAACAATGTCTAAAAGCTGCTATGTGACAAGGTGTACAGTAGACAAGCTAAAAAAAAACCCCAGAACTATGTTTTTATAAGCTGTCGACCCCAAAAAAACGAGTGTTTAAGGACAAAAGTAGAGCTCAACGTGTCATGTTATGCTAAGAATTACGCCCACTGGAGGGAAACATAATCGCGACAGAAAACAATCATTATTTTTAACCATTTCAAAAGATTATTTCACCACCCTATGTAAACCTGAGAGGAGGAGATATACTGAGAAACTAAATTTTATCAGTCTATGTTAGTTGCTTCTTTCCCTTAACTTTCTTTGGCTGGAGAAATTTTTTAGCTTGTTTACTGTACACCTTGTCACATAACAGCTTTTAGACATTGATCTGTTTTTTGTTATAAGTCAGAAAGGACAAGGAGGCAGCTTACCGCAATACAAAGTCAATGAAGAGCGTTGGATTGCAACCAGTGTGGGCATGGCCTAAATGCACTCTCTCTTTCGACAATCATATGCTCTTTCAGTGAAGCTCAAGATGTTCTTTGGATCATCTCAAGTCATACTGGAGAACATGATCATCAGGTCTGACACAAGCTATCGATGCACATGCAGGTCAACTTCTGATCAATTAAAATGATATTTTTAGTAGTTGTCTCAGATTTTGGATCCACTGGGTATATGTTATAAAGAAAGCGAGTGTAATGGTCATTAAGTAACGTGCTGACCCAAAAATTATTTCTACATTTCAGCAACACTTAAAAATGTCTGAATGTAACTGCATTAGATAACAAAACATCAAAGTGGCATTTATTTTAAGAAACCGCTAGATCTATTAGTTCTAAATTATAAAACAATAGTTAACACTTTACAATAAGGTTCATTGGATAACTACTTTAGTTAACATTAACTAAGAATGAATAATACTTCTACAGCATTTATTAATCTTAGTTTGTTAATTTCAATATTTACTAATGCATTAATAAACTCAAAAGTTGTTTAACATTACGTAATGCATTGTGAATTAACATGAACTATCAATGAACGACTGTATTTTCATTAACGTTAACACAGATGAATACATACAGTAATTGCTCATTGTTTGTTCATGTTAGTATATATTATTGTAACATTATTGTAAAGCGTTACCAAACAGTATTATAACACTTTTTGTTATGTAATGCAATACATTTCAAGGTGAGCCTGTCCAAATAGTATCGGGGTGACTGTATGGTGTGTGTACCCAGTGTGTCTGTGGAAGTCATTTAGGTTTCAGTTATGAACTTGTTGGGTTAATTGAGCTGTGGATGGACTAGTAGAGCCTTCAAATTATGAAAAAACTGAAAGTGGGGTAATTTTTCATAATTTGCTGTGCAGAACATTGCTTTATGATTTCCTTTCTATCATGGGGACTTAAATTTGCTTTTACCTCGTGTGTGTTCCTGAGCAGTCTAAACCAGCCGTCTCAACTGTAAAAAACAAAAAGTACTAACACATTCAAGCATTTAGAAACGGTTACTTTGTGTTCCCTGTTCCACGGTGGCGTATTCAGATGATGTGCCTTATGAATTCAGATTGTTCCTCTGGGCTGTTCTACAAACAAGTGATCATTAAAGATTTAACTAAAGCTGCCCATTTGTTTTATTGTTCTATAGCATCTTCATGTAGGCTTCTCATATGTGGTTCATCATTCAGCACTTCCAGAGGCCCACCGACCACTCTTAGCTTTCCTGCACTTGACCTAAAGCCGCTGCGAAAGTCTGTTAGTGCTTGGAAATGCAATCTATAAATATTTCCACAGATTTTTAGTGTTTTTTCACAGTTCAATGTTAAATCCTCAATGTTCGATAGTGTCCTTGCCGTCTTCACGAATGGACATTGTCTTAATACATGTTCATGCTGTTTGCAGTTCTTTGGTCTGTAAACATTTCTCTCATATTTTTTTTTGACAAAGACGTCTAAAGTAGAGGGTCGATGGTCATTGTAATCTGGTCTCTGTGCCGGCTGCTCCCGTTGGAGCTGCGGTACAACTCGTCCCGTCGACAAAAGAAATGCCGGTTCAGAATCTTCCTAAAAGTGACTCTGAACTCCCGAATGCGGTAGGCGTAGATAATGGGATTGACGGCTGAGTTGGTGTGTGAGAGGATGATGGCGATGTGCATGATGAAGCTGGGCTTCTTCAGCTCTCTGTAGAAGAGAGTGAGGCAGTTTAAGATGTGCACGGGCAGCCAGCAGACAGCGAACAGGCCCACGATGATGGAGAGCGATTTGGCGGCACGAATCTCCCGCTGCAGCAGGCCGTGGTGGTGATTCTCGCCGTTGCTCACGCTGCATTTGAGCTCGATCTGACGGAGCTGTTTACGCGCCACCATGAAGATCTTGACGTAAATGCCCAGCATGATGAGCAGAGGTGGCAGCACGCAACCGAAAAAGTTGAAGTACACCATGTAGCTCATGTCCACCACGGTCTCGAATAAGCACTTAAGGCAGCAGCTTTGCAAGAAGCCCATTTCCATCTGAGCGGCATCACTGCTATTGCTAGTCTGTATTAAGATGCTTTCATTTCTGGAGCAGGCCAAGTCTTTACGGTTCCAGCCCACGAATGGGATGAGTCCAATGATGAAGGATAAGATCCATAAAATGGCAATGATCTCTCTTGCCCTTTTCCCTGTGACAAGCTCCTTATACCTGTACAGAAGAGTGGATGTAGAACAAAGATGATTAACTTGGTAAATTTTAACTGGGGCCTGGAACACACTAGATGATTTTCAAATCTTCAAACCAATTTGACCACAGACATAAAGACAATTTCAAACAATTTTTAGCCTTATAATCCTCTGAATGCATTGATTGTAGGAACGATTTGACACGAGATCTCACAGAGACTCGTAAGATCAAACGTGACTAGACCTGGCGTACGTTCTGTTGCAGACTGAAAACAAAATAAGAATGTGGGTGATGTTCTTTCTCAGTACTCTACTTTTGTGGCATGTTTGTGACTGCCAAGTTTCAGCTATAAAAGCATGCAACATCTGGTAGGTGACGCTTGCTGGCTCTCATTGGCTATTGCAGGAATCAAGTCAGAGGCAGCACGATCAAGAGTTGTACTGTAAATATCAAACATATTTTTATATTTACATTTTGAGTTTGGGGGTGCCCCATTGGGAGCAGTTAAACAATCGTAACACCATACAATAGAGGATTTTTGGACAAAAAAAAATCATTTCTGATCGTTTGGGAGTGCAAATCGGCCTTAAAATCTTTAAGTGTGTTGCCAGCCTAAACATTATATACAGTGTTGCCAAGTCTGTGATTTTCCTGTCGAATTGGGCTACTATAACATTGCTGTTGCCGGTTGTTTTTTATGTTCGTGGGTTGAAGCGACTCCAAAAACATTATATTTAGCCCCTGGAATGCGAACTGTACCAGGGTAACCCTTCCAAAAAATGTGTATTTTACCCCCTGAAACACGTTTGGGCTAGTTTTAAGTATCAATTGGGTGGGTTTTGTGGTGAAAACCTGGCAACCCTGAGTATATCCATATACATATGTATACAAATACACTAGGGTCCAGAAGTCTAAGATGACTAGAAAAATTCTTCTATTTTGCATTTACTTGCATTAGTCTGTACAAAGAGCCACATGATCAGTGTTACAAATTTAGTTTTTTTATTAGTAAGAAATATTGAAGAATATTATTTCTTTATATTAAGCCACAATTCTTGTTTCTGCCATGGTATTAAAAAACAAAGTAAATAAATAAAAATTTGCAACTGCAACTTTATCATCACAATTCTGACTTTTATCTCACATTTCAGAACTCCTAGAGATAAACTCACAATTGCAAGATATATACTCACAATTAAGTAAGTTGGACTGTGAGAAAAAAGGAACTTTTGATTTATTCTGTGGTGGGGAAAAAATGTTTCTATGTAATTACTGCTACTTCTGATTGGGCTGAGGCTGGAATTTAGCTAGTTTGAAGTAAAATTATTTGATGGACATATACTTATGTGTCAGGAGCATTCACTCAGTATCATTATCTCATTTTTGACCGAGATGGCTCTTAGCTAGTTTTGCATCTGAACTCTTCATTTATTTCATTAAATAGCAATAGCTTGTTAAGTTAAAGGGTTAGTTTACCCAAAAATTACAATTCTGTCATTAATTACTCACCCTCATGTCATTCCAAAGAGACAGCAATGCAACTACCATGTTCAAGGCCCAGAAAGGTAGTAAGGACATTGTTAAAATAGTCCATGTGACATCAGTGCTTCAACCTTAATTTTATGAAGCTACAAAAATACTTTTTGTGTGCGAAGAAAACAAAAATAACAAATTTACGTACGTCAAAGACTGACACGGAAGAGAAGAAATTATATTCTTGTAGATTTATAAAGTTAAAATTGAACCACTGATGTCACATGGACTATTTTAATGATGCCCTCACTACCTTTCTGGGCCTTGAACATGGTAGTTGCGTAGGGTCAGAAAGCTCTCGGATTTCATCAGAAATATCTTAATTTGTGTTCCGAAGATAAACAAAGGTCTTACGGGTTTGGAATGACATTAGGGTGAGTAATTAATGACAGAGTTTTTATTTTTGGGTGAACTATGCCTTTAAAACTTTTGGAAATATATATGTATTTCTTCATTTCACAAATTTTCACTGTGTACTCTGAGGCAAGGCTTCCATATAAAACAACAGATGCACTGTTCAAAATAAATATATATACTAACAAAAAGAAACAGCCACTTTGTGGATGCGATTAGTACATAAGCTCATGTTCGGAGTGATGTTCACGTGATGAGCTTAATCTGAGTCTTTGTAAACTTGAGAAGAAACTGACTTCATACATCCACTAACAGTTACTGCAACATCATCTAGTTGCAAAACTCTGCAAAAAAGTGGTATTAGTTCTGACGAAAGCTTGTGGTATCATTTCTTTGTATATCATATGATAATTCTTATGAACGCGTATGTGCTCAACCACTTCTCGAGGTCACTGTACTTGTACAGAGAGGGCAAAAAAGAGAAACGGAAGAGAGTTTCACATAAACACTCAAGTGACTGATGGCTCAAGCTTTCACTTGGAGGCTCTTCATCAGGCCATCTCAGACAGCACTGATTCTGCTTCTACTGATGGACTGAAGTGAGTAATACAGAGGTGCATTATTCATCACACCCACCACAACCTTCCTCAGAGAGACCTGGGCTGCCACAGCCATCAGAGGTGCTGCCCCAGTGACGGATAGAGAGGGGGTTGGGAAAGCACTGAGAGATAACATCATGTTATTCCACAATTAACCGCATTTTCTGTTACTGTTCCGTACACTTAGGTCAGTGTTCCCTAGTGGAAAAAAATGTATTTGAAATACGTTTATTTTGTGCTAAGTATACTACAAATACATTTACATATTGATGTGCTGCAGTTGTACTTCTGGTATACTAAGCTGGTATACTTAAAGTCTGCTCAATTGAAACAACAAATTTTATGCTTAATGCACTTTAATTGTGCACAAGTGGTGCTGAGGTTCAACTAAAGATATACTGAAGTATATCTGATTGTGCTAAAGTGGAACTATTGCAAGTATACTTTAGGTACACTTTAAATATCTTGCATTTAAAGACTGATATTATACAGAGATCATACAATCCTTATTAACAGTGACATTAAAACACATTTTAGGCATAATATTAAAAATGTGATTTGTGTAATATAGAAATACTCCAAATAAATTATAATTTTATATCAGTAAGTATTAAGTGATATGTCAATAAATATGTTAATGAATTTGAAGTTAGTATAAAATAAATGCATTTTAAATCAATTATGGCTTTTTTGAAGAGTTGTTAACTGAAACATTTTAGCTTGGCAAATATGTTAAATAAATTTAGGTTGAAGTATAAAAAATGATTGAAACTAAAATAAGCTATAAATAACGTTGGGAAAAACATGAAAATTTGTAAAATTAAAGTATAAAAATATAAAAATAAATGCTAATTCATTATATTAACAAAAACTATAATGCTGTATAAATAATACTAAAATAAGACTGACTTAGGCTTAGTGATTTGAAATAACTAAATAATTAAGCTTTGGTGCATAACTTGTCCTCCAGCATTTGTGCTGTATTTTTTATGTTCTTTATAATTTAATACTCAAAAAAAGAGCAGCTTTTGCTGGACTACTGATTTTAAACTGAGATAAAACAGATGAAAAAATCCCATAGATGTTCTCTGAAGGAGGAACTTGAGTTATTTAAAGACAAGAATATCATCATAGAAACTAGGGGGTGGGGTATTTATTTAGACTTGGGACAAAAAGCAACCAACCTGAACCACCTGGACCTCCTTACCAGCTGTATAGAAACAACACCCTAGCATTATAGCAGGAAAAATCTAGAAAATGAAAAAAATCTATTTTGATTTATTTGTTATTTTCAGAAAAGTGCTCAGAAATTGACAGCATCAGCATCATGGCTCGACGTGTAGAGCATTTGCACTTACTGCAAGGCCATTGCTTTAACTTCTAATTGTGCAGATTATTTTTCCATCCTTGGCTTTTTTATAGCACATCATTTAATCAGTAGGGCTACTCTCTAAAATCTTTTTTCTCTCTCTCTCCAGATGCAAGGACACATGATGTCATTGCATTTAGCTCCAAGAGCACAGTCTCCTTTTGTTGGACACTTCTTTCAGCTTTAACACGTTTCTCTCTCTCTCAGCGCCAGCTCTCCTCTACTCTCAGGGCACATGAATGGAGGGAAGAGTGGATTAGTTGTGGCATGACAACAACCCGCTGGCATCCCCATCTCCCTCTCTCTCTCTCTTTCACCCCTTTATTCTATTCCACACACAAATCCCTCCTCCAACCCTTCCGTTCTTCAGCTGCCTCTCTTCCGCTTCAGACCACAGAGCTCTGCCAACGGTTCCAGTTTAAGTAGCAAACAGTTGACACAATGGCTCTAAAGGGAGAAGGTTTCAACTGCTTTGCTCTTAACACACTTGAACAGGTGCATTATTAAATCATAGTTCACTACAAAAACAAAAATCATTTCAGAGTGTTGGAATGAGAGAGAAAAATACAGCTTATTAGATACTATGACAGTGTACATGTATTTAAGGATTAGTTTATTTCCAGAATAAAAAATTCCTGATTTAATGACCTCCATGTCATCCGAGATGTCTATGTCTTTCTTCAATCGAAAATAAATTAAGGTTTTTAAGGGAAACATTCCAGGATTTTTCTCCATATAGTGGACTTCAATGGGAGCCAACAGGTTAAAGGTCCAAATTGCAGTTTCAGTACAGTTTAAAAAAAAAAAAAAAAATATTATATATACTTTTATATAATATTCAAACCATTGAAGCATTGAAGCATTTCTTCAATCGAAAATAAATTAAGGTTTTTAAGGGAAACATTCCAGGATTTTTCTCCATATAGTGGGCTTCAATGGGAGCCAACAGGTTAAAGGTCCAAATTGCAGTTTCAGTACAGTTTAAAAAAAAAAAAGGGGCGTTTGACTTTCTTTGCACGTTCGCTTTGTGAACACTGGGTCAGTACCGAGGTTATTTTAGTTTTGCACTTTCAAATTAGTTTTATTTTAATATCGATTTCAAATCTGCAGTAAAATTTAGTCTTGTTTTTATAAGTTTCATTAATAATTTTGTAGTTTCGTTTCAGTTTTAGTAATTTTAGCAGAGTTAACAGATCACTTTCATAGCGCAGGCCAAAGAAAGACTTAATTTAACCTTACTGATACAAGTGACACAAAATTAAAGCATGCTGAGATTTATTGGTAAACGTATACATACACCAAAATGCCTTTTTACTCCATAAATCTAGACAAGTTGTGCTTATGTTGTCATATTTAAAAGCACTAGACTGAATAATAAATGTGTGATTTACCTTAAAAACAAATATAATTTGTTTATATTAGGGCTAGATGTCTTTTATGTTATTTACCCATAATCATAATCACTTTAACTGTCGTGTTTTGCTCACTTTCGCGTGAACAAACGTGCATAAATTATAACTGGGCCTAATGAAATTCAGTAATAAAGGAGAAGCCACATTCGATTTGGAGCGTTGAACATTACATCGTGCTGCAGCTGAAGTGAATGAGCTCTTAGGGCAGTGTTTCCCAACTCCAGTCCCCCAGTTTGCATCAACACACCTGATTCAGATAACCAGCTCGTTAGAAGAGAGCTACGTGCATGAACTGTGTTCCGATTGACATGATTCCTACACAGTGTTCATTGCTGTTTGGAAATCCGTTGAAGTTTACTTCACTTCGGAGCGTTCCTTCATGGATTTGCACTACGCCGCTGCCTGCAGCGTCTTCACACACAGACAAAACTTACTAGAGAACTGTGAAATGTGACATCATATACCTCTGTATATAAATACACTCGTTTCGAACTGGAAGCATGGCAGAATATCCGGTGATGTCCACTTCGCAGGGCACTTCACAGTGCACAAGGACTGACGTTGGGAAACGCTGTCTTAGGGAACGCTCATTGCTTGCTTTCTGTAGCCTCGCGTTCTTACATATAATTTTATTTTATACATTTTATTTTTAATGCTTCTATAAAGAACCAACGGCCATGTATACACTGCAGAGTTTAAGGAGAGACAGTGGCAATGTGGCCTGGACCAAAAAACAAGTCATTAGGGTCAGGTTTTTTAAACTGAGATTTATACATCACATGAAAGCTCATGTTTGGTGTGTTAGGGTGGGACAATATTTGGCATATTAAAATACAACTAGATACAACTATTTCAAAATCTGGAATCTGAGGGTGCAAAAAAAATCTAAATATTGAGAAAATCGCCTTTTAAGTTGTCCAAATGAAGTTCTTAGCAATGCATATTACCAATCAAAAATTAAGGTTTGATATATTTACGGTAGCATGTATTTTATGCATATTTGTTCAGCCTGGAAGATTGTTCACAAGATGTAGGCAAAAGTTTCTGTTGTTTACAGAGTTTCTGTTGTGCTGCTTGTCTATTTTTTTTGGCTAGATAAGACCCTTATTCCTCGCCTGGGATTGTGTAGAGTCATTTGAAGCTGCGTTGAAACTGCAATTTGGACCACTGATCCCCATATAGTTGGAACAAGTCCACTATATGGAGAAAAAAAACCTTAATTTCTTTTCGACTGAAGAAAGGAAGATATGCACATCTTGGATGACATTGGGGTGGGTAAATTATCAGGAAATTTTTATTCTGGAAGTGAACTAATCCTTTAGACTGATAAAATTGTTTTAAATGCGTGACTTTCTTCTAAGGCATGGGTTATTATTGTTATTAAGCAAAAAAACGAATTATATCTTTGTTAACTGAAGTAGAGCTGAAGTGAAATAAGTCTAAGTTGAAGCACTAAAATGAATGGAAATAAATATAATGGAAATGATTCTACAACTCCCCACTGACTTTCATTATATAATGCAAAAACATTCTATAACAGTTGAAATGATCTAAATTATCTTCTTTTGTGTTACACAGAAGAAAGAATGTCATTAATTACAGCATTTTAACTTCCTTTGGAATGCTGTTGAGATTTGATTAGTAGTTAATGACATTGTCCTAAATTCACAGTGTGAAAAGAAAAATCACTAATGGATTTTTTTCCACTTTTTAAAAAAATCAATACGTGGGCCTGTACTGCATCAGTAGTTCATCAATCCACTTTGTTCTCACTTATTAATGACAAATCAAAGAGGGTCATTGAATGCTCAATAAAAAACATTAAATGGATAGAACATCCAGATGTGAAAATTCTGTCAGCATTTACAAAACTTCGTGTAATTCCAAACCCGTATGGCTTTTTTTTTCTGCAGGAGAATCTTAGAAGATATTTTGAAGAATGTTGGTGACCAAACAGTATTGGCGAAAATTGACTTCCATTGTTTGGACAAAAGACATTTCTCAAAATATTTCCTTTGTGTGCCATAGAAGAAGGAAAATCGTACCCGTTTGGAATGACATGAGCGAGTGTGAATGAACTATCCTTTTAACTATTCCTTTAAAGGAAAAAAACAATTACCGAAGCATCTGGTTGCACAGTGCATTAAAACACACTGTACACACATCGCACCACTAAAAGGGAAAGTACTGCTATTAACCACCTCTTATTATTATTTAACAGTACAATCAGTGACTCAGAGGAAAAAGATGCTCTGGGCCTCTTTTGCTGCTCAACACTGGAAAGACCTTCTGATTCCAGCCCACGCTTACATTTATGTAATAGCGGCCTACTGTTTTAGGAAACTTGAACCCTGTTTAGATCCTTCAGTCAGTGGACATGTAGCTAAACACAGCCAGCTTTCGCATTTCTACACAGGAAGCAATATGTAGAGAGACAGATGAGCGGAGAAAGTGTGCGTGAGAGAGAGATGAGGTAGTCCAGTCTAGTGAATGAACACTGAGCGGGGAATACTGTCTGGCAGCACAGTTAGGAAACTTAGTTCCTTTTGGATCATCTGCTGACAGCCGTCGTGCCAAAGCCCTGCATTTCCAGTAACTGCAGCGTAACTAGAAACATACGTTCATCTTGGCCACGAAACAGTGAGAGTAACGTGACCACCCAGGATTTGAGATGATTTGGAGCGCGCTCAACTGCTTTATGATTAAAGTCACCTGCTGTAGGCATTTCCGTATTCAACACTATCATTAAAAATGCTGTGAATTGAGAGAAACTGCATTCCCACAGGACTGAACACAATGCTGGCTTAGGAAGTGAAACCCGAGCCCTAAATATTCAGCCTTATAAGTGTGCTTCAGTAATTATGGCATGAAGCACAAAGCAAATGCATGAAATTACACGTGCACTCTTGTTTGTGTATCAGTCAGTCAATATGTTATTCCTTTTGTTATGCCTTTTGTTATTCTTTCCAGTGATTTCCATTCACTTTAAAGAAATATGTTGTTCTCTAAAACATGAACTTTTGGTTTGACAACATTTAAATGTTCAGTAGTTTAACAGTAAAATTTTATGAGATTAGGCCATTCATATTCTTCAGATCAATGCTGCTTTGTCATTTATTATACGTAAGTTTTAAAATAATTCTGTGCCATGCAAAGAGAAAGTATTGTTATTTGAAGTTATTTATATGTGTGTACACTACCAGTCAAAAGTTTTGAACCGTAAGATTTCTAATGTTTTTAAAGAAGTCTCTTCTGCTCACCAAGCCTGCATTTATATGATCCAAAATACAGCAAAAGCAATAATATTGTGAAATATTTTTTACTATTTAAAATGACTGCTTTCTATTTGAATATATTTTCAAATGTAATTTATTCCTGTGATCAAAGCTACATTTTCAGCATCATTACTCCAGTCTTCAGTGTCACATAATCCTTTAGAAATCATTCTAATATGCTGATTTGCTTTTAAAAAAAAAAACATTTTTATTATTACTATTATCAATATTTAAAACAGTTGAATACATTTTGTCAGGATTAGAAAGATCCAAAGATCAGCATTTATGTGAAATAAAAAGCTTTTGTAGCATTATGCACTACCATTCAAAAGCTTGGAGTCAAATCAAGGATGCTTTAAAATGATCGAAAGTGATGCTAAATAGATTACAAATGATTTCTATTTCAGATAAATGCTGTTCTTCTGAACTTTCTATTCATCAAAGAAACCTAAAAAATTCTACACAGCTTAGTGTTTAGAAGAGACTTCTTTAAAAAACATTAAAAATATTTTGACTGGTGGCGTGTATATAGTATATATTCATTTAAATGTCCTTTAAATGAAATTGCCACTTATCCCTTTATTAGACATTTTAATTGCCCTCCTGAGATTCACATATTAACACGGATTAATAAAATTAGGCCGATATCCATTTCAGAAAGCCGAATTTAGCTTCTTCGTGCTGTCCTGAATACGTCTTTAAGTGTTTCAGCTTTGATAAACTAGATGAACTTTGAACGAATTGCAAGATACGAGCATCATATTGATCGCAGAAACTCGGCTGCAGCTCTATCTCAAAAGTGCTTAATCAATACAGCAGCCTTTCAGAAAAGATGCTGGTCATTTTGTTGTATTTGTTGCATGAGAAAGTGTACTACTTGATCATTTATTCAGGGCTGAAAATGCAGAAGACAACGAAGAACAGGTTCATGATGTCACGCGCGGAATGTTGTGCGCGCAAGGGTAAATGTCAGCTGTGAAACTGTATATATATATATATGGGCAATGCTTTTTGTACCGCTGCAATTTAAGACCAGACTCATAAATATCAGGTAGTAACAAATCATGAACAGGAAATGATAAAAAACCAGAAAAAAACTCACCTCAGGGGAATTTTTACAGCCAGATATCTGTCGATGGCAACGGCCAGAAGACTAAATATTGAACTTTGAGTCAGTACCAGAACAAAACACGCCAGGAAAAGGCATCCATAAAAGTCTGAGTACAGACCAATGCTTATAGTAATGGCAAACGGGATGGCGAGACAGCCAACCAGAATATCTGCCACGGCTAGTGACACCAGAAAGTAATTGGTGGCGTTCTTGAGGGTGGAATTGATGGCCACAGCCCAGCACACCAGCACATTACCGGCGATTGACAGCACGGCGATCAGCAGCTCAATAGCGATATACAGCGAAGGCATTGCTGCACACTTCACTGAGAAAAACACCTTCGGACAGGAGTTAGGATGTCATGAGTCTGCCTGTCACTCGGTGCTGCTTGTTCAGTGGTAAAGGAACCGATTTGGAATAATCCACGGATCTCCAAAGTTTGTGGTTTGTTAACACGGCCATCTGTTGAGTTAAAAACAACAATGTTATTTGTATGCACACTCTGAAGAAAATTATCCAGAACGAATAAAGACGCTTCGTCACAGATACTTAGAAGTTCCCACTGACGAGTAGAAACTTATTACAGAAAGTCGCAATAATCTTGATATGTTAGGATGAGGTGGAGTTACTTACCCTCATTCCAGAGTTGTCTTTATTGTTTGACGTTCCGCTTTGAACTCGCTTGCGTTCGTGTCTTGTGGAACATGCTGCAGAAGCGGCAGGGAAGTAATCTGACGCACCGCGAACGCAACACATGGCTTTTCAAGCAGCTCGCAGAAAACAGACGGAAAAAAAAGCCTGTACATCACAGCTCTCGGACACGCCCAGACGCGCGCAAGCGATGCGCTTCCACACACACCAACGAGAAATGATAAAGAAGAATAAATGACTAAGAACAAATCTAGTCAAAACTAGATGTGGTTATAAAATGTCCTTTCTCCAAATTTGTCACTACCGAAACACAGTAATATATAATTTAATAAGAAATTTAGCTTACATCTTTCTTGTAAATACATATTTTTTCTATTTTATTAAAGTTTTCAGAGGTAAATCAATAACTTTAATTATAATTTTAACAATATTTTAAGTGTGATTTACGAGATGAATCCAATTTTGTTTGTAAAAGGCAAAAAGTTGATCATACTGATTTTAAACTTGGGGATTCATTAGTTTGAATATACATTAAACCACTATCATAACATCTTAGTTGATTAATCAGTGTACTTTATTTTTGACAAGACATCCCATGTTTCCGTCGTGACTGAACATTTTCGATAGAGACAGAATAGGATAGAATTTAAACTTGCATATTAAAACTTTGTGCTAAAAATGCGTTTATTTCCCCCACATGAAGGATTGTGTTTTCCCCTTTGTCAATACTGAAACAGTGATGACATGTTTTGCTCATGACTCTTACAGTAGTGACAGTTCTATGGTATAACACCCAAAACAACAAAGGCGTCATTGCTGAAACTCCACCAAATGTTTCATGGTGACTGTTTCAGTAGGGACAATTTTAGATACTTTTGAAGCTAGCTCAAAGATGCTAATCAGCACATGGTTAGCTAGAGCAGTTCTGAACAGTTGTACACATATAACAACTAGATGTTATGGAATAACTCCCAAAAATGTGTTTAATCATAGAAAAATGGTATTGACATAGAGTTTTCATACTTTTGAACACAATTAACGTCAAAATAATGGGACCTATCTACTCAGCATGTAGCTATGAGAGAGAGACATGAATATATCCTGATCATAAATATAGGGGTGTACAATCAACTAAAACGTACATACATACACATAACATAAACATTTGGATAGTGATATGAAAATACAGAACACATTTTTACAATAATTTACAAAGAAAATAAAAAATTTTGTTTTTTGAACTTCACTTTAAAAAAAAAAAATCAAAAAGATATTTTTAAAAACAATGGAATAAAATGCTAAAATTGTTTTAATATAATTTTCATAAGTTGAAATTTAGGGGTTAGGGTTTGGGACAGCCACCTCCCAACTGCAAGTAGCCTAAATGATGATTTCAGCTTACTGAAATTTTAAATATTATTGTGGGTTTCAATAGATAATAGAAGGAAAGATCTTAGTAAACACTTACGTTTTTTTTTTTTGGTTGTAGGACAGCAGTTTGCACCAATTATGTATGGCCCATATAATAGATAGGCAGCTTCCGTGGTCTTTTGCTTTCTAAAGTCATTTTTATCAGTTTAACAAAGAAAGATTATTTATCATGAATATAGTGAAAATGTAATAATATAGTATAATATAATAAAAAAATTAACTGAAAAAAAGTGAATGGAACTGATTTAGTGCGTTTGGACAAAAGTAATTGCAGATGTTCACTTGGTGGAAAAAGTGGGAAACATTTGCCATGTTTACTAGTCCCAATAAAATCTGTTTATCTGCCCTTTAAGATTCTATTTTTGTCCTTATTGGCATTTGACATTGATTAAACTTATCTGTGTGCTTAGCTTATAGATGTTTTCTACAAAGGAGTCTGATTTTCTGAAAATTGAGCGTGTAGTATTTCTGAGAAGATCTTGGTATGTGAGAGTAGTGGGTGACGGGCAATATTGTGTAATTGCCAGAGATTTACAATGTGGACTCTGTATCTCGAAGTCTGTCTGTAGCTGCACACATTTTAGCACGTCATTTGAAGGGTTTGTAGCAAACCTGTAAAAACGGGTGCCAGTATGACTCCTGAATTGTTAAAGTGCTTTTACGTAAATCACATGACAGGAGAGATCAAGCATTGTGTGAATGAATATATTGTGCGCTGAGATTCTCTACTCTGTTCCAATAAAGGTGACTGTGACTTTTTAATTTAAACAATCAAACAAACAATATATATGATGACAAAAACCTTTATTAGCATTATCATCAATTAACAGTCTTCTATCATGAAGCAAAACTGAAGTTTCAAATCGAAAAAACAACAACACAGTCCTTTGCGATCTAAATATCAGAAGTCAATAAATAGCATTCCCAATAAGAAAACATTTTCAACACAGATGCTTTATGCTTTTCGTATGTACGTGTTTTACTTCTGTTGAGAGAAAATTTATAAATTGTCCATGTGTTTGAATCAACGGATTTTGGCACAAATTACACTGCTGACCAGCCTAAATGCACATCTTTGAGAGTCCCAATACTGATACTTTATAAAACATCCCATGTAATTTAAACAGGCACAAAATGCATTAAACAATCAATAATGGTTGTTTGAAACAGTCTTATATTATTCAATCAGACACTGACTTTCTAACATTTTTTTCAGGAAATAATCAACTAGAGTATAATATAGAAATAATCTTAGTGTTTGTTAATAAGGAAAACATAAATACACAAAATTCTGTTAAATAATCGGGACTTCTTAAAGTTTTTGATGGTTGTTGTTGCTCTGAATGACAAACTACAACTTCTTTTCAACAAAACATATGAAACTTATTTTCATACTTCACTAAGGTTTGATCTTGTCTTACCAAGACATAATACAAGTCTTTAAAATTATTTGTGGGAAACTAAAATTTGAAAAATACTTTATAAGTATATCAATATATAAGTATGCCAATATATAGATTTGGGTAATAATACTCTCTATAAAGATTAGCAGCTGCACTTGATCTTTTAGCAAAAATCTAGCATACTAAAAAACTAGACCAGTTTCAGTGCAAGATTGCAAACCTACATTCTGCAAGCAACTTCAAACTTCAAAAACTGGCTTGGTTCTCTATGACACGCATTATAAGGAAAGAGAAGTTTTCTGAGTATAGAAGGATTGTGTGTTAGATAACTGAACTGCACAAGATATGCTGGTTGGATTAAGACAGAGAACCTGACTGCTGTGAGCACTACAGATCTCTGTGTGTTTGTGTATTTAGAAACACTGTGAAGGGAGAACTGGACCAGGCAAATAAAAGTGCTTCTGTGCCCTCATCTTCTTTTCTTCCAGTCAAAAATTAAGTCTCAAAGTACTTATAGATCTGAGATACATATTGCATGACACTTTGCCAGTCTGGTCGGTCTGTGTGCATCAATTCATCAATGTCCTAGAGAGACAGAGCAGATGGAGAGGTTTAGATGCAGGAAATACTGTTTCATGCGTCTTTAACTATGCAAAATTACTGTATTATTGTACCCTTACCACAAACTTGCATTCTTAAACTATAAAAATCCATCTTAAAATATTATAGATAATGTTCATTAATTATGGAGATCTGTTGTGGTGTCATTTCCAGCACAAAAAAGTCAGTTTGTAACAAAAATTACAATTTGCTGAAAATGTGCTCACCATCAAGCTATCCAAGATGAGTGTATCTCTACTTTGGAACAAATTCAATCTTGCATTAGATGCAATAGATGCAGTGAATGGGTGCTGTCAGTTTGAGAGTCCAAACAGCTGATAAAACATCACAATAACCCACAAGTAATTCACACCACTCCACTGAAGCAAAAAAACCCCTGCATGTTTGTAATAAACAAATCCATCATAAAGATGTTTTCAGCTTTAAATCTTTGGACTCCTTGAGTTTTCTATCCATAATATTGTTTTCAGTGAAAATGATGTATCATCTGAATTAGGTGAGGAATGCGCACACAACAAGCACTGTTTACAAGCAAAAACAGTCCAAAATAGTTCTGAACAAATAAGTTAGTGGATTTTGATGTAAGAGGACAACAGTGGATGACTTTCTAACTGGAGGAACTATTGTTGTGGATTATTTTGGCCAGAAGCAGCAGTTTAAAGTGCTTCAATGATGGATTTGTTTCTTGCATACATGCAGCTTTTCACTTCCCGTACTGTTAATTGATGGACTGGATTATTGTGATGTTTTTATCAGCTGTTTGGACTCTCATTCTGACGGCACCCATTCACTGCAAAGGATCCATTACACTGTAAAAACTATTCGTTGATTCAACTTAAAATAATTTGTTACCCGGCTGCCCTAAAATTTTAAGTTGTCAACTCAAAAAAGTTTAGTCAACTTGAAATGTTAAGTTGACAACTTAGATACTTGAGTTTGTTCAACTTAAATTTTTAAGGCAGCTGGGTAACAAGCCCAGCTTTTAAGTTTAACAAACCAAATTGTTTGTTTAGTCAACTTAAACATCTAAGTTTTCACTTAGTACAACTTAACATTTCAAGTAGATTAAACTTTAAGTGAACTCAAAATTTTAAGTCTGCAGGGTAACAAATTATTTTAAGTTGACTCAACAAATTGTTTTTTTTTTTTTTTTTTTTTTTTTTTTTTACAGTGTGGTGAGCAAGTGATGTAATACTGAATATACATGGTATTAAACACAATACATCATTTGAGATATGTTATGACACTCGCCCAGTTCTTCCGGGATGCATGTATATACACACCATTGTACACTGTTTAACACATTAAACTAGTAAATAGTAAATTTTATTTTCTAAAAGTCCGAAAGTCCCCATATTTTAAGAACGTTCCTCATAAATAATGCACAGTTGATGTATGCAGTTGATAGCACTAAAGGAACACGATCACACTTTATACATTATATATTATGCATTATATAATTAAAAACCCAAAAGGACAAGTTTCATTCATGAACCACCAGAGGTTGTGACATTCATAAACTATTCGATTCTACTCTAAGAAAGAGTAAATCAGCTGGATGTGGGATTTTCCAGTCATTTGTTAGTGTTGTTGTGAAGAAATTTGGGGATGACTAAGATTTTTAAGACAACAGGGCAAAAACCTTCCGTTTAACATCATACCCAGTCACATTTATCACATGTATAGGACCCAACTGCATCACATCCAAGCACACATACAATCTAAGTAAGTTAATAACACAGATCTCAGCTGGAGTTATCAAATTCTCAGCCAATCCACCAGAGACATCCACATATATATGTAGAGAGGCTGTGTTATATCATCAAGTACAACAGATTTAAAGGAACAGTTCACCCAAAAGAACCTTACAAGTTGTGTGTGTGTACCGTCTCTATGAAAACAACCGCTTGGTAATGTTGACCGTCTTTATATTCAGGTCACAGTTTCCTCCTTGTGTCTACAGTGTGTTGGGTGAAGTGAACTCCTGACTGTGGCATTTTCCTCTCATAGTATCTATGGGTGTGTAGGAACTTTGAGAATCATTAAACATTTACAGATCATTATAAAAAGCCCACAGAGGGCAGTAAGTGATGTACACAATCTGTTACATCACATGCCTTCTTTGTGTGATATATACTAGTTAGTTATAAGAGCGTTCACCTTCAGGTCGTGGCTCACATCTTTTTGCTTTTTATGAAGTAAACAGAAATATCTTTTATATTTTTCATTATATTTCAAGATAAACACTTATTGGACTGAAGAAACATACATTCACTTTTTTTAATATATGTATAAATCTATCATCTAGATTTTCTCTAATTTAAACCCATAGACAGATGTGCAGATTGGTATGCTCCAATCCTCTTTGCATGTGTTTGTTGTGTCTGTGGTTAAGTCATGCTGAAAGGGACAAACATAACCTGCTGAGCGATGTGTCAAGTCAAAATATTGTGCACAGTTCTGTAATGAAGTCATAAAAACACCCTCAGGTCAGTAATTAAACAGTCAGTGGCTAACAAAAACTCTTCTGAGACGCATTGAGATGTAATAAGTTTAAACAGCAGCCACAATCAACATATTAGCTGCAAAAAAAGCTGTCACTCCAAATTACTGAATTATTCAAATAGTAAACAAATGGATTTTGAAGCTCAAATGAAGGAAGCAGAAGTGCATACAATTACACAAGATCCAGGTATCACTCTTATTTCTGCACAAAGCAGATAATAAAATAAGCAACAAAGTCATGTGAAAACGAAAGTACAATCTCTTTATATTCTATGGTTTTACATATCAAGATAGAATAATAAAAAAATCATCTGGCCCTTAGCAAGTCTTGAAATTAGATAAATAGAACCTCAGATGAAGATGATTTATTACACTATATCATTATTTATTTAAAAATAAAGCCAAATTGGAGAAGCCATGTGTGGTATACCATTTCATTCAATAGCATGTAGGACCACCTTTAGCAACAATATCTTGAAATAATTTTCTGTATGACTAATCTCTCACATCACTGTGGAGAAATTTTGCCAACTCTTCTTCACAAAGTTACTTCAGTTTATTGAGATTTGCAAGCATTTGTTTATGCACAGCTCTCTTAAAGAGATAGTTCACCCAAAAATGAAAATTCTTTCATTAGTTACTCACCCTCATGTCGTTCCAAACCTGTAAGAATATTGTTCATCTTCAGAACACACATTAAGATATTTTTTTAAGAAATCTGAGCGCTTTTATTTTTGGGAGAACTGGTTGAGGTCTGGACTTTTGCAGGACTGGGCCATTGCCACCTTGATTCTTTTCTTTTTCAGCCATTCTGTCATAGTTTTGCTGGTGTGCTTGGGAACATTGTGACCTATAGCCTCGATACATAATACCACAGAATGCAAAAACGGTGTACTTCCTTTTTTCACACAACTGTATGTCAGAATATTGTATTGTGTATTGTTTTCAATAAATGCAACTGATACAAACACAAGCACATTGAAAGATACTGTTACATCAGCTGGTGACTATACATGTGGGCTGTCTAGTGACTTAAAGGATTAGTTCACTTACAGAATAAAAATATCCTGATAATTTACTCATCCCTATGTCATCCAAGATGTTTTCTTTAGTCGAAAAGAAATTAAAGTTTTGAGGAAAATATTCCAGGATTTTTCTCCATACAGTGGAGTTCAAGGGTGGTCAATGGGTTGAAGGTCTAAATTGTAGTTTCAATGCAGCTTCAAATGACTCTACACTTCCTCCATCCGAAGGAATAAGGGTCTTATCTAATGAAACGATCAAAAAAAAATTCTATACTTTTTAAACAGGTCATCGGATGCCCATTTTCCACAAGTTGATATGATTCTTTAGGGTCTTATAACATACTTTGGTTAAAATTCCTCAATGACAGTGTAAAAAAACACCCTTGTCAAAATCAGCTCTGCAGAAATCATCCCATTCTGTTGCATACTCCTTTAAATGCAAATGAGCTCTGCTCGCCCCGCCTCTCTCTTCAGTGGAGTGGCGAGCCCTGCTCTGTTTACTTTAGCTGCATTTAGAGCGTTTAGCCACTAAACTTGCACATTATTAAGGAAGGCGATTGCAAACATTTATAAAAAGCCCTTATACTCACTTCTGCTGTAGGTGAAGCTGGATCACGAATGATTCGATTGAACATAGATGCATTCATGTAGATCAGGAGGCATATTCCCTTTACAAACAAACGTAATCCACTGCATCTTCAGCGGCTCAGATGTCGAGAGTAAATGGTGACCACTATGTTCATTATTACATCCAACAACAAAACACTTAAATTGCTTAGGATCCATTCTTGTCTATGTCCCTGCTCTGGCAAAACAATGGTGATCAGACTGTTATAGCTCATTCAGGACAGGTCTAAGGTAAGATGTCAGTGTCAATCAAACTATCGTGGAAGTGGCCTCTGTCGGTGTGACAGGCATCTGAGAATGGCTCAATTTGAAAAAGTACATGTAGCAATGCTACTAATGTAACTACATTTTTTTTAGTAGCGTGACAGTACCTCAGCTACTTTTAAAACAGTGTAGCTTTTCCAGTAGCTAACTACTTTTTCCAGCAGGTAGCGGTGTAGCGTGATCAAAAACTACTTTACATTTTGCGTTCTGACGAGTTATGAGCCTGTAATACATTAAAGCAGTGAAGTGTCTTCTTCTGACTACGTTACAAACAAAATTTGTTCATTAATGCCATCTGTTGTGATATCAAGCATCTTGTGACTTTACAGTCTGTAAAGACAATAGATCAATGAATTTGCAAAGGATGTACAGGATATTTCATATGAATCAATTGTAATTCATGCACAACAAAGATTAAAATGTGCTCTATGTCGAATATTTAAAGCACATACAGGAGGTGAATAATATCCTTTTTAAACGAATTTTCCTGCTTTATTGCACTCTATATCAAATGTCTATTTTACAATGATGAACCGACATATATTCTGTCCCTCCACATTTTTGTAATGAACACTAATCGAACAGAAAATAAAATTGCGATATAGTAGTGTGATTTAACATTTGGCAAAGGATTGTTGCGGTGTGATTCCACGCAAAGCGCAGTTGATGACTGAGCGGCTCCATTCACAGTCACTAAATATAGCGGGTGCTGTGAGTTTAACCTGCTCCATATCCATTTTATGCTCCATATCCATTTTAAGTTGCATACATTTTGTTTCTGCATTGATGTTACGTTTGTACCAATTTTGCACTTTGACGGTCAGTTTGAAATAATGTAACTATATAAATACATTTTGAGTGTTTCGGAGAGTTTACAAAATCCAACGCTTTTTGTCATTTATAGGACTTGCAAAAAAATGAGTCCCATTCAACCTTGATTCACTGTACTCTTTTAAATCAATATTTCATTACAAACACCAAATATCTTTTTATTAAAAACTAATTATATTTTACTTAGAATATCATCATAATCCTTTAATTGTTATAATTAACAATTCAGTTAAGTCAATTATTTGTAATGTCAAATGTACAAAAAAAAAAAAATTTAAAGTATGTAGTATGAAAGTATGTTTCAATGTAGCTAGCTACTTTTTAATAGTAACTTGTAGTGTAGCTAGCTACTTTTTCAGAAATGTATGCTTGAATGTAGCTTAACTAATTTAATTTACGAGTAACTTGTTGAGCTACAATTTCTGAGTAGATCCCCAGCACTGGTATCAACGCAGTGTTTACAAAGCGAACGTGCAAAGAGAGTCAAACGGCCTTTACAAAAAAAGGTAAAACAACAATGTCAGGCGATTTTGAAGTTGGAGGAGAAAATGAGATGAGCTTTTTGCCCCACCCTACCTTACTGAACCAAAGTACACAGATGAAGAGCTAGCCATGCATGACTTTTCCAACATGATGATGTAATGCGTGAAGTCGTGAACGAGCATCAAAGAGCTAGTGCAAGATGAGCATTTGTGGTTGACAAGTATATAAATTTACTTTTTTTTTTTAAGAAAATGACTGGGGCTGGGATTGTGTAGAGCTCTTTGAAGCTGCAATTTGGACCTTCAACCCGTTGGGCACCACTGAAGTCCACTATATGGAGAAAAGTCCTTGAATACTTTCCTCAAAAATCTTAATTTCTTTTCGACTGAAGAAGGAAGGAACATCTTGTATGACATGGGGGGTGAGTAAATCTTCAGGATATTTTTATTCTGGAAGTGAACTAATCCTTTAAGAAGTTTAGAAAAATGTAACTGCAAATAAAGAGCGATTTTGGGGATTGATACCCAATACAAGAGAAGACAGCAGAGTTTGCGTTTGATCCATCTCTTAGCTACTGCAATGATGGAAAGATTGAGGAAAATCAGAATCAGATTGTAAAAAAATTATACCACACAGAGGCTTACCTCTGTGACTGTAAAACACAATGCAAATCTAATCTACTGAAAAACTGATGCAGTGTCAATGGTCAGTTCAGCAAGACTTAAATTAGTAAAATATAATAAATTCTATGGGCCACATTTTTTTTATTGTATTTCCGTATGATTCAGGAAAGCTGTTAACAGCTGCCTGGCGAATGTACTTTTATTTAACTTGTGGAGACTTACTAACTAAAACAAACAGCATTCTGAAGTTCCTTTGATTTAACTGGGTGTTCTAGATTGCTTGTTTTTCTCAAGAATGGAAAATTCACACAGCCTGAACTCACAAAGGCAAGAGCCGGAGGCAGCTGATTTGGATTATGTGTGAATATAGCTGTAGGAATCCTACACGCCTTGACTGCTGAATTTACAGCCTGTTCAACAGTCCATCTTTGGCTCACAGTTACAGTGCAGATGCAAATGACCTGTATTTAAATGTGCTTGGCTGTGTCAGGCGCACAAAGCAGTGATTAAAGATGTGCAAATTACCCACAGCGAAGGCCAGAGTCTACTGAGGTCTTCTGCTGTTTGCTGTAATCATTTGCTGTAATCATGCTTGTTTGATTATAACAGTATTCATTTATTTTTAGACTCATTAGTTATGTATTATTTACTAAAAATAATGCAGTCTAACATAATAATCCACACAGAAGCCAACATATTGAGTTCATATCAGTGTTAAGTACTATTTAGTTTTTATTAATATTTTGATTCATATCAATATTTTATTATTATTCAGCCATAATCTCTATATTAATTCAACAATTAAAGACAACTGTCACCCCATAATGTTCAGTTATTCAAATAGTAAACAATTGAAGTTTGAACCACAAAGGAAACAAAACAATTTGTTTACTGCAGTGGTTTTTATTTTTTACATTTTAATTTCAATTTTAGTAATTTTGTTGTTTATAATTATTTAAATTTGTCTATATAGTTTTTATTTCAGCTTCAGTTTTATTCATTTTAAGCTTAAGTTAAAGTAAATGAAATGAGAAATGTTGTTTAACAGCTAGCTAAAATAATGAGTTTTATTTAAGTTCACTTCATTTCAGGTAAAGGTTTTTTATTGTTTTTATTTTTTATTTAACTATATTTTTTACTATAATAACCCATATGGATCATATGGATGAGTATTACTCACTTGATTATAATAAATGATAAATAAATAAATAAATAATTTAATAAATAAACTAGTTTTATTCATATTTTGATTAATATAAATATTTTATTAATATTCAACTACAATCTCTATATTAACTGGACAATTGCTACAAAGAAATCTGTCATCCCATTATGTTTAATTATTTAAATAGTAAACAAAGAAGTTTGGACAACAAATAAAGCAAACAAAACTATTTATTATTTCTTTATTATATTTTTTTCATATCTTCCATTTTCATTTTAATATCAGTAAAAGTTGTATTAATTATGCTGTTTATTATTTTTAAATATGTCTATATAATTTTTATTTCAGCTTCAGTTTTATTTATTTTAAGTTCAGTAAATTAAATGACAATTGTTGCCTTTGCAGCTAGTTGAAATAATTTTATAATTTTATTGTTTTATTGTTTTTATTTTAACTGTAATAACCCAGGATCATATAGATGAATATTACTCCCTTTTAAATAAAAAAAAATATATAATTAATTTATATAAACATTTTAATAAACAAATTAATGTTTATTCATATTTTAATTAATATCAATATTTTATTAATATTCAGCCACAATATCTAAATTAATTGGACAACTGCAACAAAGAAATCTGTCACTCCATATTGTTTAATTATTCAAATAGTAAAATGATGTTTGAACAACAAATAAAGCAAACAAAACTATTTACTATTTTTTATTTTACTGGAATGGTTTTTAATTTTTTTTTTTTTTTTTTTTTTTACATTTTCATTTTAATTTCAGTTTTTTTAAATGTCTATATAGTTTTTTGTTTGTTTTTTTTGTTTTTTCAGCATCAGTTAATATATATTTTTTATTTATATATATATATTTTTTATATTTTTTACATTATATATTTTAAGTTTAAGTTGGCACTTGGCAGTTGGCAGTTAGCTGGAATAAATTAAGTTTTATTTAATTTTACTTTAGGTAATGTTTATTTAATTTCTAGTAACAAAATTGTTTTTATTGTTTAACTATAATAACCCTGGATCATATGGATATTACTCACTTTATAATAATAAATAATGATAAATTATTTCTTTAATAAATAAATGAACTCTGTGTGTGTGTGTGTGTGTATCTGTGAACATAGACTCACCAGAGAGGGCTTGATACCAATGCTTTCGGCTGCTTGGAAAGCCAGGGTGAGATTTCGCCCCTATAGGGAGAAAACACAAACACTCTGTGGATATTATTTACAGTAGTGAAAAACAGGTGTCTAAACCCAGCTGAATTCTCTAGCGAGTGATGAAGCTTTGACATTCACAACACACCCAAAGAGGCTTCGTGAATAATTCAAAAGCATAATGTACCATCTCTTCCTGTAATCACTATTATACTTATGGCTGCAATTTGTCACACAGCTCCGAAGACCGCAGCTCTTTGCGTGTTCGTGGGTGTGTGTATGATTGAATAAACACACGGGGAGGGCAGAGCTGCCGTTTATTTGTTATGTATGTTGTTTCTACACCTCTCCCTGTGCTGTCTGTTTATGTATTCTGTCAACACTAATCCATGAAAGCACATAATTCATTACATCTGGCAGGTCAGCAGAGGGGAACCCTGGACTGTTAACGCACTATGCTTTATTGCTAAATGTGTCAGGCACTAAAGATAGTGCGATGGTCCACTAAGACACTTCACTAACTGATGTAACAAATATATGTGTGTGTTTGTGAGTACCTTGTCTTGGCTGATGAGCTCCTGGTAAGGGATGTGTGCAGGCAGATAGGTGTGTAACAGAGCACAGAACGCCAGGCCATCGCTCCAACTGCTGCTGAAATTTGTCACATCTATATTCTGCAAGGAGAAAGAGAAAAGTTGAAAAACACAATGAAATAGAAATAGGAAATAGGGGTTTTGTGGCCTTTAGTGTATGTCTGTTTACTTTGAGGCCATCTGTATTTTTTGTGAAAGAGGCATGCTAGAGATCAACAATCAACCAGCTGCCGGTTGTTTTCAGATGATATTCATCTCAAACCTGTAATGGGATACTGACCAATCATGCTTTAATTAATGCTACACGCAAGAATTCACTGGTAAAGGGCACTGGTAATAACTGACTGAGTACTCATATGCACATAGTGGCCACTGTAGTGAATTGTTGTTAATGTTGTTGTTTGTTTGTTTCAAACAAATATATGTAAAATATAAGGAACACTTGTTTTTTTTAGTACAAACATACTAATCACCATTATGAAATGTTATTTCGATTTAAAATAATGGTCTATTCTTAATGGTCTTCTATTTCAATATATGCTAAAATTTATTCCTGTGATGCAAAACTGAATTTTCAGCATTTACTCCAGTCTTAAGTGTCACATGCTCCTTTAGAAATCATTCTAATATGCTGATTTGGTGCCAGTGTTGGAAACATTTACTTTTTTTGTAACACTTTTTTTCAGTTTAATACATCTTCGCTGAAAAAAAAAAAAAATTAAAAAGCCTCAAATTTTTGAACAGTATTGTATAACATCAGTTTTTAAGGGTGTATCTCTGTCGCTGTATTTTGCAGTAATTTATGTAAATATACAGTAGTCAACATTTGAAATGGATCAAAACCTTTCATCAAATTTGTCCTAAAACCAAAACAATACCCATTCTTGTCTTAGGACAATTTTGATACATTTTTTGATCCACTTCAAATGTTGACTACTGTAAAATATGCTGTTATAAAGTACCTGATGAGTGGTGTCAGAATGCACATACATTTGTGAGCACTCAGTTTCATGACAGCATTAGTATCTGACAAACCAGAGATACTGTATGTCTTCTCTCAAATACGTCTTTATCATTGATTTGCATTAATCAAATCATGAATCATTGATTTGCATTAATCAATCATTGATTCAGGTGATCGTTAACTGCAGCAGTTTTGAAGCTAGTATTGAAAAAGCACTGGATATATTTCTCTTGGTTTCAGATGTGTTTCTGGGAATCGTGATCCTGAACCCTTACTAGTTTTAATATGTCATAATGATCTCTGACTGAATTATTCATGTCTGTTTTCAATTAAATGTTGATATTCCAAGCAGAAATCTGCAAAATTCGGATTGGAAATGGAACACGTCATTCATAAAGTTTTACACATCCCCTGCTTAGTATGTATTTGTTATTAAGTATTTTAGTTAAAGGATCTATTCACCCCAAACTGAAAATTTAGTCATTGACGCACGTTCTATAACATTCTAAACCTTTGATTTTTTTTTTTTTTTTTTTTTTTTCAGCTTTGAAACAAAAATAAAGTGTTGTTTTACATTAGGGCTGGGTAAAAAAATGTAATTGATTAAAATTTTTGTGATGATATTGATTCTTAAATCTCAAGAATCGATTAGTCGAGCCTGTTTTCAGTTAATGAACATTGTAGCGCGCTTCCAATCCAATAAATTGTAATAAGCTTTGTTACTTTTGAATGAAACTAAGTCACAGATTTCAAATTCTGTCCATTTTATTGCAATATTCAAGCAAAAAATACCTTCTTGGCGCTGTTTAATGTGGAGCGACAGATCACAGTAGCGCCTCAGTTCAAGAGAATAAGCAGCGCGAAGTGCAAGTGAACTGAGCAACTCCTCCGCTTTAACCAGTTTCAGTAGGAAATAAACATGAATTAACTTTGGAAGGTATGTTAAGTGAAAGAGTTATCAAACTTATCAAAATCCATATCCTGTCTCATGTAATCACTCAATCAGTGTTTCAACAAAGATGTCAATATAATAACAGCTTGTAAACAATGTCACGTAACGTCACATTTACCTCAAAAAATTTAAAAAAACATATTCGGTGACTCTAGAGAAGCAGCATTTTGCTAAATATATGCATCATATAACATATTCATTATAATTTACTGTTCATCAATGTTTCATTTATGTTAAAATAAACAGACACCATTTAAATGTTTAGATTTCAAAAAACTAACTGGAGTAGAAATATAATTATGTAATTGTAACTTTATTATTATACACTTCATTGAGTAATTTAAGCATTTGTATACAAATCAGTTCATTTAACCTTTAATATTATAGTAATGTAGTACCAACTGACTCTCATGTATTTTTTACAGCATACAGAGTTTTTTCTTTGAGAAAATTTAGCAGGTACTGTACCTGATATATATCCAAAATAAATTATATTGAATCGAATCAAATTGTGAAATCTGTGTCAAAACCCAGCCCTAATTTATATATTTTCTCATCATTTTCTGCATCCAATGAATGCCCACTGCAACCAAAATTTGGCTTATGGTGGACAAATTTAATTTGGGTTTTTAATTAAATATAAACATTGATAAATGCACATACATAGTGATTGGACATCAAATATGGTAAGCAAAAGCTGAAACATGCAACCCAGGCTCATGAAAATACATGCCTGTATATCAATTTCTGCCACACTGTAATTATGTACCTTAATTCTCATTACACTGTCACATATTTTTATTAAATTGGTACAGGCACGTTTTGCTGCATTTAAGGTACGTATTGCGGCTGTTCAGAATTTAAATTCTGAACAAATTTTGAATTCTGAGGAGTGTCGCTAAAGGTTAATGCTCTATTGTGTTGAAAATATCCTCTACACCAAACCCAACCCTAAACCTAACCGATAGTGTTACCAATTGAAAAAGTGATATAAAACGCATTTGTTGATGCTGATTTGAACTCTTATGCAGATTTGAGCTAGTTTGTCGATTCATAGTTTCACAGGGCTCGTACCAGAGCTCTTCATTACTCAAGCGCAATGCCGTGTCATGTGAGCTACCAAGTGAACTTACTAAATTAGACTCATGCATATAAAGCTATATATGTGATGACAACCATCAATACTAGGTTACTAGGTTGTAGATACAGATTAATCGACCGATAGTTTTTAAAATGGATATTGAATGGAAAATAAATTGTGCTCTACTATTTAAAAAAAAAAGTTCAGCCTACTGAACCATACTTTGTAAATAAATAAAAATAATAAATTTAATATTTAAAAATACTAAACATTTTAAAATATATCAGTAAATGCTAAAATTAACACACTCTAACAAGGAACAATACTTCTATTCTACAGCTTTTATCAATCTTAATGTTACAAATGGACTTATATTGTAAAGTGCTACTATTACATCAACAATCAATCAATCTACACAAATGTCACAGTATTGACATTGCATACATATGGATATTGTGTACTTTCACAATTTAGCTGCTTTTATTCTAGAAAATTTGTGGTAATCTAATCAAAATATAAAAATATGTTAGTCACACAACGGGCAAAAGTGTACTTAGGGGACTATAGGGACTTTGCTGTATAATGACGACCTTCTCAGCTGCTCCAGCAACGGACCCAACCCGGAAAAAACTATCGGCATGGATTTTTGCAGATAACCCATAGTTCCGCCAAACAACTATTGGTGCCGATTAATCGGCAAAACCGATACATCGATCGACCTCTAATCAAAAGTATCAGTTTTCAAATTGTGCAAGATGTTAAAATTGTTTTTAAGTCATGACATAATATTTTGCAAGTACTCGAGTGTGAAAATTAGGCTTTATTAATCAAAACTCTATACCTGAAAATTTTACTTTGTGTGAAAAGGAATAAAAGTCTGAGTTTTACTGCCTCTAGTGTTCATTTCAATTGGAAACTACACACAGATACTTTTTCAGTTTTGCAGAAATGTATATAGAGGCACGGATTTACTATGTTGCAAATATGCTTGCTTGAAGTGTGAGAACCAGTGAAGTTTTGTTCTTGTGTGTCACTAACATGTCTGAGCTTCCGAAACAAAAGTTTGGTTGTGTGGACTTTAAATGAATAGACAAAAATGATGAGAGAATATTAAAAATATCTTAATTTGTGTTTTGAAGATGAATCATCATATTATGGGTTTAGAATGACATGAGGAATACTCTCAGCTTCATTTGACAGGTTCTACCATGTTTAACTACAGTCTACTGAATTTCCAACAAAACAGTGCAGAAAATGCAAGCAATGTCTGCAGATTCCATCTGGGCCTTTCAAACATCTTAGTCACTTTAGTCTGTAAGACAGACGGCACCACATATATTTTAAGTGAAATAGCGTGTGACAGAAAACAAAAGACACAGAAGGAAGAGAACTGTTGTTACAGCAATTAAAATGCTGAGATGGACCTCACACGCTTTAGACTGTTATCTCATTGTGTTTGACCGGACTTCCCGCTACTTCCTGTATGTCCCAGTGCAGTCATTCTTCTTTGTATGAGTGCATGTATTTCTGTGAAAGGTCTGAGTTTGGGAACAGGGCAAAGGGCCAGTGACAACCCTCATGGGCTCAGCCCTCATCAGCCCCTCCTGGGCCCTCTGAGTCCCAACACTTCACAACATCTTTTGATTTAGAATCAGATGTTAGATTTGAAAGGAGACCCCAGTAGAAGCTCCATCCTCAGCTGGGCCATTGGGCCTGAGTTGAAGAGAACAAGAGAAGTTCATTAGCCATCTCTCTAGCAGGTCAGAAGTTCTTCAGTAAGGACGTCACCCACAGAGGGACAGTGAGGAAGGAACCATGTGAAGAATCCCACCATCTGTGCTACACACTGACTGAGTGGACATGTCTTGACATTTATAATCAGGTGTGTCTGAGGTGTCCAGCCTAAAATGATGCGTGTGTTATGTGAAATATATGCAGTAGAGATTCAAGAAAAATGAAAAATACTTCAAAAAAAAAAAATCCTGTAATTCAACATTCATCACTTTTTTTTTCTTCTGATGAACATAAACAGAGACATGTCCAAGCTACTCTTTTCCCTACAACAAAAATAGTGACTAGTGGCTGTCAAACTGCAAAAAGAAAAAATGACTGAATTCTTTTGAATCCATCAAATAAATTTTTCTGAGAAGGTATTTACTGCAGATCTTCCTTTCGGTGTTAGTTCTCGCTTTTCATTTGTACTTGTGTTTCAATCCAAAGTACTGAGAAGTGCATTAGCCATGAGACAAGCGGGAGCCAATGATGTTTGGCATCACTGACCTGTTGAACTTTGTGCTGTGTCATGTTTCAAAGTATACAAGCGAGGGCAGTGGAGGGAAAAATTATCAGCAAACAATGATAGTCTGTTTCTCACAAAGTTATCGTATGGCATCAGACACGCTATGTACACTACATGTAGCAACATATGGACGACTTTTATGGTGCTTTTATATCCTGTTTGGATCCTGACAGCCATATATTTTTTGCTGAACTGTATTATAAAACAAAAATCTTGTTTTGTGTTCAACAGAAGAAAGTAATACAGGTATGGTATGACATGATGGTGAATAGATGATGATTTTTTTTTTTTTAGACAAACTATCCCTTGGGAAAATTAAGTGTCCACTTCAAATGTTACTTGCAGATATTATAATAATAATGAAATAAAAGGCCATTTGAAAATGCATCTTTTTTCTCTCCGTTTTGATCTTCCATCCACACCGAGATGCCGTTTTTGCATTGTAGTGTGGATGGTGAAAATGGAGGACTTTTGAAAAACGATGACAGATGTTTAGTCATGTGACATATTGTACCAACAGATATCTATGTTTGTACCTGTATTGTGCCTGTTATGTGTTATTCACTTTCATACTGTTGCTACAGGTATGTTACTTTGTCTACATATAGCACCATTGTGCTGTGGGCGACCCAAGTTTGAATCCTGGCTCATGGACCTTTCCCGATCCAATACCCTTCTCTCTTCCACTTCGCTTCCTGTCCAACTACACTGTCCTATCCAATTAAAGGTATAAAAATACCAAAAATAAATCTAAAAAAAAAAAAAAAAAAAAAAAAAAAAAAAAAAAAAAAGAATAAAGTTGAAATATTACGAGAATACATTCAAAATGCTTTGAGAATTAAATCACACTATCACACCATGTATAATACTTGCAGGCACAGTATGCTTGGAAATAATATTTCACGTCTTCGATTACATTCATTAGGCCTATTTGTAGTGCGCCAGCCACTCAATAATAGCAATAAGCTTTGTGCTTTTGGTACTTTTAATATAAAACAAAGTTTCACCTTTCAAAATCTTTATAGCAAAATACAGAAAATGTGTCTTGCAATAATGTGTTTTTCACACTCTTTAATGTGGTGGGACAGATCGCTGTATTCATGTGAATCAGTCATTTTTTTGATTACGACACATTCGTGTCATTAAAATATATTGTTTTCTTCATGAAAATTCCACCATCTACTCCGCAAAAATGTCTGTGATGTCAATCTTTTATTCCTCACATGTATTTAATTAAAAACAACAAAACCTTCTAAAGGTGGAAGTGGACTCCAACTCATTAATATAAATTATACTGTTGTCTTTTTTTTGAGGTATATAAGTGACTATTCACAAGCTGTTATATTCAAACTATAATACAGTAAATGATTGAAAATAATAACGTCTTCCATTCATTATTTTTAGCGCACCAGCAACCCAGTAATCACAATGTTGTTGTGCTTTGTTGCATTTAATAAATAACACAGCTCAGCTTTCAAATTCTGTTAGTTTTAGCATGAAATACAAATTATAAATTTATTTTTCCTCTACATTTCAATTTTATAGCACGATATAAATGTAAAAGAACATCAGAAGGAATAAAAGACAGTAAAGCCCACCTTAATGAAACAGTTGCTTTGTCGCGTCCAGTGTAGATATGGTGTGATTGACGTATTGTGCTTCGCTATAAAACTGACAGATTTTGACAGATCTGGGCCATTTATATGTGCAATAAACTAGAATATACTCTAATTCTCAAAATGTGACTTTATTCTCAAAATATTTTGACTTTATTCTCAAAACATTTAGAGTTTATTATTTTAGACTTTTTATTCTTGAAATATTTTGATTGTATTCTTGTGATCTTAGTTTTTTTTTTTTTTTTTTTTTTTTTTTTTTTTGGCATTTAAACGCCTTAGTAATCTGAGTAATAAGAACAATAATAAATACATATATGAAGAATTTAATTATGATTTTAGAAGTTACTCTTTTTTTCCAGTGACAACGTAGCAAGAAACTACAGCAACCAACTTGAACGTACAGACCTAAAGTGCTTCTTTTGGCATTCTGCTCTCATTGATTTTCTTTTTCCTTTTTTTTTTTTTTTTTTACTTTATTTTTATCAACTTCAACACAATAACAAACAAACAACACTCCTTCATGGGTACATACATAAATATTTTTCCAAAGTAGAACACAAAAAGTGAAAAATAAATTGAATACATTTCAGCCTGGTCAACTGGTTACAAAATAAGCAAATATTTGTAAGCATGTATATGAGAATATTTGTGGTCGTACATTCATAGACATGATACTTATTTCTGTAGGAGTACTACCAAGCAGCCATTGATCCTAGTTACATATATTTACAAAAATAAGTGCACATATTCCACTTTGGCATTTATCTGACTTCGCTCTGTTTTGATATATAGATTGTCCATTTTCCCCAGTGCTTCTTAAAATTCTCTTCTTGCAGTCTCAGTCTGAATGTTAATCTTTCCATCTTGTAAATTTCTGTAACTATTTGTTCCCACTTGTTGGGGGAGGCTGCTGGAGCCATAGACGAGTGATTGCTTTTTTTTGCTGCTGTTAGTAGAATCCTGAGTAAATATTTATTCATATTATTAACTGAATCAGGTATATTGCCAAGAAATAGAATATAAGCTGTTTTTTCAATCTTAATTTCCAATATTTCCTCTATGCCAGAATGTATTTCTGACCAAAACAGATTGGACAAGACCAGAAGACATGTACATGATCAGCCAATAATGTCCCACATTGCCCTGATTTGCCATTCCTTTTCGTTTTGCTTTTACTTTGGGTGTAATGAAGAAACAAATTGTATTTTTCCAACAAAATTCCCTTAGAGCCCTAGAATAACTAGTCACACACTGTGACCGCCATAAGTTCAACCATTCTTCAGCTGGAATACAAATTAGCATTTCCTTTTCCCACTTTTCTTTGATATACTGAGTAGAATGCCCTTTAATATCTTGAATGCAGTTATATAAGCCAGATATTAATCGTTTTTCACAAGTATTTGTATTATACACTTTAATAAACATATTTATCAAAGGGGAGTAGTCATTTGTAACTTTTCTGATTTTCATATCATAATAATGTCGAACTTGTAAAAATCTATAAAAATCCTGTTTCTCCAGATCATATTTGATCTTGAAGTTCTGAAAATCCTGAATTTCCCCCTTTGATGTAATAGAACAGAAAGCAGTTATTCCTTTTTGTGCCCAGCTTTGAAACCTTTTATCCATCTGAGCGGGGAGGAACTGAGAATCATAACCAATCCAGGTTAATATTCTCATCTGATACTCTAGTTTGAACTTTCTCATCAATTTATACCATAGTTCTAAACCACATTTTGTCCACTGAGTTAAGTTTTCAGATATCTCCTTAAATTTATTGTTATCACCTAAAAGTGACTGAACTGGAATTGGGCTTTGCAAGATTTCCAATTGTTTCCATTTGGCAGTATAGGTTGAATCGCAGCGACACACTAAATTTCTCAGTTGGGCTGCAATATAGTAGTCTTGCAGGCATGGCAGGGACCGTCCACCTTTTTCTTTTGCTAACTGTAGAGATTTAAATTTAATCCATGGTTTCTTACTATTCCAAATAAATCTAGAAATTATTCTGTCCCAGTTGTTAAATTGCTTTTGGAGAATTTCAACTGGTAAGGCCTGAAATAAATACAATAGACGAGGGACTATATTCATTTTAACTGATTCTGCTCTACTGCTCATATCTAACGGCAGTAATGTCCATCTATTCACATCTGTTTCTATTGACTTGTTAATGGGGACATAATTGTATTTATATATCGAAGTAGGATCCTTTGGAATATTTACCCCTAAGTACTTAATGCTCTGAGAATCCCATTTAAAATTCTATATCTTTTTTAAAGCCTAGGGGGGTGAGAACTTAAATGTCAAGATTTGTGTTTTGGTAACATTTAAAGAATAGCCAGAAAGACTCCCAAATGCCTTGAGAGAGCACCGCAACCTGGGTATTGTATTTTCAGGGTTGCTCAAATAAACAAGGATGTCATCAGCATAAAGACTTATCTTCTCTTCTTTACCTTTAATATTTATGGCCTGTATGTCCATATTTTCTCTGATTAATTGGGCCTGGGGTTCAATAAATAGCGCAAATAAGGATGGGGACAGTGGGCATCCCTGTCGAGTTCCTCTCTCCAAGGTAATTCTCTGAGATAAATGACCATTTAGTTTTAATATTGCAGTGGGAGCTAAATATAATGTTTTAATAGAATTAATAAATTTCTCATTGAAACCAAACCTGTGTAGCACTTGATATAAGTATAGCCAGCTCATAGAGTCGAAGGCTTTCTCTGCGTCTAAGCTAAGAAAGACTGAACTAATTTTGTTTTTGGTATCTGAAGTGTACGTCTAATATTATCATGGGTTTGTCTGTTTCGAATAAACCCGGTCTGATCATAGTCTATTAAATCTGGTAGAATGGTTTCTAATCTTTTTGCTAGGATTGAAGTATACAGTTTATAATCTACATTGAGAACTGAGATGGGTCTATATGAACTACATTCTTTACTGTCCTTTCCTTGTTTATGTATCACCGATATGATAGCCTCTTTCCAAGACTGCGGAAGCTCTCCCTCTTTAAGTGTATGGTTAAACGATCTGAGAAGTAAGAGTGTTAATTCGGAGCGAAATATTTTATCTACGAACTCTGTCAGGTCGTTTCTGACGAAAGTCAGTCATGTCATCTTTGAGATCAGAGCGTAGTGCAGAAATCTGACTGTGAATTGCTGATATACTCTCTTGTATCGCTGCAGTAATTTGCGACGGCGTTTTAGCATCGCCATCTTGATCTCTCTCATTTGTCTGCCCTCGTTGTTCACCATCTTTGTCAGCTTTACGATCTTTTTCGGGTTTCAGAATCGACTTTCCCCGTGTTTTCATGTTTCTCCCCCTCTACCATGTTGTTTATAATGATACTTCGTATCGGAGCTCTTTGAATTAAGGGAGAATAATTGTCGACTGGGGAGTGTTTCTCTTACGCTGCTATCTTATACGAGACTCAACCAAAAATCCCGATCTGTACCAATTTCTGACCATCAAACTTTTTCCTCACTGAGTTTCTAATATCTTCCTCTGACAAAAGACCTGCACAATCATGTAGACTGACATTCCTCACATGCCTGTCCTGTCTCTTATAGCACAGGTGGCCCAGCGAGGGTGATTATACACACATACACGGCCAGATAAACACTCCCTAGTTTACTCGATTTTACACAGGCTTCAGGAGGTGATCACGGGCGTGTTAGTGTGTGTGTGCAGTGCAGGAATGCTGGGAGTGAGGCAGAGAAGCACGGAGTCACATCCTGGACAGTCCGAGTGTGCAGGGATGGGGGGTTGAGTGGATAATGTCATCAGAGCAGAAAGAAAGCGCGAGAGGAGGGGTATAAATGTTATAAAAACAGTAGTCTCCTCAATACACTGAGACCCGGCTTCAAAAAGCAAACACAGCATTCAGTGACAGGAAATCACCCTTGCTCTCTTCAGAAGACTGAGGCAGAAAGTGGATGCGAAGCAGAGAGAACACAAGCTGGTAGTTTTCCATCAGTTTAAACAATATTGGGCCACCGATGTAGCTTACATTTCGGCTCGGAACACAGCCAGATGTATTTTCGGCTTCGGTGGTAGAAATAGAAAGCAAGCTTACTCACGTCAGCGTGTAGCGGTGAGCCTAAATTGTCTGGTAGCAAAGAAAATGTCACTTCCTCTATAAATGCGAGTCTTAGACAGTGTAACTGTATGTTTATGGCTTTGAGTCATTGGTTTTAAGACATTTAACACATCTCTGCTGCCTATACACTGCTTGTACATAGACTTTGCATTTCATAAGGGCTTGACACATGTTAATAGATTGCACATTTAATTGTGTGGTGGAAGACGGCAAACGCACACACATACATTGCAGCTGGATTGTCAGCATACACGGAAAGGGTTTTCAGTGATGGGTCCGCATCCTCTCCAGCACTGTCGGCTGTTATCTAACAAAGCCATGACAAGCGCTGACTTCATAGCCATGTGAGAGACAGGCTTCTAAAGAATAGCAGTGTACAATCTCTACGGCCATCAGTACACAAAAGCACACTAAATGGTGACTAAAATGACAGACGCAGACATACTACATTATATAAGTTGAAGAAGTAGTTCATTTCTGTCATTTATTTCCTCGTGTCATTGTAAACCTATATGACTTTTATTACTATGTGGAACACAACATGATGTTTTAAATAATGTAAAGGCAGCTCTATCCCCTAATGACCAGGAAAAAATTGTACCGAAAACCACATAAGACATTGTGGATATTAATTAATTATTTCAGTTAAATCCTGGCTATGCTGTACTAAATTTGTTCTCTTTTTTTAACTTGAAAATTATTTAAAAAATAATCCATGTACCTACAGTAGTAGAGCCCTGCACATGATGTAGGATAAAAAAACAAAATATCATGGGTGCAAATGAAGAATTTGTTCCCACAACTTACTTCCTCTTTTCCTCATTTAAGGTAAATTATGGCTATGAATTAAGTGAATTAAAGGGATAGTTGACCCAAAAATGAAAATTCATTAATTACTCACCCTCATGTCATTCCAAACCCATAAACCCATAAGACAGTCAGTGGGTCAGATTATGCAATTTTGACTCCTAAAATCTTGTTGTGTCGTGAACAAGAAATGTCTTTAACGTGTGCGATATTGACAAAAAATAATACCTCAATATTTTCTGGGATTTAATCGATAACGATAATTAGACAATATTTTGCTGATTGTGTTATTGTGCTGGTATCTTAAGGACTACCATGGACAGCTGACTTCTACATTTTTTGATAATCTTTTCCAATAAGTTTAAATAGATTTTTTACCTTTTATGGGCATTTTACCTGCCTGTCAACATATGAATTTGCATACCTCTATACGCACCCTGTTCGCACAGACAGCATACGTAATCAGCGTGTTCACATACGCTATGCAGACAGAGCAAGAATGGCAGGCAAACATCAACAACCTGATCTTCCGTCCTGGTATTGTAATACGTTTACGAATTTTACTATAAAGTGTTCTCACGGTTAATGGCATATGATGTTGTAATGGCCATTGGAGCATTTATGGTAGTTTTGTGGCTGACTGACAACTGCGCGTGTGCATAACTGAAGAGATGACTTGCTCTACCGGCATCTGTCTCTCTTTATTTTATATATTTCCCTTCTGTTTGTTACCTGAGTTGAATGCATACTTGTGTACATTTTTCCTTGAGCGATCCCCATGTATGTGGACGAGTGTATCGACGCGTGAGGCATTTTATTAAACTCGGGAATAATCCACCATCATCTCGTCTCCCATGCATTATTAGCACCACACAGTTTTCCTATTTGGGCTGTTGAACATTTCAACTCGGTCTTACAATGTATTGTAGTATTGCCCTTTTAATATATGCAGATTCATGAATATGCTACCTAGTCCCAGCCTCCACTCAATCACACCAGCTCAGACCTGCTACACTTTCACTTGGCTAACTGAAGTAGTAAATCCTACACAATGGAAAGCAATATTAGATGAATGGTTGTCAGAGAGTGAAACCATGAGTCAGATTAGGCTAGAAAGCAAGAAAAGCGCACTCCCCTTACAATCACTTAAAACTCTCAAAAAGTTCTGTTATAATCAGTGAAGCTCTACACTGCACAATTAACTTGAACACCTCTGTTTGGCCATTGCATTCAGGAAACCAACAGATATGTCTGATTGGCTGCATTGACCGTCTTTCGTGCACTGCAGTTTAAAAATGCTCAGCAGTGGTGTTTAATGATGAACTTGCAAATGGTTTGTTTTTAAGCATATTAAACACGCCTGACAGACATGTAAATAGTGTTATAAGCTTGATTTTCCCCACAGGAGTCTATTTCCTAACATTCAAGGACTAGTAACACTTTTTTGTAACTGTTTACTTAGAGCTTTCAAGGAAAGTAAATAACTGTTTACTTGTAACTTAGAACTCTACACCATTTTTGTGTACTTTTATGGTGTTTGTCTATTTCAGTGCTCACCAACATCTGTCCTTATTGACTTTCATTGTGTAGCAGTGCCTAACATCTTGTTTGTACTACAGAAAGTCATACATATTGGTATTACTTAAGCATCTGCGGCTTAGCGGCATCTGTGATCTCTCTGCCTATATTTACATGGGACTAGGCTGCAAAAGCACAATAAATACAGGTGGTGAACAAAGCTGAGGTAAGAGGGGGCTGTATGATGAAACAGAGAGCTGAGAGGAGAGACACAAATAAACTAGAGCTGACAGGGTCAGAGCTCCCCAAATAGTCAACCGCTGCTCTGACCTCTCCAGACACAGCAGAGCTCCACCTCAGCAGTAACCACCCTCAGACCGCCACCGGGCCATGAGGAGGTGAGTGAAGGAGTAAACGTTGGTTAAACTATAAATGACTCTTGGGTGATGGTAGACGCGTAGGAAGACGTATTATTCGAGAACACCACTTTTGGCAGTGTTTGTTGTATGCAGAAAATGGTAGAGCTCTGCACTAAGAAAAGCAGCAGGAGAGGAAGTACAGTGTTTTCAGGCATTGTTTGGTCTGGTATTTCTGGATCAAAGTGAATGATCTGATCGTGCACCACAGGAAAGAAAACACACACACTTGAGATCACTTTAACATCTCCTAGACAGCTAAGAGGTTAAATGGAGGGCAAATGGAGACTTTCATGTCTTTAGATTGTTCTCCTCAATAGTTTTATAAAAGATCATAACAATATCTCAAACAGTTCTCAGATTAGCCAAGATATCAATAAGTATTTAATAAAAAGTCTTAGTTTTTGGTATGAATTCAAATATTTCTCAAAAAACAAAAGTAACGACTTTATTCAGAAATTGTTTCTCTTCCGTGTCAGTCATGACACGGAATGCAATGTGCATAAAAAAATTGTTGAATAAGGTTATTTCTGGTTTCTTTCTGCACAAAAAGTATTCTCGTAGCTTCATAAAATTACAGTTGAACCACTGATGTCACAAACTATTTTACCAATGTCCTTACTACTTTTTGGGCCTTTAACATGTTAGTTGGGTTGCTGTGTGTGTGTATGCAGGGCCAGAAAGCTCTCGGATTTCATCAAAAATATCTTCATTCGTGTTCTGAAGATGAACAAAGGTTTTACGGGTTTGGAACAACATTAGGGTGAGTAATTAATGACAGAATTTACATTTTTGGGTGAACAAAGTGTTAAGAGTGTGCACTAAAAACCTCTGAGCAATACAGTTTTACTGAGAAGCTGCACTGTAAGGACATCTGGGTGCTTGTTTCCAAGAATATCTATCCTACAAGGACCAAGCCAGGTGTAAGTGTGGGTGTGAGACAGAGAGAGAGACAGACAGAGAGAAATGGAGGAAAAAGGCCCCACTTCCTCTGTTCTCTTCCTCTATTCCTGGAGGATTACGCCACATATTTTTGCGTATCCTCAAGTCATTCTTCATCTCTGAACAAGCCCCTCCTGGATGGACCGAGGCCCCAGCACTGCTGTTTTTGTTTGTCTGAGAGAATGAGAAAGATGCAGAGAGGCGGATGAAGGGTGGTGGAGTGCAGGCCCAGCTGATTCCTCTGTTTAAAAGGGCCGGCCGACCCCCTGTTTTCATTCCTCATTGTCTCCATCCTGAACAAACAGCTCTAGGGCTGTCTTTTTGTTAGCACTTTTCTAAATAAAATGCAGCTGACCTAAATAAAGTACTTCAAAGAAAGTTCGGAAAAACAGTCTACAGTGAGAAAGACTTTGAGGGAATTCATGTTGGCAAGAGGAGAATTTTAAATTATATTTGTTCTTTTCCAGTTAATGGACTAGCCAAGTTTAACAGGTTAAGCTTGACCGACAACATCAGTTTGTAAAAACAAGCAAAACTAACTTTTACAGTAATACACTTACAATGGGCAAGGCATCAAAAATGATTGAAATAAACATTATTATCGAACAGTTTCAAAAGCGTAGCTATAAGACATCACGAATATTAAAAATGAAGAAAAAAAATTCAGTTTTTCACTAACCGCCACACATAAATGTTGTTTTCTCAAAAAAAAAAAAAAAAACATACACATATGTACATTCGTGTTGCTTACATACAGTGGTATGATAAAGTTTGGGAACCCCTTGCAGAATCTGTGAAAATGTGAATATAATAAGACAGATCATACAAAATGCATATTATTTTTTATTAAGTACTGTCCTGAGTGATATATTCTACATAAAAGATAGCCCACAAGACCAAAAAATAGCTGAAATTAATAAAATAACCCCCTTCAAAAGTTTGGGAACCATTGGTTCTTAATACTGTGTGTGGTTACTTGGATGATCTACGACTGTTTTTTTCTTTTTCTTTTTGTAATGGATGTTCATGAGTCCCTTGTTTGTTCTGAACAGTTAAACTGAGCACTGTTCTTCATAAAAGATTCTTAAATTTTCCAGCATGTTTTGCATATTTGAACCCTTTCCAGCAGTGACTGTATGGTTTTGCGATGGATCTTTTCACACTGAGGACAATTGAGGGACTCAAACAAAACTATTAAAAAAGGTTCAAACAGTCACTGATGCTCCAGAAGGAAACACGGTGCATTTAGATCTGGGGGGGGGGGGGGTGAAGATGTTCAAATTTTAGTGGTTTTGTTGAAATTTTTCTCCCTCCCCCCCCAATTTAGTACTGCCCTTCAGAAGATGTTTCCCGGAAAACAAATTAAGTACTATCTCCCTTCATCTTTAAGTTCAAAAAGTTTTCACCCCCCGGCTCTTAATGCATCAAGTTTCGTTCTGGAGCATCAGTTAATGTTTTTACCTTTTTTAATAGTTGTGTTTGAGTCCCTCAATTGTCCTCAGTGTGAAAAGATGCATCTCAAAATCATGCAGTCACAGCTGGAAAGGGTTCAAATAAGATGCTGAAAAACCAAAGAATTTGTGGGACCTGAAGGATTTTTCTTAAGAACAGTGCTCAGTTTAACTGTTAAGAACAAACAATGGACTCATGAACAACCACCACAAGACAAAAAAAAAAACAGTCATAGATAATCCAGGTAACCACACACAGTATTAAGAACCAAGGGTTCCAAAACTTTTAAAGGGGTTATTTTAATAATTTCAGCTATTTTTTTTTTTTTTTTTGGCTTGTGGACTATATGTAAACATCTTTTATGTAAAATATCTTACTCAGGACAGTACAAAATAAAAAATAACATGTATTTTGTATATTTCTGTTAAAATTATTCACATTTTCACAGATTCTACAAGGGATTCACAAAATTTTGCATGCACACTTTTTACAATGTAATCAGAATTTAGCCATTAATATGTTTTTAGGATGCTGAAAACACAAATGTCAGGGCATGTCAAAACTTCTCTAGGGCCCCAAAACCCCCTCAGACCCCAGAGGGTAAATATGAGACAGTGTTAATGTAAATATGAGTGTGACAGAACCAGTATAAACTACCAAAATATCAGATTTTTCAGGGTTTCCATTGGCTTTGACCAATGAATTTCCATTATTTTCCATATTATTTCTAATTACTAAAAGAAAAAAAAAATACTTTTATTAATTTTATTACTCTAATAGTAATTTGAATTAATTAATTAATTTGTTCCAAGTCTGGAAAGCAATTTTAAAATAGCCTAAAAGCATGACGTTTAAATCCTAGTTAACTTTTGCACTATGGCTATTATTATTACATTATTACATTAACTTACTGTTACTCAGTATTAATATTTTGGTATCTGGCTAATAAGTAAAACAGGCCAATATATTTTAGGTGATAATTTATAGCCAAATAATCATGCAACACTATATATTTTGCTAAATATAAATAAATATAAATATAAGTGTTTACTCTTGTAAGATTTGTTTATGTTAAATCCGGATATGTTAAATCCATTTTTTCCATTTACCTTTTATTTTTAAAGGAACATGCCTATTTTTTTTTTATTCCAAAGGTTCAAAGCTGTCCTACATATTTGCAGTGTTATGCATTTGTAGTACTTGTTTTAAAAAAAGAAACATTCAGTACATGATTTTGTGCCATTTTATGCCTGAATAGATCCATATTTCCGAGGCGAGGAAGGTAATTAATAAAAAGCAGATCGATATCTAATCAATATCTAGATGAAAATTTAATTTCTAGTTATCAGTATTGTCCAAAATGTCCATATCTCTAACAATTAACCAGAGATTCATCCGCCTACAGCAGCAGGTCCACTAAAAGGATAATGTCAATTTAGAACTCAAATGATACTCATCTTTAGACAAACTAACTACTATAAGTGCTTTAATAAAAGTACATACAATAAAAATACTTGAAAGCCTCTAGAATGCTTTTCCCCATATGACAATAGCAGCCGTCAACATGTAACAAGTGCTCCATAATGCCACAAATAGAGCTCCAGAAGCCAACACCAGAAAACAAGATAACTCCATCAGACACATCCTTTCACAATCAATGACTAGCATACACTTTCAAGTGCACGGTCGATTCTCAATGCACAATAGACTGGACAGAATAGGACGCTAAAAATACCCCAAACAGAACCGTCAATTGAAAACAACGCACGGAGGTCAAACTAGTCGACAATTGTGCCTTTATAAACAGTGATTTGGGTGGATGATTCATTGTTGCTGCACACAAACATGTGCTGCGTTTGAGTCTGCGTGCTCATTAAGTTTCCATCATTCACACTAACTGTGTCCAGCACTACATTATTAAGAGTCCTCCATGATCAATTCCTTTCTCGGCGGCTGACATTTTAACGTGGCCTACGTGCAGCATAGACTTCACACGTACTGACAAGTCCTCAGGGCCCGGGAGTGTCAGAAAAAAAAAACCTCTAGAGGCACATAGCACTATGGCTGTTCGAAAGACGTGCGTTTATGAGAGAGCGGTTCTCTGGTTATTTAAATTAGGATTAGTATCACAGTAACCTTGGTGACAGCACGGGCCATGAGCATACAGATGTGCGTCTGTGTATGCTCAGTTGTGATTCTTTTCTATGGGATGTTTCATGCTGCATGTTACTGACACAGTAGGGAACACATGCAGATAACTATGAGCTCATAAACTGCCAGTGTGATATTTTGACAAGTCTAACATGAAGCGATACACAAGCAGCTCATGTTAAGCGGACTGGAGAAACATTAATCTAATAGCTGCAGTTAAGGGGGACTATAACTCATTAAGAGGACATTTCATGTTAATTAGCCTGCTGTTTGACCACAGTTCACTGACATCAGGACAAATGACTAATTACTATAGCATGACCCAAGTGTGACCTTCTTCCTCCAATTGATTCCCTATTATACCCTGGTCAGATTTCTTTTTTCATAATTTTTCTAGCTATCTACACTGTAAAAAATTATTTTTCAAAGATGTAAATAAAACTTGCCATTTCTTTGTAATTAATTGTGACATTTACTAGCCATTTATGAGTGTGTTTTTTTTCTTTTTTCAGTGTATCTATGAAATAGGAATTATATTTTGCATGGAAAATATAAAGGTTCTCAAATTCAAAACAACTTATATTAAAATAATTTATATTATTTTAAAAAATTATATAATTATATAAATTATATAATGTAAAATTAAATAATTGAAAATAATACATACAACAAATCTATCTATCTAAGTTTCAGTGTATCTGTCTGCGAAATAGGAATTATATTTTGCACTGAAAATGTAAAGGCTTTTAATATGACCTATTTTAAGCACAATCTCCCACAGAATTCTCATTAAATTAAAAATACTTTTTCTAAATAATTTATTATAATTTATTATATAATACTAAATTGAATTAAATAATTAATAATCTATCTGCCTACCTACCTACTAATAACAGGAAATATATTTTGTATTGAAAAATAAAGGCTATTTTTAGAACTTAATTATGCTCTAGAATTCTTATTAGATTTAAATAATTTATTATTTAATTTAATATTTAATATATTTAAATATAGTACATACAACATATTATATATTCATGAATCATACTGCTATTACTACTAATAATAACAATAAACTCTTTTTTTTTTTTTTTTTTTTTTTTTTTAAATCCATTAATTTTACAGACATTTCCATTAACTCTAAAACACAATGCAATGTAAAATACAGGTTAAACACCTGAAAAAATTAATGTGGAAAAATTCTATATATAAATGCACTGCATTGCACCCTGAATTCATTGCTTATTTTAGAGTGTTTAATAAAATATAATCAGAGATTGAAATTAACTTTTTCACTCACCAGCCAATTTGGTGAATTTACTACTACTAAATTTACTACTACTAAATTTAATAAGTTACTGGCCATTCATAGCGTTCATAAAAAACAGAAATAAACCAACAGCTTCAGGCTGTCTACACTGGTCGTGACAGTACTACTGTTGCAAAACATTTTGTGTCAGTACTAGGGGTGTGTGATATTGACAAAAAATATAATATCTCAATATTTTCTGGGATTTTATCAAGTATGATAATAGACAATATTTTATTTAGTGTGTTATTGTGTTGATATCTTACCGTGGACAGCTGACTCCTAGATTTTTTTATATTATTCATATTTTGCGTGGTCAGTTCACAGCATTTTTTTATTTTTTATTTATTTATTTTTTTTTTTTTTTACCTTTTATGGGCATTTTTACCTTTACAAAGCCAATTTTTTTTTTCTATTTTTTATATTTGTTAATGCAGCTAAGAGGGACATGGAATGCTTTATCCTGCAGTTACAAATGTGTAAATAATGTTTTGATATTTTAAACATAAAATGTTGAATACTGATATTTCAAATTATCGAAAACATGAAAAGATACTTTAAATGTGAAATTAAAACCGCCAGTAGGTGGCAGCAAGTCACTGTCATTGCAATTGAACAGACCCATTTAATTGCTTTTATTTTTGTTCACATTTTCATTTTTAATTTTTAATCTACAGAACGATATAGACTTATGCATTTATTTTGAAGAGAACATATGAACAGATGAGACTGCTTAACTTTTCATGTTCAACACCACAACCTGCAGTGACAGCGATTATAATATATTCTCATTTTTATGAACCAATATCGATTCATAAATCCCAGTCGATCTCAGATTTCAAATTCTGTCCATCTCATCAGGAAATTCAAGCCATAAATACCGTTTTGGCGCTTTTTAATGTGGCATGATAGATCGTTGTAGCTTCTGGGTACTCGCCTGTGCGTAATCAATCGTAGAGCAAAAGATTCGTGACAGTTTCATTTTTGTTCTGGATCCCGTGCTCTGTTGCTACACTGGAGCGCAACTGCCACCAACTGGACAGGGGTGGGAATTACAGTTAGAAGTTACAATAGACTGTACAAAGTGATGGACGGCCTTCAGATTTTTTCGTCACTGATTAAAAAAAAATCTGTCAATGACGGACAATTTTCGGTTAACGCGACCTCTGAGTGGGACCCAATATTTTTTTAAATGACAGTAATGAGAATACAACACGTGCCTAATTTCCATGAAAACAATACAGCAAATATAAATATATTTGTCATCTGTCCTTTCACGTGAAAATTGGGGTCAGACATTGGCCATACAGACTCCAAACAAGACAAATGAGACCAATAAAGTAGCCGGTTTCATGACACCTCATTTGAACTGTGCAGGAGAAGAGGGCTGCACGTGTTTAAATGCGGTTTGAACGACATTCGATACTCAAAGCGCTGAACTGACAATGCCTCTTTTAATGAGGCTTATCCCTAATTAAATGGGAGCCAAACAAAATGAATGTCTTCTCAACCTTCACACACTATCAGTGAGAGTTTTGCAGTTGCTCTATTCATTACATTAACACCATCCACCTAACCGCCAAGCAGCCAACACAGTGATTTGACTGAGGTCAATACATTATTATTAACATTCATTTGTGGGAAATAGGTTGTGGAGGGAGGCTATGAGTGATTGTGATGTGAAAGGATGAGGGGGAAGTGAATTTTAAACAAGCTTTGAGGAAGGGCAGGATGGAGCAGTATGCTTGTGTGTGTGTGTGTGTGACTGTTCGCAGGTGACAACGCTGTCCATCTTAGCGTGTTAGTGGGTAATTAGTTGCTCTCTCGCTCTCACAGCTGATGTCTCTTATGACATAGTGGACCAGTAGCCCTCCTTGACCTTTTCCTCAGCCCATATTAAGCTCAATTTGGAGCATGTGTTCTTGAGCTAACCTTTTCCCAGGTCTGCAATGTGAGAAGAGGCCTGTGGCCATTGCTGTTCTCATCAACACAATCTCCTACCCGCTTCTCTGCACCGGACAATATAAAAATGGATAAATGCATGGTCGTCCAGTGACCATAAATAAGAAAACACTTGATCTCAGATGGCATTACTCAGGAATAATTGATATCTATTCTGCATAAAGAAAAGAATGCCTTTAGCATTATTATAATGTTTGTAGTGTTTCCCTCCCTCCTTCCTGGGAAAGTAAGATTCTTTTATGCTCATTCTTTCATGCTCATCAAGGCTACATTTACTTGATCAAAAGTACAGAAAAAAACAGTAATATTCTGAAATACTATTACAGTTTACAGTTTTCTATTTTAATATATAATTTATTGTGATGCAAAGCTGAATTTTCATCAGCCATTACAGCAATCTTCAGTGTCACATGATCTTACAGAAATCATTCTTTTATTATGAGTGTTGGAAACAATTTTGTTTTTTTTTTTTTAACCTGTGATTATTTGATAAATTAAATATTAAAAAGAACAGCATTTATTCAAAACAGAAATCTTTTCTAACAGTACAAGTCTGTGCTATCACATCCTTGCTGAATAAAAGTATTAATTTCTTAAAAAAAAAAAAAAAAAAGAAAAAAAAAAAAAAAAAAATTACTGACCACAAACTTTTAAGTGGTAGTTTATGTTGCTAAAAAAAGATTCTTATTTTAAATAAATGCTGTTCTTTTTAACTTTTTATTTATTAAAGAATCCTGAAAAAAGTATCACAGGTTCCAACACATTATAAAGCAGCACAACTGTTTCCAACATTGATGATAAATCAGCATATTAGAATGATTTCTGAAGGATCATGTGATACTGAAGAATGGACTAACGATGCTGAAAATGTAGCTTTGATCACAGGAATAAATTACATTTTAATGTAGAATAAAATAGAAAACAGTTATTTCACATTGTAATAATATTTTACAATATTACTGTTTTTTTCTGAATTTTTGATCAAATAAATGGAGTCTTGATAAGCAACATCTTTAAAAAAAAAAAAAAAAACATAAAAAAAATCTTACTGATCCCAAACGGCTGTCACGCTTAGACGAAGCACACGAACAACGACGTAAATAAACGAAAGGTATTTAATAAATCCAACAGGGAACACAGGAGACACTGGAACACAGGGTAGTAACATTAACGTCCGACAAGGCAAGAGGGGAAAACACACGCTATATATACACAGACTGATTACAACCACAGGTGCAGACAATAAGGGAAATACCAAAACACACAAAGCTGTAGGGGGGATTGACAGGAGAAACCAACTAAACAGTCCAGGGGTGTGACATTATCTCCCCTCCCGGAAGGCGCGTCCTCGCGCCGACAAACAGGAAAACAAAATGTACAGTCCTAGGAGGGGGCTTCGGCGGAGGACGGACTCCCGGGAGGAGGGCAATAGATGGAGTCCAGGGTGGTGACGGAATAGTCCAAGGAGGTGATGATGGAGGGAGGAGCCAAGGAGGAGACAGGAGAGGGCTGGAGCAGGAGGAGCCAGGTGAGACCCAGACCGCAGCCATGATGGAACCCCACGGTGGAGCCGATGGAGGGAGGAGCCATCGTGGAGGAAGGGCTGACGACACCATGGGGCCGACCGACGGAGGCGGAGCAGGTGGTGGTAGAGCCCGAGGCGGAGACGGAGAGCCGATGATCCTGGGCGACACCGAGGATCCGGAGGGCCCAGGCGGAGCCCAAGGCTCTGGCGACTGAGGCGGAGGCGGAGATCCGGAGGTCCGCGGCGGAGCCAGAGCGACAGAGGACCGAGGCTGTGCCCGCGGGAGGGAGGAGGTCCACAGAGCCGGAGGGACGGAGCGACGAGGCGCAGCCGGAGGAGTGGAGTCCAGAGGAGAAGGTGGGGCGACGACTGACCAGGGCGGAGCCGGAGGGACGATGGAGCCCGGTGGAGCTGGTGGACCGACGGGCGACGGTGGAGACAAGGGAGCTGAGAGACGGGGTGGAGCCGCAGGGTCGGAGGGCCGAGGTGGAGTCCAGGACTCAGAGGCTGGAGGCGAAGATGAGGGATCCTCCAGCCATGACACTGATGGAGACTGGCAGACCTGCGGCAAACACCCCGCACAGATGGTGGGCTGAGGGTGAGCAGATGGGCTGCCAGGAGACAGCGGTGGTGGGACAGAGGCAGCAGAAACAATAGACAGAGGGAGGGTGGGTGGGAAATCCAGGCAGTCAGGTAATTTAGATGGTGGAAGGAGAATGGGCATATCTTCATATTCATCTTCAGAGAAATTATTCAAATTTAGTTCCAGAAAATTTAGTCCCAGATCCAGGCGTTGCTCACCCTCAGCGGTGGTGCAGTGGGCGGTGCTGTCCTCAGCACCCTCACGCCCATCAGGAACGTCCACCGTCGCAGGCTCTGTGGCCGGCTCTCGCACCTGGTCAGAAGCAAATTCCTCCAGCTCCGTGGCGATCGCTCGCTCTGTCGCTCCGATGGGCGATGGCTCTTGGGTCGCGCTGGTAGTGCGGGGTCCGTCTGCGGTGGGCTCGGGCTCGTGCTCCGCGTGTCGGGGCGGTGATAGGCTGGGTTCCGGGTCGTTCTGTGAGGTGTGGCTGGATGGGGTTGTAATCTTCCTCCGCTTCATCCAGACAGAGTTCTGAACCCCAAGTACTCAATAAGATGTTAATATATTGCGTTAGGGTCCAGCATGGTTCACCTTTGGGCATGACGAAGCGGAGGTCATCATTAAGGCAGACGTCATCGCAGCTAGCAAGATGGCAAATGCTAATAAACTCCTCCACGTAGTCCTCAAGATCCCGGTCATCCTGGAAGATAAAGATGGTTTTCCCTCCCAGAATGGCATCTCCCCTCCTTGGGGAAACGTTGATGGAAGCGAGTTTCATAGTAACTGGTGAAAACACGACGGAAACAAAAAGACTGAAAAAACACGACAAACAAAACGGGGAGGAAAACGCAAAAAAAAACTGTATCAGTCGGACGTTCTGTCACGCTTAGACGAAGCACACGAACAACGACGTAAATAAACGAAAGGTATTTAATAAATCCAACAGGGAACACAGGAGACACTGGAACACAGGGTAGTAACATTAACGTCTGACAAGGCAAGAGGGGAAAACACATGCTATATATACACAGACTGATTACAACCACAGGTGCAGACAATAAGGGAAATACCAAAACACACAAAGCTGTAGGGGGGATTGACAGGAGAAACCAACTAAACAGTCCAGGGGTGTGACAACGGCAGTGTATATAATATCTATATATCATTTCTAGGTGGCACTGAAGACTGGATTAATGATGCTGAAAAATTAGCTTTGATCACAGGAATAAATTACATTTTAATGTAGAATAAAATAGTAAACAGTTATTTCACATTGTAATAATATTTTACAATATTACTGTTTTTTTCTGAATATCTGATTAAATAAATGCAGCCTTGGTGAGCAAAAGAGACTTCTTTCAAAAACATAAAAGCATACAACAAAAATCTTACTTTGAATTGTAGTGTATATATTTCTTTATTTTGTTTTTGTCAGTAAATTTGACCTTTTCTTTTCTTGAAAAATTTCAGAAAGTTGGTTTGATTTCAGTAGAGAGTAGTTACATTATAGTAAAAAGTCCACTATTAGTCACTTAGTGTAGCAGTCAGAAAACAACGTAACACTTTACAGTCACGTTAAATTTAACTGCTTAACACACCCAGTGTCTGTGCCTGGCACAAACAAATACTTTTACTCTGTGTCAGGATTTAAGCATCCCCATAGACCGCACGGAAAAAATTTGCATCGTATAACAGCCAGAAGCCTAATTATTTTCAATGCTAAAATCCACAACTATTAGTTTAAGCCTCTTATTGCATTCCGGCCACAGAGCGCTGATTATTTTACCCTCCAGACAACTGAGCGGTTAGAGTATAATCAAAACTGCTGAATAGAATCTCTGCAAACCAAAGGGCAAAAGATGTACAGTATAAGCACTGTTCTGACTAGAGTTTCTTCATCTTTAACAAAGCTATGTTTATCTTCTTCATATACTGTTGTCTTTGCTAATGCTATTTAACAGCCAGTGCAGGTCACCTGAGAGCAGTCGGTCAGTATCTGGTGCTTAAAACATCAATGCAAACCAAGTGAACGGGTCTCTGTTTTCCAGTATTAAGCAAAAGATGATGAAAGCGAGAGGAAGAAAGAAAACACGAGTGCCCCTTTCATCGTTTGTTTACCAGCTGAGGCTAATATGGAAGGTAAGCGTGTTAGCGCTAATCTTCCTCTCAAACATGACAATGGTGGAGCCCTGGTTCTGGTCCCCTGAGGGTTTAATGGGCCTCATACAGGCTATTAGAGCAGTGAGCCAACCAGTAGAAATATTATCTGCTTGCATACAATCGCACGGGCCCAATTTGCTTCTGGGAACACAAACACTACATGTGACACAAATACCAATGTGACTCATAGGTCATTCAGTGTTGGGTAGATTACATGTGAAATATAATATGGTACTGATTGGAAATGGCATGACTCTTGAACTCTTATTTAGTGTCTAATCTATTTAGGCAAAAATATAAAGAGAGGCTCAAAATGTTTCTTGTGAAAATACTGAAACCACAAGATGCCCTCTACTGATAGATGATCTTTAACCAGCTCAATTTATGTAATAACATTCCCATTTGTGACGACAATTTGCGAAGATCAAGATTTTCCAATGTAGTGTTCCCACAATGTTTGTTGTGATTGGTTTTGGCAAAGCAATGCAGACTTAACTGCTGCACACAGAAGTTATTTCTGTGGAATACACAGCTAGAAGCCCAACAAAATTGTTTACTCTTTTAAAAAATAGTGCTTTGATGAATATATTTTGATTTGTTAATTTATTGATGTACTAAAGCTTCTTTTTATCTAACATTTTTAGGATATTGTTTATGTACACTATTGTTATCGCTACATAAGACTGCAATTATTTGATTTCAAAAATACAGTAAAATCAGAAATATTATTCCAATTTCAAATAGCTGTTTTCTATTATAACATATTTTAAAATGTAACTTATTCCTGTGATGGCAAAGTTGAATTTTCAACATCATTACTCCAGTCTTCAGTCTCACATGATCTTTCAGAAAACATTCTAATATGAAGATCTTAGTGCTCAAGATTTCTTTTTATAATCAGTGTTGAAAACAGATGTGTTTGTTAATATTTAAACCGTGATGCATTCTTTGATGAATAGAAAGAATTCAAAAGAACAGCATTTATTGGAAACAGATGTTGTTTGTAACAATGCAAAAGGCTATGCTCTCACTTTTGAAAAATCAAGTTTATATAATTAGCTTTTAATTTTTAATGAAGGTTGGTGACAAAGAATTCAAATTGGCAGAAAGAAATATTTGACTCTTAACATAAAGAACAAGATGTATGATCATGCAACACTGCACCAATTATTTCTCATCAACAGAAAATGTAGGATTGTATGAAATTTACACCTCTAAAAAGCCCAGAAGACTCTTTAACTATCTAATACAAAATGATGGTTTGACATACTGTAATAAACCACTATACGTTTAGTTTGCGTATTTAAACATGATGCAATGTACAATTTACTGATCACTCTCTACTGTATAATTGCTTTTTACCCCAATCAACGTTAAGCATTTTATATAAAAAAAAATCCCTCTCAAGTCTCCACATTGACAACATTCCTGAAACATACATACAATAAACCTCAAAAAAGTAAATCAGACTGTGAAATGAACACTAACTTAGCATTTCAATTAGCATCCATTTTTTGTTTATTCATTATGGAACAAAAAAATCCTAATTAAAAAGATGCTGTGGCCTAGTCTAGTCAAAAAAAAAAAAAAAAAGAATCAGAGGTACGGAATGTGTGTGTACTTTGAAGTAAAAGAAAAAGTAGATTAAATCCATTTTCTTTTCTGCTCAATTAGTAAAGAATTTTAGGTGGGCTTCTGTCTTCTTTACTCAGAGGAAATTAGGGGTGGGATTGGAAATTTTAACTGAATTTTAACTTGGGCCGCCCACACAAGGGACTTATTTTATGAAGTACAGGATGAGCAATTTCCTACGATTTCAAGGTCACTGCTTGGTCCTTTTTAAAGTTATCAAAACAGGAGTAGAAAGGCAGTTTCTAAGCATATTTCATAGATTAATTGTATTCTGATGCACAGTATAAAAACCTTACATGAGATATTTGAAAAAGAACTCAAATCAAAATTAGAGAACATACAGATACCTCCAAGTTATTGGCATTAATCTGGCACCTGGTGCTAATGTCCTTAATTATCTGACAAACCCTATTTAACTGGCAGCATTTCTCCAATTTTCACTGAGATTGAAAGATGGCGGGTCGCTCTAAGGTGACTGAAACCCTGCGATAAGAGGGATGACCTTTTCAGCCACTGCAAGAGAAATTGGTCATTCCAAATCTGTGATTTCTAGAATATTGCACGTTTACAAAAAGTGTGCCGCACGAGTATGGCGTTATTTTAATGACAAATGTCGAAAGCGCACTATTGTAGCGCGAAGGTAGATTAAAACAATGCGTGAGCACGAATCCTTCCGCTCGCGCGCAGATTTCCTTTGCTCTCGCACAAAACCGGACACGTACTGTCAAATTCATGCAGCATGCACTTAAACCGTGTCTCTCCCCTCTCTCAAAGTGTGCGTGTTCACTCAAACTGTGTCCTGTTCACTCGCAAATCTCTCCGTGCTCATGGGCTAGACAGCAATGCTTTTCGCACCTAGATTAAACGGTGTCAATAGTTATTATTATGCACTTTTAAAAAAAACATCTCAAGACAGTTTTTTAGGGCCTTTCCTAGATTTTTTTTTGTTGTATTTTTGTTTTAACTTTGTACTTTGCTTTACTACTTTATCTTGTTTATGTATGTACAATCAAAGATGGATCTTTAATTAATTTCCAGTTTAATAATATTTAGCAATGTTAATAAAATGTACATTAAAAATTGTGTGATGATTAACATATAAACAACCTCTGTCCAACTTGTTGGTCAAACCCCTCTGAGTGATATATCTAGCAACATATTATAGCCTATGGCTCTTAGACTTCATATAAAAGATCACTGTTATTTCATATTATGTCAGATATATGAAAATAATTGCAATAAATTCTCAGTTGGTATTTTGGCAATAATAGGTAATAAATCAAATGCAAAAATATATGTAAATGATGAAAGATATCATCATAACACAATAAATGCCCTGATAGAATCACTTTTTAGACATTTATTGGGACATATAGACATATATTTTAGTTAGATGGGTTTTTTTTATTATTTTTTTTTATGAAAACCCACTACACTCTTCTCTAAAACAGCAAATATACAGTTAATGACAGTTACAGTAATTGACAGTAATTGCATTGTCTGCAAATGCATTAAACCTGTAGAATATAATGTAGTAATGTTATGACAAATATGAGAAATTCATTAGTGTTATATTTGGTCTCCACATCTTAAGTATTTAGGGAGTAGTGTATCTGACCCTAATCTAAAAAGTTCTGACTTAAATTAGAAGATTAGAGGCACGGAGAGATTTGCGAGTGAACAGGACACAGTTTGAGCGCACACTTTGAGAGAAGGGAGAGAAGCAAGCAGTGTGAATCTGACAGCACTGAGGAAAGACAAGCCCAAGCCCAACTGAGGAAAGACAAGCCCAAGTGTGCAAGGAAAGACAGGAATTGTCATGGTTTGTAGGATGTTTTCTATAGCAGGAGTTGGGTTTTTATACAGATGAATGCAAATATTTATCAGGAACATGCAGTTCCTTCCCTGCAAGCATTTCCCAATGAGCCTGCAAAGTCCATTCAAGACAAATATCCCCATCACACTGCAAAATGGGTAAAGCAGTTTCTTGAAGCTAAGAACATTTAAAAAATGAAATTGTCGGCCCAGAGTCCTGATCTAAACCCGACTGAAAATCTCTGGAAAATCTGTGGTGACAAAGTTGTGGCTAAAAAAACCCACTACAGTTACCAAACTGTGGAAGAGAGTGGAAGAAGAGTGGACCAAGGTCACACCAGCGCAGTCTAAGAAACTAGTGATGTCCTGCGGCCGCAGATCTGCTGGTCATTTAAAGCAAGGGCTGCTACACTTCCTACTCATATCTGACAGCTGTAACTTTCCAAAATTTTTGTTGTAATCTTCTTTCGTGCTACAATGGTTTCTGTTCTCTAATTTTGATCACAGTGTTTTCCAAAAAAAAGGTTTTTATTGAAATGGCGCAGTTATTTTGTCAAACATGTTAGTAGAACAGTGGTATACCTAACCTTAACAATATAAAATCAAGTATTTATAGATTGTTCTCTAATTTTAATCTCCACTGTAGATGACCTTTTTCTTACATCACTTCCGATAATCCATCATCATAACCACAATTCAGAGGTGGTAAAGTATTCAACTATCTAAGGCCTAAATAACCTTCAAATGCCACACTTAAAAGTGTTTAAACTTTCAGCTATCACACTTTCCATTTCCAGTTATTTGTGTAGTTCTGTTTAGTGAACCACATTTCGCTTTTAAACATGTCAGTTCCTTTCACTCTACATTCCTTTGGCAAATGTTGTATTTAAACAGTCAATAAAACGAAAGATGAGAGAGAGGGAGAGTGTAAGAGAGGGGGTCAGGGCCTGTGCTCCTTACCGGATAGCCCTCTGTTTTCTTCTGGCACCACTTCAGTAGAGCGTTCCTCTTAGATCCACCATACTCCCGCGCCAGAGCGGACAGAGGGTCTGTTCTTTCCACACTAGCATCAGGGGACAAACACACACACACACGTACGGTCACTAACACTGCATCTGTACATGTGTGTGAGATCTCATGGGGTTTGTGACTAGAGCTGAAATTCATTTAGAGTGTGTGACGTACTCGTAACATTTAGTTATTTCCTAAATGCAATTATAGCACTGAAAGAGCTATTTGCGTACAACTGCGTGCCAAGACAAACTCTGAAAATCTGCACAAAATATATACTGTACTTGGGAGGAATAACGTAAGGACAGATTGTGCGTGACTTTGACTTTATGGGTTAAGTGTTTAACCACTGCTAAAATCCTCACACATGTGAGAAAACATCAGGGGCATCGCTCTGCGAGAGACACAGCATGAAAGCTAATCAGATTGCCTTGTTGTGTGTTCATGGGAAGATTAGATGACTCTGTGGTCATTGCACTGTAAGTCAGAACACTGTATGCGTCATCGTTTATCACCTTTCACATTGATGTCTGTAAGGATTTTTAACAAATAGAAGACGCAATATATATTCTGTAATACATACACTACCAGTCAAAAGTTTTTGAACAGTAAGATTTTTATGTTTTTTTGAAGAAGTCTCTTCTGCTCACCAAGCCTGCAATTATTTGATCCAAAGCACAGTAAAAACAGTAAAAATCTGAAATATTTTTACTATTTAAAATAACTGCTTTCTATTTGAATATATTTTAAAATGTAATTTATTCCTCTGATTCAAAGCTGAATTTTTAGCATAATTTTAATAGAAAGATGGAATGTATGATAGAAAGGTGTATATTTGAAGTGCTGTTTTATACAGAAAACGAAAATTTGAATTGTAAGGAACAACACATTATACAATTGCTTATTTGTTAGGAAATACCATATACATAAGAAAATGTGGGCTCAAGGTAGACCACATTTTTCCCATTTTACTGATGACTTTACATTGTATGTAAATCGTTTGGAATCAAAAGCAATCAAAAAACAAAAAAGCACTGAAAATGTGTAATGCTCTGAAAGCACTGAATTTTATGTAATTTTCTTTTTCTCATTTGTTTTCTTCCTTTTCTCTGTCAGCTATTGTAATTTGACATGAATATGTAATACCTCATGTTCTCATGGCATTGGAATAATAAAGCATTATTAAAAAAAAAAAGTGCATAATTTTTTTCAGTCACATGATCCTTCAGAAATCATTCTAATATTCTGATTTGCTGCTCAAAAAACATTAATTATTATGTTGAAAACAGCTGAGTAGATTTTTTTACAGGTTTCTATGATGAATAGAAAGTTCAGAGGAACAGCATTTATCTGAAATAGAAATCTTCTGTAACATTATAAATGTCTTTATCATCACTATTTATCAGTTTAAAGCATCCTTGCTAAATAAAAGTATTAATTTATATAATTTCTTTAAAAAATTAAATGAGTAAATAAATAAACAAATTATACTGACTCCAAGCTTTTGTTTTAAATATTGATGATAATAATAATTAAAAATGTTTCTTGAAGAGCAAATCAGCATTTTATAATGATTTCTAAAGGAACATGTGACACTGAAGACTAGAGTAATAATGCTGAAAATTTAGCTTTGATCACAGGAATAAATGACTTTTTAAAACATATTCAAATAGAAAACAGTTATTTTAAATAGTAAAAATATTTCTGTTTTTGCTGTTCTTTAGATCAAGTAAATGAAGGCTTGGTGAGCAGAAGAGGCTTCTTTATAAAACACATTAAAAATCTTACTGTTCAAAAACTTTTGACTGGTAGTGTAATATAATATTTAACGTTATATAGGGATTACATTACTATTTATGTGAAAGATTAATAGTTTTATTCAGCAAGGATGCATTAAATTGATCAAACATGACAGTAAAATTATATTGTTACAAACGCTTTCTATTTTAAATGTTTTTTACAAAAATATTCAGCAGCACAACTGTTTTCAACATTGATAATAATGTGGTTTTTTTGGGAATAAATTCCATTTTAAAAGATATTGAAATAGAAAACTAGTATTTGAAATTGTATTGTAACATTTCACAATATTTCTGTTTTTACTGTATGTTTGATCAATCAATGCATTGTAGATAAAGGTAATTCTTATATAATTCTTCTATAATGTTAATAATAATGAAAAAGACACATCAAATAGTGTCTGTGTTTGTTTTTCTCTGTAAGAAATATTTAAAAATATTTAAAACATTTAAGAAGTAAAAAATGGTAAAAGGTTGACATTATATGTTACATGACCGAGATATTGTATGTAAATTTTTAACTAAAATCTTAGAAAATCTTAAACACACACACACCCATTGAGTCAACTTCTCAACAGTGTGTTTGAAGCGGGGCAAAAAAAGGTCATTCTTGGTATCAGTTTGTGCCAAGTATGATTCTGTTCAAAGCGTGAATCACTAAAGAGACTGACTTGCGTAACTCCAGGCACTGTTTCTGAGCAGGACAGCAGAGGTTAGCAAAACCAATACAGTGAGAAACACTTAAGGAACTCAAGTGCATCATTTCTAAGATGAGTAATTTTATTAGTCTATGTCTCAACTTCTTTCATATATTTTTAACAGTGAAAGGTAGCTGTGTGTGTTTCTTTCATAAGACTGAGTCATCTGTTGTTTTATTGTGTCCAAGTAAGGAAGCCGTTCACTGCATCTATGTTTTTGTGTTTGTGAAGCTTACTTGAGTTTGCTGTTGGCTCGGTTGTAAGAAAAAGAGGATGTGCGGCCATTGAAGTGAGCTGGAGTTTTAATCACAGACTCGAGGGACGGACTCTTCCTCATAAGAGACGAGGGCTTCAGTTCGTCACATGACCCTGAGAGAGACAAAACCACAGACACACAGGGGAAATTTAATATTGTGTCCTATTATTGCCACATTTCTGAGGAATATCCTCTCTGTGGACATAATAAAATCCACAAAGAGAAGTTTAATGACATTATATTTATTTAAATTAAGATAACTGATATTACGAATGCCAAATCAAACCACTAATGATGCTGAAAATCACAAGAATAAATTACATTTTAATATACACTACCGTTCAAAAGTTTGGGGTCAGTAAGACTTGTAATAGTCTTTAAAGAAGTCTCTTATGCTCATCAAGGCTTCATTTATTTGATTAAAAATATAGAAAAAAACAGTAATATTGCAAAATGTTTTTACAATATAAAATAATGTTTTTTATTTTTACATACATTAAAATAGAATTTATTCCTGTGATGAAAAGCTGAATTTTTATCAGTTGTTACTCCAGTCTTAAGTGTCACATGATCCTTCAGAAATCATTCTAATATGCGGATTTATTATTAGAATGATCAATGTTGGATAATATCAACAGTTGTGCTGCCAAATATTTTTTGGAACCTGTGATTTTTTTTTTTTTTTCAGGATTCTTTCATGAATAACAAGTTTAAAAAGTACAGTGTTTATTCAAAATATAAATATTTTATAACAATGTAAATTATTTATTATGAACTTTTAATAAACTTTTAATTATTAACTTAATACATCCTTGATGAATAAAAGTATTAATTTCTTAAAAAAAAAAAAAAAAAAGAAACAATAAAAATGTACTGACCCCAAACTTTTGAATGGTAGTGTATATCAAAATAGAAAACAGCTATTTTAACAATAATAGTATTTCAAATTTCTTTTATGCATTTTTGATCAAATAAATGTGACATTGATGAGACTTAGAAGAGACATAAAATATTAAAAGATTTTACAGACCCCAAACATTTGAAAGGTAGATATTCCCAGTATCTTCTTGGTTTGTTTTACTACATATTCATTACAGTTCACTATCCTGAAGAACTGTCTGCACTGTGAATGTAAAAATGTTTTTTACATTTTTAGGAACTGGTATCAAAGTTAAGGTATCGGTATCAGCATCGATAACAAAAATTTTTGAACAATACCCAGCCCTAGGAAGAAGAGTTATTTTCCTTGGTTTATAACCAAGAAATTGGTTATTTTCAAAAAATAAATAAATAAAATAAATAAATAAAAGTTACAATTTTTATACTTTTTAACTTCAAATGCTTGTCTTGTCTAGCTCTGCATGAACTCTGTGTATTCCGGTTCATGACAGTTAGGGTATGTCTAAAAACTCCCATCTCATTTTTTTTTTTTTTTTTAATTTATTAATTATTATTGTGGAAGTCAGCTTCGCATTCTGAAGAGTTTAAAAACATAAATGTGAATATTGTAATTGGCACAATTATTCATTCTTCCTTGTACGTTATTTGATCTGTTATTGAAATCCTATTGTAGCACTGGAAATACTGCTCTAAGCAGATGAATTTTACCTTGTGTAAAATTATGTAAAAGTAGAAGTTCACTTCCAGAACAAAAATTAACAGATAATTTCACCCCCTTGTCATCCAAGATGTTCATGTCTTTCTTTCTTCAATCGTAAAGAAATTATGTTTTTTGAAGAAAACATTTCAGGAATTATCTTCATATAGTGGACTCCTATGGTGCCCGCGAGTTACAAAATGCAGTTTAAATGCAGCTTCAAAGGGCTCTAATCAATCCCAGCTGTGGAAGAAGTAGGGCTGGGTATCGAGTCTGATACTTTTTAGGCACCGACCCAAATGCCTCGATACCATTGAGTAATGAAAAACCTCTTGTCATTCGGTACCAAACTTCAAAGCATACAAAGCAGTCTGCTCTCTATAGCTCTCTTGATCCTGCACAGAGCTGCAACGAAGTCGAACACACCTGATAGTTTACACCAGTTACACTCAGAGATGTGGCTCACACATGAGGCTGTAGCGTGAAAGCTTATGTAAGGCGTATGTTTACACTGGTGCGTTTTTGTTTAAAAAATTAAAACAGTCCTCATCTATACTGGCATTTCAGAAAAGATATCTGTCCATACTACACGACCGAAAGAGTGACCATTACATGATCATTCACGAACACTGTAGCATGATGCTACATAAGACAATAAATAAGATTTATATTCCGCTTTTACTCAAAACTCATTTGAAACCCCCAGCGAGTGTTTGTAATAACTTCTGTTTGCCATCGAATGTGTGTTTTGGCCATGTAATGTTGTTGAAATATGTTATGTCCTTATGAGTCAGAACAGCGATTGCAGAAGAGAGAAGGCATATACCGGCAGACAGCGCTGGAAGGTGCTGCTTGTCAGTAAATTAGTGGAAAATGAATAGAAATGATGATTCTGTCTGAGCTATGCATTTTAAAATGAACATGCACTAGTGTGAATGTAGCCTAACAGATGTGTAAACTGAAAACTTTTTGAGCTTTATTAAAGCTTTATCATCGGATGCACAAGTTAATATGATTTTTTAGGGTCTTAATGAAAAGTCTATAATATAGTTTGGTTAAAAATTCTCAATGGTAGTGTAAAACAACACCCTTTTTACCTTGCCAAAATAAGCTCTGCAAAAATCATCTCATTCTGGTCGAGGCTGCTTTAAATGCAAATGAGCTTTGTTCGCCCCGCCCCTGTTTACTTTAGCCGCATTTAGCCGCTAAACTTCCGGACTAGCACTTTATTAGGAAAGGCGATCGCAAAGATTCATAAAAAAAACCCTTTATACTCACTTCTGCTGTAAGTGAAGCTGGATCATGAATGATTTGCACGAACATAGATGGATATATGTGATCGGGAGGCGAATTCCCTTCACAAACAAACATAATCTACTGCATCTTCAGCGGCTCAGATGTCGGGAGTAAATGACGACCACTATGTTCATTATTACATCCAGCAACACAACACCTCAATCGGAGATATTCTTGTCTAACTTACATCCCTGCTCCGGCATTGAAACAAAGATGGCGGACTGTTACAGCTGATCTGAGGCAAACCGCTCATGTCAATCAACTATCGTGGGAGCGGCCTCTGTCGGTGTGATGCCAACTGCCAACACACATTAATGTTCAAACAACATGTAAAAGTGAACTTAGCATCCGATGACCCCTTTAAAAAAAATTTCACTGATTTATTGTGTTGAATATATTTTGTTGTTTGTGCAGTGGCTCAGGAGTCTTTGAATCTGTATAAATGTCAATAAGCTGAAAAAAAATATATTTTGAGATAATGTAATCTTGTTAAAATTGATTTCATAAAATTGGTATCGAAAAAAGTATCATTAAGGAACCGGTATCGAAGTTAAGGTATCTGTATTCTCTACAGTATGAGTGTTTAAGGATAACTGAAGTGTTGCTTGAAGGACGCTCCTCAAGTTTGTCACTATGAAGTACCATTGTGGGGGAAATCTCCAAAGGCGATTTTTCTCTCAAGGTTCTTTGACAGCGGCTTGATTCCAGAGTGCCTCTAGAAACATAAAACACATGTCAGTGATAGCACACCCCATGCTCTAGTATAAGTGCATGGTGTATTGTGAGACTTGTAGCACCTGAATGGGTGAGACAGCAGCAGCAGGGGCTGTACGGACTGGTATGCCACTCAGGGGGCTTCTGGGAGAGGTATGCATCTGGACTGAGCTGCTGGGTCCATCTAGTAGAATACAGTGGAACACTTTAAAAAAAAATTGCCATAGAAAATCCTATTTCCAGCCACACAGACGACGTAAAAAATCTGAATGGATAGTTCACCCAAAAAATAAAACAATCCTACAAGCTATTCACTCAATGATGTCTTTTACTGAAATATGTAGTGGAAAACCCATGAAAGATTTACGTTATTTAAAAAAATCAGTTTTATGCTTATTTTAGACTATGGGGGGAGCCATTATTTTCGATGATGGAAAATGGTTGCACTCAGTGAGCTACCTGTTGCTATTTATGCAACGCAACTTGGAATACACGAAAATAAAATACTGATACAATGCAATCATGCAATAATGTGCGGCGTTTGGTTTTAACTCTCAGTCTATGGGCAGCAAGTGAAGTGAAGTTTTCACTGCTTTCCTAGCGATAAGAAGGAGAGAGAAGATGCCTGTGGATGAATTTAGCCCTGATGCCTTTGAGGCTTTTTGTAGACCATAGCTGCTGAAAGAGCTTACAAACTGCAGAGACAACAAACACTCAATGGCATCTTGGCAGGATGTATGCATGCTGACGCTTGTTATGACGCTGCAGCCACTGAAGGAGTTTCAATCGATATCTGGGGGCGTCTAGACTCTTTGTGGGGACAATCTATGTAGGCCTGTTTTTTTTCTTCCATTTTTATTTTTATTTTTTAATCTGTTTTATTTTTTCCCAAATTCTGTTTCATTTTTTTTCCAAATTCCATTTTTTTCCATTTGAATTTTTCTGGATTCCGTTTTTTCTATTTTTCTGGACTCTTTTTTTTTTAATGGTTAAATTACATTCTATTAATCAAAAAGCAAGTCTAATTAATTAAAATTATAAAAATTAACAAATTATTAAAAGTTTAACAAAAATTACATGTTTAGGGCCCTATGAAATATTTCGTTTATCACCTTCTGTTTTATTGTTACCACATTCTGTTCAAGCATGTCTAATTATCTGAATGCATATAAACAACTTAATTTATTAAAGTTTATTTTTACAGTATTTTTACATTGTTTCCATTTTTCTGGTTTTCAAACGAAGACATAAAATGAAATTTAACTGATCTTTTAATCAAATGAAAATTAAACAAACTTTATTTTTTGGCAAACAAAGTTATTCAAATTAAAACATGAAATAAATATTGTGTGATTATTCCTTAATAAAATAAAATTGTAACAATTTTATTTAACAATGTATTACGTACATTCTACTAAACACTATTATTATATGTCTTCAAGTTAAACCGAACTTTTATTTTTTATTTCATTTCTGTGTTTATGACATGGCGATAGATTCTCTCAGAAGAAACAGGCACTTCAGTCTATGTGTAGTTAACGAAACTGTGAATCTGCGCCATTCACACACACAGGCACGCAGAACATGAACAATTATATTTAAATAGCCTTTTTGCTTAATATTTAGAGATACTAGTCCATATCGCGATATGATTTAAGTGTAATGACCTACTATTGATTAAAGGAGAAGTCCATTTCCAGAACAACAATTTACAAATAATTTACTCACCCCCTTTCATCCAAGATGTTCATGTCTTTCTTTCTTCAGTCATAAAGAAATTATGGTTTTTGAGGAAAGCATTACAGGATTTTTCTTCATATAATGGACTTCAATTGTGCCCCCGATTTTGAACTTCCGAAATGTAGTTTGAATGCAGCTTCAAAGGGCTCTAAACAATCCCAGCCGAGGAAGAAGGGTCTTATCTAGTGAAACGATCGTCATTTTTTTTCGGAAAAAAAAAATAGTATACTTTTTTTTAGCACAAACGCTTTTTGTAGCACAGGCTTTGGAATGCACATTCTTGAATGATTCATTCATTTTGAACGGATCTTTAATGTGACTCGAGAAGAACGAGTCATCTCAGGGAGCGATTCTTTCAGTTGTGCATGTGCAACATCCTATTAGGTTCTGTACTGGAATCAGTTCACCTGTTTTGAGTCTTCAGGTTTTCGAGTCGTTTGTTCATCTTATGGGGCTGTCACGTGATGAACGAACGACTCAAACCCGAAAACTTGTCAGATAAGAGGTGAGGTGGGCTAATCATAGACTAAAGACCCAGGTAAATAATGAATTAATCTTTGCTGTTTCTTATAGCATTATAGTTTTGTCTTGTTTGTAGTGTGATCAACGTTTGTGTAAGCAGTAGATGTGTTAGGGAAGTTACACGTAACATTTTAATTATATTTTGCTAAAACGAACAAAATGACTCGAAAAAAGATTTGTTCATTTTGCTGTACGAGACTCAAAGGTCCGAGTCGGTAAAATGATCCGAACTTCCCATCACTACTACGAATCACGTAGTGAGTTCATCGTCAGTGTACTCCGGCTCAAAAAGGTAGAGAATGGCGAAAAACTCTTATTTTCGCCTACAACTTCAGAATCGTCCAACATTGTTGTAGCTTTCTGTTTGTAAACAGCGTTTGACTTACTTGCACTTCCTTAGTCTTTGCGCGTTTGCTTTGTAAACACTGGGTCTGTAGTTCGGCGTGACCTTTTGACATGATTCAATAGTAGGTAGTGTCGTGAACGTGCATCTCAAAGCCTGTGCTACCCAAACTTTTGTGCTTAAAAAGTATACAATTTTTTATTTTTCACAAAAAAAAAATGACCAATCGTTTCACTAGATAAGACCCTTTTTCCTCGGCTGGGATTGTTTAGAGCCTTTTGACGCTGCATTTAAACTACATTTTGGAAGTTTAAAATCGGAGGCACAACTGAAGTCCATTATATGAAGAAAAATCCGGAAATGTTTTCCTCAAAAACCATAATTTCCTTATGATTGAAGAAAGAAAGACATAAACATCTTGGATGACAAGGGGGTGAGTAAATTATTTGTAAATTGTTGTTCTGGAAGTGGAGTTCTCCTTTAATTCATCCAAACTTTGACAAATTCCGTGACATTCCGTGTTATACAGTAAATTCTGTTTTTATGACTGGATTTCGCGACTCTGTTCGCGTTTTCCACGTCGCAGAAATCATAGAGCCCTATCTATGGTACAGCATCTAGTTTGAGCTCTTTCAGTAGCTTTGGTCATCGTATCATTTATTTTTATTTTTTTCCCAGAGTTGTGTTGCAGTAAAAATAGCAACAGGTAGTGCCAGTAGTTCACTGCAACCATAATGGCTCTCCCCATGGTCCAAAATATGTATAGAACAATGCAGATTTTTTTAAATAACCTAATTCTTTCATTTGTTTTCTACTACACATTTCAGTAAGGGACATCATTAAAGCTATATTACGCCATGCAAGTCTTAATACCAGGGGTTCCCTTTAAGGTCATATAAACTGTGAATCTGGGTGGACATCTGTTAATGTTCACATTCATCTGAAATTTCATCAGTCAAGTCCGGAATAAGCTGTTTTTGCATCATAGTTTTAACAGATGAAAGTTTGGAGGGGTTTTTAATAGTATAATAAACTTATTTCTAAAGATCAGGGAAAATTGGATTTGTCATAATACAACCCGTTTAAGATAAGGAAATGGTTCATGAGGACCCTTATGAGGACAATTATATTTTGATGAAGCTGGAATGACTGTCTGACAACGCCAGATTAGACTTTTTGAAATACTGTTGTGGAGAACATTTTATAAAAAAATCACAAGCTGTGCTGAAGGTTATTAATAATGGGACTCTTTGTCTTATTATTCTAAGAACATTAAACAACCTCTCCAATCTAACATGACATTTTTTGTGATTAATGAGCTGAAGTCCTGCTGTCTGACCACCCGTAACTTACAGAAGTATCTGTCCAACATAAAGACAGGCGGGAATGATTTGAGAGGTCTGGCTGCGGTAATGAGAGCCAGACTTTCCTGCTGCCGTGTTACTGATAGATTGTAATGGCAGACAGGGGATGTTTGGAGAGAATTACATCATTAGCTCAGATTAAAGAGCGGCTTATGTTAGCATCTGTTTCACCATGATAGCGCCGTGATCTAAACATTTAATCACTGCCTAAATATTTTTTCAGCAATCATTTTACAATCTGAGTCATTTTACTCATTAATGTCTCAGATGTTAAAATGAATGTTACTTGGAATAAAAAAGATGTGAAAAAGGGAGAGAACAAGAGTGAGAATGAGGGGAGACCGAAGGGGGAAAAAAAAGAAAAGCAGTGAGAAAGGTCGTGTCCTCACTCGGCACAGCTGTGTCAAAAGACTTGATGAGAGATTTGACCGTGGCTCCTGCTTCTGAGGACGAGCTGCTTCCACTTCCATTACCATTGGTTAGGAAACCACCAGGTGCATTCTGGGACACGGTCATTCGGCACCAATGAGGATTGCTGTCTGAGTCAGAGAGACTAACATCTTCACTCCATGACCTATCAATCACAGAACACATATACAGATATAGAGAGGCCACAGGGGTGTGAGTGATTTACATGAGGCACTACATGTGTATGTGATGAATATTTCACATGCTTTACCGTAATAAATAAATAAATACAGACATTATTATATGATTTTTGTTTTTTTATGACTTTGTAAAAATACAAAAAATTAAAACAGAGAAAGTAGATTAATACCAATACATGTTTAATAATTAAATAATATTAAATAATAATAAGAATCAATAGTATTTTTGTGAAACATTCTAATGTGGCTTAATGTGACATTGGTGACACTGGAGGCCCAAATTCAGTATTAATAAATATTATTAATACTTATAACAAGTTTAATATTAATAACTTTATTAATAACATCACTATTAATAAAGCAGATAGCCATGAATGCAACACGCTAAATGATGTTTTATTAACAAGGTTCGGGAGGAGCGCGTCAGATACCTAGCCTAATTACCACAAGAGGAGTTCACTCAAGTTAATCAACGCTACAATTTAAGTACAGCTGAACTTGCCTCTATCCATTTGATGGTTTATCAGCATCCCACCACCACCCCATCTCCTCACTCCTCACACGAGTTCTCACTACACCTAGGGGGGGTTCTCTGGGTTCGGGCCATTCCCGAGCTCGGAGCCCTTCCCCGGACAGCACGCCAAATATGCATTACTATACTCCGGCTAATTATATGTAAGCGTGAACTCGTGAATGCACGTTAAGCCTTTTCTCCCCCCAGAGAAAACCATTATAGAAAATGCTTATGGTAAGCTAATGGACAAAGACTGTAATATAAAAAGACCAAATCTGGTACACAGCTTATTAATACAATATATAATACACAGGAAAGCAGACGAGCACAGAATATGAACAGAATGTGCAAAGTTTCACGTGTTCCCTTCCCCATAGAAAAACATTATAAACTCTTAACGTGGCTTAATGGATTACCACGTTGCTTGCCTGTACATAGTATGTTCTTTAAGTAAAATATAAAATTTGGGCTTTTTATTTCACTGTCTTCTTATATTAAGCCACGTTAAGTGCAGTTTTGTATGTGGAAGAAAACGTTTATCATGCAATTCAGCTCATATTCTGGGCTCATCTGCTTGCATGTACACAGAATATATTGTGTTTTACATTAAGCGTTTTACAGTGTCCCAAAACCGTGCCTTGAACTAAGTACTGACTGAATTCTTTATACTTGAGTTCAAGTTCAAAACAATAATTCATATAAACTCTGAAACACTACATTGTGAACGCACAGAGCTGTATGAACCACTGAAAGCTGTAAAGTAAACAGGAAGTGTTTGTCCGAATTCAACTGGTTTTGCAAAAGTTTTGCGGAAGAATGCGAATATCTTTGTAAGAGAATGCAAAAGTTTTGTGAGGGAACGCAAAGTTTCTTGAGGGAAAGCAAAAGTTTTGCAGAAAATATTTTTTCCACCCACCCCGAATTTGTCTTACTGACCCAAATTTTTTTTTCACCACAATGTCCCTTTAGGGGCTCCATAGAAGCCTGTTACCACCACTGAATAAAAAAGGTTATTGTGACTTTTTATCTCACAATTTCGATTTCTTTTTCTAAGAATTGTGTAATACGAACTTACAATTCTGATTTTTTTTTCTTACAATTGTGAGTTTATATCTTATAATTATGACTTATTTTTTCCTAGAATTGTGAGATATAAACTCGCAACTGACTCTTTGCAGAGAGTTTGATTGACAGGCGATTTGACCAATCACAACGTTGATTCTGCCATTTTTGTCCTACAAACAAACCAGACAGGAGAGTAGGTTAATGTCAGTGGACTTGAACTTAAAAAATGGTGTTTATTGATATCTTTCCACGGTTGAAACAAGATACCTTCTGATGTTTATTCATGTTTATTTCATGCTATAACTAGTAAAGAGAAAGAGATGATCGGTTAACATGCCGCTTGCACTGAGGTGCTACAGCGATTTACAGTTTATTGTTTGAATTCCTTTAAAAAAAATGACAAAATTTGAAAGCTGATACTTCATACCAAAAGGAACCAGCTCTTTGTCAGTGCATTGCCAGTTTTCTCTTTGCTCCACAGTGTATGTTTTTCCACAGCTTGATGGACATAGCAACAGTAATGAAGGGGGCGGGTCTTTGTTATAATGTCAAATTTTGAGGGGGAAAAAAAAATACTGATGTTCTCAGAGTTTATATCTCACAATTCTGACTTAATAACTTGCAACTGCATTATAAAGTCAGGATTGCTTCAAAATATAAACTCGCAATTCTAAGAAGAAAGTCACAATTGTGAGATGAACTCGCAATTCTGAGAAAAAAGTTAGAATTGTGAGTTTATATCTCACAATTCTGATTTTTCTCTCAGAATTGTGACTTTATTTCTCAGAATTGCGAGTATATGTTTTGCAATTGTATGCATGAAATGTAAACTCAGAACTGCAAGAAAAAAGTTAAATAAAAATGACATAAAAAGTTGCAATTACCTTTTTTTATTTTTTTTTTTTTCAGTGCAGGAAACAAGCTTCCATAATGCAATGCGATTCAGTGCAACAAATTAAAAGCAGGACAAATAGTTTGTAAATACAGTTTTTCCAAGTTGTAGTAATGAGATGGATTTTGTGAAATGATGGTACTGAGAAATAGGGGTAAACATGTTCAATTGCTAGGAAATCAATGCCACAATATAAACAATCTTAAAGGTTCTAAAAATAGGCTTCCATGTTCTTTATTATTTTTTTTGTATTATTATTTCTATCTTTTGATTTTGGGATATAACCTCACCAAGCACGTGTTTTGACTGGTTTTGTGGAATTCAACAAGTATAATCAATTAAGGATGGATTAATGAAATACTTTTTAATACAAGACAATAAATATAGAATTTCTCCTATTTAATCAATACTCAGTAGACAACATTGGTTTATTTAGAGCCAATTGTCCACACATCACACAGTGTATGGGAGACTGTACAGTATATGCACATTTGAACACATTTAAGTAAAGTTTTACCACCCAAGGCAGAAATTTCCTCTTGTGCAAAAATGGTTCAATATGCATAAAATATGCATGATATAAAACTGCAAAATATTAGCAAGTACTCTTAAAACACAGTTCTAGTGATGCTTCTGTTCAGGATAAAGTCCCAAACTGTCTCTGTCATGTTTTTTCACTGTAGATGGACTGTAGATGTATACAAACATGTGAAAGCGAAAAATGAGAAGCCCCAGAGGAAGCAGCTTTAAAACACACAGAGACTTAACATGCTGGAATGCTCTGATTTATTGACCTTAAAAATCCAGAATACATTGATGACAATTTTAAACGTACATTTAAAACCCTATGTGTTAGAGATAAATAGTATTGTATCTCTCATGAGTACAAACATCATTGAAGTCACATGAAAACAGTACGTAAGTTACATTTGCACATTCACTGAATTGTAACAGAAACTGCATCATTTAAAGGCAGAGGAGGTGTAAAACTACTGAACATGCAACCGGATTTTGGCACAGTCATGTCCTGGACTGTTAATACCAGCATGTAATATAATTTCTGATAAACTGCATTTAGATAAATATGTTCCTGCGAGACAAACAACCTGAGATTTCACAAAACGGCAGTCGAAGACCTGACTTCAAGCCTTTGAAAGGCTCGAAGATGATTTTGTATACTTCATACTTGAGAGTCGTCTCATTCGCATTCACAATATCATGTGATGTTCACTTTCAGTGAGAAACTTTCAAACCGAAATTGGCTACAGATGATTAAACAATGCAAATAAGGATGTGGAGTGGAGTAGAAAGCTTCATGCATGAGGAGCACAAACAATGCTTAGATAAGTTGTTTACTTTGAACGTGAGGTAAAGCACGTTTCTCAAAAGCTCAACTGATTTCTTATCACTGCTTGTAGTGATGTAACAGAAACGACACAGGGACGATACAACCACCTTTACCCTACAGCCAAAGCAATCCAATACAAGTAATCTTCATTGGTTAGTGCTTGAGTAAATCAAATGAAAAAAGTCAGTGGGTTGTAAACCAACTTGGTTTAACTATAAGAATCTATGTGACAAAACAAGCTTGATATGTTGGAGTGTTGATAGGAATAGTTTGTCTGCCATCTAGTGTTGGACTCGCACATGAAAATTCCATGTTTTTATATAACTCAAATAGACGTATCTGCTATGCCTTAAACAGAAAATATGAAAGAAATGACCTGGAATAGAGGCAATAAAACCCTGGTTTACCTTGCCATGTGGCTGTTTTCGAAATACAAACCGTTAAGACGAAATCAAAAAGTGCTGGTAAACTATTAAAGGTTTGTAAATGTTGGCTTTATTCCTAAGGCAGCACGATACAAAGCTATTTTTTGTACTTTAAAAAGACAGTGCCCAGTCAGGGGTATAATAAATTAATGTTACAGATACATCCTTACACAATTTGTTCACTTTTTTTTTTCCAACTAACCCCAACATTTCAGTTGGCCTTCTTAAAGGGACAGTTCACCTCAAAATAAAAATTCTATCATTAATTACTCATGCTCATTTCGTGCAAAATCCGTAAGATGTTCGTTCATCTTTGGATGGCAAATTAAGATATTTTTGATGAAATCCGAGAGCTTTCTGACCCTACATAGACAGCAACGCAACTGACACATTCGAGGTACAGAAAGGTAGTAAGGACATTGTTAAAATAGTCCATGTGACATCACTAGTTCAACCTTAATTTTATGAAGTTCCGAGAATACTTTTTGTGAGCAAAGAAAACAAAAACGACTTTACTCAACAATTTCTTCTCTTCCGTGCCAGTTGACGCACTTTCACGAGAGCACAAAAACGCACGAAGACAAACAAAGGTCTCACGGGTTTAAAACATAATTTTTAGGTGAACTAACCCTTTAAAAACAAGTCTACACAAGCCTAAAGCAGGTCACATGATCAAACACAATTCAATTAGTGCAGGTGCTCTGAGCAGCTGTGGAAACAGCATATGTATTCCGGTTATGCGTTTTTGTTTTTCCATCAACAATTCAGAATTTGTCTCCACGTTCTCTTCACGATTAATACTGACACACAGATAACTCTGTATTAGAATACTGTAAACCAGTCATCAGTTTTAACCCTAGATATCATCTATCGCCCCTCAACTGCAGTCTTGGAGGTCTCAAATGCAGATCCACTGGCAATTCTGAAAGAAACACAAAGAAAACAAAGGCATATTTAAGGTTCAGAATGAAGATATATATATATATATAAAAAGCTAAATTAAGTGTATTAGGATGAAAGCCTCAGATTGACTCATTGAGATATTCAGCATCACCACCAGTAAATCGAGCGTCATTTATAAAACAAAATGTTATCATCATGGCAGCAAATGCTCATTCGTCATCATCAACCTTCATGCATCTTTCTGGAAATCTATAAAACATTTAATACTTTTCGTTAGCAGATTGTAAGCAGGTCTGATGACTGAAGGAAGAAAACCTTCAAACGTTTCCAGCAGCCTGAGACGTTTGTTTCACAATCTGTGTGCAAAAAACATAGCAAACAGCAGATGTCGCCACATCCAAAGTAAGGAAAAGGAGAACTGGCAAACAAAGCAGACCCAGCCCTGTTTGAATAACATAAGCACAGCCAATCAGAAAGCAGTATTGTTCAAAGCAGTGGGCGTGTGGCTAAGGCAAGGAAAACAGGCAAGACGCAAGCTCTTGAACATCCTCAATGATTAAGTCACTCTGACCATCCATAAGCATTCATACTAGCATTCTGTATGAGTGCTGGGTTGCTGCTAGCAGTGCACTCACCTGGGTCAGAGGGAAATCCTTTAGAGAGCAATCTCAGGGAGCATCTGAGGGAGGGGGGAGATCGACGCACACTGGCTGTCCGTTTGAACGGAGGGGAAGAGTTTTTAAAGATCTAGCAACTCAAACGCACTACTTATAAAAGCGCTGTGCTTTATGAACCCCGTCTCAAAATACTTAAACCGGTATTTAACGCATGCACTCATACTGGATTCCTATAATGAAGTACACAGGTCTATTGTCACATGAGAATGGGGAGAAAATGTTGTTGCTAATGCTCTGCAAACTGATGCAAAATATTCTAAGAAGCTAGCACACAAAACAGACATGAACACTAAAGCATTAATGCCAGCCCAACACCAATGAGAAAACACCATTTGACACAGGTAAAGATGTTGCTGGGACATTCATTTTCCTCAGACGGTTTGTTCGGAGTATCAGATGTTGTTCTTGGTGGATGAAATGTATAAAATTGCACATAAAATAGATAGTGTGTTCATGCTCAGTTCATCTAAATGAGTTTTAATTAATAAGGCAGTGGGAGTCAGGCGTGTATAAATTTGTAAAAATGTTGTATTCAGTGCCTATGACATCCCACATTTTGTTGAAAAAAATAAAAATGCTGTTTAATTCAGTGGTTGAGCAAAGTAAATAACATTTACAGTGTTGTAATTGCTAACTAAATTTTTTAAAAATTGTTTTTGTTGACTAAAACTGACAAAAAGAAAATATATTTAAACTGAAAATAAAATTTTTTGTGCTTTATATGTTTTATATATTATACACGACACGTCAAAAGTTTTTTAACAGTAAGATTTGTAATGTTTTTTTTTTTTTTTAATAGAAGTCTCTTTTGCTCACCAAGCATGCATTTATTTGATCCAAAGTATAGCAAAAACAGTATAATTTTGGAATGTTTGTACTATTTCAAATGACTCTTTTTCTATTTGAATATATTTAAAAATGTAATTTATTTCTGTGATCAAAGCAAAATGTTCAGCATCATTGCCCCAGTCTTCACATGATCCTTCAGAAATCATTCTAATATGCTGATTTGCTGTTAAAAAACATTACAAATCTTTCTGGTATATTTAATATTTTAATAATATTAATAATAATATAATAATAATTTTAAATAATAATATTTATTATTTTATTTTAATAATAGTGTATATTTAATATTCTTTTTTTAAATGACAAAAGTTTGAACTAATATTTAATTGAAAAAGTGAAAATATGAAAACACAAGGTCATTCAAAATATTAATAAATATTATAATAGTACAATCTAAAAAATGCTGGGTTAAATACAACCAAGCGCTGGGTTAAATATAGACAAACTCAGCGACTGGGTTGTTTTGATCCAGTGGTTGGGTTAAATGTTTAATCCAACCTTCATGGGTAGATTTACTGACTAAAATACTCAACAAAAATTAAAATATGGCTGGCTTAAAATGAATCCAAAATAGGTTGTAAATTAAAAAGTCAAACACATAATTACTAGAGGCATCTGCAATAATCAAAAGGTAAACATTTATTTATAAGCAATTAAAATATGTTTATTATTTATTAATTATTTATTCAACTTGTTCATTTATTGAACATATTAATAAATGTTAATTTCCAGTCTATTTTGGGTTCAGGATTACAGTAATTTTTTTAAGCAAAAACTACCCAGAAGGTTGGGTTAAACATGTCAAAACAACCCAATTGCTGGATTTGTCTGTATTTCACCCAGTGCTAGACTGTTTTTAACCCAGCATTTTTAGAGTGTAACTATAAATAATAACTGTAACTATAAATAGTAACTAGTATAACATTGAATATTTATTCACTACCAGTCGAAAGTTCTTGAACAGTAAGATTTTTAACGTTTTTAAAAGAAGTCTCTTTTGCTCACCAAGCCTGCATTTATTTGATTCAAAGTAAAGCAAAATTGTACTATTTAAAATAACTATTTGAATATTTTAAAATGTAATTTATTCCTGTGATTTCAGAATTGAATTTTAGCATCAGTCTTCAGTGTCACATGATCCTTCAGAAATCATTCTAATATTCTGACTTGCTGCTCAAAGAAACATGTATTTTTATGTTGAAAACAGCTGAGTAGAATTTTTTTCAGGTTTCTTTGATGAATAGAAAGTTCAGAAGAACAGCATTTATCTGAAATAGAAATCTTAGTAACATTTTAAACATCTTTCCTTCTAAATAAAAGCATTAATTTATATAATTACTTTACCAAAAATTATACTGACTCCAAGCTTTTGAATGGTATAGCGTACAATGTTACAAACTGATGTTTGAAATGAATGTTTTTATTTCAGGTAAATGCTGATCTTTGGATCTTTCTATTCATCAAAGAATTCTGAAATTGTACTCAACTGTTTTAAATATTGATAATAATAAGAAAAAAACTTAGAATGATTTATGAAGAATCATGTGACACTGAATACTGGAGTAATGATGCTGAAAATATAGCTTTGATGACAGGAATAAATTACATTTTAAAATATATTCAAACAAAAGAGTTATTTTAAATAGTAAAAATATTTCAGAATTTTACTGTTTTACTTCCATCAAATAAATGCAGGCTTGGTGACTTCTTAAAAAACCTTAAAAATGTTACTGTTCAAAAAACTTGTGATTCCATTTCTAGTAAGAGATAATCAAGCAAATGTTTGATGATTACAGTGCTTTTTGTAATGCTTTTCCTCCCTCAGGAGTTAAAAGAAATATTTACAGACTGAGCAGCAAAGCAGCTGCTTTGGTTTTTTGAGGCCATATCACAGTTTGAAGCTACTATAAACAACAAAAAAAGGGTAAACAGATGCAAGATAGTGTGTAAAAGCAGGGGAGTGAGGGTAATTTTGCATGACTAGTGATTTGAGTGTTCACTGGTACAGTTTGCTGCAACCTTTAAAATGTCAGACATGAATTTTAAATATTTAAAATGTCAAATTCCCATTTTTTTTTATCTGATCAGGAGACCGTAAGATAGTTTAGCTTCAGGATGTAGCAAACTATACCAGTGAACCCAGTCAGCAGCTATCAGAGATTGATATCTGAATAGAGGTGAGGGTTGTTAGAGTTGAGAGCCCAGATGGATAGCGGAGGGGAGGGCGGTATTGAATTCATGGGTGATTGTGTACCTGGCGCCCTGAATCTGCTCCAACTCTGAAGTCAGTCTCGCGCTCAGCTCCTGCTCCTCCTGCAGTCGTCTGCGCAGCGTGCGCAGCTCCTGCTGAGCTTCAACCTTTATGTCATTGGCGACCACTACTGCAGTCTGGAGGTCGGCCTGGAAACGGCGCCACTCCTCGGTCTCATCCTGAAAGTCCACACACACACACACACGCATGCATTTTAAATCATGTGGAGCGGAAGTGTTTTGGCCTTTTTGTGAGCTCATGGGGCTGGTCATGGAAATGTCACTTTCAATCTCGGAGACTGATGGGCACTGACATAGTAGACTGCAATCCAGCTTGGATTTGCAGCTCAAAGTGTGCTCTAATGCAGACCCTTCTGGTCTCATACACATAGCACTGCTCTGCACAGATGGAAGATATTCCTCCTGTATTATACAAACTGACATCCACTGTCAAACATGCATGGTTATGCTGTAGTTCATTACAAAATGAAGAAAGTACAAGGACAACAGATAAACAATTCCACCTTCATCTGTTTATTCATGGCCTTAATCTGCTTCTCCAGCTCAGCTTTGTTTTCTTCCAGCCTTTTGATTTGATCTGAAAAATAAGGACAAAATTATAATTTACAAACATTATATATACACAAAAGTGTGGTGTCAGTAAGATTTGTTTTAAAGAAAGATTAAAATAAATAAAGAAAGCAGTTACTTTAAAATGTAATAATTTTTCACAAAATTAATGGTTAAAGACTTCTTTTAAAAACATGAAAAAATCTAAATGACTCAAACTTGTACTCGCACTGTAGTTTATTACATGAAGTACACTGCCATTCAAAAGTTTAGGATCAGTATGGCTTATTTTTATAAACGTCTCATAGAATATATGCATTTATTTGATCAAAAATACAGAAAAATGTTATTACAATATAAATTTATCGTTTCTATTTCAGTATACTTTAAAATATATTCTATTCCTGTGATGCAAAGCTGAATTTTTATCAGCCATTACTCCGGTCTTGAGTGTCACATGATCCTTCAGAAATCATTCTTATGTGCTGATTTATTATTAAAATTATCCATTTTGGCAACAGTTGTGCTGCCAAATATTTTTTTGGAACTTGTGATACTTTTTTTCAGGATTCTTTGATGAATAAAAGTTTAAATATCAGCATTTATTCAAAATATAAATATTTTCTAACTTTGCTATTACTTAACATATCCTTGCTGAATAAAAGTATTAATTTATTTAAAAAAGAATAAAAATTTACTGACCCCAAACTTTTGAACAGTAGTGTATATTGTTACAAAAGATTTGTGGTTCTTTTTAACTTATTTTTAACTTTTATCCATTAAAGAATCCTGAAGAAAGTAACAAAGGTTCCGATAAATATTAAGCAGCAAAACTGTTTCCAGCACTAATAAATCGGCATATTAGAATGATTTCTGAAGGATCATGTGGCACTAAACAGGACTTTACAGTGCAACCATTTCCGTCGCAATTGTGACTTAAAACTACTGCGTGCGACTATGAAAAAAATATTTAGGAGCACCAGTGCGACTGACCCGATCAGCATATTTGTGTTTGCGTTGAGGGGAGCTTCAAAGGTTTCTACATGTTTTTGCAACGTTGAGTAATGTATCACAGACATATTTCATAAATCCTTTCATAAACAAAGTGTAGAGAGAGTGGAAATAAGAGTTTAACTCTGCAGTGTAGAGAGCTTCATTGATTATAATGGAACTTTGTGAGATCTTGATGAACTAAGATGAGTGACAGCTTTTAATGATTTTAAAGGTGTTTGTTTAATACAACAGGTAAATAAACAAGAAGTTAATATTAAGTGACTTACATTGTCTGACTATAAACTATTGCTTGATTTTGCTCTATTTCGTTGCCAAAAATAGTTTGAAACAAATCACAACTGAACCGCTGCACATCTCCATTCAAACACAGCAGTGTTTCGTTTATGAATGAACATGCATTTTTAAACGAATCTAATGAGTCAGTGATTCAATTACCCATTCATAAAGACTCAGCCGTTCGAACGAATCAAATGAATGAATGATTCAGTAATTAAATCAGTGACTTGCTGCCACCTACTGGCAGTTTTAGCTTCATTTTTAAAGTATCTTTTCAGTTATTTAAACCATTTAATATTTCTATATATTATATTTATAATAATTAATCTCAACATTAATTTATGAATTTAACACATGCCACCTCTGATAATACAAATGAATTTTTAATACTGATTTCATTTGATTGGTATTCTTATTCTACCTGTTCTTATTCTGTTGTTTTACTTAGAAATTAAAAAAAAAAAAAGCTTATAAAATATAATTTTGTACAAAATTTGACATAAAAGATGACACTTTTAATAAAGTTAGAAAAGTGCCATTACAAAGGTAAAAACAAAAAAAATGTAAAATTCCCCTGTAAATCACTCTAAGGAGTCAAATATCACTATATGTAATGGGAAGGCTTCAGATTTTTTGATTACTGATTATAAGGTGCTCCTGAAATTTTGACTGCTCCTAAATTTTTTAAGAGCCCTGGTAAATACTGGAATAATGATGCTGAAAATTCAGCTTTGATCACAGGAATAAATTCGTAAAAACGTTATTTTACATCGTAATAATATTTCACAGTATTACATTTTTCTGTATTCAAATAAACGCAGCCCTGATAAGAAACTTATTTAAAGAAAAATTAAAATCTAAATCTAATCTAAAACTAAAATCTCACTGATCCTAAACTTTTGAACAGTGTAAATGTGTATAAATACATGAAAACTAAGCCTACAGTGATGTTTAAAGACATTTATCCCCCTAAAAATCCACATGATATATCCAAACATTTTATTTTTTGTTTTTCTTTTTAATACATTTTTGACCCGGGCAAGTTCTTGAAACTTAGGACTAAAAGCCATAAAGAGTCTCTGAATATAAATACTGTTTAGTTTATATAAATAAAGGTCATAACAGGGAACTGTTTGAATTTATTTAGTTCATTGCAGCTGGACAGGCGCAGGCTGAGCTGCAATAAAACTATAATCTGCACCATGAAATTTCCTCCCCCCTACTTAGAGAGCAAAAGAGAGCAAAGCAGACAAGCTCACAGTGCATATGAGTCCTGCATGATGCAGTTTGGCAAAGATTTAAGCTGGAGAGATCTAAGTACTAAACAGCTCAGTATCTCAATCCATCCAGGCTGCCAGAACCAATCAATGTGTTTCACTAATCACGGCAGACTCCAGCCAGTTCGTGTGCGTGCGTGTAGGCCAGATGATGCAGTATATTTAGCACTGGATGAGGGTGAGCAGTTAAACATTCGCAGCGTGATGCACGATCGTTTGGCAAGGTGGTATACTGAAAAGCAGAGACAGATAATAATCATACTCTCCAGGTCCAGGATGGTCTGGTTGGTGTGCAGTCTAACTGCCCGCTGCTGTTCCACCTGGTCCTCCAACTCAAAGATGGTCTCTTTCAGATCTTTGATTTGGTTCTCCGCATCTCTGTTCTTCTCCTCCAAAGCGAGCGTGTGGGTTTTATGATCTTGTTCCTGTTTCTCCACCCTCTCCAGAAGCTGCTGCCTGTCTGCCTCTACCTGTACACACAGACACACACATGCCTCAAGAACACTGTTACTATTTTTAAAACACAGTGCAGCTATTCAGGGAGCATATTTCTTATTTAATAAGGCCCTTCTATTGCGGCTCTAACTGGCCAGTCCTGCACACTGGCTGCAGTCCACAGCCTTTGACTAACACAAATACAGCAAAACCTAATAACAAACTAAATTATTTTTAACATTTGATACACGATTTTAAAGTTGGAGGAGAAAATGAGATGGAGTTTTTTGCCCTACACTACCTTTTTGGACTGTAGTACACAGACAAAGAACTAACCATTCACATTGCAAAGCTAGTGCAAGATGAGCTTTGTGGGTTTTTTTTTTTTTTTTAAGAAAATTACCAATTAGTTTGCTAGATAAGACCATTATTCCTCAGCTGGGATCATGCAGAGTTCTTTGAAGCTGTACTGAAACTGCAATTTGGACCTTCAACCCATTGGCCACCACCTGAAGTCCACTATATGGAGAAAAAGCCTAGAATGTTTTCCTCTAAAACATTTTTTGTTTCGACTGAAGAAAGAAAGACATCTGGGATGACATGGAGATGCGTAAATTATCAGGAAATTTCCATTCTGGAAATAAACTAATCTTTTAACATCTGAATTTTATATAATCAGTTTTAAATCAGACAACAGGAAACAGTATTGCTCCAGTGTTGCATACTAATTGATTAAGAATTAGATTACTCTTGTTGTGGTATAGGCCAGGTCATAATTCACTTGACAGCTGGAACAGCCTATACAGAACAGAACAGCGGCTGAGTCACACACACTTCTTTCTTCAGAGCCCTGTGCTTACTGAGTGTGCTCGCTGAGAGACGAGTGTGGCATCTTAAAGCTCTGTCCAATGGCAACTCCCTAAATGACATCTGGACTGAGGGTGTATGCTGAAGCCAAAAGGCTTGCTTGACTCACTCTGAGCGGTTAAGTCAGAGAGAAAATTAAAGTTCACTTTGCGTTTGGAGGAACACTGGGTTCATGTGACAACTATGAGGTGCCAGTGAGGTTCATGTTCTTGTGGGTTTAGAACAGCCCTTTCTGTGTATAATTGTATTTTAAAGGATAAGGTATTCTAAACACATCACTACAACATTTACAACTGCAAACTATGCAGCTACAAAAGTCTGCATTTTGATATTTATGTAGGTTCCTCTCTAATTTTCTGGTGCTTTAGGCAGAACATGAAAACAAAATATGCTCTGTGGTTGAATGCAATGCAACTTCTGTATATGTGGTGATGTTTTAATAGGTTACATGCAGCCTTTTTTTGACATTAAGAGAGAAACAGAGAACTTTGTAGAACCCAGAGAGGGTATTAGGCAACAAAGTTGTTTACCCAAGTTGTCTTTTTAAAATTGTACCACATAAATGTTCCTTAAGGGTACATAATAAAATGTCTTGAAGGACTAAGGTCTATAAAGATTTCTGCATATCCCAAGACTGACCAAAAACAGGGCTCTTAAGAAGCTAACAAAATGAGTATGTCAAAAAATGAGTCATGATTGATTTGGCACTACAAACCTCTGAGGTGATGATAGTCATAATACGTGCCAGATGGACCAAAGAACTCATCCATTTCCAACACCAAGACTATTTTCACTACATCATGAACCTAAGGTTTATAAAGTATCTTAAAATTATCTAAAACAGCGTCTTTAGTTTAAGAAAAAGTTTGATTGTGTATATCTAAACCTGCGAAGGTCCTGTCCCAAATGGCACCCCAAACCCTTATGGTCTTTTTCCAAGCCTACACTTTCACAACTTAATGCAGCCTTAAATGTGAGGTAGAAGTCTGCTGCAGAGCTCAACTACAGTAACAAGGCCAAGGTGGAACCAGATATGAAACCTACTTAGTATTCTTGAAGTTATCCTAAAACAAGGATTCTTGAATCCGGCTTGCAAGACCCACTTTACTGCAGAGTATAGCTCCAACCCCGATCAAACTCACCTAACTGTGATTTTCTAATGATCCTGAAAATATTAATTAGGGTTAGAGCTAAACTCTGTAGGAAACTGGATCCTGTGAACCAGATTTGAGGATCCCTGTCTTAAAACAATAATAATGTGGAACTGGAACTATTGGTTTGTGTAAACCAGGGGTTTTCAAGCCTGTCCTGGAGGCCCCCCTACCCTGCACATTTTGCATGTCATCAGCTCATTAGTAGACACTGCAAGACCTTAACTGGTCTTTAATAAGGGAGACATACAAAATGTGCAGGACAGGTTTGAAAACCCCTGATTTAAACCACTGTGTATACCACCTTCCAGCAGTTTAGCTAGAGATTGTCCTACTATTGAGTGATGAGAGGGTCTGTGTTAGAAAGCATGATGGCTAACTTGGATCACACGTGCCTTAATAACCAATCACAATACAGCCTTGACGTCACTGAACGTCAGTCAGAGTTCTACGACATTTAATTGTATTTATGGATTCACATTTACGGGTTCCATAGTGATGAAATACTTCACTCCCAAATGATTCAGCTGTTCGAAAGAATCAACTGAATGAATAATTCCATGATAAAATCAGTGACTTGCGGCCACCTACTGGCAGATTTAGTTTCATTTTTAAAGTATCATTTCAGTTGTTTAAATCATTTAAAGGATTAGTTCACTTCCAGAACAAAAATTTACAGATAATTTCAGCGATGAATATCCTGGATGACAAGGGGATAAAGTAAATTATCTGTAAATTTTCATTCTGGAAGTGAACTAATCCTTTAATATTTCTATATTCAAAATTGTATGTTTAAAACAATCTCAACATGAATGTATTAATTTAACTGCACTTATGCCACCTCTGAGCCTCATTAAACGTCTGAAAATACACCTACAACCACTTTTGTTTTCTTTTGTGCCACCTCTGTAGTACAAATTAATTTTGTCAATACTGATTTCATATGATTAGTAACTTATTCTTCTTATTCTACTTGTTCATATTTAAATTGTTTTAATTAGAAATTTAAAAACAAAAAAAATGTGACATACTGAATTTGACATACTTTCAATAAAATTTGATAAATGCCATTACAAGTAAAAAAAAAAATGGCCCTGTCACTTTAAGGAGTCAAATATCACGTAATGAAAAAGCTAATTTTTGATCAGAATGTTTGATTATTGATCAAAAGGTGCTCCTGAATTTTTCGACTATGCTCCTACATTTTTTAAAGTGCTCCTAAAAAGAAAAGTAAGCGTAGAGCTCTGTATACCCTTAAATAGTGCACTATTTGAGGAGACAGCCATTTGTAGTTGTGTCCAAAACCATAGTGGACATTATCCAGTACACTCGCTGAATACAGACTTGCACTCATTCATCAGACTATATTAGTCGAATAATGTAGGGAATAGTGAATGAGGTAGTAGGGGGTGATTTTGGATAAAGCCAAGATCTTCAGAATCACTAAAAGATTCCTGGCAGGTGTCTTGGAACTAAACTCTGCAGGATTGGACATCCCTGGCATCTGTGGACTTTAAACAATATCCAAATAACATAGTAGCATTACCAAATTAAAAGCTAGTGATGAACAAATAATTGGCCAGTATTTAGGCCACTTAAAAATTACTGGAATTGGGTGATACCTGCATCTATTATAAACTACCAGTGTGATTTAATAGCTTGTCAAGCACACTGTGAGCACACTCTGTTTTGCTGCGTACCTGCTGTAGCTCTTGTCGCAGCTCCGTGCAACTCAGCTCCAGCTTGTCTCTTTCTTCGTGCGCCGCTTTGAGCAGACTTTGCAACTCTGTGTTGTCACTGGCACTCTGCACTGCCTTCAGCTCAGCTATCTTCTGCCGCTCCACCTCCACTTGCCCCTTCAGACTAGCACTCTCTGCTCTCAGAGCCTCCATGGCTAGCCGCTGTTCCTCAGTTTTCCTCACCGCCTCGTCTTTAGCAACCTTCTCACTCTCCAGATGTCCTTGAAGAAGCTCCACTTCTTCTTTTAAGCTCTGCACAGCAATTTGCGCCTCCTGATTCTCCATTTCCAAAGCTCTAAGACTCCCTGTAAGCTGCTGCTGGATGTCTACCAGCTTCTCTCTTTCAAAGCGGGAGCTCTCCACTTGCTCAGCCAAACGCTGTTCAAGCTCTGCAACCCGAGAGGCACGTGAAGCCTCAGCTTCGTTACACTGAGCCTGTTCTCTGAGCCTCTGGAGAAGGGACTCGTTCTGTTGCGCCAAAAGTTCTACACGCTCCCTTTGCTGCTGGAGGGAAGTTTGTAAGAGGCCCTTCTCTTCCGCTAGGCGCTCATTCTCAGCTGTTAGCTCCTGGACAACCTGTTGTTGGTCGGCCAGCTCCTGTAGTGTGGCCTGAAGTTCTTCGGCTGTACTGTGGTGACTCTCTTCCATCTTCTGGATGCGGTCTGTCAGGGACTCCACGGAGAGCTCTTTCACCGCACCACTGGGCACAACACTCTTAATGCTGCTACTGACAGAGTCGGAGCGTGAGGGAATCTTCTCAAACTCTGAGGATTCTGAGGAGGGTAATGGAGGGCCTTTGTTGTCACTACCAGAAGATGATGCAGAAGTTTTAAGATGGCTTCCATTGACTGCTTCTGGAGTGGTGTTTTCTGAAAAAACCCCATTGACTGAATTCTTGCTAGAGCTGGTAAGCAGTGTTGTGCTGTTCTCCAATGTAATAAGCTTCTGTTTCAAAGCCTGATTTTCTTCCCGCAAGGTGGCCAATTCACGTTGGAAACGTCCGTTCTTCTCCCTCAGTTCCCCTACAAGCACCTGGATGTCTCCAGACTGTGACGGCGTCCTTTCTATCTCTGAATTCCCCTCTGGTGTCCCAGCCTCTGATGATGAATCTTTCCCTTTATGCCGCTGGAGCTCCATCCGTAACTTACTGATCTCAAACTCTTTGGTTTTGGCCTCAGCCAGAAGCTCCCTCACCTGGCTCTCCAGCAGGTTCTTGTCAAAAACAACAGACTCTGCTTTGGTCTTGACAGAGCCACGTGAATGCTTGGACAGCGTGGACAGACTAGAGGTGCTGGCACTGGTGACCATCTTTTTGGCTGTAGAGCTTTTCTGTTGGTCACGCAACGAGACACGTTCTCTGGAGATGCTTTGTGGGATCTCACGAGGAGCTGGGATCCCTGATTTTTTGGTTGACTGCACACCTGCGTAGAGAGGAAATAATGATGTTTTGTTAGTGTTGGAAGTCTCAGTATATGCTGTACCAAATTGTTTGCTTGAAAAATACGACCAACCAAAACCATTCCTCTGGGAAACTATATATCTTTTCTTAGCCCAATAAATGATGTGATAAAAATTAATGATGTTTTCATATGACTGAGGTCATAAGAATTAAATAGTAATATGCTGAAACCACTAAAGCAACAACTCCTGCCTACCAGACCAAAGATAAGTGACAATGTCACCATTTTACTCATTCCATTGTACAAGGGCTGATGTATTTCTGTGAGGGGTCATTCATTTAGAGTGATGACAGGACAAAATGTGTTTTGTCTTGTCACATTCAAATGGCCACCAGGCACTGCCTCACTGCATTGTAGCCATAGCAGCACGGCAGAAACAAGAACACTGGCATCCGAGGGGCATCATTAATGCTGTTTACAAAATGGAGGTTAATTATTCTTTAGGAGGGGAGGCTAGTGAAAGGATTTTGTGGGTTTTGGAATAATCAGCAAATACCAACATAAAAATATGCTGGACTGGAGCTTGTTAAAGCTGATGCCTCGCTCTAATACAAAGATTATTTCAGACTGACAGAGTTTTCAAAGAGATCACTGTTCCTAAAACAAAGTCAACCCAGGGGGCGTTAAGATGGCACGCTGGGTAAAGAGAAAGAGAAAACTACAAATATAAAAGGCATATAAAACTACAAATACAGAGGCACACACAATATCTTCAATGAACAAGGGAGATGTACAGAACAGAAATGCTCTAATGCTAGGGATATGGCTAAACTGTCTCGGTATTAACGTGGTCACATGACGACATGAAACAATAGGTCTTCCGGGCAAAAAGTGTAGTTTTTAAAATATATTTAAACTTATTATTCTACATAAAAGGTCTTTAAAATTGTGTTTTGGGCCATTATGCTTTGGCACAGTATCTGTCAAATGAACTAAAACTGAAAGCACATTATGTGTTAATCCTCTCATCAAGTCTGTTTTAAAGCAAAGCGCGCACTTAGTTCAGGCAATCAGCTTGTGATCCGATGTTTTCCGCACCTCAGAACGGCTCCATTCAAAGTGAATGCCGTGAACTCGTTTATTGCATGTGCTGTGAGTTTAGCACGTGGTGCTAAACTTTATTTAAAATTTTGAATGGCAGATGATCACGGCAGATGCGGCAGATGATCACGGCATTTCGCTATATTTGTAGTGAGATGCGTCTTTGTAAGCCTGTTTTCACTGAAGCTGGAGTTTTCAGTCAAAAGAAAAGCTCTACTGGCGTTTCCGTCAAAATAAAACCTTAAAAGTGGATTATAAACTGCTGACAGCTAGCGGTTTAAATGGGTAATGTTACTGCAGCCCAAATTTAAAATATCTCTTTCAAGTGTAGAAATTAGGAAAGAAGTATTGTAATTTCCCTACTATAGTGTAAAAACAATACACCTAGGAAATATTCATTTTCATTTATTTTACAGTGCAATTGTTTTATAATATATGGCTATTACTGTCGTAGGAATAGAATTAATATAAAATTGTTATTATTATATTCTAATTTGTTTGGCTTCCTAAAACACCAGTGTGAATGTAATTTAGACTGAGACAGTATACCACAAATAAAAAGAGCTGAGTCCCCTTTAAAGTTCAGGTACAAGTCAATTTACTGACTTTTTTCCTACTTAAGTTTTCTTTGTGAAGAACATGCGTTGGAGTTCTTGATTCTGAACTCTCAAAGTGTATTAGATAGAATAATTTAACTTTAAAATGTACAAAATTTTCATTTTTCATTTGTCTTTTTTTAAACATCACAATAAATATTGTATCGTGGACTTTATATCGAGATATTAATGTATCGTGAGATTTTGATATCCTTACATCCCTGATTAATGCAAATACACTTTACTCAGTACAACATAAGCAAGTGTTTGTGCATTAATATCCCCAGCACTTTTTGTACTCCGGATATTAAAGGTTCACCTAAAAATGAAAATTCTGTCATTAATTACTCACCCTCATGTCGTTCCAGTGGTCCAAAGCTATGTGAATACTTTTTGTGGCAAAAAAAAAAAAAATTATTCTATTCAACAGTTCATTGACTATTTTAACAATGTCCTTACTACATTTCTAGGCCTTGAACTTGGTAGTTCACTTGCTGTCTATGAAGGTTCAGAAAGCTCTCTGATTTCATCAAAAATATCTTAATTTGTGTTCCAAAGATGAACGAAGGTTTTACCGGTTTGGAACAACATGAGGGTGAGTAATTAATGACAGAATTTTGACTTTTGGGTAAACTATCCCTTTAATGATACCTCAAACTACGAGAGCCCCATTTAAAGGGAGTAGGGACCAACATATTATAGAGACTTGGGGCTCTTTTTACATGTTCAGTCATCACCTAACAACCGCTTAATGTAACGCCCTTGGCAACGACCCAGAATACCCTAGCAATGTGATGGCAAGTTCTGCATGTGCAAGCAACATTTACGTTTCCTTTACAAAATGTAATAATCTAGTTAACGGAGCCATGACTTCATCTCCACTTAGCCACACTGGCTGTTTAGCAGCAGCCTTGTGTTTAATGAAAACAAATATAGCAAATTATAATACAATAACGTAATTTATGAAAATGTTTAGTGCTGCAGTAAAGTGAAACATAGTATGGGAAATGGTACCGTTTAGACTGGCTTTAAGCAAAGTCTGATTTTAAATAACACAGCTAATTTGATTTAGCTCTCTCTCTGATATAACTCGAAGAGAATTGCTCTGAGTGACTGGACAGGGTTATTCCAATTCAGATTAATGTATTTGAGTTTTAGTTCTTTATCTGAAAGCTGAAACTAAATGAAACACTCCACTGGGTGAGGCTGTGTTAGGACAAGAGATGCTATAAATCTGTAATCTACCACTCTCTCTCTCTCACACACACACACACACATCCTTTAAAGACAAAACCAGGACACTCACTCCTGCATTATACATTACCATTTTCATCTGCAGCAACATAACCTCTCAGAATTGCTTCTTATAAATCCACAATGTTTAAAACTGCTTTTTATTTTTATCATATTAAATAGTTGGTTTTAGCAGCACTGGGTCATCATACTACCATATACCAGAATTGCTACATTTCAAATGCATGATTCACACACATACATGTGAACAAATCCAAAGTCATTTATTGCCAATAAAAAGCCCTTTTAAATTTTCTTCTAAACCATTCACTGGGCAATATGAAGTGTTTGCTGCATAACAAGTAAAGGATGAGATTAGAGATTTTCTTTTCCATTAGTGTGACTAATGCCTGGGCAGTGCCATTTCTCCACAATCTCATCTTAATACACTGCATGAATCACCCCTTACTGAATTCAACTATTCCATCACTGCTGACCTCCCCCCATGCCAGGGAATACACAGAGAATCGCACGAACATGCACACAATAGACATGTTTCAGTTAAGAATGGATAGTATGAGATGGTCTGTTTAACATCTGAGGTTGTTCAGATTTGTTATGAAGAAAACAAGAAAACTAAAAAATAGGGTAATTCCATGCAAATGTCAACCTTACTGAATGAAAAAATAGTTTTTACCAAAGGTTTTAACTGTACTGATAGTACAGATGTCAACATTTGGTGGTTCAAATTCCCATGTGAGGTCTCTCTTTAAGTTTTTAAAGCATTTTTATTTTTTTTATTTTTAGTGCATTATTTTCCATCTGGTAAGTGCTGTTTGCAGGCTTGTCACATCCATAACAGTACATATTCCTCATAAATAGACACATCAAAATTAAAATAAAGCAACAATTATATGTTCTGGGTATTATTGCGTCTGGTTTGTGCATTTTAATTTGCAGAAATCCTACAAAGCATGTAGTCTCTCAAAAACAGTGTCCTATTTTGTCACATCCATAACATGTTTATTTCCCTTTTTTTAACATAGAAAACTTGTGCATAGACTGATATTTTTCTGATGTTTAGACTCTATCAACAAGGGTTTATTAAAATATAAACAGATGGTTTAGTATAGGGCTGGCAAGCGATTAATCGTGATTAATCGCATACAAAATTAAAGTTTGAGTTTGCCTAATATATGGGTGTACCGTGTAATTATTATGTATATATAAATACACACAAATTAATGTATATATTTAAGAGAAATATGTTATTTATGTACAAATTATTTTTATGTATAATATAAATTCCATAAAAACTATAATACATATATTTGTAAATATTTCTTAAATATATACATTAATGTGCTTGTATTTATATATACATAATAATTACACACAATACACACACATATATTAGGTAAATTCAAACTTTTATTTTGTATGCAATTAATCGTGATTAATCATTTGCCAGCCCTAGTTTGGTATATTGGTAAGACATACATTCTCTAAGCATTTATATGTCACATCCATAACACTGGATTTGCCCATTAACATGTTGACTAATTATTGTGTCCTTGTCCAGTATATATGCATACATGCAACTTGGGAACTAAGTGCAACTTCATTAGATCTGAATAAGTTGTCTGATGGTGTGGGGTGACCCAAAGTGTGAATTTACAACTCTTCCTAGTTGGCTAAAAGGTTGCAAATCTGCTGCTGGTTCATTCAAGCAGTTAAAGAGAAAAAAAAAGCAGGATTATGCCGCCAATTGATTAATGACCACACAAAAGAACCTTAATTCTTGTGCAAGACAAGCTCTTCCTGACTCCAAATTTATCAGTGCTTGGCTGCCTTCATGCTTAAATGACTATGAAAACTTCCTATTTTTAGCCTTTGGAAAGGGGAGAGGGAAAGAAGAAAAACAAAGAAAGAGAGAGAAAGCAAGAAAGAGATGGTGTGGGACTGAGAAGGTAAACATTAAGCTAATTATGCATTTGCAAAAACAGGTTAATTGCTCAAGGAAAGAGGGAACAATAAAGGCTTCAGAAAAGAAACAGGATCCAGAATCCTTGTTAAAAAGCAGTACTTCAGCTTTTGTGTAGGAGATCAGACTGTGGGAGATATACAGGTCTGAGTCATCTGTCCATCCTTAATCTCGAAAACCAAAAGAAAAGGCCTATACTGTCCTACTGCCACTAAGCAGAGGCTCATATTGGTGCGTGGAGTAAACAAAATGGGACACTTATTCAGAGACAAATATATTCAACGTCACAATGAATGGAGTTTTGGTTTCTATAGCTGCAGTAATGAATTCACTCTAATGTGAGTTGGTTTAGTGCACAAACATCACTCAAATAAAGAGCTCACTGTTGGCTGAGCTGCAGTGTGAGGGAAGCTAATATAATCATCGAAGAATTATGTTGTTTTGTAAAACATGACAGCATGGGGTGAGTTCAAAAAGTGAAGCCATTAAAAGCCAAAACCAACAGTTCAGACTGCAATAATGTAGCCATTAACAGTGATTGCATTTCATCTAAGCATAAAGCAGCATTACCATTTTACTTAAAGTAAATCAGTCCCCACAAAATCAAAAATATATTTTTTTGGCTTTTAGTATGAATACGTTAAGGTTATCTGTAAGCTAGTGTGTTTTAAAACAGTTACAAAATTCGCATTTACAAGATAGAAGCATTCAAAAGTTAACAGTCTTACACTTCCGCCAATATGAATCAATGGTTTTAATGACATCACCCTGCACTTCAGCATTTCATCAAACTTTCTGTCCAATCAAATGCTCTCTAGAATCCGAAGTGTCCCGCCCCCTACACTATAAATAGATGCTGAAGCTGTGACTGAAATTGGTCACTTGTTCACAGAATTAGTATTTTCTGTACAGCGAATGGCACGTAGTGCACTATATAGGGGATAGAGAACGATTCATCTTTTCTTGTTTCAGTTAAAATTACGTCAATACATAGAATAACGCTGCATGGTTCAAAGCACTTCACTGGACCTTTAAACTTTTTAAAATCAGAATGAACTCTCTTTGAATTTTTAATTGACTTTAATTGGCTTCTTCAGTCAGAGATGTCCTGCACTGCTGTGATTATATTTAATACTTAAGTTAAACCACTGCATGTTTCACTGAATTATGTGGACAACACATTCAATCATCTGTTGGTAATTGTGGATCAAGTTTAGAATTACAAAAGTAATCACAAGACTGAACAGCTTCCAGTGTGACCTGCCAAGAAATGATGGAGTGCAGTGCATCATGAAATGAACCAGGAGTAATTAACTGCAAACGGTTGAAAGATAGGCAAAAGTAGGCAAAGTACTGGGCAGTCAGCTGTCATTACATTAGCTATTAGCAGTGACATGACCAAGACACAGCAATCAACAAAGTATTTGTAAGATGAGTAAAAAATCTTCAGAAACTCCTCCGCCTCCTCTGGGATTTCAGGGATACCAGGGATTCCCAACTTTTTTGTCAGACAAACTTCTTTGACCCAAAATATTTACTTGAAGCATCCCATGAGAAGTAAATATTTCCATAACCTAATCTGAAACAACTTTCAACTTTTTCATCATCTTCCACCACCCTCTTAAAGAGACCTTACACCTCCACCCATACGAGAGGAAGTTCCAGTAAAGTCGGACTAATGTTTTCCAGTCAAGTGCACTGTAGAGCAATTCCTGGTTCTCTGCCACATCTTCCTGTTGTCCAGCTAGTGAATGAGATGGGCACATTGTAGCTGGTTGTAAACATGTAGATGTAGCCAGACGGCTCTGCTGACATTCCACTCCACATCCTGCACGCGAGGGAAAACGGAATCAATAACTTTCCATGTGCGTCAGAGCGGTGACACATTTTGCCCATCCTGAATAGTGAGAATGACCGTGGTAAGGGGAGCTAAAATCTTTTATGACCCTCGTATCACTATGCCAGTCAGAGTGACACAAATATCTAAAAAGGACACCAAAAAACTCTTGAAAGTATGGCTATAAAGAATTCCATGATGAATAGACAGAAACATATAAATATTTCAAGATCTCAAACAATGTGTTAAAGGGGAAATGTGCCATGTGTTGTGCCACAGACTTTAAAAATCTCCTTGTCTTGTCAAAGCAGGAAATTACATCATGTGGAGGTGTTTGCAATATTAGACGGTTAGGCCTAGAGCCACTGTGTGTACACTAAGTGGATCTGGTCATTTTCCATGTGTAAAATTTAACCCTGTAAAGCTTCACATATGAAATTAGTTGTTTTTTTTTGTTTTTTTAATGAAACGTTTATTTAACCAGTCCCACTTTATTTTAAGGTCCAGTTCTCACTATTAACTATGACTTCTGCATCAGAAAAAACATTACTGTTCATTACTAACTAATTACTAACAATTAACTCATGACTGCTAATTACTACTAACTAAACTAATTACTGCTTATTAATAGTAAGGTAGTTGTTAAATTTCAGTATTAGATAGGATTAAGGATGTAAAATATTGTCATGCAGAATGCTTTATACATACTAATAAACAACCAATATGCTAGTAATATGCATGCTAAGGCAACTAGTTAATAATGAGAATTGGTCTCTATACTAAAGTGTTACCATTTAACCTTTTGACAATCTAAAAAATGCGTGTTTTTGTGTGTATCACATTTGATCTATCAGACAATATTGAGTTTACACTTGAGGAGGAAACTAGGAAACTAGTTTTATTCAGAGGACTAAACTGAGCAAATTTGTGCAGTTGCTCATATTCATATGGCCAAAAATTAAGATTGAATTCTGGAAAGCCTGTAGTCTAAACCAATTAGATCTTTATAACAGCACAGCAGACTGTTTTAATAAAACATTAAATATCAGTTGTCACTCTGTATCTCCCCATAACAGGTCATAGTAAGATGATATTTAAATTGTTGGTTTTATGATTTAAGTAAACCTCAGTTGCTTTAGGCCAGTAAATGTTCATCTTGAAATATTATTAGCAATATAAGAGTTATTCTTACATTTCCTTTTTTAATAAAGATTTTACAGCAAAAGAACTTATGTACTATGACCTAAAGGCCTTTTACTTGCTTAAAAAGTGTATATGGTGTACAACAAGGTTTTAGAATGCCTTAGAATGTGCAAATCAAATATGATACAGTAAGGTTTATAGAATAAAGTATGGGTGTAAGTTTGATTGTATAACTTCAGAGGAGGGACTGTAATTCAGCTCTTAGAGAAGAATGAAGTGTATGTGTTGCATTCAAAAATGAGGATTGCTGTGGTTGTTTAAATTGCATTCATCAACACACTACGTGGTTTGTGGTTACTGTTCATGATTAAAACGTAATTATGCAAATATTTTAGCCACACTGGTTGACCATAACAAAAAAACAATTCAGGAAAAGTATTTGAAATTCTCAAAATAGCCTTACTATGTACTTGCACCAAATACCCTTCTTTCAGCATAGACTTAATGTTCCTCTCTTCTGTCCTTGTTGGGAAAACTTCCTACTTTCTGGTCTGCTGTACTGCATACCAATCTTCTGTGCAATCTACTGATGGACTTTTAGTGCCTTCTCATTCATGAACCAATCACATTTCAAGCCGTCGACTCGAATGCTGAGTCAGCTGTTTGATTCTGCTTGGATTACTGTCATTTGCCAGTATGTTGCCTCTATTTACTGCACTAAATGACCTCCTGCTCTGGTCAGCTTAGCCGTATGGTAAAAATTAGCCTGAATTCTTAAAACAGAATCATATTAAATGGGAAAAGACAAGTGAGTGCACAGCACTTGTTTCAGTTTAGTCAGGCTGAGGAAGGACAGCTAACATTGTTAACGTAACATCTGAAGTGGGACTGTATTAAATCTGGGCATTTTATAGCTACAGAGAAATTAAGATTTGGAGTGGCTTAAAATGATGTATAGACACTGAGCAGGGCTGCTTTGATAAGGACATGTTAGCACTTGATTCATACAAACTTGTTCTTGGGTCAAACCCAATAAAAACTCACCAAATTATTTTGGGAGAGGCTAAAACAAGCCAGATATAGTTCTGGAATAAGGTTTCTTCAGTGACAGATACGCCAAATAATCAGAGAGCATGTACGTTCACTAGATTTTGATTTCTTTCCATTTCTGTTTTCAAGTATCTCTGCTATAAGCATCTTCTGAAGCATCTGAAGTAATAATAAAAATGTCCATTTCCACTGGGTATGCAAGAAAATCTTCTTGTGCATTGGGACAAATCCGACTATGAACTTGACAGTTTTTGAAACTTTAACCTCAATTTCTTGCTCATCTTTTAAATGATAGCAAACTAAGGGAAGTCCTTGCAGCCTTGCCCAGAGAGGAAAATACCAACTAAGCAGCTTCAGTAAGGGCGTCAAGCTGTCCTTTGTCTGTTTACTGTGAAAACTTTTTAACACAACCACTTTAATGTTTCATGACAGGAGACAAATGATTTCTGTAATGGACAAATAATTGCAAAGGTATGTTTATCTATCTATAGTACACACATAATAGTTAAACATTTATCTCTTTATGATCCACCAGCACCAATATACATTTACTTGTGTATGTGCTACAGTAAGATACAACACCCATAACAGGATAGAGATGCAATTCAAACATGACACACCTAAGCTGACAAACATAAGAGAGCATGTTTACTACAGTGAATAAAACTCTCATATCAGCAACAGAAAAAGAAACACTTTGCAGGCTTTGTTAAGGTCTCTCAGTGTGTTCATGCTGAACAGGCAGATGTTTTGTCTGTGTGACACTGGTTCAGCTCAGATTGTTTTACAGCTATCAAAATGATGCTGCTTATTTAACACTAGTATAACGTGTAAGAAAGAACAAAACCTTCCTTCACTTGTCTTCTTTAAACTCTGTTCTCCTTTTGGCACTGAAACCCAGCAGAAAGTGTTTTTGATGAAACACACACACATCTAATAAAGGCAAGTCAGATGCATTCCGGTCTAACCTCTTCCAATGATCTCACTGTGTGCAAGAGAATGTTCTTGCAACAATTCTTTCATACTAATCTGGGACCAGCTCTGTCATTACTTCTGTAATGTTTATTTTATTCCTGTAAAGCCAAAGCTGAGTTTTCAGCATCATGACTTCAGTCTTCACATGATTCTTCAGAAATCATTCCAATATGCTGATTTGCTGCTAAAGAAACATTACATATTTTTATCAATGTTTAATGCTGTATCAATTTTGCAAGTCTTTATTGTGACTTTTGAGCAATCTAATGTATCTTTGGTCAACAATATTATCAATTTCTTTTACAAATATGTAACTGACCCAAACATTTGAACTGTAAATTCCATTTTGGTCGATTATTCTGGTGAGTAATCAAGTAATCGTATAATTATAATACAAAACTTTTTGTGACAATACAAATTGAAAAATTACTTTGGAACTGTAAATTTCATTTAGGGCTGTCACTAACAGTTATTTTGGTAATCGAGTAATCGGTCGATTATTCTGGCGATTAAATCGGGAAATGGATAATTATAATACCTTTTTTGTGGTAATAAAAAATAAACCTAAGTAAACAAAAGTCTTCAAAATTAATTTCGGAACTTCTAAATACCATTTAGGGCTGACACTAATGATTATTTTGGTAATTGAGTAATCAGTCGATTTTTCTGGCAAATTAATAAAGTAATCGGATAATTATATTTTTTGTGTTAAAAAAATTGACTTAAGTAAACAAAAGTTATCAAAATTACTTTGGAACTGTAAATTCCAATTAGGGCTGTCACTAATGATTATTTTGGTAATCGAGTAAAGGGTCGATTATTCTGGCAATTAATCGAGTAATCTGATAATTATGATACACTTTTTGTGGTAATAAAAATAGACCTAGGTGAAGAAAAGTTTTTAAAATTAACTGTAAATTCTATTTAGGGTTGTCACTAATGATTATTTTGGTAATCAAGTAAACGACTGATTACCCTGGAAAATTAATCAAGTAATCAGATAATTATGATACATTTTTTTTGTGGTAATAAAAATAGACCTAAGTGAAGAAAAGTCTTCAAAATTGCTTTGGAACTGTAAATTCTATTTAAGGCTGTCACTAACAATTATTTTGGTAATCAAGTAATTGGTTGATTATTCTGGAAATTAATCGAGTAATCTGATTATTATAATTAATTTTTTTGTGGTAATAAAAATAGGCCTATGTGAACAATAGACATTAAAATTACATAGTATATAATAAAAATGGTAATTAGTTCAAATAAAGTATCAAAAGCAATTAATCAAATGTATATTTCGCATATTAAATGACTGCAGAGGGCGACAACGGCCTAACAATTGTTATAACACTGTGCTGTGCAATCTAATCCTTGTTTAATATTGGCTAAACAATATTTAATTCCAGTATCTATTTAATCTACTCTATCTCTAAAATACAAAAATGCTACAGCCACTGTAATTTCTTGAATATGTAGACATCAAAACGTGTAAACTCAGAATGAGCGTTTAAGCTTTTATTTTAAAATTGCAATGAATAGTTAGCATGTTTAGAAAGATATTGATGTATTCTCCTGTGTTTGCATCCTCACAAATTTGATGAAACAGCGCATGTTGCATTCCCAGATGAACTTCATAATAAATCCAAACTCACAGCAATATGCAGATATGAAGTTTGAGTCGCTCCACACATGTAAATTATAACAGTTATTGTGGAGCAGCATTTACTGTAAACAAAAGCTCTGAACACATGTACATAATCTACACACATGTAAATAATTAAAGTGCATATACTAGACCTGCATCGCATATATTTAATCAATTGAATCATAGTGTTTGTGAATTCCACAATAGCATTATGCTTTATTATGAATTTTAAATGGGTTTAATATATATCATGCAGCCTTGGAAAACAGTCTAAAATGTCTTTCATGGATTCTTGTCTATAGAACGCACCATTTGTGGTATTTTACCCATTATTTGACAAGGGGAATATGCAGTCAAGGATTTTTAAAACTCACATACTGATAGAATTCCATTATAATGATTCTTCAACCACATGTAAAAGCTTGTAGTACAACATTCATTGTGCAGTGTAAATGAAATTTTGTCACAACAATGTAATGTCTTTTAATTATTTTTTCTCATCAAAGTGATGCATGAGCAACATATTGACATGAAATTGATTTGATTAATTATTCAAAACACGACTGATTTAATTACAATTTGCATTTGATCGACAGTTCTAGTTTACATCCATCTGGCTGCAGCAGGGAAGTGGCACTTTTAACCGTGAGAAAGAAAAACTTGCTAATGAGAGTGAGGGCAGAGCTGTGCCCTTGAGCACAACAGCAGGTCACCACCCTTTACAGGTGAAGCACTTTGCATAATCTCCTCATTAATCACACCTCTCTGCACACAGGACACGCAGTGAATACCTATCAGACTGGAGAACATTTTCTGAATTCTGAATGAAAATATCATCTGTTGAATTAATCTCTCAGAGAGAGAGAACTGTTTAAGTGTCCTTATGTAAAACTTTTTGCTCTTTGGATGCTACTGTGTTGAAAATATTTCCTAGGTGGTTACTTACTGGACAAGACAAAATGCCCACCCCCAAGTCTCTATAATATTTCGGTATCTAGATATCCTTTTATGGTCCGGCAGAGGAATATTCGGAGGAAATAAAAACAAATTTTGAACCACTAACTCAAGGAAGACCATCTTTAGAAACTATAATCTGCTTTGGACAGTAGAAACTGTTAAAATAACTAGATGTGTTTGTATATACATGTATCATGTTTACTCCCACACACAGATACACCATCAATACTGTAGCTGTTCTCTTTGTAGCAGATAGAGTCATTCCAGAAACCCAGACCAAAATTCTTTTGTTGTTCTCTAAAACAGCAGTAGATTTTGCACACTTAATGACTGACGAGCTGGACAAAAAAACAAAACAAACAGAGCCGTTGTTCTAATGACCAGCACTGTTATTACTGTTGCTATCATCGTACAATACAATCAAAACCCTCTCTCTATCATTTCCCTTCAACAAAACACTTGGCATCTATGTTCAGTATTACACAGACCCTAAAACATGTGGACAATGTGAACCTAGTCACCCATGGGGTGTTGGAACGCTCTTCAATCCTTTTTTGAACAAGCAATTGCTCGCTTTTCCTCCAGTTTCTCACTATTTTTCTAACCCACCCTGATGTACAAACAGTACAGGCTGGTGCTTTTCATTTCGGAACTGATCTGAAAATAGCCTCACTGTTGAGCCATATTTGAAAGAGAGGGTCATCTAAATGGCTGCTTAGCACAGGCACTGGTTCATTCTCTACTCAGCTGACTGCAAATAACACCCTATTGCTTCCAACACTGCTGCCATTAAACATCCGATTCGTCTACTTAGATAAACACAAATGGGAAAAAAGTTTAAAAGTCATGTCTGATTTCTGTTCAAAAAACTCATTTCATGGATTTTTGGGATAGTCGCTTTTGACTTGCTTCCTTGGTATATCTCGGCTGTAGAAGAAGGGAATGTGTGGATAGATAAAATGAGCTTCCCCTTCCAATGAACAACCTCATTCTCACAACATGAAGCCAAACACCAGCTCTGACTCAGAGACTGAGCCTGTAACCTAAGCTGACCTTAAAAGAGTATTTTTGCTGTGAAGATTACAAGGTTTGAGTCTTGTTAGTCTCACTGGGTCCAGGGGTTTGGGGTCTTTCAAAACAGAAAATCTGATGCCTTTGAAAAGTTGAGGAGAAGACGAATATGCACTTTAGGCTGTAATGTATAATTCAAACAATTTGGTCCAATTTAGAAGCAGTCGTTACACAGTACTGACCTACTTTATATTAAAGGATTTGTTAGCTTCCAGAAAAAAAAAAAACCTCTGGAAGAAAATAAAAAAAAAATTACTCACCCCCATGTCATCCAAGATGTTCTGTCGAAAAGAAATTAAGGTTTTTGAGGAAGACATTCCAGGATTTTTCTCCATATAGTAGACTTCAATCATGGCTGTCATGGTTAAAAGTTCAAATTGCAGTTTCAATGCAGTTTCAAATGGCTCTACACGATCCCAGCCGAGAAATAAGGGTCTTATCTCGCAAAAAAGAGCTGTCATTTTCTACAAAAATATAAATGTGTGTACTTCTTAACCACAAATGCACATTTTGCACTAGCTCTGCAATGCGCGTCAGCGACTTTATGCATCACATTGTTAGTTCTGTCTACTTCGGTTCAAAAAGGTAGGGTAGGGCGAAAAACTCCATCTCATTTTCTCCTCAAAAACTTAAAAATCATCCAACATCATTTCTTTACCTTTTTTCTAAAGGCCATTTGACTTTCTTTGCGCGTTCGCTTTGTAAAAACTAGGGGCCAGATTTACTTAACAGGACAAATTAGCGCAAGAGCGCAATTCCAAAACATCGCCAATGGGCGTGGAAATTTCTGTGGGTGATTTACTAACAACACGCAAATTAAAGAATACAGACGCAACATCTCATTTACATATCGACCAACACAATAAATCAGGTGCAGCACAAATTAGCGTGGTCGCAAATAAAGATTAAAGAAATAAAGAAGCCACAGTACGCTGAAAAGAACCGGAGGCCAAAAAATGAAGGGTTGCAAGAAGTTTGGATAGACCTGGTATTGCGTGACTCCTAGTTGAGGGTTCCAAGTCGTCTTTTATTTCCTGAAGCAAATTAAAAATAACATAGCTTGGCAAATGATATGTTCAGAAAATGTGTTCTTCTGGCATTCCAAATAAATTAATAAGTGTGGAAAAAAATCCTCTCCCTTCTACCACGCGCTCTCTGTTCTCTGTGGTGCCTCCTCCTAGCAACAACAATTGCAGCCATTTCAAGCGCAAAACAGTTTAAGATGTGCTTTTTTGAGCATTAAATAATGCCACAAATACCAGTATGTTGACGAGTGCAAACATTAGTAAATCGCATTGCGTTATTCATTTGAATACCCTCCTCCCATATATTCTGCATCTGCAAGGGAAACTCCTACAAATGCATACTCAGAAAGGTCAGGCACAAAAATAACAGTGTCCACGCCTTTTCAGAACTAATTCATCACTGCGCGTCTTTAGTAAATCCTAACAGTATTATTTAAATGCTAAAAGATGGTTTGCGCTGGTGCAAGCTGTTGGTAAAACTGGCCCTAGGTCGGTATTTCCGCCTATGTCACACGTGCAAGATTACGTAATGCGTAGGGTCGAGCTAGTGCAAGACGAGCATTTGTGGTTAAAAAGTATTTAATTTTTTTTTTTTTTTTGGAAAACGACTGATCGTTTCGCTGGACAAGACCCTTATTCCTTGCTGGGATCATGTAGAGCCCTCTGAAGCTCCACTGAATCTTCAATCCACTGGCTCCCATTAAAGGCCACTATATGGAAAAAAATCCTGGAATGTTTTCCTCAAAAACCTTAATTTCTTTTTGGCTGAAGAAGGAAAGCCATGAACAACTTGGATGACATGGGGGTGAGTTTATTCTGAAAGTGAACTAATCCTTTAAGTTTCTTTAGCTACTATGTGTTAATATGTATCACTATGCATAATTTCCCCCCTTTAGAATCAGCAACTCTCCTATTGCAAGAAAAAAAATGCCAATTCAAAGATGGACTCACATAATAATGTACCATTGTCATATAAGCAAGAACTGTCGATCAGTTCATGTTTGTATGCTGTACAAGTTATCTAGGTATTGTGCTGTGAACAAAAAAATCCGTACTTTAAAAGGAATGTAACAAATGTAATTTCTTATTGGATTTTCATGAGGACATGTATAGTAGCGAACTGAACTTTCAGCGAATACAGTCTATACTACACTGTTTAAACTCTATACATGGTAAATGCATTAACAGTTGATCAGAGGCCATCTAACTCTATCCAAGCATGAACATATTTCATTTAACTGGGCAAGTGGTCAAAACACTGAGCTCTGAATTAATGATTTCATACAGATCTGAAGTTCAGCCAAAATATGAGTTTTTGTAGCCGTATATTTAGCAAGATGTGTTCCAACACTGTGTAGTATTGAATACAGCATTTATTATTCACTAACTCATTAAAAATTAATATATTACACTCATTGTTACATTGTTACGAAATCACACTTTTTTATAGCCATAATACGCTCACAACTGGTCTAATTCTAAAAAAAAAACTTGAACACTTCCAGATGTGATGCATCCAAATGTTATCTTTAAAGTAAAATCTCTAATAGGGTGGTCTTCATGAAGGGGAGACATCCGCCTATGGTGGAGGGGAGCGTTTGCACTCTTTTCCTTATGGAAGCTCATTCTTATGTGTGACTGAGCTGCCTGATATGAAGTTAGTGACAGTGGGTCTGCAGTGCAGACTCATGGAGTCCAGCTGTTTCAAAATGATCTTTAAATCACATTCTTCTTTCTACTCTGGTAGATTGATTCAGTGTTGACTCTCTCAAAGCCAGACTCATTTATCAAGCCTTCTACATCATTACATTGTTTTTTTGTCTTTCAATGTGCAGGCTGATTTACGAAAAATTATATCTGATCAGAGATCTGGCTAGTGAAAGGAAATGTCATCAAAATGAAACTCCTGGTGAATATTCATAGCATTACAACTGATATTTATTAAAACAATCTTTACTTTTGCCAAAAGGTGTAAAGCTGTAGAGGTAGATAAAGATCGAGTTTTTGTGTGTTCAGCATAAGAACCTACTGTTTCATTTCAAACGCACATACATAAACACACAAACACACAGCGTTTGGCAGCGTTTTCCATCGTAGATAAGGCTCCTGCAGTGGTAAACTGGCAGTCAGCCACAATCTCTGTGCCAGACAACACACATCCTCATTTACCAGCCACACACACACACATCAAGACTTCAAATTCCAGCAAGTCTTACAAAGAAGTCTTCTTGTGGTCTAACAAAGAAGACAAACCTTAGGAACTCAGTTTTCAGAAAACTCATGATTTTCACACATGAATCAATCACAAGGACAGGAGAAGATTACAATAACACTGTAATGTCAACTTTCATGAGCCACCGTAAATAAGTGAAGAACAGAGACAGCACAATATATGAAGTGATATGGAGAAAGAGATACCCGAGAGACTGAGGATGTGCAGGAGGACAGGGAGATAAAGCAGACTGTTGCTTTCCATCTCTGCAGTTAAAGCTGACTGAAATGAAGCAAACTTTGAAATGGTAATGCAATAGAAAGTTTATCCCCCAGGGTGGATTGTGGACATGTAACGCACACACATAGAGATAATCTTTTTCTACCACACAGACTCTTTTCATTTAGTGTTACTCAGCACATTTCTAGCACACACACTGATATCCACATGGCTAGATATTCAAATCTTCAGAAAAAATTATGTAGTGCTTCTTGCAAGTTCCAGCTATGCAGTTGCTAAGGTGTTGCTAGGTGACTGCTTACAGGCCCATGGAGCCTATTCTTAGGCTGTGTGTCCACCAAAGCATTTTTTTCTGAGGCTAGTGTATCAATTGTTTTCAATGAGAACGCCAAGTTTTTTCTTAAAACGCCAGCAGCGTGACAAGTGCTGAGCGTCTTTTTCATGCTGAGCGCTCAGGCATTTTTTCTCTTTGTCGAGAGCTGAAGAATGTTCAACTTTGGGTAAAATGCAGTGTTCATCACTGTCACTTTTTAGTCAGCCATCCAGTCACAGTGTTGTACAGGCGGGACTAATACCACTCCAACCAAGTGTCACACATTGTGCTTGTACTATAGCTAAACAACATTGGAGGAGACAATAATATTTCTTGTGTCTTAGTCTTCATGTCTGAACCTGATGGGATTCCCTGATTCCTGCCGTTTTCAGCTGGCTAAAAATGTTTTGGTGGATACACGGCCCTCAATTTGCCATGAAATGAAAACTATGACCAACTTTTCTTTTCTATTGTGCAATATATTTAAAGGGATAGTTCACTCAAAAATAAAAATTCTGTCATTAATTGCTCGCCCTTATGTCGTTCCAAATCCGTAAGACCTTTATTCATCTTCGGAACACAAATTATATTTAATTAATGGCATTTTAAAGTGTCGTAATATTGTGTTGGAGTCCCCTACAACAGGCTTAAATGCATCTAAGGTCAGGTTGTAATTTTCTGAGAATACACATTTAAAGGGTTAGTTCACCCAAAAATGAAAATTAGCGCAAAATTTACTCACCCTCCAGACATTCTAGGTGTATATGACTTCCTTCTTTCAGACGAAACCAATTAGAGTTCTATTAAAAATTACCCTGGCATTTCCAAGCTTTATCATTGCATAGGCTGGTGTCTCTCTTCATCAGTCCAAAACAACTCTAATAAAGTGCATCCATCCATAATAATAAGTGCCTCACACAGCTCCGGGGGTGAATAAAGGTCTCCTGTAGCGTATTGATAGGTTTTTGTAAGAAAAATATCCATATCTAAAATAATCACTTTAATTTAGCTTGTGCCAGCTGGTCGTACCCGAAAGCAGCTCCGTAGGACGTCGGTGTTGCGCATGCTCTGTTGAGTCTTGTGAAAACCAACTTTTGTTTACAGGAGCAAAGGAAAGTTTCCTTATTTTAGCAAAGGAAAACCAGTCTCCTCTTAGATTATACTAAAATCCTCCGACATTTTCCTTTACAAATTCTCGGTTTGAACAGCGTGTTTGCGTTCATCAATTTTGCGTATTACATCATCTGTCCAGAGCAGTGTGAGATACTTTTTATTATGGATCAATGCACTTTATCGGACTGATAAAGAGAAACACCCACCCATGCAATGATAAAGCTTGGAAATGCCAGGATGATTTTTAGTATAACTCCGATTGGATTCGTCTGAAAGAAGGAAGTCATATACACCTAGGATGCCCGGAGGATGAGTAAATTATGGGCTAATTTTCTTTTTTGGGTTAACTAACCCTTCCATATTAGAATCATTTTGCAATGATTTCAAAACAATTCAGTCAAAGCAGTTCTGAGCATTAAGTCTGTAAAGCCCTCCTTTCCATAAGCCTACTCTGCTCTGATTGGTCAGTATACACTACCGTTCAAAAGTTTGGGGTCAGTACATTTTTATTGTTTCGTTTTTTTTTTTTTTTTTTTTAAGAAATTAATACTTTTATTCACCAAGGACGTATTAAGTTAATAATTAAAAGTTTATTAAAAGTTAATAATAAATAATTTACATTGTTATAAAATATTTATATTTTGAATAAACACTGTACTTTTTAAACTTGTTATTCATGAAAGAATCCTGAAAAAAAAAAAAAAAAAAAAAAAATCACAGGTTCCAAAAAATATTTGGCAGCACAACTGTTGATATTATCCAACACTGATCATTCTAATAATAAATCCGCATATTAGAATGATTTCTGAAGGATCATGTGACACTTAAGACTGGAGTAACAGCTGATAAAAATTCAGCTTTTCATCACAGGAATAAATTCTACTTTAAAGTATGTTAAAATAAAAAACATTATTTTATATTGTAAAAACATTTTGCAATATTACTGTTTTTTTTCTATATTTTTAATCAAATAAATGCAGCCTTGATGAGCATAAGAGACTTCTTTAAAGACTATTACAAGTCTTACTGACCCCAAACTTTTGAACGGTAGTGTATATCAGTAACAGGCAGAAGATTCGAAAATATAACTGAAACAGTCTGCAAAGTTGTTAATCAAAAAAAGTGCAAGAAAAATAACGCTATTGTCTGAAGCATAGCTAGATTACAAACCTCAAAAAAGATATTTTTCAAAAACCCATATGCCCTGTTCTTTAAATTATAAGATATTTTTGTTGTGTGTCATAGTACTCTAGTGAACACGCATCAAAGACTGACACAGAATAGAAGAAATTGTTGAAAAAAAACTCTATTTTTGTCTTCGCTGTGCACAAAAAGTATTCTCGTAGCTTCATAACATTACAGTTGAACCACTTATGTCACATGAAATATTGTCCTTACTACCTTTCTGCCCTTGAATGTGTCAGTTGCGTTGCTTTATATGCAGAGTCAGAAAGCTCTCGGATTTCATCAAAAATATCTTAATTTGTGTTCTGAAGATAAACGAAAGTCTTACGGGTTTGGAACGACATTAGGGTGAGTAATTAATGACAAAATTCTCATTTTTGGTGAACTATCCCTTTAAGTGAAAGAACTTATTGAAAAGAGAAAAGAAAAAGGTAGTATGGCACTTGATTTTGACTTCTGATCCGGAATTGACAGGACTGTAGAAAGTGGACAGCTGATGACAAATGGATGGTAATTTTACGTGACAGGAAGTGACAGGAAGTTAAAGTAGAAGAGTTGAAACTGATTCCATTAAAAAAAAACAACAACTGTAAATTTTGAGTCTCTTTGATACTGGCTTAAACACTGCTTGTGTGCCTCCTTTAAAGTAAATTATGGGAATTTTGCTTATTTTATTGCCCGCAGGATGAAAATTGCAAATCTTCGTAACAAGCCACATGATTTGCGGTATCATTCATGTTCGTAGCAAAAACATGTGGGAAAGTCTATGTTTACTTAGTGTTAGTGGTTTGATCAGATGTCTAAACCTAAGTATGAACAACAGTAAAATGATGCTTGCTATTTCTGAGACGCTTTGAGGTAATGTGTCTTGACAGGATATACACACAGAGAAGTGATGAAGAGCAATGGGATCCGGACAAGTGTAGATAAAAGCTCCATTCATCATCCAACTTACATTTACCCCCTACAGCTGCACACTGATTCTGCCCACAACTGTGAGTAAAACAGCAAAAGAGAACCAAAGACAGAGGAGAGGAACAAAAAGATGCAAAACAGACAGAACAAACAAAATACATAGAGTAAAAAATAGAAAATGTATTATTGTTAGATGGTTAAACACAAAGAGAGTTGATCGCTGTGACTAATGAGCCCACACAAGTAAACATACAACCCCAGCCAGGATGAATGATAATGCAACAGATCCACAGCACAGTGATATGTTTGTCAAACCTGTGTCCGGATCTTCTACCCGGGTTTCCTGGTTCCCCATGGCTGCTACACGCTGCTCCACAGAGGACACTAATCCATCAGAGCAGAGCTCCGACACACCTGACAGAGCACGCTTGATTTGCCGCCCTTGCGTACGAGACAAAGACAATGAGACAGAGGTGTTTGTCCTCTCCCCTCGTCCTGCCGGCTGTGAATCAGCAGCCTGACAACATTCCTGCTGACTGTCAGTCCGTCCCAGCGCAACTCTCTCAATCTTCTTCTCATTCACTTGTTCTGTCTCTCTCTCAGCGTCATGCAGCAGCTGCAGCAGGAATGTATTCAGTGTGTTATTAGTCGTGTCTCTGTTTTGGGGGTGTGGCCTCCCTCCGTCACATAGCTGCTCCTCCTCCAGCTAAAGCATGAAAATTAGAGCAAGCAACTCCCTCTTTTATCTTGCTCTGTTTCTTCTTTGCTTTACATTTACCTTCAGAAATGAAGACTATGAAGGAGAAGAACAGATTGAAAGAAGAGGAGGAAAGGAGGTTCTTTTCGTCTTCCTTTACATGTAAACTTTTCTGACCTCATTCATCTGCTCTGTAGAGGACACTAGGTGATGCACTGGGACACACTTGTACAGAACCACCCTGTGTTTTTGTCACAGATTTCTGCATTATCATATTATAGGAGATTAGAGCCCCCAAGTTATACTGAACCATTTTTGTCTGTTCTCAGTAGGAGGCATGACAAGATAAATGTGTTATTTTCTTTAGCTCCTTCCCTCCCCCTCATTCTCTATTCATGTAAAATGCATATCATGAGTTAAATATTCATGCTCGGAAAAAACATGTCATCTTTGTCTGAATCTGTCCCTGGCTTGACAACACAGACAGAATCTTTGTTGCTCCCTGACTAGTTTCATCTTATTTTCATCTTTTTCCTTTTTTAATTTCAATAACAAGTTTTAATAATATATTTTATCTCATACAGAGTGTGGTCTAAAAGTCTGGTACCACTAGTGGAGTGTCTATTTTACAATTATCATAATCATTCGAGTCAAAAGCTGAATTGAACGCACGTTTAACGTACGTTTCAGTTTTTTGTTTCTTTATGACAGCAGCACTTAAGATTAATGAATTCGACAAGTTTTTGTCAAACCGATGATCATGTTTTCCAGCATGATTTGAGATGATGAAGTTCAGTAGGCTCTTTGGATTAAGAATATCTGTCTGTCTGCCCAGAAAGTCGCATGATCAATATCACTTATATAATCAGTGACAGAGCAGAATATTAAATATTTATAATTTGTTTTAAATCATAAAAAATATTTGGTGCAAATAATTCAAAATACTAAAGATAGTTTATTTTCAATTTTTAAATTTTAAATCCTGTATTTTAATGTGGTTTAATATGGTAAAATAAACACAGATGACTCGTTATCCTGCTACATTATCCTGCTTCTTATGCAGCTACTTACCAAATCAATAAATAAACGGGAATGAAATATTGATTTGAGTTATTTTATTATGTGAGAAGCAAGAGACTGTAGTGTGATATAAGACATATCAAACCAGCAAGTTATTTAGAAATTCAGTCAGTTCTATTTCTTAGCAGGTTTTACACAAAACTGAAAATTCTGCAACTGACCAATAAGAATCAAGCATTCCAGAGAACTACGTAATGTAAACTATTCCAGTGTTTTTATTTTCCTGTTTGTTGGAGTGCCTCTCATTCCTACATTTACTCAAGTACAGAAGTCGCAGGGGTGTTTTAAGTTTTCTTAAGGAAGTGCAAATCATTAAAGTTGTTAAAGACAGTGTAAATTATTATAATATTATTTCTTATTGTTCTTTTTGTCGTTCTTTCAAATTTACTGAGATTATATAAAGCCTCTCCACCCTTGGTAAATAGGCCCAGTTCTAATCTGCACTCCTGTAGCTCACTCACATTCACAAACAGAGGCAGAACAAAGCCTTTGTGAACTACAGCTGAGCTGATCTGTGCCCACCCAGACCTCTCACAGCCTCACCTCACTGACCATACATGATCAGAGATCTAGTACTGTTAGAAATGACAAGAATGTTCTAGGTTTAATACAAGCTGAGCTCCATATTTTCTATTACCTCTAAAAAGAAATTTTTGATTTTTCCCTCAGTTTAAAAAACAAATAACATTTCACAAATAACATTTCACTGTAATGCACTTGTGGAATTCAATGAGGCAAGGCATTCTATACAGACAATTTGCATATATTTTAAAGCGAATATTAATGTTCAAGGCAAAAATGTGTATAATTTGAGCACTTTATAGGTAGGACTTCCCAGTCTAAGAATTTATCTTGTGCCATAATGCTAGTATTCTTCAGTATTAAAGCAAATTAAGTTTAGTCATTGTCCAGTATCTGCCATATTTCTTCCCAGAGGTTATAAGCACTCAAAATGTAAAGCTGAGGACATCTTGTGAAACAATGGCCAGTGTTGCCACCATGCAGACGCTGTAAAAAATATTCTAAAATTGAGGGAGTTATGTGTGTCTCATATCCCTGCTGAGGTTATGGCCTTACCAACGTGATGAGATTTCAGAAGAAAAAAAATCCATAATGTTTCAAACTGGTAAGTGGTAAAACTGTTTAAGATCGACATACTCTATGGCAAGCCCTTTTAACGTTTAATCTATAAACCATACTAGTATTTTTTCCATGCTACTAGTAGTTATTTTTTGGATACAAGTATCTTTTCCATTAAATACTAGTACTTATTCATTAGCTACAAGTGCTTATTTTTTAGGTAGTAGTACCTTTTTAAAAGATACTAGTATTCATTAGATACTAAAACCTATTAAATAGCCACTAGTACTTATTTTTAGATACTAGTACTAATCCATTAGATACTGTACTTGTTGTTAGAATAGTACTAGTATCATTAGATTATTATTAGATACATTATTATTAAATGCTAGTATTTATTTATTAGATACTGTACTTATTATCAGATACTAGTACCTATTAAATGGATACTAGTACTTATTCATATGATACTAGTACTTATTTCAATAGTGACTAGTAACTATTCTATTGTTTCAAATTTCAGTTTTTCGCTATTTTCACAATTTTTATGTGCTAGTCAGTATTCATTAGGTACAAGTACTTATTTTTAGATAGTAGTACCGATTATTCGATACTAGTACTTAAGTATCTAAATAGATACTAGTTCTTTTTTATTATATAGTATTTATTCATTACATACTAGTACGTATTTACTACCTACTATTGTTTATACAACAGATAATATTACACATTTATTTGACACTAGTACTTATTTTAAATGTTACTAGTAAGTAATAGTATAGTTTATTTTACTAGTAACATTTTTAACTGACCTCTACTGTGGTCATTTGGACTAGTCATAAGACGAGTAAAAAAAAAAAAGCAGATCTGACTAGTAGATTAACAATTGTAACTATTAAAAATTATAAAAGATACTAGTGTCTAACAAAGAAGTACTAGTACCTAATGAATAACTACTAGTATCTATTAAAACGTACAGTATCTAATAAATGCTTACTAGTAATATTTAAAAAGATACTAGTCAGAAATACATGATATCACAAACAGAATAATTACTACTACCAGTTTATTTGGAGATATCTTTAACCTCATAAAGAACTAGTGAGAATTCATTTGAAGATATCTTCATTCAAACAGATCATTACAGAAACATGAGTACCTCTCATGAGTACCGTCTAATCAGAGTTCACATGGTATTACAACACATTTATATACTGAACGAAACTGATTGCTAAGTAGGCCTAACTGGCTTTGAATGTTTTTTTGTTTGTTTGTTTGTTTTAAAAGTACTACTAGCATGAAAATAGATACTAGTACGATTTATAAATTAAAATGTTAATTTGGCTTACCATACATACTCCTCTAAAAATAGTTCAAGTACTTTACTGTAACTTTCTAATAACTCATGTGATATGTAAATCATGGCACAGTGCACATCAAGGTCAAGTCATTTCTGTGACAGGTAGCTTTACTTAGTCACTCTGTGAAAACAACTGTTTGAATCAAAAAACACAGTTTCAGTTAAATCAGCACAGGAGAATAATTTCCTCACCCTGCCATGTTTTATGAAGGTCAAGCCAGCATTAATATTTAAAGGCAATCCATATGGTTGGCAATATGGAAGCAATCAAGAAACACCTTGAAGGCAAAAGCTCTGATTAACTCTGGGCTAACACAAGATAAAGACAATGAAAATGACAATATTAGGCTTCTGCATAGAGCTAGGAGTGTAAAATGATTTTACAAGCATTGCAGGCAGCTCTGCTATCAGTCAAGTGTTCATGCTGTCAATTTTAAATGACTATTTGCTACATAAGTTTCTAGAAAGAAATCCAAAAGAACTGTATAAATAAAAATATTTCATGCATTCTTGATGAATAAAAGTATTGATTTCTTTCGAACAACTTTTGAACAGTAGTATTTTTACAAAATTTATTTTGCAGAACAGAAACACTCGGCCCACACTCGAGAGAGATTACCATGGCAGCTCTGCCTAATTACCCATCAACGTCAGCTGAGCCAGACTGTGAGTCTGAACTCCTGTAAGCTGACAGCATGGAACAGGGTGACAATGCACTATTCACACGTACGTTAAATCCACAACACTGAGTCATGCACTTAAAATGTCTCACAATGACATAAGCGCTATTACATCCAGCCTAACTGTCCACATAAGCATCCAGTCTCTATATGGTAACTGATAACAGCGCCACAGAGCTTTGTGAAGTGGTGTGTATTGGAAACAAAATAAATGGGAGTGTTAATTAAAAAACAACAAGACAGAATGACATGTGACCTTAAGCAAAATGTTGTCCACCAACACAGATGTTATTTATAGAAGAGAGACCATGTGCTTCTCACTTCATTTCACTTTAGAGACCTAACAGCTAAGTAAAGCTTTATTTAAATATTGATGAGGACCTTCTATGGCTGGCTAAGGTGATGTGAGTTGTCATATACTGTAGCAGCGGCTGAAAAAGGATTCTTACTGCCCGCCTCAAATTATATTTCCAACACATTCCTATGGCAATTCGTAACTATTTTACATTTAGACTAATTTTTGTGAATTTTATTTTAACATTTCCATATGATCTTACACTAACTATAGGTTATGTGTAGGGATGGATTTTTTCCCCTAAAATTATACTTTTCCATACACTTTCATATAAATTGTCAGCTCCAAAGTAGTTACCTTTTCTCATGAGATCAGGTTGATGTTTCCAAGTGTAGTTTATTTTTACAGTGTGTTTCATTCTCTCATAGGGTATCTTATGAGCTTATGGCACAATTTGAGGATTTAGGTAAACTCTATAAATGAATGTAAAAAAAAAAATGTTTATTAGTATGATACCACTGATGATAATTCTATTTTTCATGTCCTCATTCACCTCACTGATCAAGCACATTAGCACCACCTTTGCCTACAGATAAAACAGCCAGCCGAGCATCACAAGAAGTACAAAGAATTCTGCTACACCCTGTCTCTGGTATTGTACCATAGAGCCAATCCTGCAGAAGTGATGCAGCCAGGCAACATTCCTGTTCAAACACAATGTCTAGCTTGCATCTTTTTTCCATGTGTGGGAATGTTGACGAAAAAGGAATTATTAATATCAGACTCCTTCAATCCTGTCCAACAAGTTAAATGTGCAATCTACAAAGGCACAATGCCTCACATTTCTCATTTTCACATTTCACAAATACAATCAAATTAGAAGCAAATTGAATATTTTTTATGGTTCTGTTTCCATCATCTAATACTGGAGGGTAAACCATGTTTTCCATATTATATCAGATTTGGATTCTGTTCAGTTCTGTTGAGAACACAAATCATCTATCTCATTCTTCTAGTCCAGTCAGTTCAAGTCCAAAGAGTGATCTTTTACACAAATACATAGTGAAATATTGAACTGCCATCACCCACATAGAACAGAGCCTGTCCAACTGATGCACTAAAAGCAAACTAATGAATTGCAGAACAGGAAATGAACCAAACGGCTCTTCATTATCGGAGAACAGAGTCCTGGTGCCCTCTAGAGGTGATCAGCTGCATTCACAAGAGCTGTGCAGTGATTGTATTCCAAGATATTAAAAGGATAGTTCCCTTAATATTTAATAGTTCCTACACAAAAATGAAAATTCTGTCATTATATACACATATCCATATTTTTTCAACCTGTATGATTTTCTTTCTTCTTCAAAAATATAATAAGTTACAGTTTGGCTACAAACCTTTGTAAAAATATATTTTCAGTCTATACCAAATACATAAATGATGAAAGAACTTAGATTTTTGGGTAAACGATCCCTTTAGGATTTTATGAAAATACTGAAGTGTCATATTGGTGTCTATCATCATGTTTGTCAAGTCTTCAGCAATACAGTATTTTAATACGTACAGTTACGGTCTGATTAAACATCAAACCCCAGAGCCACTTAAACAACACTTTTTTAATAATTTTTTCATATTTCTTATACTGGGAGAGTGCATCTATTGTGCGTAAATTTCATTATTGTGAAAAATGGACATTTTAAATATAAAGTACTCCATGCAACCAATACTTACCAGTTAAGAGATAAATTAAGGGGTTAAAAGCATTAGCACGAAGTCATTGCTGAGTAGTTTTATGACTGCACACTATTAGGAAATCTGTATGACCACATGAGTTTTATGAGATTGTGTGTACAATGTAAAATCCTACTTGAAGCGCTGCGTGGTCTGTTGTCTGAAAGCTCAGCGATGGCTCCTGTGGTGACGGTCTTCTTTATGCGGGACACAGCAGCCACTGAACCCTGAACAGGTTTAGCCAGAGCATCATCACTGCTTGCTCTTTTAATCTATGGACAAAAACATTAGCATTATCAGTGAATCAGTAATTTCTGATAACACTTAAAGGAGAAGTCCACTTCTAAAACAAAGATTCACATATAATGTACTCAACCCCTTGTCATCCAAGATGTTCATGTCTTTCTTTCTTCAGTTGTAAAGAAATTATGTTTTTTGAGGAAAACATTTCTGCATTTTTCTCCATATAATGGACTGATATGGTCCCCCGATTTTGAACTTCTAAAAGTCAGTTTAAATGCGGCTTCAAACGATCCCAAATGCAGTTGTAAATGATCCCAGCCGAGGAAGAAGTTTAGCCTTTCTCTCCCTGAACTCTGTGTATTCTGACTCAAGACAGTTAGAAAAACTCAGATTGTATTTTCTCCCTCAACTTCAAAAATCATTTTAAAATCATCCTACATCGCTGGAGAAGTTCTGACCCAGTTTTTGCAAAGTGAACATACAAAGGAGATCAAACAAAAAAGGTAAAACAAGGTAAAACAAAAAAGGAGAACATGAGATGGTTTTTCGACATACCCTAACGGTCATGAACCGGAACAAAAACAGCAGAGTAAGACAAGACGAGCATTTGGCATTAAAAAGTATATAAATTGTATTATTTTTATTAAAATAACCAATTGTTTCTCTAGATAAGACCCTTCTTCCTCGGCTGGGATCATTTACAACCGCATTTGGGATCGTTTGAAGCCGCATTTAAACTGCCTTTTAGAAGTTCAAAATCGGGGGAACATATCAGTCCATTATATGGGGAAAAATGCTGGCATGTTTTCCTCAAAAAACATAATTTCTTTACGACTGAAAAAAAAGAAAGACATGAACATCTTGAATGACAAGGGGATGAGTACATTATATGTGAGCCTTTGTTTTGGAAGTGGACTTCTCCTTTAACACTTTGTGAAATTAAATTACAAAAAAAAGTTTTGTGAATTTTAGTCCATGTCTGTTATCTCAGACAGCTCTATGCTTCTGAAAAGTTGATGAAATTATCTTTTAGCATCATTCTTGCACCTAAAATGAACAGCTCTTTTGTCTAAGAAAATTAATCGATATAGTATCTACTTCTGACCAGCAACAGCAATGGTAATGCAATGACAATCACTTGGGATCAGAATGACTAACACTAATGATTTTAGACTCAAAACACTTAATTTAGCCAGAAGGTTACAAGTTTGCAGCTCTGCCAAATATTGATAAATATGTAAAATACTGACATATTTCACTTATGAGGAGGATAAGGAATACAATGTAATTTTAATTGGTCCTATGTACCGTACATCTTTGGGCATCACATCTTGCAGTTTACACCACTTTTGTTCTGCATTCTGCTGTTTTATTAAGACAAGAACGTGTGCTGTGTCAGTGCCCCATTACTCCCACTGCTCATCCGTCCCACTGGCATAATACAGTTGAGGTCAAAAATTTACATCCCCCTCTCAGAATCATTAAAAATGTTAATTATTTTACCAAAATAAAAGCAATCATATAAAATGCATGTTATTGTTTATTTAGTACTGACCTTAGTATATTTTTTTAGATATTTCACATAAAATATGCTTACATTTAGTCCACAAGAGAAAATTATAGTTGAATTTATGAAAATGACCCAGTTCAAAAGTTTACATCCCCTTGTTTCCTAATACTGTGTTGTAACCTGAATGATCCACAACTGTGTTTTTTGTTTACTGATAGTTGTTCATGAGTCCCTTATTTGTCCTGAACAGTTAAACTGCCTGCTGTTCTTTAGAAAAATCCTTCAGGTCCCACAAATTCTTTGGTTTTCCAGAATTTCTGTGAATTTGAACCCTTTCCAACATTGACATGATTTTGAGATCTTGAGGACAACTGAGGGACTGATATGCAGCTATTATAGAAGGTTCAAATGCTACAGAAAGGGGGGTGAAAACTTTTTAAATTTAAAGATCACAGTAAATATAACTTATTTTGACTTCTGGGAAACATGTAAGTATCTTCTGTAGCCTCTGAAGGGCAGTACTAAATGAAAAAATAATATTTAGGCAAAATAAGAAAAAGGCACACATCTCCATTCTGTTCAAAAGTTTTCACCCCCGACTCTTAATGCATGGTGCTAACTTCTGAAGCATCAGCAAGCATTTGAACCTTCTGTAATAGTTGCTTATGAGTCCCTCAGTGTGAAAAGATGGATCTCAAAATCATACAGTCATTATTTGAAAGGGTTCAAATACACAAAAATACACAAAAAAATTTTTGTGGATCATTCAAGTAACAACAGAGTTAAGAACACAGTTTTAAGAATCAAGTGTATGTAAACTTTTGAACCTGGTCATTTTTATAAATTTCGACTATTATTTTCTCTTGTGGACTATATGTAAACATATTCTAAGTTAAATATATTACTCAGGTCAGTACTAAATAAACAATAACATGCATTTTTCATGATCCCTCTTATTTTGGTAAAATAATTAACATTTTTATTGATTCTGAAAAGGGGATGCAAACTTCTGACCTCAACTGTAGTTACAGCTCACCTTGCTAAGTCGCAGATCAGAGGCAATGGTGCTGGACGATCTAGAGGTTTTCATCCCAATGTTGCTGGAGTATGAGCTAGACAGCTTTGCACGCTCTGGGGCTCCCATCCTGGGCAGTGCCGCCTTGGCGGTGCCCCCTTTCAGCATGGTCTTCTCCGTTCACAACTCTCACTACTTGTCCTGCGGACAAAGCAAGAAAAGGAAGCAGAGGTTCAGAGTTAGATGGTTTTCAGATTATAGTACAGGAAATAGTTTAATCCTAATGGGATTGCTGTATACAAACACTTAAAACAATCTGAATTCAGCAGAATCAGAACACCCAAAATTAAAACACACACATTCTATGTATTGTTGCAGGTTTGTTTAATAAATATTTTGGCTTACTTCATAATAAAGCATTCATCTTTTAATACAAGTGTACCTAACCCAAACCAGACAAAAAAAAGGTATTATCTTAGGGTATCCATTAATTTGTATTTGTAATTAATGAAAGTTATTATAAAACTATGAAACTATTTTATTGTTAAATTACATGTCTGTAAGAATCTGTGCATCTGGGACTACTTGGTCAGTGATGTCAAGTTGGGATTAAAATTTCACAGTACCGCTTGGATCAAATCATAGTTTATTTATTTCCAGAATTCAAAGTAGTGCTCTTAAAATCATTTAGAATTTTGCAAGTTTTCCAGAAATCCAGAAAAATTAAAAGAAAAAAAAAGAGCAGCAATCTGCAAGAAATAACCTTCCAGGAAGATGCAGGATCATTCAACAGATAGCATCTTAAAGCAAGTGAAAACAGGGCAATTTAGAGAAAGAGAGATAAGGAAGAGAGAGAATGTGAAAGAGACACAACCCAAAGATAAACCTGAAGATGGTTCCTGTCATATTATTAAGTAATTTAGTAATCAAACGCCCCTATCAGACCCAACACCCTCAATGCAGAGTGTAGGTCTCACCCTAGAAGACCTCTAAAACTATTAATGCACACATACAGACTCAAACTGAATGCAGGAAGTATTAGTGAGCAAAACAGAGGTAATGTGAGAGGAGTGGACAGGTGGCCACTGACTGAAAGAGACATGAGTGCTCTTCAAAACAGAGAAGGGAAGAGGGTGAGGGTGCTAATGTATTTTGTAGAGAGCTGAGCATATACCCTTGTGGGTTGCTCTCATTGATTTGAATGATGGTGGGGTGCAAATGTACACAGGCCCAACCATTAACAACATCCCAAGAGATATGTAATGACAAATATATGAACAGCAGAACCTTATCAGTGAGAAATACTTCAGTTCACATCTTTCACCCTCTCTGTTCTTGTGTACCTATACACAAATAGCAATAAATTCCTTAATATTCAAGTAGAACTTGAACTATTCATCTTACTGTAGGGTGTAATGTATGACCTATGACTAATAAAATGAGTATCTGATCTCTGACTTCTCCCATCTTGGGGTGTTAGATCACTCAAAAATAAAAATTCTGTCATTAATCCAATCACGTCATTCCAAACCATAAGACCTTTATTCATCTTTGGAACACAAATTAACATATTTTTGATAAAATCTTAGAGCTCTCTGACCCTACATAGATGACCTACTGAAATGTTCAAATGGCCCAGAAAGGCAGTAAGGACATTGTTAAAATAGTCCATGTGACCACAGTGCTTCATCTGTATTGTTATGAAGCCACAAGAATACTTTTTGTGTGCAAAGAAAACAAAAATAATGACTTTATTCAACAATCCTGCTGGCGCAGGAGTTGCCGTTATTTTTGTTCTCTTTGTGCACAAAAAAAAAGTATTCATAACATCACAGTTGAACCACTGATGTCACAGACTATTTTAACAACCTTTCTCTCTTACTGATCATATTTCATACCTGCTGAGTTTACAGTTTTTAATGAATTTGACTGATAAACACCCTTAAGAAAATTAAGCATGGTTTTACTATAGTAAATATGTAGTAAAAAATATATAGTAGTTTTTTGTTTGTTTGTTTGTTTTTGCAGACTAACGTTTGGTTAACTAATATTTTACTACAAATACCATGGTTAAACTATGGTTAGTGTAGCAAAACCTGGATTAATTTGTGGTTACTATAGATCAGGGGTGGCAAACTCTGGTCGTGGAGAGCCGCAGCCCTACAGAGTTCAGCTCCAACCATAATTAAAACTTACCTGCCTGTAGCTTTCTAGTAACCCTTCAGACCTTGATTAGCTTGTTCAGGTGCGTTTGATTAGGGTTGAAGCAAAACTATGCAGGGCTGCGGCTCTCCAGGACCGACGTTCGCCACCCCTGCTATAGATGAACTACAATTGCAAATTTATGGTTTTATTTGTAGTTAAACCCAATTTTCTAAGAGCAGTATTGCTTGTGTGCATCAGTGCTCTTATTCCACTGTTTAAAATGGCTGAATGAATGTGCAGTAACTGCTTTAAAGAAATGTAACATTTAATTAAACATTTAATTAATTTTAAACATTAACACATTGACAGTGTGACTACTTTGAACATTCATATTTTGGCATTGCATGCAGTGAATGATTGTGAATGAAAAAAAAACAGAATAGTAACTAACCTATTGGATACAGATAAATAAAGGTTCATTCTGATCTAAATTATCAGATCTCACACACTGTAGTGTTGCAAATTACTAGTTTAGAGCAACAGTTTTCAATCCTGGTCCTGGGGGACCCCTGCTCTGCATATTTTGCATGTCTCCCTTATTTAACACACCTGATTGAGATCATCAGTTCATTAGTTCAGTTCATGGGTCTCTCTCCTAATAAACTGATGATCTCAATCAGGTGTGTTAAATAAGGGAGACATGCAAAATGTGCAGAGCAGGAGTCCCCCAGGACTGGAATTGAGAACCACTGGTTTAGAGCACTGACACTCTGTGTCATACAATTAGGACTGCCCTTGACTAAAGATTTTTCTGGTCAAAGTAATCGTTCTTTTCAAGCATTACTCAACTATTAGTCTCACGTTTACTAATAAAACACATAAATCATAATAATGAGTCATTATCGTCTCATCTCCACAGCAGTGATGCGCTTGCATGAAAGTTTCATACGGATAGCATGATCTGAGAATATTTGTTTTCTATTTGAATTGGTTCATTTGAACACAGACATTTCACGCTCTATAGATATTTTTTTTATTTCTGTAAGGCAAGTATACACAGAGTTTCAAAGTTTCACACTCAAGTTCACAGAGACTGAGACGGTAGAAAGCGCACCGTGTTTGCTTTATTTTACAAAAGCGCAACGTTTCGTTGTTATTCTAAGTGCACACAAATAAACGTTTTGGAAAATAAAAGTCTTTACAGATTCGAAAGATGCATAACTTATCTGTATGACCAAAAATGACAGAGTATTTTAAGAGCAAGTGACCACATCAGCGTCTCCATCTGTCCTGCAGTGAGTGCGCTACTATTCAGCTTCCACACTCCGCACAGACACTTCAATAGTGCACATTTTTCTAGGTTAACATTAGATTGAGCTGTCATGTAAAGCTGCTGCTACTCACATATTTCAGATGAAAAGCCATATTTGAGGTCGATGAATGATAGGTGAGCATTTGGATATCCTGCCCGTACTATATTACCACATAGACCAGCTGTTAACGATTTATTTGTCACGAACTGCGTGACTTCACCACTTCCTGTGAATTTTTTTCTGCAGCTAAGCAGCTAATAAAATTTTGGTCAACGAAGCTTCTTATCATCAACTAACGGTTAGTGGACTATTAGTGGACTATTAGGGGACAGCCCTCCATACAATCACATATGTTTCCCAGCCACTGCTTTCTCAGATCATCTTAGGTTGGATTTAAACTTCAAGTTCCATTGAGTTTGGAAAATTCTGTACACAGTAATCATCAGAATATCTCTTTTCTCGTCTCTAAAAATGTAACATTTTAATAGGCATTCAAGTCAACCAGATGATTACAGCACATTGAAAATAAACATAACCGGAAATAACTGAGTTGTATTATGTCAACGGAACAAGGCTTAGTAAAAGTAGTCCATTGAGGGAAAAAAAAAACAGTTTAGACTGTGGCCCCTGTAAGTGGTTGTCAGCTGGTAGGTTTATGATTGAAAAAAAATGGGTCTCAGGTCAAAACATTGTCAAGTTGGTTTATCATTTTTGATTTTCCTAAAATGAGTGATTATCTTTATGTGAATACCACCAGTGTTGTATTTTTATTGTACTTATTTTCTACCACAGCAGTAATCTTTGTATTATGGACAATAGTGCTCATCAGCAGCGAAAAAAATTCTGAAAGCCAACCACTCCAATTCAACCACATGTAAAACTGCACACTGACATGCACACTGACTGCTGTTGGCAAGAAAACAGTAAATATATGGTGGGTGGGTGTAATTAGAGGAAGCCTGTGAATGCTTATCTGATTACAGCACATTATGCAGACTGTTTGAAGGAACGGTCATATGACGGAAGTTCCCAACAGTCCCCTCTGAAGATCACACAACAAAGAGAGAGCACACAAGGATACTGTGATAGGAACCTTTAGAGTGACAAATGTAAAAGCCATTATTTAAAATGAAAAATTAAATAAAGAGTTTATTCGTTTAACATTCGTTTAACCCATGACAATCCACATCTCAGTAGGTTGCAGGCCCACAGCGCCAAAAACCCTACATAAAAAGCCACCTTAAAATAGAGCGTCATTTCAAATCTCACTGCCATTTCTTCAGGTCAAAATGTTAATGTTGCAATAGTTATGTGTTGCATATTTGTATCTCTTTGTATTGCAGCCAAAATGTCAGCCTTAGGGACTCAAGGGAATTTAAGGTTTATCCTTGCTGTTAATAGCCTACAAAAACTACATCAGCAAATTGCAGCGCAGGAGAGGTTAGCACGCTTCGCTCTAATAGCTTTCAAGCAGACCGTGACATTGGCACAGAGCATGTACAGTTATCTGAAGATAACCTTCACTTTGCCTATAAAAAAAAACAGGTCGGTCGCTCATGATGCTGTCCCATATAAAGCGACCTAAATTGAAATCTACTGTCCCCAAAGCAAGGAAGCAAAATGTAAACTAATAAGTGCAGGATTTAAAAATTAATATAGCAGGTAAGTCATACATTTAACACGCCATTATATATTTTTAATCTGTTCAATAAGGATCAAAGTGCTCTCCATATACTGCACATTCATGGTAATCAAACTGAAATATAATCAAATCAATTCATGAAATCTGTGTCAATATCCTGGACTATTGGGCAATATTACAAAAGAAAACTACAGCCTCTATGGTTGCAGCACAGCTATAAAAGGATAAGAAATATTGGTCAGCAAGGCATCCTAGTCTAGAAAACCATTCTGGGAATTTCCTAAACTAATGACCTGAAAAACATGAGCAATTTACCATGGTCTAAATCCTGAACTTTTCTTTTAATTCCATATCTATTTTCTTCTATTTACTTGCATATTTAGGACAAATACCTGGGACAAATACCATTCCATTTAAAACCTGCCTCTGTCCATCTTAGAAACAAACTATTCTTCTAACCAAGACAGATAAAAACTCTTAATGACTAAGCACTAAACCTGACTATAGCGATTCTGAAGTCACAAGAATGCAGATAATCAGATGACCTTCAGGGACTTCTCTATTTACAGCCATCATCAATGAAATGTCACCTTGCTATGGGTAAAATGGTTAGGCTAAAAATAGAGGTCTTTTACTAACATGACTTTGTTAGTTCCTGCTGATATAATATCTCAATATTTCTAGTATTTTGTCAGTACCAATAATTAGACTATATTTTGCTGAGTGTGTTTTTGTGCTGGCAGTTTGGCTGGTTTAGGCCTGTCGTGGACAGCTAACTCCTGAAGATCTTCACTGACAGAGATAAACTGCTCTATTAAAGGCTGGAACACACTACATAATGTCAGGATCCCAGACCTGTTCTGTCTAGTTTTTCCACTGTGTCTGTTGCTGTTCTGTATTTGGTCATGTTCCTGTCTTCAATTAGTCTAATTAGTTATCCTGTGCACCTGTGTTCCCAATTACTTCATGTACTGTATTTAAGTCCTAGTCGGTGTGTTCCTCCTCTGTTGGGTCTACATGTTATGTTTGTTTGCTTCTCCAAGTTCCTGTTGTGGATTTATCCTGTTGTGTTGCTAACCTTAAAGACTTACTCTGTGTCTTCTGCGTCCTTCCAGCAGTGAAACTGTGAAAGAAGACCTGACCAAAAACAGTTACCTCCATGTTTATTCCTCCGTTTTTGCTTCCTGTTTTTTGCACAGTTTTCTTGTTTCCGTTGTGTCTCCTGTGTTTTTGATGGTGGTGCCGATGATGGAGAGCCAGAGCCGGCCGTGACAGAGCCGAGGATGGCCATGGTGCCAGAGCTGCATAAGCCATCAGACCAGGTGTGTGACCCAGCTACAACGCCAGCCATGAGGGAGTATGCCGAGGCGAGTGTTATTGCAGAGAGGAGCTCCGCCCACTGCAACATGGCTGAAGGTGAGCTGGTTGAAAATTTGGGACTGTTTGAGGCTGAGGTGGTATTTGACAGGGACCTTATTGATTTGTGGGCTGACCTGTCCCCTCTCCTCTCCTCCCTCGTCCTTCAGAGCCCTCTGTCACCCCTGTTCCCACGTCCTGCCCAGAGAGTGTTCTGGTTTCCACATAATGCCTAGAGGGGGCTCCCGTTCCTGAGTTTAACCCAAAGAATGACTCTGTTTCTAAGGGCATCCCTGAGAGCCCAGAGGCTCACAAATGCTCGCCCTACCACCAGATCCTGCCTCCTCCTCCGCTGTCGTCTGGCAGCCCCTCTGCTCACCCTCAGCCCTCCAACTGGGCTCGCCGCGGATCAGCCAGTCTCCATCGGTATTAGGGATGGCGAAAACTAAAAAATTTCTTGACCGACCACCGAGCCTCATTAGCCGGTTGAAACCGGTTAACCGATTAGTTTAAAATATGGTACGCTATTTGAAATAACAGCCATTTCGAGCCGCGCCTGCAATTTCGCAACTCTGTCGCATCTCTCTGCCGCTCTGCCTCCCGCACACACACACACACACTGCCACTCACGTCACTTTTTTAAAATCCCCTACAGCGCGAAACATGAGTCCTGCAAACGCGGTGCCGAAGAGCTTGTTGTATGTAATCGTAGGACAAATGGCTCCTTAGTTTCAAATGGTTTGGGTACAAGGTGATCGCTTTGAAAATAAAGGCGTTTGTCTAGGTTAGAAGCTCATTTGAAACATTGCCACGGCTCATTTAAGAAAATGACAGCTCCGAAGAGACGCCGCACTAACCTCGAGTGTTTTAGCCTGTTGCCTTTACTTTTCGCAAACCTTGTGAGCACGCGTACCCAAACGCTGTGACCTCGCGCCAAATGTTTTTATTGGTTTATTAAGTACAAACAGGCGAGTTATGAAAAATTGAGTGTGAGGGATAATTTGTTCACTTAACACAAAAAGATGAGGAATGAGATGGCTAACTGTAGTAGCGTATAGTTCACTGTCTATAATAGCCTAATTTAGATATCACTTTTTTTTTTAACCGACTACCGACAACTTTGACCGGTTAACGTTGATACGGTCAACCACCGGTCAAACAGTCATCGGTTAACATCCCTAATCGGTATTACGGCTGTCTCCGCCTCCAGCCTTAGAGTCCAGGACTCCGCCTCGGCCCAGCAACCCAGCGGCTCTACCATGGCTCCTAGCTTTCTCCTCTCTGCCGTGGCTCCAACAGGCTCCCTCGTCCCTCCAGGCTCCGCCTTGGTCTAGCGTCAACCATCCTGCGCCATTTCTCCAGCTTAACCTTGGTCCTCTGTCGCTCTGGCTCCACCACGGCCTCCCAGATCCATGGCTCCGCATCAGTCACCGGAGCCACTTGTTCCATTTCGACCCTCCGGATCCTCCTCGTCAGCCTTGCTCATCGGCTCTCCATCTCCACCTTGGGTTCCTCCGCCACCTGCTCCACCACCATCGGTCGGCCTCCTGAAGTCGTCAGCCCTTCCTCCTCCATGGTATCCCCCTCTGTCGGCTCCACCGTGGGCCATCATCATGGCTATGGCCTGGGTCTCGCGTGGCTCCTCCTGCCCCAAGTCCCTCCTGTTGTCCCGAGTATCCGTCCTCCTCCCCACTCATGCCTCCCTCTGTTGTTGTTTCCACGGCAAAAAAATGTTTGATATCCTCTGGCTGGATGGAATCAAAGTCTGTAGCTAAAAAAATCAGAGTCTATGACCATCATACACTACACAATCTTCTATGAAAACTGTCGACTCAAATCTGCAGACTGGCTCTGACTTTCGCCAACTAGTGACAACTTCTCCAGACTGTAAATCAGCGGAAAAATGGGGCAAAAATAATGTAGTGTATTCCAGGCTTAAGGGGTGATATCTGTCCCCTTTGTATCAAACGTGCCATTTAGGTGCATTAATACCACGATTTTAATTAAAATCAATTCAAATCTCTCCATGTTCTGCTTTTGAAGAAATATTGCACTATCGTGCTACAGCACGCATTCTGTCAATTGCAGTTCTGGCGCCTCCGTCTCAATATACTGTACAACGTGACATACATTCACATCAAATGTTAACTCAGCAGTAGAGTTACACTCATAGGACACTGCACTTATTTGCACAAAAATACATTATTTGCATGTGCTTTATAGCCTTGCAGGTTAAACATTTAATTTGTGTGCTGTTCTAACATAGGCTTTTTCTAAGTGTGTAGACATGAAGCTTGTGCACACTAAAAAGCCTTTAAAACAGCGCCTGATTACTGGACTAGCTTATCTTTTGCCTCTGATAGCGCTAATGCTGTTAAAAACACACAAGGTTTACATATAAACACAGCTGGTTATGTTGAAAGTGAAAGTAAACAGTTGAGAGAAAAACAGATGCATGCCTGTATATTAGATGTGCGCAGTTCTTAAAGCGACAGTACTACACATGCTGCCGCTTGCAATTTTTCACCCCAAAAATTAAAAAATGCTGACACTATTAATTGTTAAATATAAAAGTTACTTTCAAGAATGTGGGTTACTGTCACTGCTTTTGATTGATGAACTTTTATATAGTTGCATTAATAACAATCAGTGCAGTGAAGTGTATAGTGTTTTATTTTTATATTTATTCATTCAATTTCATGAAATATTAATCGTTTGACAGCCCTAGTATATATAAAGACACACACATACAGTATATATTTAGAAAATATTTACATGTATATACTTATATTCATATAATTTATATTATATATAAAGATATTTAATATATAAACAACATTTTAATTAAATATGCATGTGTGTATTTATATATAATATAACATAACATAATATAATATATAATAAATATACACAGTGCATACACACATATATCATGTACACAAAAACTTTTTCATTTTGGATGCGATTAATCGCGATTAATCATTGCCAAGCACTAAATATTATTAATATTAAATTCTTGTTTATTAAACTGTTTTATAAAATGAATAGCACATTTGCAGTTGTGATGTTTAGAAAAAAACAGCCTTCTTGCTCCTGTGATATTGCTTAACTATATCATATGATATCAACTTATTCTAACTTTATTCAAATAGGCTACATCACGCAGTGCAAACATGGACTCTCGAGGTGTGTTTTTGCAAAGTCAGTGACATATTCAATGTCAGTTTTCACATCGTTAAAATAACAATTACGATATTACTGTAGATGAGTAATCCCAAATCCCTACTGACAGGCATTCAAAAGTAGTCATGTACTTTCAGCATTTGCCATTTAGATGGATGGTAATGCTAATGAATAACTCCAGTAACTGTAGTCTCTTGAAAAATCAGGGAGAAGACCTATTTAGGGAAAAATTTCTTCCTCAACCTATCAGCATGCTAAATGCTAAATTTAGGATCAGGTTAGGGTGTTTTTATTATTAACAAATGAATTCCTCCTACTTGCAATGTGAGGATGATGATGCAGTATAACCAACTTCCTGTTAGTGAGAGAGAGAGGAAGAGAGAGAGGAAACTCATAATGACTCAAGAGTTCTCAGTTTTAGCTGTTAATGACGCATGGACTCAAGCCACAATACTGAAGAGCTAACAAATTTTGCAATGGCCACTGCTAATTTCAGAAAAGACAACATGCTCCTTCCATTTCAACAAGAAAAAAACCTTCTGCATATACATTTTCTTTTCAGATGAGGGTGAGGCAGACCCAAATCCTTCTGGTTTGAGCTTCAGTCTCATGTGCTGCATGTTATCGCTGTGAAACCGGTTTGAGAGGATGTAGAAGCTAAATATCAGCCAGCTTCATCACATCCTCTCAACATTTTTCTGGTCTCAGCTCGAGTCCGAAAATAAATCAACAGCATTTCAACAAAAGGGGATATGAAAAAGGTGGCCCAAAAGTCCAGATTAGTTCCTTTAATGCAGCATGTGAAAACATGAAACTAAGAACAGGGAACTTGAGGTATCCAACCTAAAATGAAAGCTGTTTGCACAAGTAATTGGCCTCTGCTCTCTCAAACATAACCACATACACACACCCACCCACAAATATGTAAGTGCTCCCATTATAGCACTAGTACCAGTAGCTATACTATGTTAAAAGGAAAACACAGACATTGACAGGGATGAGAGATGAATGAGAGGGGAGAAATAGAGAAGATAAAAAGATTTAAGAGTTGTCAAGAAGATTAAAATGAAAAAAAGCCATCAGTAGTGTTTTTAAACAGTCACGGTAAAGCATAAGCCCCACTGGTACAGCATTTACTTACAGACTGAAGTCTATTAACAGTGTGTCACAAGGGTATCAAACCATTCCCAGAGTCCCAGCTAAATCACAGTAAGCAGCTTTTAGCATCTGTGACGCTATTGTTGTTCCTCATATGTAAGTGACTACTGACTGTATCCACAATCACTGTGTTGTGTTGTGTTGTAACCTGCTGAAAAAGCTCCTTTTAAGAAGTGGATAGATCGATTGGCTGTGACTGGACGAATTCCGGTTTTAACTACAGTGATCTGTTGTCAGACAATAAAATACATTTTAATCTAACTGCTAGAAATTAATATGACAAAAAATGTTTGTTTGAGTAGCCCAATATTACAACATTACAACATTAGAAACTGATAAAGCTACACAGACATTAGGACAAATGACAGTTGTAATAAACCAACCATAGCTTATACTATATTTTGCAGCACTGCTAATAAAATTTGTACATGCTTCATGTTTTGAGATCTTCAGCATGACTAAGACTGAAAGAACTAAAATGTGAGCACAGTTGTTTCGGGAATAACCTGGCTTAAAGTTTGGACAACCTGACAGAGCTCCTCTGTGTGAGTGTATGGAATCTGTGAGTGTCGGGAGAAGAGTGCCGTGACAAGGCTTTCCAATCCTTTCTTCATTTATAGACATTTTTCTTTTCGTGGTTGGCCACTCATAAGCCATGACTGATGCCAAGACTGTAAAGCAAAGGGGTAGAGACAGTAATAAGGGTGGAAGAAAAGAAAGAGAGCTAGAGAAACAGGGACTTTCAAACTGTATTAAAGACTGTCTTTGTGTCATTGTTTTAGTTTCAAAGTGAAAAGGCAGCAGTCTGCGGTCATCAGTAAAATTGAAGCTAACAGTGGCCACGTCTCAGCGTCTATCTTTCAAGACTTTGCTAATGAGGGAGACGTTTAAAGAGAGCTTTATGAGCCACCAATTGCTGTTTTACACCCAAGGAAGAGATTTCAAAAATGATTAAGGCCAGATCCTGCATACTTGCATCCCAGTATCAAGTGAGGGAAACGAACTCAGCTTTTAAATGGTATCAGACAGGCCACAGCAGGATATTGTGGCAATGCCTTCTAAACAGCCTGCATACGGTTAGGAAATTAAGGAGAGTGGGGGAAAATTGCTCTAATCAGTCAAGATTGAGCCACACTCAAGTATAAATCAAGAAAGACATTTGGCTGGGATCACTGTAGGTAAACCAAATGTGGATAAACTTCTCACAAGCAAGATTCATTCAAGACTTAGGTCATATTATGGGTGGGTGATTTTTTTTTACTTTACTGATTAATTCCAATACGTGTTTTGCCACAATTTTTTTTTATGAATCATGCTTTTGAAGAAAAATATATATACTCGCACCTATTTCATCCAAGATGTTTATGTCTTTCTTTCTTCAGTCGAATAGAGATTAAAGTTTTTGAGGAAAACATTCCATGACTTTTCTTCATATAGTGGACTTTAATGGGGATCAACGGGTTGAAGGTCCAAATTGCAGTTTTTTAATGCAGATTGACAGGTCAGGAATAAAGGTCTTATCTAGGGCAGCGATTGGTCATTTTCTAAAAATATATATATATATATATATAGAGATATATATACTTTTTAACCACAAATGCTTGTCTTGCACTAGCTCGAGTTCATGCATTACCTAATCAGGTTGGAAAGGTCATGTAGGCAAAAGTACCTCCCCAGTGTTTACAAAGCGAATGTGCAAAGAAAGTCGAATGCCCTTTACAAAAAAAGCTAAAACAATGTTGGACAATTCTGAAGCTGGTGGAGAAAATGAGATTTCTGCCCAGCCCTACCTTTTCGAAGCGAAATACACAGATGAAGAACTAATCGCATGTGACTTTTCAACATAATTACAAAATGCGTTAAGGCGCACTTGCGCATCGCAGAGCTAGTGCAAGATAGACCATATTTGTGGTTAAAAAACTATAAAAAAAATATATATATATATTTTTTTAGAAAATGAGCGCTCAGTCGCGTAGTGGAAAGTCACCACAAGTCCGAGGGGTGGTTGGGGGGGGCGGCTGTTATGTCACAATATTGGAATTTTTTCTTTTTAAACAATGAAGGCAAGGTCTTAATCTCTTGACTACACAAGAAACCCTATTTGGACAGGACTAGTTTTACAGGGGGTCGTTAGGGAAATTTATGTTTCACAGACGTACTTTGCGATTTTAATCCCGTCTGAATCTGCCACCTCTGTGTTTTTCTCACACAACCTCTATAATAATTCCAGAGCAAATTACCTACTGTTTTTCGGCAAAGAAATAAAAAATAACAATAATAAAATCAAGAGTCAGATTACGCAAACTGTTAGGACTGGTTACTGTAATATCAGCATCAGGTAAGATTACTCACATTCATTTCTGCACTCAATTACATAATGTTTTAGTAGCCATATTTATTTAACATAGTATCTGTAGTAAAAGTGTTGTTTAACTATGGTAATCAATCCGAATGACTATACGCAATGCACGCATACAGAGCACGTGATCTCTGCAACGCCCAGATGTACAAAACATACCCTCCCACATCTGTAATAAACACTGACATGCTAGCCTGGGACATGAAAATCACAGACGTCAAGTGATAAGAATTAAAACTTAAACGTAGTTTAGAAACTAGTCCCATCCGAATAGGGCGAAAGACAAATCTACTTTAACATATGCTGATAACAATATATAACTGTCTTATTCCCTTAATATTTTTCTTGTGGCCCTATAGTGAAAAACATGAGAAGAAACGTATTACACATTAAACAGGTTGTTTTTAAAAATCAGAACATGAATTACAGCTGCTCTTAATTTTCACTGATGACCATGGTGTTAAGAATTTTAATTATAGGGCTATAATTCATTCTTTAAATTAATAGACCTGTTTTAAAAAACTTTTTAAAAACATTTTCAATGAGAACTAAGTTAATAGCCAAATCTTTTATTATTCTCACAACGCGTCATGCGGTGATGCTATATTAAACTGTTGCGGGGCAAATTATTTGTAATTTATTAATAAAACTAACCTAATAATTATAATAGGCCTTTTAATAATAAGAATGTAACAGAAAGAAAGAAATGAACATCTTGGATGACATGGAGGTGAGTAAATTATCAGGAAATATTCATTCTGAAGGTGAAATAATCCTTTAACTTGAGCTCTGTATTTTTTAGTACACCATTTCATGTGTGAGACACTGCAAAAGAAGCAAGACACCAGAAGAACAACAATCAAATGCTCATCAAGCGCATGTTTACATAGAAAAAACAATGAAAAAGAAGTGCAGTAAAATGCACTTGTAAAGAACTACTACTGTATGTCTGATATCATGTTTGCATGATGGTGACAGACTGAAATGTTCTGTTATTTTCTTTGCTCTTAAAAAACATTTAAAGCTAATAGTAGCCTAAGACTGAATGTCTACATTTTAAAACATTTAGCATTTTTCCTATTTTATATTATTTCTGAACATGTTTAAGACATGTTTGTACAATATTTGTACATGCATCTTTTCAGCAAAAATATTTAACAAGTGAATTTGTTTGACATTTACATCATGTTGAGCACTTCATGTGTGGTGGACTTGGAATAGAACTTTCTTTAACCAGATGGCTCTGCAAGTTTTTAGTAAAGAGAATGTTACTTAAATCACATTGTAATTATGTGTTTAAGCTGACTAGTTAAAAAAAAAAAAAAATCATAGGTCAAGATTTATGTCCTTTTATTGTTTTGTAGGGCTAAATGCCATAAAATGTATAACCAGGCTCATTGCAGCAGTCAGCTCCTTCCTTTTACCACAAACTCTGTAAATAGATGCAGTGAGCAATAACATGCTAAACTAGCAGAACATAGTGTAACAGTGTTAATAATGCAGAGGAGTGGGTTAGGCCTACAGCCAATACAGACAGTCTCACTGATATCACCACCTGTTCTGTGATGGGAAGAGAAATTCAGACAGAAAGTGAGTTTGTGGGCCACAGCTGACTGAATCGCTCTTTTCTAAATTTGTCAGTAGAGGAATTAACAGGATATGGGAATGATCTCAATTATTGATAGCAACTTCAATTACATAATCTTGAAAAGTGCAGACTAAAACATCTGATTTATGTCTACTACTGTTGTTTCAAAGGTTTCTGTTTACAATGTGTGTGTTTTTTTGCAAAGGTAAACTGTAAACATGCAAAACCATGTCAGATGTATATATCAGTGCAATAGTGAATAAGTCTGTATCGGTAATAAATTATTACTTTTTTGTTGAGATTTTTGTTTGTAAAAGGGCTGGACTAGCAGGAAAAAGACCTGAGTTTTCTGTTGTTTTTTTACAGTGCTCTATTGTTTTGACTTGCTATTGAAAACACACTGTACCACTTATTTTATATCCTTCCTCAACTTTGTCTAACTAAAATGCTTAATGCTCAAACTGTCATCAAAGTGAAGCTATGAACAATGCCACTAAAATCCCAATAGCAGCATGGTTTTATTTACTCATCCATTTATGAAACCACTGCCTGAATTCCTTCAAAGCAATCTATTGTGATCCTTTTCATACAGATGCTGCAAAACTACAGCGTCAAAGGCAAATAAACCAAGGGTAGACTAACCAAACCTAGAGTAAATATCACCCGTCCACATTCATGTCTATTGGCCAATGAACAGAGAGGCCAACACCTACATACTGGTATACAATAGCCCCCTTTACAATATTAACATGCTACAATGCATAAACAGAAGACGGAGGCATGTGTAGTAGGGACATCTATTCATGTCTTTCAAATGACCCAAGACAACAAGTCACCTACGCAAAGTACAGACAAGGGTCTCTATTTATGTACTGCTCTATGACATGGCTAGCCTTCTGAAACACATGGTGATTATGGTTGTGTCCCAATCCACATACCTTCCTGCCTAAATCAAATGCAGTGTTAGAATTATACCCATCTTAAATCATGGTACATTAATAAAAAGTATGTCAAAGATGCCCAGATGATATACTATTTCTGGAAGGTTTACAAAGTGTGTTTTCAAAGCTCTACTCAAATGTGCCAAAAATGCAGCCACATTTTTTAAATCAGAGTAAGATCGATGTGTGGATTTAAACACATTAATTGGTTTAGCGTTTAAAAATGTACAGTATTCAAGCAGTCAAAATGACTAAAATGCACAGCCCTGATTGGCAAGTTGTGGTGTGGAACAATTATCAAAACTTTTAGGTATAATTATGGTTACAGTTGTAAATGACTCTACATGTTTAAATAAGTACACATATAATGCACAGTAAAAGTATGTGAATTGGGATGCAGCCTAATACCCTGCTGAGTCCAGTATTGGAGAAAACTCCAATAAATAACACATGAATAAAGTCAGTATGGGACAAATTCATCAGATTTTAACATCCCTTTAGCCCAGTTTCACTTCACTCTTCACTGCTACCAAAACCAGTGTGTTTTCCATTTTTACTGCTGATTTGACATAACCAGTTAACCACAAGACCTGCTCTGCAAGTCTGGACAACATCTGTATCTCATATGAACAACTGCGGTTTCAGTCCCCTTTTATTTAGACCCACCTTTAACTGAAGGCTTGCATTCTACTTCAAAACTCTGCAAACTGTGTCTAAGAAAGGAAAACTTTTTAGTGGTAGGGTAAGATTTGACAAACAACAGATGTGCCTTCATTTTCTAAGCCAATGGCTGTTTTCCAGCCTGACAGCTGATTAGACAGCAGACACGTGCAAAGAACTGCCAATTAGACATGTGTAACACAGGTAGCGAGAGGCTGTCGCCCCATGAGCCCACTTAGGAGTGCCTTTTACTTTTTCAGACACGCATAAACTAGTTAGCGGGTGGCCTTAAACTTAATTTAAACGTGACTGAGAAGAGCAGCGCTAAGATGAGACAGCAAAAATTTATAATGAACAACTACAATTGTATGATTTGATTTCTAAAGTATTCAAAGCTCTACTCAAAATGTGATCAAAATGCATTTAAACACATTAATTGGTTTTACATTTAAGTATTAAATGCACAAACCTAGTACATGTCAAAACTGAATTCAATCAGTAACACTTAAAAACTGTTTTATGTGAAAACATCTGAAAGTGCTTCCATGATGCCTCTAATGGTCTGTATCATCTCAGTGATTGACCTCCGCTCAAGATGCACAAATGCACACACACAGGATTAGCTGTGTGTCCACGTCAGTGAAGTAACATCTGTAGAGCACATGAGAGCAATAAATGTGTGCTGGCCCCTAAAATGCCAAGTCATAAGCTTCGAATTACAAAGCAGGACAGGAAGTTATCATTTCCATCCAAACTCTTCTCCAGTGCTGTGGGAAAGCTGTCACACAGTCTCCTCTAATCTAGAATGGGCCTACAGAAACAGTCCCCAAAGAATTATCAGGAAAAAACTTACTGATAAATAATATAAAAATTACTGTTGTAATGTCTTCTCCTACCAAGGCATCCAGTGAGATGTAGATGAAAAATGTGTGCTGTAAAGAAGATTACATGCACTATGATTTCCGAAATTTGGAAAACGTGGACGGAATCATGGAATTCAGTTATAAAATTGGCATGTACTATAACGCAGAATGTCAAGGAATTTTGGATAAATAAATTAAAAGCAGGTCAGTACACTTGAATCAAAACATGATATGGACTAGTGTCTATGAATATTGAATATAATAAGCCGCAAAAATGCTATTCAAATATGAATCTTAAGTCCTGTGTCTGTGTGAATGAATGGTGCAGACACGCGGTTTCATTTATTACACACATACTGAAGCACGCATAAACATAATTTTTAGAACTGCTCTGAATCACTTTCTCACACACAACAAGCCGCACAGCAACCCATCAAAAAAAAAGTTTGTTTTAACTTGCAGAAGCTGTGACAGAAATATGCTGCTTAATGTAGGCCTAATGATAGTACTTCTAGTAATAATTAAATTATTTTAAGGAATATTTACCAGAAAAAAACATTTACCACAATTTATTAACCAGAAAAAAGTAAATACATTACACAGTATTTCAGAAAAAAAAAAATAAAAGTAATAATATAATAATAATTTTATATATATATATAAAAATTCAGTTCATGGGAGAAAACGTAATAAAACCATTAAAATGGAATCAAGAAAATGAATGGAAAACATAGAATGTGACAAAATAAAACTGAATTTTAGAAAAAAATAAAATGTATTTCACAGGGCCTAAAAATCTCATTTTTGTTAAACTTTTAATAAATTGCTTTTAAATTGTGAATACACAACTATAAACGTGTACATTTTATGATTTAAATTAATTAGACACGCTTTTTGTTTATTATTTTTTAATTGAACAATTAAAACAGACCAAAAAACGGAATTTAGGAAACAATAAAATGCATTTCATAGAGCCCTAGAAGATCCACGTCCCCCTAAAGCAGAGCAGCTCTGCTAATGCCCACAGCACTTTTACCACTGCTGTCTGATTAGCTTGCAGTCTCATTAATTTCTGGTTTTGATCTTGATTTGATTCAATATAGATTCCTTTGGATATGTGTCAGGTACAGTAAATGACTTTTTTTTTTCCCAAAGAAAAAAAATCTCTTTCAACTAAAGCTTTAAACTATGCAGTAAATCCTGCACATTACCATAATAAGCTCAAACTATTGCATTAAATTGCTATTTTATTATTTATTATATTATAATGTTATAAAGATTATTGAGTGATAGCTTTCTTGAAGTAAATGCAGCATTACATGACATTGTTACAAGCTTTTTTACTGGTGCCCCTCTGTGTTTGAAATACTGATTAAGTGATTGCATGAGACATGATACATTTTCTAATATTAAACATTTAAGCTAAACGTTTTCAAATGTATGGTGTACACTACAGTCTCCGTGTTCACAGCGTCACAAACACAAATAATTTTTATATTTATTTATTTATATTTATATTTTCATTGTATGGCTATCTGGCATTTCGGTATGGAGTTAAAGGGTAGGACTATCATTTTTTGGTAGTATTACATCACATTGTGAGTGTATAATTAGTACCATTTGTTGTTTTCTCGTGTCATCTGATAGAGCGTTCGGACCCGGAAGTCACAGAAGAGGTGACGCTTGATGTCAGACTTAACAAGCGAACAACGGAATTAATATTGTCAATCCAGGCTAGCAAACATTTGTTTGGGGATTTTTTTTTAGCAGAAATCAATTAAATTGTGTCCAATACACATTTTAGTCCCTTCATTTCAGAATAATGAAGGGACAAAAGTTTATCAATAAAACATTCAGCTGAATATCACAAACAAGGCACAAGACAAAAAGAGGATAATAGTCTCTCTTGTCATAACTCAGAAAAGGACAAAGTATGCTCAAGGGTGCTACCAACATTTCCTTATTATAGTGTCATATAAACCATTACTTATTAACAGAAACATGTACTACTTAATGTAAGATCCCTGAGAGATAGTCGACATATTACAATATATTCAAAAAGGATGAGAACACAGATAAAAGAAGAGAAGGGATAAAAAGAGATGAACTGTATGTCAAACTGCTCATGCAGTATTCACAGCAGAGAGTTGATCTTTCTCAGAGATCTGCAGTCCCTGTGGAGCAGAGCTTCCTGTATGTGTGGTGTTAAAGCTGTGGATGAGTAAACACTCTACTGCTTACACTAGGGTTTCTTACTTCTGAAACAATAACCTCAACTGAACTAGACGCAGACTGAAGTCAGGAGGATTCATAGGCATAACTCAATCATTGAATGCTGCTTTGTGTTTACAATGTATTTGGACACTTAAAATGTGTGCAAATACCAGATGAATATATCATCATAATCAAATATCATCAGAAATGTAGAAGATGGGAAAATATATAGTATATATTTTTGACTATATTCTTAAATGTTATAATGCTTAACTGTGGTTGTCTGTTTGAAGGAACACACTTGTTAACCAGCTCTTTATTGACTGTGAGTAGTATACATTGGACAACAATTTGAATGATTTAAGCCCAACTTATTTAAAGCTTTTTTAAGTATGCAAGTGCCTGATTGACAACTTCATGCATGCACTAAATATCATCTTGACATCAGCTGATTAAAAGGCAATCCTGATCCTAGAGGCTCCACGTCCTGCAGAGTTTAGTTCCAACTAGACCCACCTTGCCTAGAGAGTTCTAGTAATACTGAAGATCCTGATTAGCTGGTTCAGGTGTTTTTAATTATTGGAGTTACACTCTGCAGGATAGTGGCCCTCCAGGAGCAGGATTTGACACCCATGTTCTGTCATCATTTGCTTGCAGATGGCACTTGGGCCTTGTCCACACTAATATGTTTTCATTTGAAAATGCATCTTTTTCTCTCTGTTTTGGCCTTCTGTCCACACTGAGATGGCATTTTTGACTAAATTGGATACATTTGAAAACACTATTTTGCATTGTAGTGTGGACTGTAAAAACAGAAGCTTTTGAAACAATGATGCACATTTAGTCATGTGACACATATTGTACCAACAGATATCTGTGTGTATACCACTTTCATACTGTTGCTACAGATTTCTTAATTTGTACACTCTCTATATTACAGTCCTGTAAAGATGACAGAAAATTTACCTGTGAAAATTTACTTTACTTGTGTTGTTGTGCCAAAACAAGAGGGCAGCTGCGTTTTAGATCAGACATGATCTAAATAACGATAAGTAAATATGACCTGGATTCGTCACTGAGATATTTTCCTAAATAAAATTATCTTGCCAGAAGAACTGCATGGAAAACTTTTCATGTCTGTTCCATCTGTATCATCTCAGTGAGCTTTTTTGAGACTTTACACACTGAAGCAAATTTAACATTTTCAACGTGTTTTGGTGGGAATACGAAACTTTTGGAAAATGCTTTAAAACGTGTGGATGGAGAGCGTTTTAAAATGAAAAGTCTGTTTTCAAATGTATAGAGATTAATGTAGATTTGGTTTGATATTTTCTATCTATTGCAAAAAGTGTGACTTAAAGTGGAACTTATTATGGACACTTATTACATGCCCTATTTGTTTATTTACTACATGCTACAAAGTGTTTCACATTATTCTTAAAAGACTACAGCAATATAATACACATTGTCATGAATAATAATCATCACTGAACATAAAAAGAAAACTATTACAGATACAAAATGTCTTTTTTGGGGTTCACTCTGGGCACACCAATGACACAAATAGCACAAATAAGCCTATACTAACTCAACAAAAATGAGAACAGGCCATACACAGTTATCCCAGATTGTATAATTATGCTTCTTCTACCTAGGGTATAAATTATTCCATATTAGCTGTATTTGCTATTATCACTATTGCCATTTATTTCTCATCTGCTTACATAGGTTATAACACCAATTTCGGAGGAATTTACCAAATTATTATGCCCTTACACACAAGCAGCAGTAATAAAATTGTAAGCAGAGTTTAAAATAAAAGCATCGCTATCCTCAAGTGTCAAGAACTTCAAAAATCAAGACTGTATGAAATTAAATTAACCGTGGCATTTCACTATCCGATGTGGCAACAGCATTCCATGCAGTTACCCAGGCTGACTGAGATTTACACAGCAAGTATGCAGTCCATTTCCTCCACACATTCCTGTCGTCTGAATGTAGAACCGCCAAATGTATTTTAACTGCACTACCAGATATTCAGCTTTGGGATATTCAGCCTGTTCTTCAGAAAAGCTACACTTAAGTTTTCTTAGGTCAAAATGCAACAGCCTTTACTAAACTACACCACTAATCACCATCATCAAGCATGTTTACAACACAAATAGGGTTACAACTAGGGTCAGTTACCTTTTATCCCAAACTCCTCTGTAGTGTGGAAAGATTATTATTTCCCAGAAAGCAGAACAGCCGGCAAAATGAAAGAGCGGCGTCAGAGACGCTGTAAACACACCTCCATCTGCCAACTCAGAACAGAGGCTGGCGCTTCAATCATTGTCAGTGACAAGCGAAGGGTGTGTACTTGCGTGCTTGAAAAAATGCAAACCATGCACAGCAAAGTATCAGTGAAAGCATCAGCGGTGCTCACGTCATGATCACCAACTGGGAAGTGAAGTTTAATGAAATGTTTGAAAGTAAGAAATCATAATTGGAAAGTAAAAATACCTTTGGATGAATGTCTAGGGTTTCACACATCCAGAGACAAAGGTAAACTGGAGCATGTCCTTTCGCTCTGATGTCTTTATGTGTGCAATTAGAGTCACAGTCCTCAGTTCTCCTGGGTACTGCTAAACTAATCCACCCACAAACCAAACATCAGCCACAGAACAAGACAGAGAGGAAAATTCGATCAGAGGAGGAGGCCTGAATGACTGTCTGTAAACAGGTCATGAATTAATTGAGTTTCTAGCTCCAAATTCAAAACAGGCTTCCCTGGTTTTCACAGAAGTCTAACACTATGTTCTAACCAAGTGTGACGCTGATAAAGATTCCAGTGGCAATTTGTGTGTGACAAAGAATATGACAATGGGGTGTGACAGGACACAGTTCTTTCTGTTTGTGCGCTCCCTTGCACTGGGATCGCAAAAAAAAAGATTATTATACTATTATTATACTATTATTATATTATGATTATTATTATATGATAAATTATACTGCCTATTAAACATGTATATTGAGTCAGTAAGCTCTACAGACCTGACCGGCTAATCTACAGTCAATTTGTTTGACTTAAGGCACACTGTTTAGTCATATCTCTGGAGGAAATCCCTGATGTCATTAACAGGTATTGGGGACACGTGGCGCATGCAGTTTCCCCGACAACTAAACAAGTCTGATGTTGCCAGGCATTTAATCAGTGGTGACTGATAATGTGCTGTGTGTGAAGATGCAAATGACTAGTATATTACACATCATTCCTTACACCACACTAGCTGTGTTCCAAAACCTAGTGAGCTCCTTATGGAGACAGCATTTTAAGGCATCTGACACAAAGGCTGTTCCAAAAGATCTGTATCTTAATTCTTAATTACACTGCCTACTAAGGTTTTGTTTTGGCAGCATCATATCACATGTACACTTCATAAAGAAATCTTAATACTGTGTTTTTTTGTTTAGTGATGGTCAAGTTTGTCCTGAACAGGTAAACTGCCCGCTGTTTCTTTCAGATTCTTTGGTTTTTCAGCATTTTTGTGTATTTGAACCCTTCCAACAATGACTGTATGATTTTAAGATCCATCTTTTCACACTGAGGACAACTGAGGGACTCTCATGCAACTATTACAGAAGGTTCAAACGCTCACTGATGCTCCAGAAAGAAAACACAATGCGTTAAGAGGCAGGGGGTGAAAACTTTTTGAATTTGAAGATCAGGGTAATTGTAACTTATTTTGTCTTTTGGGAAACATATTCTGAATGGCAGTATTAAATTAAAAAACATATATATGATATTTAGGCAAAATAAGAAAAATGTACAAATCTTCATTCTGTTTGAAAGTTTACACCCCTTTAATGCATCAGTTTTCTTTCTGAAGCATCAGCGAGTGTTGTCTGCGTTTGCACAAACTGACTTGCTGAAATCAAAACAGGGACGATAATAGGTGAGCACCAGCCAATGAGATCTGCACATTAGTTCCACCCACTACCAGAGACACTGGCAGTATCTTATAGTTGTTCTTAAAAGCTGAAGAATTCCAAAAAAAAAACTGTTATTTTGACAGGAAAATACAACAAAGAATATTGCATGGTATGTAATACTCTCTCACTCTCTTTCTTTGCATGTGTGTGAGAAACAGTGCTCTCAGCAAAGCAACGACGAGTTGTGTGCCTTCACACTAGAGTTTATGGTACGTCAAATACAGGTACACTGCGCATCTATTGAGATTAAGATTGAGATCGAGAATTGAAAAATAGCAAAGATCACTCGACAGAGAGTGAAACTCTGGAGGGCTTAGTCTGAGTGTTCAGCGAATTAAAGCATATCTGTGCTAAATTTATACTTAGCCTTTAACTCACACACTGGCAAGTAGAATTTATTAGCCAATGCTAGACATCATTTAGTTGCCCAGAGTGAAGATTAAGTTGCATATGCAAATAATTTACTTGCATTGTAGAGGGTTGTGTGATGATCTCAGTGAAAAGAATACATGTAGGATAACTCATAATTGTGATTATTAATTTTGATTAATATAATTTACATACTTTTTGTAGGCATGCACATGGCACAATGACAGATTGTCTCTTAAATTAATGTAATCTTTTTTTAGTATCATTGGCTGGGGTTATATTACCTTCCTTGCATTCAGGTAAGATTCATGTTAGAGAATCATCTCATGACAAGACTCATGACAAGAGTCAGCACTCTTTTCAGGCTCAGAATTGACAGCAGAAAAATGCAAAGCATCCCATTTACTAAAATAACTCCACTGAATCAGGTCTCTTCTGATCGTCCCATTGATTAGACTAAAGCTGTGAAATAATGTGATGCTGTGTTGGGATGTGTGATGCTGAGCTGCTGTGTAAGCAACATTCCTTCTGTATGCAATTAAGCTTTACTTCACACACACGCACAAAACCACACTGGCTACATAAGAACTAATGGTGCACTGATCACTTTTGAGAGCAAAACCAAATCATACATTCAGACATTCTCATTATTATTCATCTACAAATGCCTAAAAGTTTTCCTTTTTAAATATTTAAAATTCCCTCTACTACCAGATATTTACAAACATTCTTCAATTATTTATTTATTTTATTTGTTAAAAGAAAAAATCCCATCTTCTCATCTATGACTGTTACAGACACACACACTGCTATAGCCATTGAGAACCATTGACTCCTGAATGTCTCATTCGACTGGAATTGACCTTCCTATTCCAGAGGCCAAATACTATTTATAGTGACTTCATTTGATCTCAATGTGTGTGCTTTTGTTAGAGCAAAGAGGATGATGTGACCAGGAAGCTGGGCTGTCATTGCTTCCTTAAATTATCAGAGATAATTTACTTTATCTGAAGAACCAGTCAAGGTTCTTACCGTATATATGACTATTCAAAACACCTCAATTACACATGGATTAATGGTTTAAAGCTGTCTTAACTGCTGGTATGACCTCTCAAATTCCAGCATCTCATACAAACACTCTACACTACATTATAAAAAGCAAAAAGATTTAACCTTTATCTTTTGAGACAGCAGGGGTTTTATTCTGATCAGACTGCTGTAGTATGAACTCATAGAAATGCAGAAAGCTCTATCTAGGACAGTGTGTTCTAGAGAGCTTAGCTGTCTATCCTAGAGACACACTTGCTACTTCCTTTGATGGTTTAACCAGAAAAAAACTTGAGGGTGTAATTACCTACAAATAGCTAGACACTGGGTGATTTAGGAAAGTTTTACTTCGGCTGTTTTTAGCTTTATTTTGGTTGGTAGAAGAAGTATGAAAGTTTTCGAAGAAAAAAATGATGACTTGTTTTCCACTGTTTTTTTTTCCCTCTATCACTGTGTAATCACACTGGAGGACTGACTACGCCCAAGACTGATTGACTTGCTATGAAGATGCAATAGAGGTCTAAACATTTCCTCTGTAAAAGGGCATTTGTAGTTCAGCCTAATTTTATGGTTGTATGCAAAGCTAAATTTACCTCCTTCAATCTGACACACACTGACTCCAAAAAAAATGCAGACTTTTTAAAGGAACCCTGGCTTGTATGACTTGTATGGCTTAATATAACTTAAAAAAAAATAACATAAATTATGTCTCTTACTGAAATATGTAGTAGAAAGATTTACCTAGTTGAAAGATTTACGTCATGTAAAAAACTTCACATTGTTTTATACATATTTCACAAGTTCACCTGCCCATCCTGTCCTGATGGAGGCTCAAACCCGAGGCTCCGCTTTAGCAGTGAGTTCAACCCCCGACTGTGGTACTACTCAGAGGGAGAATAACAGAAATAGAGGAGAAGATAGCGGAGATGGACGGATGTTGGAAGGAATGACGCTGGGACTGTGCAATGAGTGCTGCTTATATAGGCTCGAAATGATGATTGACAGGACTGAATGATTAGGCTCCTCCCGAACCTATGTTTGGTATTTGCTATTTTTACCTCAACACAACTTGAAAAAATAAAATACTGATACGATGCCACATTGTACAGAAGGGCAACAAGAGAAGCAAAGTCTTCACTGCTTTCTAAGCAATAAGAAGAGGAGAAAAAAATGGGAAGATGCCTGTGGACGAATAAAACTTCCTAAAGACCCGCGTCTTTGTTCTCTCCACTTTAGCCCTGATGCCTTTGAGGCTTTTAGTAGACCACAGCTACTGAAAGAGCTTGAAAACAGCAGAGACAAGAAAAGCTAAATGACATCTTCGCAGGCTGTAAACATGCCAACACTTGTCATGACACCTTAGCCACTGAAGGAGTTTCTCAGCGTGGCTTTCACTCGATTTCCAGGGGCATTTATACTCCTTGTGGGGAAAAATTTGGTTTAAGCCTATGCTTATATCCATCTTCATCTGTAAGCTCTTTCAGTAGCTGTGGTCATCGTGTCAGTATTTTATTTTCCGAGTTGTGTTGCGGTTAAAATAGCAACAGATAGCGGCAGTAGCTGACCGAGTGCAACCATTTCACATCATCGAAATAATTGCGCCCCCCATAAACCAAAATATAAAACAATATGGATTTTTTTAAATAACGGAAATCTTTCCTGGATTTTCTACTGCATATTTCAGAAAGGGACTTCATTTACATTATATTAAGCCATAGAAGTCTTAATAATCAGGGTTCCATTTAAAGGGGTCCTATTATGCTTTTTCACTTTTTGAACTTTAGTCAGTGTGTGGTGTGTATCTTTCGGCATAAAAAATCTACAAAGTTACAAATCTCAAAGTCCACTCCAAAGGGAGATATTTCATTTTTAATTTTTCGTTTTTAAAAATCCCTTTTCAAGAACTACAACAAACGGCTCCTTTGGATTACAACGTTTGTTTTCCACATGCAATGATGTCACAACGCGGTCCATTAGAATATCATTAAATTAAATCCCGCCCACAGAAATTTGAATTCTTGGTGTGGGGATGAGGTGAGGGATTACCCTAACGATGCAGCGCAGAGAGCCGCTTCAACAAACCGCAGCGCGGTGGGTATAAACACAAGCATTGATTCAGAGCAATAACGCACCACAGACGTGTACAGTACAGGGGGTCAAAACACATGCCGAAGCCGTGGTCTGCTCCGGCTGCCGCGTCGGAGCCATAACGTGCCGGTGGTAAGATGTTTTATTGATGTGGTAAGGATTTATTCATCATACAGTGTAGATTACGTTAGCTTCACTTATACCGCGAGTGTTTTTAAAATGCATAAACTTGCACTCGAACAGGCTAGGCTAATCAGTGATGATGTTCTTTGATAATGTTAGGCTGCTTTTAGCCTTATGCTGGAGCTGGTTTCAGGCAATGAAACTAAGTATGTAAATAATTAAATACATTAGCACGATAATATCACGTATTGGCGATCTCGCAGGCTGATGACAGGACTCAACACTACTGTAGCGTATTATTTACTCACTCTCCATGCATCCTAGGTGTATATGACTTCCTTCTTTCAGACAAATGCAATCTGAGTTATATAAAAATTTGCCTCACATGGCTCCAGGGGGTTAATAAAGGCCTCCTGTATCAAATAGATGTGTTTTTGTAAGAAAAATATCCATATTTAAAACGTAAGAATCACTTTAATCCAGCTTACGCTAACAGCTGTACACGGAACTTGCTTCTTTGACAAGGGGCGTGGCAGTGCTGACACACCATCTAAGCTGTTCGCCAATCGCAACGCAGTGGGATAGCTAACCAATCACAACACATTTAATTTTTCGAAAGGTGGAACCCGGAACTAATCGAGTCATTTGTGCCAGGCTGGGAGAAATGTATTGTAATTATGTAAACTGTGTTAGAAATAATGCGTTTTTTGAGCCACCAAGCATGAAAGCATGTTCTAGTACACCCCCAAAACAAAATCAAGACTCTGTTAAAGAGCATAATAGGACTCCTTTAATGTTACATTTTTGGCAATGTGTTGAAATACACAAACCAATTCTCTTTATTTCATTGGTTATCATAAGATGTTTCATATAGAAGCTGCCATGGGCAGTAATTCTCTGAAACAAAAAACAGCTGTGAGACGTAATCAGAATTGTGAGAAAAAAGTCAGAATTACAAAACGTAAACTCAGGATTCATATGAAAATTTCAGAATTGTAAGATATAAACTTAAAAATGCAAAAAAAAAAAAGAATTTTTACAATTTTTTTTCCCTCAGAACTGAGAGTTTCTGTCTCACAATTATGTTTATATGAGAAAAAAGTCAGAATTTTGAGAAAGCGTCCAAATTGTGCTCTCTTAATGAGAATATATACTAGATGTAAAATGCAGCTTTGTGGTCATATCATAATGTGTGTGAGCACATAATAAGCCTTTAGGGATCTATTAAAATTCAGAAAGCAATTTCTCACAGACGCCCATAGTAAAAACAAGAACTTTTGCTACCGCTGCACAATACTCTAACCAAGAACAAATGCTGAAAAGACTGGAGGTGCTCCAAAACACACAACTAAACACAACACAACTAATTCTATGCATTTTCAACATATAAATACGTACAGGTTTCATATATGTTGAAACATTTTCATTATCCACATAATAAGCTAGCCAACGCGTAAACACAGCATAAACGCTTACGAAAAAATTTTCGCCTGTTCCCATAGCAACACTTCGCCGCTCCAACGATTTCTGGGCACTTGAACGGGCGCAGAATTTGTTTGTAACATTATCAGTATCAGTCAACTTCGATTATTTACTGTTTTAAAACACTACTGTTACTGTTTACCTAACACGAGTATACCACAAAAAGTGTTTTGTATAAAAGTTTTTTGTTGACAGTTCAGTTCCGAGAGACCTGTTTTTGAACCACCCTACAAGTAAAATAAATAAATAGAAATCTCAAACTAGATAGATAGATAGATCTGCATTAGCAATAAATACTAAACACTGTGTTACACTAAATCATCTGACGTTACGTCTGAACTACTTAAAGACGTAAACACTTCACTATTCAGTTCTCTTCAAAAACATTCAGAATCGTTTTCAAATAAATTAAATACGACATGTCCAATTTTGTCGATGCCTCTCCGCAGTGACTGGTGTCTCAGAGCTCTCGTGACAGAACTAACGTTACTGCAGTATCTCACCGCTGACTGTCACCGTGTCGCTATCCGAAGAAAACATCACGCGAAATAATGAATATAAAATAAAATGAACATGTGAGCTTTGAATCGCTATCCTTATCACAGCAAAGGGCTCATTAATCAGACAGCGGTGACCGTTAAAAACAGCAGCTCATACTCTGGCGCGCAACACTACAACATCCGCTGATAAAAGTGCGGGTAAGTACAGCGTTTGCCCCGACGTCGACTGTAAAGGATTCCTTTAAGTTATAAACTGTATTAAACAGAATCACTACCATGACAATATATTCTCCCACACAAGGAAAAACATCATAAATTGAGGTTGAGACTCACCTGTTCCCTGACGCCGAGGAGCGACGCTGTCACCAACTGAAGATGCTGGAGCGCCAAACATAACTTCTCCGCTAGGTGGAGCGCGCGACATTTTGGTGCAGTGAGCGAGGGGCATGATGGGTATTGTAGTTGTTTTATTTACAAATACTACATACCCAAGAAAAATATAGTCGCTCTATTATTAATAGATCTCAGATTTCCTTGCCTGCTTGTGTGAGTTTTTGGAATAACATATTTACTGATATAGAATGGGAAGATTTTTTGGCTTCTTTGACAGAAATTCAGTTTATCTAATAAAGTTGTTATTAAAATTCTCTATTAAAATTATACATAATTGCTATCATGTAAATTCTAAATTTGCTAAATTTAATAATAGTATGTATGTATTTTAAGATTTATATTTGTATTTAAGCTACTGGAGAGAGTCAGAAACAATTTACACCTCTTTGCTTATATAGATAGAATAGATAGATAGGAAAATAATAATTCTGTAAATATATTCAGTATCTTTAATAATCGTAAGAAAAGTAAATCATTCAGATTCAGAATACACACACACATTTTTTAATTTAATTTAATCACTCACATTCAACATTTTACAGTAGCAAGCCAGAGGGTGAAGGAAAGGAAAAAAGACAAAACACACACACACACACACACGTTTGTTTTTGTGAATTGTGGGGACTTTCCATAGACTTCTATAGATTTTATACTGACCAAACGATATTGTCTATTCCCTAACCCAACCCTAACCCTAAACCTACCCCTTACAGAAAACATGTTTGCATCGTTAAACTTTCAGATAAACACCATTTAGTATTTTAAATCATTTTTTAACATTGTGGGGACTGCAGGCCGGTCCCCACAATGTCAAAAATTTCAGGTTTTACTATCCTGGGGACATTTGGTCCCCACAATGTAGCAAAAACAAGTACACACACACACACACACACACACACGCATGTTTGTTTTTGTGAATTGTGGGGACTTTCCATAGATCTCTATAGATTTTATACTGACTAAACGATATTGTCTGTCCCCTAACCCAACCCTAACCCTAAACTTAGCCCTCATAGAAAACATGTTTGCATCATTACACTTTCAGATAAACACCATTTACTATTTTCAATCATCAGGCTGGTCCCCACAATGTCAAAAATTTCAGGTTTTACTATCCTTGTAGCAAAATGTAGCAAAAACAAGTACACACACACACACACACACACACACACACAAATCTTTACATACATTAATACACTTAACAGCTTTCTTGTTTAACAGATGGTAAATAGATTTTAAGTATTGCTTAACTTCTGATTTCAAAATTATAAATAATTGCTTATAATCTAATATATATATTGTCCTCAAAACAAAGATGAAAGCTATGATAAAGGCATGATATGAATAAGGTCAACTCCAAAAAAATCGTATTATCGTTATATAAAACATTCTCAACGTCACAGGACAGTCGTGATTGGTGGATTGCTGTGCCATTGCAAAGGTCACCTCCCTTTCTGTCGAATCTGCAGAACCAATGATTATTACTAGAAATGTGTACAACATAAATGTGGCGTGAAGTCCTGTAAATACTTATAATTTTATCACACACAAAACAAAATTGTAAGTATTTTCGGGATTTTATAACTTACCAAAATGGCGTCTGTTATTTAATTGTGTTTCTTTTAAATATAAACGAATGTGCTCTTGTTTTACGTCTGTGTGACTGAAACAACACGCTTTCAACATGGCGGCGCCCGCAAAGAGCACGGATGCTTCAATATCAGTTACTACGGGTCAATCGGCAACTGTATCAGTTGCGGAAAATGTTCCACTACAGTATAGTCTTATTCTGGATCACCTTATTGGTGACAAAAGGCAAATTAAAGACCTGAATCCGACTGTTATGGGTGCTTTACCGAGTCCTCAGAAAACCAAGGAGCAGAAGATGATCGAGAGTGGAATGGAGAGCTGCGCGTTTAAATCACTCATAGCATGTGTCGGAGGTAAATCACTGACAGACGCTCATTTAATACGTCTTACAAGCCATACGCCTTAAAACAGACTGCACTGGTAGATCCAATCTATGTGTTGTCATGTCTGACAGTTCAGCAGTGAACAGAGTAGACTCGAGTATTAGGATTCCAGTGATATATTAAAACTAAAATATTGAGTAATGCAAAAACCATATAATGTACAGCAGTATTTGTTAAGTTGCTCAATATGTTAATGATTCATAAGTGGACTGAGTCGTTAGAGGTTTTGTAAGAAGGAGTAGACTGTACTACTTTCTCTAATGCAGTAATTGTGTCTTCTGCAGGGTTTGTGTTGGGAGGTGCTTTCGGTGTCTTCACAGCCGGTATTGACTCCAACGTCGGGATTGATCCCAAAGACCCTCTAAGGACCCCCACAGCAAGAGAGGTGCTGAGAGACATGGGACAGAGAGGAATGTCATACGCTAAAAACTTTGCTATTGTGGGTGCTATGTTTTCATGCACAGAGTGTCTGATAGAATCAGTAAGTACTATCTGACTGACCACCTTTTGTTGTTATCCATTTTTTATTTTCTAGTCAAACACTAATTGTTTTTAAAAATGTAAAATCTGTTATTGTAACCTATTGTGCATTAGGAAAGAAACACATGAGGCAGATCACCATCAACGAATGTATTAGTATTAAAGGAAATGGTGCAACAATGATAGAAAACACACTGTTCTTCCAGCATATAGTGCATGGAGGGAAACCTGAGTCTTAAAGGGGCCAACATCCAGACCGTTACATTATGCATTATAATTTTTTATATATGCAAAGGACATCCTTGTGCCTCTGCTCTACGTCCTTAGGATGTAACGGAAGGAAAGAAAATGAGCACAGAGGAGTAGAAGGAAAAAAAATGTGTATGTTGGAATATTCTTGATCACTCAAGCATCACTTCAAAGCATCAATGCCCTGTTGAAATATCTGAAATGTATGGTTTATTTAAACTGCAACGGTAAAACATGTTTAAATGACTGACAGATGTGAAGGGGAGGAGAATTTACATGTCCAATTTACGTTTTTCAACAAGAAATACTTCCACATAGGATGCACCTGTGTATCCTTACTTATAGCTCCTCTGGAAGCTTCCTCACTCCTCGTTCTTCACAGTGCAGTTAGAGAATTTAGGATGGAGGAGCAAGGAAATGAGTATTTGAGTAATGAGATCCAACCATTCATCAATTTAAGCAAACTAGTCATCATCTTTTTATACTGATGTACACTGTATGAAATACTACAGTATATTATTATAAACACAATGTTTGACTTATTTACTAAAAATACAAAAATTAAACTTGCATATGCATCTTTTGCAAAATATCATTGAGCTAATCTGGATTAATGGCTGGCTCCACCTAGTGGTTCTGTGTTTGAACAGTCTTTCTGCTCATCCATTCCTTATAGAATGTTTTGCAAAGATTTTTCAGTCGCCAATTTTTCAGTACTGATCCTCCATCTGAAGAATAAATTTATTTCTCTTTTCTAGCATCGTGGGAAATCAGACTGGAAAAATGCAGTGTACAGTGGCTGTATTACAGGAGGCGCCATTGGATTCAGAGGTAAGTCATTTATCAACTTAAAGTGATAGTTCACCCAAAAATGAAAATTACCCCATTATTTACTCATCCTTAAGCCATCCAAAGTGTACATGACTTTCTTTTTTCAGATGAATACAATTGGAGTTATATTAAAAAATGTCCTAGCAGTGAATGGCTGTTGAGATTCTGAAGTCCAGTAAAGTCCATCCATCCATCATCATAAAAAGTGCTCCACGTGACTCCAGGGGTTAATAAAGGCATTCTGAAGCAAATCACTGCAATTATGTAAGAAAAACATCTATATTTAAAACTTATAACCCGTAATCTCTAGCTTCCTCTAACTGTCATACTCGCGTTCAAGTAGATGACGTAGGTGTACCATAAGCTCCAGTGAGAATATGCTGTGTGAACCAAGTTTTGTTTACAGCAAAGTAAAACCAGTCTCCTCTTGGCTCTGACTGAAGTCCTCCAACATTTTGCTTTACAAATCCTCATTTTGCACTTCTAATTAGTGACCAGTGTTTTGTTTTGCTCTGTCCGCTGTGCTTCCGCATTCATCACCGTGTTTGTCTAGGTCACTGCTGGAACACCCTAACTCGTATAGTTTCTAAAGTTTTAAATATGGACATTTTTCTTACAAAAACGCATTGATTTGCTTCAGGAGTACTTTTTGTCAAGTACTTTTCATGATGGATGGATGCACTTTTATCGGACTTAAAAATCTTAAACCCGATTAGTAAACCTTGGAAGCGCCAGGACATTTTTTAATATAACTCCAGTTGTATTTGTCTAAAAAGAACAGAAGAAAGCCATATGCACCTAGGATGTCTTGAGGGTGAGTAAATCATGCGGTAATTTAAATTGTTGGATGAATTATCCCTTTATAGAATAGAAAGGATTGAGATGTGTGGTAATTTTCTATTATTTTATCTATCTGTTCTTCTTTTCACTAGCCGGTCTTAAAGCTGGAGTTTTGGGTTGTGGAGGTTTTGCTGCTTTCTCTGCTGCCATTGAATACTACCTCAGATGAACACCAGCTTCGGGACTGTTACCATGTACTGTTGTGAGTTCCTCACAGTATAATGAAAGACATTATGACAGGGGACAATTGTCTTCTGTCCGAGCAATCAAGAGGCGTTCCATCCCTTCAGAAGAAATTCGGTTGCCTGAGTGGACCAATAGGACAGTAAACTCAAGCAGAAGTTTTGTTTTTGTTCAGAGGGATGTCTTCATTGTTCTGTCTCAAACCATCTGATGATGCTCATGACCTAAAAACATCCTAGGACAATAGTTGTACATAATTGTACCTAAAATGACATGTCTGTGCTGGTTTATGTACAGAAGCAAAATTTGATATGTACAGTGGTATACCTTGTCTGTGGAAAAAATAATAAAGAGTGGTATTAAGTATTTACTGAAGATCAGGGTGTAATGGGGCATAAAATCGTCGTATTTGTTCACACTCGTACCATATATTGTACCCTAGTAGTATTCTAGTGCAATATTAACAAGCTTCTTAGTAAACAAAGGCTGCTCAGTTTAAAAGAATTCACCAAATCAGATTTATTTTCTTCCAAAGTGGTGTCTGGATTTACAAGTTTCCAGAAAATAAGTTCAATCAAGTGTTTATATTAGTTTCACTCTGTAGCCCCTTTCTAAAAGGAGAGTTTTTAAAAGGTCATCCTACAAACAAACAAACAAACAGAAACCTATATATTTATATGAAATCTGATACAATATATATGTGAAAATCAAAATGTTATCAAAAATAAGAGGCAGGGAGTGCTAAAGGTTGTGCATTAGGAGATCAGAATGAAATCATGCTTGGAGGTCAAGCTGACATAGCAAGGAAGTGCATTTTCCTCACCAGGAAACACATAATGCAAACATGCTTCAAGCTACTTCCCAGTTCTCTGAAAAGTTTCCTTTCCCACTGGCCTCTAAACAAGAGTTGATAATGCTGAAATGCGTTTGGAGATGCAAAGGAATGTGTTGGAAGATAAAGTGAACATTTTATTACACCTTATGGACCACTGATATATATCTACACGTAGACAGTAGATTTGTAATCATGTCTGTTTTATGAGAAATGGATGCTGTTCAGAAAACTGGGTCACATTATAGACCTTCAGAGTTTTAGAGAAATTATATATAAGAATGCAAATATAAAGACAACACAGCAAGCATACAGAACTTCAATTAAAACAAGTTTAAGACTTAAACAGAAGCATGTTTAAAAGACAATGTTAGCTTTAACAATTTATTCAAATTATACATTGAAATCAAACCTACTAGCATAAAGAATTCACATGTACATTACACTGTGATACAGATGCTTTTCTTAATTTTGTGTAATGTACTTTAAACATAAAAAAAAAAAAAAAAAAGTAAGCAGAGATGGTCACAACCTAAAACACAGCCTGCCCAGGTCTCCTGTGCACCGAGCTTGTATTAATATCACACACAACTTTAATACAAGGCACTGTATTTACGATATTCCAGACAACACATCATTTGGGGGTAAAACAAAACTTTTATAGATTTAATAGTAATATGTATTATAGCTTTTTCTACCCTTAGACTTTTAAAGATTTATCTGCATATATCTGCCTTCGTGCATTTCTGTCCAAACTAAAGCTCCAAACAAAGCACCCATCAAACAAGCCTAGTCTAGTTTTGATATGTTTTAAAATCAGAGCAGCTGATAACAATTCTAAACATCTACACCTCTTATTCCTCCACCTATATCCTTCTCACAAAATCTGTTAAAAACATGTCAGTCGTATATTTAATATTCAAGAAACTTAACTCCATTTCATGGCCTTTTTTAGTTTGTGGGACTATTTTTTATGACAATTAGTCATTAATTTCTCATTACCACTGTAATTTGTTACTGACTTGGGGTGAAATATGATCCAGACATGTTTTCATCAGATTCACCCTGCTTGTTATTTTCAGTAAAATAGCTAAACATTCCAGTGAAAAAAAATTCCAGTCTTTTTGCTGCCCGAGACTGACTAACAAGCCATTCCTGTCGAGATCTGAGTCTCTTTGGATGGCAAGCGAGGAAAAGGCAATGACAGTTTCACTACATGTTACTCGTCTTTAAAAAGTGCCTAAGAATCTTTGGTCTACTGAACCCAAAAAACAAGTATTTTCAATTAGAAATGTCATGTGTCTTTTTGTAAATCACAGTCTCATCTTTCATCTCCAAATAATAATTGATAAATGATAACATCTTTATCAAACCCTGAGCTGAGAGAGGAGGCCTTGAAGACACAATTATTTTTTTTCCAAAACATATGATTATCAGCATCATACACTGCACTGCAAGTTCAAGCATGGCATAAATAAGCCTAAATTGAATGATTAATGGTAATGTTAAATGGTTTTGAAACTTCTGGATAACATGGATTTACACTTTAGGCCAAAAGTTTGTGAACATCCTTTTATAATATTAATTCTAGGCCCCTTAATTTAACATAATTGTGTGCTTACAACTTGTGCGACAGTCTGGGGAAAATGTAAGATGTTATAGCAGCAAAGGATTGACAAACCCCTTATTAATGCCCATATATAATATATTTTAAATGCTTTTTGGGTGTCTACATGCTTTCGGCCATATAGTGTATTTATTACACTCTTAAAAAATGCACCCAGCGCTGGGTGAAATATAGAGAAACCCAGCAACTTTGTTGTTTTGGGTTAAATGCTTAACCCAGCCTTCTTGGTAGAGATATTTAACACAACTATTGCTTAAAAATGACTATTTCTTGTTTAAAATGAACCCAAAATAGGTTGGAAATGAACATTTATTAATATATTCAATAAATAAACATTTGTTTGAATAAATGAAGTTGAATAAATAATAATTAAATAATAAACCTTTTTAATTGCTTATTAATAAATGTTAACCGTTTGACGCCTCTAGTAATTATGCGTCTGATTCTTAATTTTCAACCTATTTTGGGTTCATTTTAAGACAACTATATACACTACCAGTCAAAAGTTTTTGAACAGTAAGATTTTTAAAGTTTTTTAAGTCTCTTCTGCTCACCAAGCCTGCATTTATTTAATCCAAAGTACAGCAGAAACCGTAAAACTATGAAATATTTTTACTATTTAAAATATAACTTTTCTATTTAATTTTTTTTTTTTTTAAAGATTTATTTTTTTTTTGACATTTTTGCCTTTATTGTGATAGGACAGATCAGACAGGACAGGAAACGGAGTGGGAGTGAGAATGAGGGGGGCAGGATCAGGAAAGGTCCTCGAGTCGGGATTCGAACATGAGACACCCAAAGTGCAAAGGCGCTGTATGTCAGCATTAGAAATCTAACTGTTCAAAAACTTTTGACTGGTAATGTAGCAATTTTTAAACAACAAAACTTCCCAGAAGGCTGGGTTAAACATTTGGTCAGAACAACCCAGTTGCTGAAGTCTGTCCATTGGGTTGTATTTAACAGCATTTTTTAGACAATGGATATGAAAAGCAGCCTAACCTACAAATGAAAAATCAGAGAAAACAATGTTGGTTATAGAAGAAAAATACTGTAACAGACATCAGTAAACAATGGAGAAAAGCAACATAACAGACTACTAAATTATAAAACATGCATTATGATTAATACGGCCAACTCATCTGCCAAATGCATCCCACCTCAACAAAACTATGGAAAGCATAGTGTTGCCATAGACAAAAATCATCAGCTTTCAAGACTGCATAGTTAGTTTTGAAAAGTACTAAAGCTTTAGAAAGGGAGAGCAAAACACACATTCTCTCTCTTTAGTCCAGCAAAGACCCTGTTCAACCCTCTAGAGAGTGAGCTGGGAGCTTATACACACTCTTATATAAGCCTTCTCTCTGTCTCTCTCTCACACACACACACACTTGCTAAAGGCAACCTTTAGGTCCAGTTTGTCTTGGAAACACTAAATAAGAGTGCATGGGTACGTACTGAGCAACATTTTAATCTGACAGTTCTGCACTTCTGAAAGTGCTTAATGGAATCTGCAAGTCACTGTTAAAAAAAAACTCCTAAGATGCATTCATACGGCATCCAGCATTCACTAAATGTATTATGAAAGATGCTGCAGGTTGTGTTAAAAGCCCTGAAACAAAGGCTTCTGAGTTCCTTGCAAAGCCTACACTTACACAAGCTTCTATAAGCCACAGATTATTTCTAAAATGACCCTAGGCGACAGCAAATCACCCTTTGTACTGCAATATTCATTGATGTAGAATTAAATATAATTATTTACAACTCAAACTGTAGGCTCAGTTAATAGAAAGATAAAAATTCATGCCCCATATCGAGAGCATTTCACACTTCACACTTCTTTTGACCAGTGACTTTCCCAAATAAAATTTTCTAATCATTTAGTAGACAGCAATCATAAAAAGTGACATCTAGCCAAAAAAATGTTCAGCTGGAGAGCTACAGAAATGATACTGACTACGCAAGATAAGACTTCTGATGACTGTTCCACACACACAAAAATCTTAAATGTAAAACTCCCTGATTTTTTTCCTTCTCGAAACTGTACGAACCCAGTTTTACGCCTTTTAGATATACAAAGTTCAGTTTTCGGAGTAGGCTGTCGTGCAACTTTTCTATCCTTGCCCGTGTGTTCACATGGGCTATCTGTCTACCCATAAACCCTTGCTTTGAAACCCCTTGTTATTGCTTTGACTACTGCTTGGAGATGCCCTCGGGCATCGTGTGGCCTAAAAGATATGCCAAGCGTTATGTGATCGCTCTTTGTGCCCTGCAAAGACCTCATCCCCCTATAGACTCAATTCTTGTCTATACCATGTAAACGTAAGGAGCGACTTTCTACTGCCCCCATGTGGACGGGAGGACTTGGGATGCTCAAAGGGCCCACCGAAGCGAAGCAGAATTCATTAGCATTAGCAGCCTCCAGAGCGTAAAGGGCGGTGTGTGGTAGAGAAGTGTAAACAGTCACAGCAGGGCAGTGTGTGTGCAAACACATTCACAGAACTCTAATGAGCTGTAAACAAGAACAGCAGCACTGCAGCCATGGAAATGCTTACCATGTGATCGGAGCTTTGCGCTTTGAGTGGGAAGTGATCTGAAATGTTGCTCGGATGTGATCTGAAACACTGCGGGTTTAATCCAATGAATTTATCATGATCGCATAATAAATTCCCTGGTTTAAACCAGTGTATTTTTGTACTTCAAGCACACGCGGCAGCATTTCATACGGGACGAAACCGAAAATACGAAAAAGTAACAGATAATTCCTATGACATTCAAAGACACCAGTCCAACCTGTAACAGATACTCCAATCAGAGAAGGAAAAGAGGGTTATAACCCTCAATAACTGACCTAAAAGATGCTCACTGTCAAAGTCACTGTAGTAAATCCAGTAAATGTGAGTGTGCGTGTGGAATGGAGTAAAGTGAAAAGGATATTTCTAACATGAAGTCTTGGTTGTCCTGTAACAGTAGTAGATGCAGTGCCGTAGCCTTCAGCTGTGATGTCGGTTAATTGTTTTGTTCTAGATAAAGTAGGACCTTCACTAATCGGCCTTGGAGCTATCTGAGACCGGCTCGGGCGAGGACAGCGGAGAAGCCTGGTTTTGCGAATCCCGCTGCCGCTTGTAGAGTCGGTAGCCTTTACGGCAGAGGAGGACGAACCAGTAGACCTGCGGTGACAGGATGCAGAGGTTGCCCAGGTTGGTGGAGAGCGGCAGATGGAAGGGAACGCTGTACAGCGGGATGCCGTAGTGCGAGCCGTAGGCCCAGTACATGTAGGGGAAGAGTGCGATGCGGCAAATGAAGAAACTCAGCAGCACCATGCCGCCATTGACCTTGTGCAGCCAGCAGTCCTGCATCCCCAGCTACAGGACGAGACAGGAAGTCAACACAGAAGAATGAGAGGAAGAGAAAAGGAAGATTAGAAGATGGGGGCAAAACAGAGTCATACATGTTTGGAACAACAAAGGGTGAGTAAACAATGAGAGAAGCCTACAAAGCCTACAAAGCATTTACTCAACATAAAATTGTCATTGATCCCGTCATGTTAGTTTTACCCTTCTTAGCAGTTTTTTTTTGTCAGAAAGAACTGCAAAGTAAACCAGACTTCATGCTGACACATTATGTCACTACAACTAAATATGCTGCAACTGCAATACCCCTGACTGCCAAAAGGGGGCATGTGAAAGCATATAAAAGATACATGTCTGAAAGCAATTTCACTTAATCACTCTAAATAAGCAGTAACCAAGAATCAGCACAAAAGAAGTTATTTGGAAAAGTGCAGAGAATGGAAAATTGTGAGCACAGAGAATATTACATTTATTGGGAACATCTGTATGTGCCTGTCATACACTGCAATTCAGAAGATTGGAGTCGGTAAGATTTTTTTCAGCCGGTGACCGTAAATAATTTTTAATGTTTCAAAGGATTTGTGACCAAAAATGCTGTTCACTGAAGAATCCTGGAGAAAAAAAAATGTATCACAGTTTCCACAAAATTACTAAAGGAGAACTCCACTACCAGAACAACAATTTACAAATAATTTATTCACCCCCTTGTCATCCAAGATGTTCATGTCTTCAATCGTAAAGAAATTATGGTTTTTAAGAAAAAAATTTGAACTTCCAAAATGCAGTTTAAATGCAGCTTCAAAGGACTCTAAATGATCCCAGCAGAGAAAGAAGGGTCTTATCTAGCGAAACGATTGTCTTTTTTTTTTTTTTTAATAAACAGTTGTATACTTTTTAAGCACAAAAGCTTCATCGTCTGTGTACTCCGGGTCAAAAAGGTAGAGTATGGCAGAAAACTCCATCTTATTTTCTCCTAAAGCTTCAGAATTGTCCGACATCATTGTGCCTTTTTGTTTGTAAACAGTGTTTGACTTACTTGCACTTCCTTAGTCTTTGCGTGTTCTCTTTGTAAACACTGGGTCTGTAGTTCCGCCTACATTCCGCGTGACGTTTCAACATGATTCAAAAGTACACAGCGTCGTGGACACACATGCCAGAGGTAGCGCTACACAAGCTTTTGTGCTTAAAAGGTACACTTATTTTCCAAAAAAAATGACTGTACGTTTCGCTAGATAAGACCCTTCTTCCTCGGCTGGGATCATTTAGAGGCCTTTGAAGCTGCATTAAAACTACATTTTGGAAGTTCAAAATTGGGGCACCAACGAAGTCCATTATATGAAGAAAAATCTTGAAACGCGTTCCTTAAAAACCATAATCTCTTCACGACTGAAGACAGAAAGACATGAACATCTTGGATGACAAGGGGGTGAGTAAATTATTTGTAAATAGTTGTTCTGGAAGTGGACTTCTCCTTTAATATTTTGAGAGTATTGGCAATTTGCAGTGTGCCAGGGTGCTATACAGTGCCCTCCAATAATATTGGCACCCTTTGTAAATATGAGTTATGTGAAAATAAAATTGCTTAACTTTTAACTTTCATTCAAAAAAATTCACAAAATTCTAACCTGTCACTGAAGTAAAAAAAAAAAAATTGAAAGTGGGGAGGGGGGAACTTTGTAGCAATTGCCAAAAATACATTGTATGGGTCAAAATTATTGATTTTTGTTTTATGCAAAAACTCATTCTTAAGATCATGTTCCAAAAAGACATTTTGTAAATTTCCTACTGTAAATATATCAAAACTTAATTTTTGATTAGTAATATGCATTGCAAAGAACTTCATTTGGACAACTTTCTCAATATTTTGTTTTTTTTGCACCCTCAGATTCCAAATTCTCAAATAGTTGCATCTCAGCCAAATATTGTCCTATCCTAACAAACCATCCATCAATGGAAATTTCACAAAATTGACCCTTATGACTAGTTTTGTGGTCCATGGTCAAAATCGAAAGTGACTGTAATAAAATAGCTAATGCATTGAAAATCCCCATTTCCACCATCAGGCCAATAATTAAGAAGTTCCAATCAAATAAAGATGTCCTAATGCACAGTCAGGAGGAGAGTTTGAGTGGCCAAAGAAAGACTCTCCAAGGATCACATCAGGACAGTGATCCAAAACAAACATCAAATTCAACACACAAATGTGTCTCTGAGAACAAAATGAAGCTTCTGCCATAGCCATCCCAGCTCCCTGACCTGAAGTAAATGAGTGGGGGTGAACTGAAGAAGAAGCACGAATATGGAGCTGGGAATCTGAAGGATCTGGAGAGATTCTGTTTGAAGGAATAGTCTCTGATCTCTTGTCAGGTGTTCTCCAAACTCATCGGGCATTATAGGAGAAACTCAGAGCTGTTATCTTGGCAAAAAGATGCTGCAATTATTGGGTGCCAATAATTGTGGCCAATGTAAATTAGAGAAAAACATTTATTGTTTCGCCCCACTTTTTTTATTGTTTTACTTTAATGATAGATTAAAGATAAACCATGCAGATTTATTTTCACATCCACCGTTGCTCATGTAAAATGGATTTACCAAGGGTGCCAATATTAGTGGAGGGCACTATGCATTAAAAAAATGTCTAATGATTTGTCATTATTATCACTTTTTCCAATCAAAATTTGCCAGATTCCAAGATGTGACCATTTACTAAAGAAGTATTACCAACAGATTCGCTGGATTTTCACTTTAAAGCAGGAACACTTGTAAATGCTTGGATTATTTGGTATTCTGACAGACCTCCATTTCTGTATTTAACACACTTTTGTATTGACTAAAGGAAATTAGAAAAGTGTTGACTGGCAGCTTCTCCATCAAGCTGGCAGGAACAGCACTATGAAGGACTGCTGAGTAAAATACACAATCATGTGTTACCTGAATGAGGATTTTGCCCAGTGAAACAAAAGGAGTGCTGAGCTCTGTGAGAAATAGACAGCCAATGAAGTAATCACCCTGGTCCTTCCTGAAGAACTGATGTACACAGAAAGAGCAAATAAAACAGAGTCAGCACAAACACGCACACACATTCTACCAATGTGAACAATAAGAGTGTGAATATGCAATCCATCACCAGTCTATGGAATGAATAGATTATGGAATTTTAAGTAAACACTTTACATTAAGTTTCATTAGTTAACATTAGTTAACTACGGTACTTTAGTTAACATGAACTAAGAATGAACAATACTTCTACAGTATTTAATAATCTTAGTCCATGTTCATTTCAACATTTACTAATGCATTATTAAAATTAAAAGTTGGGTTTGTTAACATTAGTTAATGCACTGTGAACTAGCATGAACAAACAATGAACAACTGTATTTTTATTAACTAACATTAACAAAGATTAATAAATAGTTGAATAAATGTATTGCTTGTTGTTCATTCATGTTAGTTAATACATTAACTAACATTAACCAATAGAACCTTATTGTAAAGTGTTAACAATTTAATGATTGATTTGATAATTACTACAATAAAACCCAATGTACACTACCGTTCAATTTGGGGTGGGTGAGACGTTTTTAATGTTTTTGAAAAAAGTCTCTAACAGGCAACAAAGCGGCATTTATTTGATTCGAAATACAGGACAAATTGTCATTTCATAAAATATATTGTTACAATTCAAAATAACTGTTTTCGAATTTAATATATATTAAAATGTAATTTATTTCTGTGACGCAAAACTGAATTTTCAGCATCATTACTCCAGTCTTCAGTGTCACATAATCCTTTAGAAATCATTTTAATATGCTGATGTGGTGCTCAAGAAATGCTTTATTATTATTATTATTATTATTATTATTATTATAAATAGCTTATTATCATACATTTTGAAAACTGTGTATGCTTAGTATTATATGGACTATTTTTTGAGAATTAATAATTTAAAAAAATTACTGACCCCAAACTTTTGAACGGTAGTATACTGCCCTTTTTTTTTCTTTTTTTTTTACTTAAAAAATAAAAATAAATAAATAAACAAACAATACCAAAATAAGTCAATAAAAATATCTAAATTATTACTATAGTTCAGATTTCATCATAAATCATTATACTTAATAATAAAGAATGGTCATCTACATGAATCATTGTCAAAGAAAATATTTACAGCCCTAGTGACAAATCTGGCACTTTACATCACACCTCACACCTTCTTGTCTTAGGTTGAAGTCATTTAAACAGTAAAACAGTTCAAATCAAGCTACAGTAAATTCGTAAATTACAGGCAATGCTAAACTGAAAGACAAACAAGTGAAACAGACCCTCATGAGAAAACAAAAAATACACTAGACAAGATGTACAGAATGGTGTTTATACAGACCCAAATGATGTGTAGGAATTACTCTATGACTAGTTTTGTGAATGGTCCACATATATGTGTTATGATACACAGCGGTGGATATGGTGGATCAAAGGTGTGTATAAATGTAACCCTAGATAAGAATGACCAGTCAGAAGAGCCATCTGAACCCTTGCAGCTAACCTGCAGTGTAATCTAAACCACACTGTTCGGAGGGATTCGCAAACTGAGTCTATGGTTTCTACAATATTTATTTGTCTTTATTTATCTATATATCCTCTTTTCCCATGAAAACACCCTACTAACGCCCATAGGGTAATGTAATAAATAACATACATTTTATAAATGTGTGAAATGTTATACATCTTGTATAACACACTGGACAGCCAGATGTTTTGTTGTGGTGATCTGGGGCTTCGTCTTTCTTAGTGTTATTACTATGCATGTCAAAATCTGTTTGTCTGTGTTTGTGACTTTACATTTTGTGGGTCATTTTGTGGAACAGGAGCACAAAGCAGCGTGTGTGAGGTGGTATCCGAGTAGCAGCTGTGTGTGAATAATGGAAGCGTGGGTAAAGTGATCTCATATCACCACTGACAGCCCAGAGACACCAAACAAAAGACCAGGTTTCCACCAGTGTGTGTGTGCGTCTGTCCCGCTGCATGTACTCTGGCAATGTAACAGCTGCTATTAAGGTAATTGTTTCTCACGGATCAGGTACTTAACGGACACAAAAGCATTGCATCCCCCTTTTTACATTCCCTCCCATTTGGTCCTGGCTATAGGTGGAGGTGGTTATTTGAGAAGGCACATTACTCTCTCCCATCATATTATTGGCTGTCATATCACTCATTCTATATATCTGTCCTCTCTCTCTTTCTTTCTCTCTCTCACCAGAGTCACAGGTAGTAGGATGGTGAGTAGTGCAATGTGATGGAGGACCAGCAGGAACTCTTTCCTCACAAATGAGTTGACGGTTCGTAGAGAGTGGCTTTTATAGTCCTTGTGACCTTTGACCCGGAAGCGATAGTAATGGCTGAGGTACATGGCGAAGATGTCGTATGACATGTAGGGAACGCCATACCAAATGACAAAATAGGTGGCCAGCCAGTGTCTGGAACAGAAGACGGACAGAACAGGTGAACAAATCGTGTGGAGTGATTTCAGACAGTTTACAAATATCCTCATTCTCACCTTGTAAAAAAAAAAAAAAAAAAAACAACTTTCTAATTTAAAAAATATATATTTAATAAAAGTCTGTAGTTTATTATTAGTTTTTAATTTCAATTGTATTTATTTTTTGAAAGAAAATAAGAATAATACATTTTCCAGAGCATCAAATTAGAATGATTTCTGAAGGATCATGTGACATTGAAGACTGGAGTAATGATGCTAAAATTCAGCTTTGAAATCACAGGAATAAATTGCATTTTAAAATATCTTCAAATAGCAAACAGTTATTTTAAACACTGAAAATATTTCAAAATGTTATTGTTTTTGCTGTACTTTGGATCAAATTATGTTTTCAAATTATGTTTTGGATCATTATTATGTTTTCACTGTAATTCGAATAAATGCTTTGGTGAGCATAAGAAACTTTTTTCCAAAGTTGCATTATACTTACATTAAAATGAACTGCAAAATACTTCTAATAGATTGTACAGCTAGAGGAGTCTTTATCCGGGTGTGGATTGCGTTAGACAAACAAACAATTTTAACAGGCATGTATTTTATAGGGTGTAGCTAAAATGTGTCATGTTTATTTATCATGTCATTATGTCATGCGCTAGTAGCAATTTGAAATGTCTAAGCTACATAAGTAGTCCAAAATAAATTTTATATCATACATTTACTATGTGGCATGATGTATTATTTAAAAATATTTGAAAATCTAAGAATAAATGGATAAAATATTAAAATAATACTTTGTGCATTAGGAAATAGAAGATAAGAGACAGAAACAGCATATTTGTCCCTAGAAAATGTCTCTGCGAGGACATCCTCGGTTGTAAAAGTTTAGACATTATTTATGGATTTTTTTTTTTTGGGGGAGGTAAGTTTGTCATTATTTGTTATTAACTTTACATAAGAACAATAGATAACCCTGGACCACAAAACCTTAGTCTTAAGTAGTACGGGTATATTTATAGCAGTAGCCAACAATACATTGTATGGGTCAAAATGATCCATTTTTCTTTTATGCCAAAAATCTTTGGGATATTAAATAAAGATCATGTTCCATGAAGATATTTTGTGAATTTATTACCATAAATATATCAAAACTTAATTTTTGATTAGTAATATACATTGCTGAAAACTTAATTTGGACAATTTTAAAGGCGATTTTCTTAATATTTAGATTTTTTTTTGCACCCTCAGATTCCAGATTTTCAAATAGTTGTCTATTTTATTTTTGATGCAATCGATCCAATTTCAAATCCGCCTTTTGCCGAACTCAAGGGCATTTATTTTCAATAAAAATGAACGAAATAATAGAAAAACTTAAAATAAAGTATTGGGTAGGGTTAGGGGTAGGTATAGGGATGGCTTTATTGTCCCAATAGAGTGGCATCCATTTAATAATTAGAAAAAAATTATAAGTTACATTCAATGCATTGTTACTGCATACTGTTTTATAATGTACTACAATACTGAGGTGCAGATATTTGCCACTATTTGCACTAAGCAGTATAAATAACAGAAAATAGTGATATTTTTACATAAACTAAATAGCATCTATCACTATTTACATTTAGTGTATTAGTCGCTGCTGAAATTAATACTTTCATTCAGCATGAATGCAATAAATTTATCAAAAATTAAGAAATAAAACATTAAAGGAGAAGTCCACTTCCAAAACAAAGATTTACATATAATGTACTCACCCCCTTGTCATTCAAGATGTTCATGTCTTTCTTTCTTCAGTCATAAAGAAATTAGGTTTTTTTGAGGAAAACATTTCTGCATTTTTCCCCATATAATGGACTGATATGGTGCCCCGATTTTGAACATCCAAAATGCAGTTTAAATGCAGCTTCAAAGGACTCTAAACGATCCCAGTCGAGGAAGAAGGGTCTTATCTAGCAAAACGATCAGTCATTTTTTTCGGAAAATAAGTATTTGTACTTTTAAGCACAAAAGCTTGTGTAGCACTACCTCTGGCATGTGTCCCAAATCCCAAATCCAAAATGCGGTTGTAAACGATCCCAGCCGAAGAAGGATCTTATCTAGCGAAATGATCAGTTATTTTCATAAAAAAAATAATACAATTTATATACTTTGTAATATCAAACGCTCGTCTTGTCTTACTCTGCCTGGACTGTTTCTTTCGGTTCATGACAGTTAGGGTATGTCGGAAAACTCCCATCTCATCGCCGTTTTACCTTTTTTGTTAAGGGTGTTTGATCTTCTTTGCAAAATGTTTTCCTCAAAAAAACATTTCTTTATGACTGAAGAAAGACATGAACATCTTGGATGACAAGGGGGTGAATACATTATATGTGAATCTTTGTTTTGGAAGTGGACTTCTCCTTTAAGAAAGATTTCTGTTTTAGCAATAAAATCAATAAATCAAAAAATCCTGAAAAACCGTTCTCTGATCCCCATCCACTTCCACTGTGCGGAAAACAACAGCTAGGACATGCTGTGAAATATCTGCTGAGTAAATGATGACAGAATTGTACATTTTGGGTGAACTATGCCTTTAACTCTCACAGTGTCATTGGATGCTCCTTGTCACTCAGGATCATGGCTGTGCATGTACTCAAGCCAAGTATTAAGCCTTTGGGGGATTAGCAGGGAGGCTGGGAGTTTTCTCTAGGCCTGCCTGGCAAGTGCCTCCTGTGGATTACCCTGTTACACCACAAACACACGCACACATTGCCCCCGCCCCATATGAACAGGTGGCAGAGGCTGAATTGCAGGTGTCAATCTAGTACCAGGGAAGGGCAGAGGGAGGAAGGGTACAGAGAAAAGTAACAGCTGTTGCCCTGGGACTCTGTGTACCTAATCTCCTCCTCCCTGTGTCCTTGGGGTGAGGGCGGAGCCAAAGGGTTCAGCAGATGTGGCGTAGGAACAGAGGTAAGCACTGTTGCCCTGAGGCTGTTGCGATTGGCCACTGAGAGGAAGAAAGGCATGGGCAGGTAGGGTCTACTGGACCTCCTTCTTAAAGTGGCATTGCAGCAGTTTTAAAGATCAAACTGTTGTACTGTGGTGATGCTTAAGAGCAAGAGGGTTTCAGCAGATTTCCTATTTTGTAATTTAATACTTTATTTTACTCTTAAGGTTGAAACATTTATTTGATCAAAAATGTGAATATTATTATTATTCTATTTGAATACATTTTTAAATTTTATTTATTCCTGTGATGAGTTTTCAGCATCATTTCTCCTAGTCTGTGTTACATCTTTCAGAAATCATTCTAATATGCTGATTTAATGCTCGAGAAACAATTACCATTATTATCAGTGTTGAAAACACTTGTGCTGCAAGATTTTTGTGGAAACCATGACACATTTTTTCAGGATAGAATGTTCAAAGGAACAGCATTTATTTGCATTTTAAATGTGTTCCATTTAATGTGACTTTTACTGTCCTTTACTGTCATTAATTTAATTCCTCTTTGTTGAATAAAACTATTAATTTAGTTAAAAAAAAAAACATAATAAGCCTAAACTTTTGAACATTAGTGTAGAATTCAATTGTAATTAGTTGCTGAAATAAATCATCTTTGACAGGTACCTTTTTCTATTATAGGCACAATCATATAGGGCGCTATGAAATTTTATTTTATTTTATTTTATTTTTCCCAAATTCTTTTTTTTTTTTTTTTTTTTTTTTTTTTTTCAGTTTAATTTTTCTGGATTCCATTTTTTTCCATTTAAATTTTTTTGTTTTAATTTAATTTAAATTTTAATTTAATAGTTTTAATGGTTAAATAAAAAAAATATAAATCAAAAAGCATGTCTAATTAATTTAAATCATCAAACTTACACAATTAAACAGCAATTTACTAAAAGTTTAAAAAAGGTCTTAACAAAAAGACTTTATGAAATGTTTTTTTATATAGTTTTATTTCTCTCAAATTTAGTTTTCTATAAATTTTCTGGATTAATTTTAATGGTTTCATTAAGTAATCAAAAGCAATGGTTTTAGTAATAAAAAGCATCTCTAATCAACTGATATTATTATTATTTTTATTTTATTTTTTTCCCCCAGAAATACTGTTTTGTGTATTTACATTTATCTCTGGTAGATATTTCTTAAAAAAATAATGTTTAATAATAATTTTATTATTAATAGTAGTATTACCATTACATTAAGTAATATATTTCTGTCACCGTTTCTTCAAGTTAAACCAAACTTTTATTTTGATGGGTTGCTGTGAAAACCATTATGGCGAGTTTTTCTCAAAAGAATCCAAGTACTTCACACTTACATGTGTGTACAGGATTCATATTTAAAAAGTATTTGTGCAGCTTAATATTCTCAAATTTTGATTTAAGTGTTCTGAGCTACTTTTGATTTACTGATCCCAAATTAGGCATATTTCTTGACATTGTTATAAAGTAAATTCCATTTTTATGACTGGATTCCGTGATTCCGTCTCCGTTTTCCACATCGCGAAAATCATATGGGCCTATGTAGGTGTATGGGTGTTTTCAAGTCATTATACAGTGCTTTTTAGCATGTCTTGAGCTATCTTGACCATTCAGTATCAAGGCCTAAATGGATCTGGATCTGTTTTATCATTACTGTTATATCAACGCTACTTGCAAAGACGCAAGACAATATGATCCTTTGCTGCGGAAAAGCTTCTCATCTGTGCACAGTGAAAGGTGTGACAAGGGCTGGTCAACTTACCTGTCCATTATCACATTGCCTTTGCATGAGGACACTATGATGATGCCAGCTGTGGTGGCCATAATAGCATGAATAGATGACACCAGCCTTCAAGAGAAAGAGAAGACAAATTCATGCAGGTTACCACAAAGTTTATTATTTCAGATATTTTCACATCATTTAAATTTCAGTCTGTTCTTCACTCAAGCCTATTATATGACTCTCTTACACAAATCATAGGGACCACTTTTTATAATTTTGAAGCTTGACAGCCCCGGTACTTTTAAATATATCGATGTGTGGACAGACTTAAGTCAACATGGATTTCCGCTGATCTGAGCTTCTCTATTTATCAGAGGAAGGGTTGCAATCATGACCTGATGTTCGCGCCTGAACAACTGTTGCAACTGTGTTAAGGCTACATGTTAGAGTCACCCAGGCCTGAAAGACATCCACCACAATCAAACCTTGAGATAACTGATAAAATGTCTGTTTGTGTGTGGGAAAGATAAAGTGTTTCTGCTGTACCGCAACACATTTTTTTCCACACACTGTTGCACAACAGATGACAAAAAACAAAAATGACCCAGGGTTACACTGCAGGACACTGTCACTACAGGACACTCATTTACCAAATGGTCACTATTCATTAATGTGATGACAGTGTATGCGAGCAGATAAAACACAGTTGGACAGACAGTAACCCAAGCAAATATTTGAGCTTGATTCACTAATAACAGAGGTCATTATCTCTTTCCATGCTGACTGACGATGTGTTAGTATTTTTTGAGTCTATACTCTGAAGATGCTCATACAGTATACTCATGAACAGGAATGAATAAACTGGTTAAATATAAGTGAATAGATACTAGAGTCCTATACAGCATTATTTTCTTCACCAGTACTGTTTTTGTATCTGTCCTGCTTGAATTAAGAAAAAAAAAAAAAAAAAAAAAAAAGTACCTGAGAAGAAAAATTTAGATTTGCAGTCTCATTTTGAATTTTGTTTTAAATACATACTGTTTGCAGATTACACATGGAAATTAAATAAATGACACATAATATTCCAAATGATATTGTCTTATTGTCACAATATTTTGATTTTGTTTGCACCCTCAGATTCCAGATTTTTAAATAGTTGTGTCTCAGCCATATTGGCCCTATCCTAACAAACTATACATAAACGGAAAGCTTATTTATTAAGCTTTCAATTTAAAAAAAATGGACCCTTATGGGTTTTGTGGCCCAGGGTCACATATGCTTCTGAGGTACTGTAAATGGTACATTTACATAATTTACTTTAAAAAAAGATTTTTTATGATTATGATTAATCATAATATGATTAATCTGATTATGATTAAATTGATTTATTATTTGTCATATAATTTGAATGAAGGTTTTATTTTATAGACATTCTTTCAATATAATATAATATAATTAGAGATCGACTGATATATCGATTTACCGATATTTTTCCCGATATTTAAGCATTTTACCATAATCGGTTATCGGTTTTGTAATATCGGGTTCACCGATAAACGCCGCCATCTTGTGGGTGTTTTGAGAATTGCGCGCATGTAGTGCGCCTGAGGGCAGACCAGACAACAATGGCGTGCAAAGGTAAAGCATAGCCTACTTTCTTGCTTTGCTGTACTTAGTAACTTTATTTAATATAACAGCCATTAAAGCTCATATTAGATGTGATACATAAATGCCTGATATGTAACTAGTTTATGCACTTTGTCTCTAAGAAATAGAGACGAACTCAATAAACATAACTTTGCCTGAATTAAATAATATACAGCCATGAATGAGCACATGTTGGAAAAGAAAGCGCTGAATTTAACTCTCTCTCTTTTACCGCTTAAACCGTCATAAGAAATAGCTCAAACTCACAGTCACCTAAGATAATTCGTCAAGCCTTGTCCCAATAAACGCAATATTGCATGAATTAAATAATACAGCCATAAATGAGCGCATATTGAAAATAAAAGCACTGAATTTAATTCTCCCTTGTTGTCTATGCTCATCATTTGTCTCCTGAAGTCGCTTTCCTTTTGCCGTTCACTTAGAGCCCAGGCCTCAAATATAGGCCCTAAGTTAATTTAGAAAAACCAATAGATATAGGCCTAAAAGAGTTAAAGTATAAAGCAATGTTAGTTTCAATGTTAAACTTGGATAAATGTGCACTATCAGGCACATACCCAATGGTGTGTGCAGAGAAGAAGCTAAAGCTGCTTAGAGGACACGGGGGCGCCAGCGCGATCCCTAATCACATATTTTTCAGTGTAAACAATTTAATTATTCCGTCATTTTTGCTCATAATACATCATGAGCAATACATCATTCCAAACTGTAAAGGGTCTTCTTTTATTTGTGTGCACTCACAATATCAACAAAACGTTGCAAACTGTGCTTTTATAAAACAATCATTATGCGCTTTCTGTTGACTCAACAGGAGCGCTTCACAAAAATAAACCAAAACTCAGCGAATACAAACCTCACAGACGTGATCAATAAAGAAAGCTCAAAATTATTACTTAACGAAATAAATCAAATCGAAAACAAAAACTCTTTCATTATGTAATCTGTAATGATGCTTTTCTATCTAAAGGCGCGTCCAAAGAGAAGATGGCGAGTCCGGATCGGCAAATTCACCCTGAAATTACTGATTCAGAAAACACTAGTTTATTAATAAATAAATCAATCAAAAATCTCCCTACTATTTTCCCCTCGACATTTTCATGGTAATTATAGCAAGCTTTAGCCTATTGCGTGCACTTGAATGCGGATCTCTTCACGCTGCGCTGAAGGCGCGCTCGCTGCTGTTGATGGAGACACTAAACACCTTCCGAGCCGGTCTCACAAGTGAAAGCGAAAGTGAAGTCTTGTGTTGTTTCCACCAGCGCGGAATTTTTTCATCACCATAAATGGTGGATGTCAAAAATATAAAAATAAGGAAAAGCCTTAAAACAGAGCCGAAGCCCGGCCCGGGTCTGAGCTATGATGTGAAAATTGGCCCGAAGTCCGGCCCTAGAGACGTAAAAAAGTCGGGGCCCGTCGGGCTAGGGCTGAAATGCAGGGCTCTACGTTCACTCACCGGGTTGATGCTCTGATGGGCACCGCATGTAACTTTTAACAAGATTCACTTGTTTAAAACACCAAAGTGACAACAAAGTGACTTCTGTCCTTTATTTATTTTCTCTATTTGAAAACATTCTACATTCTACATTTATTTTGTAACTCATTAGTGTTGCAGCTGATGTGTTTTATAAATAAAATGTTTTTATTGTTGTAGTATGAAGATTAAATTTAACTTGAAAGACTGCTAATTTTCAACACTTTTTAAGATGACTGAAAGGAGGAAAAACCAAATTGAAGTATGGACTTACTTCACTCAGTCACTGATTTACTTTATAACAGTAAATAAATATCGGGTCTGCATATCAGTTATCGGGCACATAATTATGCAAATAATCGGTATCGGTAATAAAAAAAAAATCAATATCGGTCGATCACTAAATATAATATAATAATTTATACTGTATATGAGCTACTTTGAAAACTATTTGGTGGTAAAACAATTTTTACTCATAGATTGCTAGCAAATTTCACAAATAATTACAAGTAATACATTATTAAATATAAAATTTGGAAAATGGAAGTACTAAAACCTTTGTTTTATTTACAACTTCAAAAATATATGGAAATTATAGATTTTAACAATGTAATTTTGATTTAGTTGGTTTATTAATCATGATATCATGTATTTGATTTATTAAAAGCTGTTAATATACCTTGATGTTGGGAAAAATATAATATTTTTTATATATATTTAATTATTTATTATATTATATATAAGAGTCACACTCGGGCTGTGGAAGCAGAATGAAATGAAGTGTAAGTTTAGTGTAGAGCTCAGTCTAAGCCTCTGACTGTCTGGTGAACTGCACGGCTGAGCATTGTACATGGGATGACGCTTGCTCGTCATGACAACGGCGGTCACGTGACCTGGGCCTGACAGCTTACGCCTGAGTTGGCCACTAGATAAGCGTTCCCCTCCACAAACACACACGCACAGCGCTCTGCTCCCCACATCCCTCCATCCTTGGAGCCTTGCTGCCTGAATACTGTCACAAGACCCATTTCACACAATCCACTCTTTGTATCCCCCTCTCTCTCTCCATTTTTCTCTTACAAGAGCTCAGAAAGCAAGCAAAAAAGGAGGAGAGGAAAATGCTTCATTTGTGTAACTCTGGGGGTGGCTGGGATGACATACTTTTTTATTCATCCAAATATCATACATCAATAAAAAATCCTACTCCTTGCAATCTAGGTCTAACTTAGCACTTAGTTACAACACAAGTACTTCTTGAAATGTTAGTTGTGTTGTTGTCAGAAAGCTTTCAGAGTTCATCAGAAATATCTTAATTTGTGTTCTGAAGATGAACAAAGGTATGGGTTTGGAATGACATGAGGGTGCATAATTAATGACAGAATTCGAATTTTTGGGTGAACTATCCCTTTAAGGGCAAAAAGGTCAGGCAATGGCTTTCACAATGAATGAATGCAGGACTTCCATTCATATAGCCACCATATAAGCTGTGTGTGAAACAATAAAAATGCTGCCTTATCAGTCAGTATCCAGAGGTAGGAAGAAAGAAATCTATCATACCTAAATAGATCTCCTATATATAGCCATCCATTAGCATTACCATTCATTTCAAAAGGCACTTGTTTCACTACAGGATGCCAAGTTATATGCAATTTGAATTCTGCTACATTTGTTCGCTGACAGCCAGTTCAGAGTTGTTGTTGTTTTTCTTTTATCAAATTACCTGTCATGTAGCTAATGACAGTACGATCACAAATTAGCTTGTGGCATCACAAAAATCCTACCTATTGGTGACTAACAGGAAAAAATATTCACCCCCTTCTGTTATGCATATGTGTGACCCTGTACCACAAAACCAGTCATAAGGGTCAATTTTTTGGAAATTGAGATTTATACATCATTTGAATAATCTGAAATAAATAAGCTCTCCATTGATGTGTGGTTTGTTGGGATAGGACGATATTTGGCCGAGATACAACTATTTGAAAATCTGGAATGTGAGGGTGCAAAAAAATCTAAATCTTGAGAAAATCACCTTTAAAGTTGTCCAAATTAAGTTCTTAGCAATGCATATTACTAATCAAAATTAAGGTATATTTACGGTAGGAAATTTACTAAATATCTTCATGGAACATGATATTTACTTAATACCCTAATGATTTTTGGCATAAAAGAAAAATCGATCGTTTTGACCCATACAGTGTATTGCTGGCTATTGCTACAAATTTACCCGTGCTACTTACGACTGGTTTTGTGGTCCAGGGTCAAATATATGGAATATAAAGGCCATGCCAACCAGTCAAACCTGGTTTACCTTAAGCTAAATCACTGTCTGTTAAAGGAACACTCCACTTTTTTTGAAAATAGGCTCACTGTCCAACTCCCCTAGAGTTAAATAGTTGAGTTTTACCGTTTTTTTAATCCATTCAGCTGATCTCTGGGTCTGGCGGTAACACTTTTAGCATAGTTTAGCATAGATCATTGAATCTGATTAGACCGATAGCATCTCACTCAAAAATTACCATATATAATGACAATATTTTTCCTATTTAAAACTCTTCTGTAGTTACACTGTGTACTAAAACTGATGGATAATGAAAAGTTGTGATTTTCTAGGCTGATATGGCTAGGAACTATACTCTCATTCCGGCATAATAATCAAGGAACTTTACTGCCGTACCATAGATGGAGCAGGTGCAACAATATTACGCAGCACCTGAAAGTGACTGGCACTAAGTTTGTGTAGATGCAGAGTTGCAGCTGGCAGAGTTGATGACTGCATAATATCATTGCGCCCCCTGCACCCATGGTCCGGCAGCAAGTTCCTTGATTATTACGCCAAAATGAGAGTATAGTTACTGGCCATATCGACCTAGAAAATCACAACTTCTCATTTTTCGCCCGTCTTTGTACACAATGTAACTACAGAAGAGTCAAGTTTTAAATAGGAAAATATTGAAACGCTTTGGTCATTTTTGAGCAAGATGCTAACGGTCTAATCAGATTCAATGATCTATGCTAAGCTATGCTAAAAGTGCTACTGCTAGACCTGACGATTGGCTGAATGGATTCGAAAATGGTAAAACTCAACTGTTTAACTCTAGGGGTTTAACTCTATTTTCAAAAAAAGTGGAGTGTTGCCTCTGAGCATTGTAATTCCTTTTATTTCTTTTTCTATTTGTCTTTCACCTACTCTTTATACAGTCTTCGATTTCAAGCCTGCTGCAACAACATGTCTGTCTGTCATTTTAAAGTGAACCCCAAAACCAGCTGTGGTTCAGCTGTGTTTGATTAGAGTTGGACAAAAATCTCCAAACGCAGGGGTTGCCTCCTTCCAGATGCAGGGCACCCCTGCTGTTAAATGTCTAAAAATCATGTTTGCCATTGTTAATCCAATCAAGTCTTGCTAGAGTTTCAGACAGCACACATTATCAGAACTGAACACCCTTCAATATGTCCTGTCTAGACATACAGTTTTTAATTGAAAATTGAACAGAAAAATGTTCTATATACCACCATTCAAACATTTTAGTTTTTTTTTAAAAAGTGTCTTATGTTCACCTACATGGTTGTATTTATTTGTTTAAAAATGCAATAAAACTGTCATATTGTGAAATATTATTACAATTTAAAAAAAAATGTTCAATGTTAATATATTTTAAAATGTAATTTAATCCTGTGATGCAAAGCTGAATTTTCAGCATCATTACTCCAGTCTTCAGTATCACACGATCCTTCACAAATCATTTTAATATGCTAATTTGCTGCCTATTTCTTAGGCCGTTTAATATTTTTGTGGAAACAGTAATATATTTTTTCCAGAATTCTTTGATGAATAGATGTATAAAATAGTCATTTAATGCAACCTTGATGAATGAAATTATTATATTACTAAAAAATAAAAATTCTGAGCCCAAACATTTGAATTCCATGTATCACAAAATTGCACTCATCAAACAAATTCAGTGCCTTTCTTATTTGTTTTTAAAGGTACATTAAATGTTCTCATGTGGTAGCATTGTAATTGTGTATAATAAAAGCTACCATCAAGATATTGGTTACATAATGAGATAATGGACATTTTATGTCTGCTTTTACAAAGTTTGTGCTTTTAAAACATTCTATTAAAAGTTACATGCTCATACATTTGTGCTTACTTCTTATTCTTACTCAATGATGCTGTGACAAAAAATCTGTTCATGTTACATTATGTTTCTGACATGATGAAAATGTAAACCAACAAGCTGGCTTCATTACAGTCTGGATTGCCAGAGAGAGTGATAAACAGCCATTAGTGATTCAGTGATTCAGACTGGTTGCCTCATTCACAGAATACTGATTGAATCAACACTTCAATGTAAAAGTCCAGAGTCTGCGTCACTTCATTATCACTCCTCTAACAGCCTTCATCCTCTTCACTTAGTCCAGAGGCCTTCAGCAGCACATCCTCTAACTACCATCAACATCAAAGATCCATCAATCCACATGTCCATGTATCTGTCTTGTGGTAACGACAAAGTACACCTAGTTACTGAACACTATCCCTCACAAACTATTCAGCATCCACTGGATCATGTTGGTCAATCAATAACTCTTATTAAGAGAACAACATCTCAAGAAACATGACACTCCAGGCTAGAGTTTGGGCCAACACTCAGTTTTATGTAATCTATTATCTTTTCTGATACACAAGGGCAGAGAACAAACTCCCTTCGGTGATGCAGCTGTTGTTTTCTGTCATGCATTGGGTATTGATTTTCCTAGCTTTTTCATCTTAGCTTCCTCAAAAATATATCGATTCTAAAAATAGGCTCTTTCTGTAACCTTTGTGCTGAGTCCATATGATGGTTTTCTTGGAAGGGAAAGAACGTGAAGAACCAAATTTGAATTAAGAGGACAGGACTCTAAACAGCTGATACTAAACATACTCCTATGCAGACAGAGCATCTTTTTTAGTGTTTGACTTTCAATGATTGACACAGTTGCATTGGTTGGGGAGAATCTAACACAACAGGAACTCAATGGAAAGACAAAATATACAAAAGAGCACACAGTTTAGTCATAATATCAACTGACCTCCATAGAAACACCAGTTTGAAAACACAAACACTGATAGAACTTTATCTCTTAAAACCCAAAACGCTGCAAAATGAAAGGTGGCACATAAAAAGCAAAGAGATGGGAAGCAAATCAAAGGCATTAGCTAGGATTATGGCCATTGCTAAATAAAATTGCAAACAACTGCCCTTGGCAAAGCAGAAACATACTGAGAACTGAGGGATTAGCTTCAACCACATTTTCCAGTGGCAACAATAATTCAGACAAAAAAAAACTGAACAAAAAGTGATACATTAAATGTGACCCTGGACCACAAAACCAGTCATAAAGACACAATATGTAAGATTTTTTGATTAAAATATCCAAAAACCACTAGAACAGTGTTATATATTTTGCTGATTTGTGTACTTACATTATCCCAAATGTCTCGAAGAATGTCTCAAGGACGTTTTAATATGCTATGCATTTTATTAGACAAGTGACGAAGGCACCGCAGCATTATAAAAAAAAAAAAACTTCTAACACACGCAAACGTATCTAATATGATAAAACAGCTCTGCTTTTTCCTACATACACATGACTGGAAGAAGAGGAAGCAGTCGACTGTGGCAAAATAAAAGCTCCACTGCTTTCAAGCCGTGTATCACACTCGTCCTTCATTAGCAATCGCTCCAGCGGTCTCGTTTCGCTTCCACGACTTTCAGTCCCACCCTGCTTCATACTACAGTGACCTTAAGTTATTAATACATTAGCTCATCAGTGAACATGATTTCTGCCCAAGTATTGTTGGATTGCATCAGCTGTAAAAATGTAAACAACAACTCCCGTGATTCCACACTCAAACAAGGTGTCATCAAACTACGCCTTTGTTTCTTGTTTGTTTTGAATATGCACCCTCTAATGGCGAAAACGTACATATTGTGCCTTTAAATAGCATGAGTATATTTGGAGCAATAGCCAAAAATACACTGCATGGGTCAAAATTATGCCAAAAATCATCAGGATATTAAGTAAAGATCATGTTTCATGAACATATTTTGTAAATTTCCTACCATAAATATATCAAAACTTAATTGTTGATTAGAAATATGCATTCCTAAGAACTTCATTTATAACTTTAAAGGCCATTTTCTCAATATTTAGATTTTTTTGCACCCTCAGATTCCAGATTTTCAAATAGTTGTCTCTTGACCAAATACTGTCATAGCCTAACAAACCATACATCAATGGAAAGCATATTTATTCAGCTTTTAGATGTTGTATAAATCACAATTTCAACAATATTGGCCCTTATCACTGGTTTTGTTGTCCAGGGGCCACATATTATCCTATACCATGGATTTAACTAGGGCTGTGAAATTTGCTCCATACAGGTTACAAATCACACCAATAATGTCTTACATGCAACAAGCTAGTAAGTAAGCGAATAAGTGTGCAAAACTACTGTCAATGATAAATGATGCTGAACTCACCAACAACTGCTTATCTGCAAAAAGTGCATGTATGGATGACCACAGATAAAGGTTCCCTTCAAGGTTCTTTACAAATTTAAATAATGGTTAGCGGTTTCAAAAATGCAGATAATGCTCCCACCAATGGTTAACGGTTTGTCAACCCTTAACTGTTAACCAGTGTGTACTGGGTTTGTTACCCAGACTTGTTTGGATTTCTAAGATTTCAGGCTCAATTCAGATCATTATACATCTATTTATTTATAAAGTTGGTCTACTCACGCTCATTCTGCATCAGCTGCCCAAGGCTGAATTGATGAGGGAGTGATTAAGGTCATCAGATCAGCTTAATATATCATAGGATAACATTACAGGACCGATTATAAACATAACTGAGTCCCTAAACACACGCCACAACATTTTACTATATAAGTCTGCCTACAAAGTTTTACAAGGCCAAGGTTTTGCAACTGCCTGGGGGCCCAAAATTGTACAAGGAAATAATCTTAATGTTTGTAAATATTGTTTCAAAGGTTACTGTACTGTGAAAATATAGCTGATTTCTATATTGGGCCCTTGGGTTAACTGACAGTCTGTTTGGGGGTCCCTGGGACAGTGATGCCCCAAGATGCTAACACTGCAGTGGGAATTTAAAACCTGGTGTAAGTGTTTCTACCAAGCTGTAGTACAAATGCAAATGAGTTTATTTTATGTGAATAATATTTAATGTGTACACTATATTCTAATCTTTCAAACGGGCAGAATGAAACTCGTTTTACTACTAAACAGCAGCAAACTAGCAAACGAGCAAAAGAGCTGTCTGGCCTTCCAGAACTGCTGAACTGTCACCAAACTCACCTCTCGCTGACCAGCACGACGTCGGCATCTGTCCACTGCTTGAAAATGGACGGGAGCACTTTTCTAAAAGTGAAGAAGAGACCGGGAAAGACCACAACGCCGCACACCAACACTGGCAACATCTTGTCCCGCTATAAAACCCGATCTGACGCTTGGTCGAAAACAAGATACCGCGTTAAAATAGCAGCGCTGAGTCGGTGTGGTCAGGGAAGCATTAGAGCAGCGGTTCTCCTGCCTCAGCAGCGCTCACTGTACTGTACGCACACCGAATAACGGTGGAGGTGTCCGGTGATTGATTGCTCTTCACTCTTGCCTCACAAGCCGGGACCAGCGAGTATTCTATTACATGTTACGGTTCGTGAACTGAGGAGCCGCTTCAGTATGCGTTATCAACTCGTCAGTAATGTGAAGTTGCATACATAGTGTCCTGAGGAACGATTAAAATAGTTGTCGAGACTAGGCGCGTATCCGCTACTCGGCGAGCGTTGCTCATTCCTGAGCGGTTTATAGTTGGAGAACAGTAATGTCCGAATCGCGTGCGAATCGTTCTATTGAGTCGAATCTTTTTGATGAGTCGTTTGAACCGGTTTGCAAAAATGATTCGTTCACGAACTAGAGTGAGCGGATTTCATTTTATTGAACACGGAATTTATATATACAAATGAATAGATTCACCATGTGACTCACCATGTTCTTTCATATTTCAATAATTTTAAGTTATCTTCAGCCCTGTTTACGTTTCAAAAGCTTTGTTACAAACAAAAACTTTTAAAACAGAGAAATAAGATTTGCCTTACATTTATAGAAATTATCAAGAATCAACATAGGCTACATCAATAAAAAAACTTGCTTTATCTGAGTGGTTCAACATTTAATTCTGTATTATAAATGCTACTAATTAAAAGACTGAGACAGACCTGGTTTATTGAATAGCTTTTTAATAAGTTCAATTCAAACTGTGCTTAAATGTGGCCTTACTGAAACGTTTTAGAGCATTTAATATCTCATGCTTAGATGTTTAGAACCACGTGATGACGTAAAGACCGAATCTTTTTTTAAACGAACCGTTCGAAAACACCAGTTCGCGGAAACGAGTCAAGTTTCGCAAATGGAGAGCACGCAGCTGAGAAACAACACCTCTAGCAGACACTCTAGCCGCACAACAGCGCCACCTAGGCGCTTTACCATTAACAACCCCAAGTTGATTCTGTTTCTAAATAATTCACGCTTAAATGTCAGTGAGAGTTTGCTCATGAGTCTTTCAGGTTGTTTTTTTATATAATGTCTTGAATATAAAATGTCTTGTCGATTAATGAGCTTTTTAAAACTTGTGGATATGTTTATGTTGACTATATCTTCGTGTGCACAGGAAATAGACAAAAAAAGGCAAGCATGAGGGCTTTGGGATCACTAACTTTATGAATTGTGGTAGCTACAAGTGATCACACCGTGCTGAGTACACATACAGGAGAGCCTTTGTTCCCAAACAGCCTATACACAATCCTAATCCATCTGTCCCACCAACCCCCACTCCTTAGCTGCCCATTCATGCTGATCTAGGAAAGACGAGAGTGTGACTTCAACCCTTTAGTCCCCAGGACATAGTTTCCTCTCACAGGGACTAATTACAAATGCTCCTTGTTGTACCTTTCCACGCCACTGCTCCACAATTTTCCCAATCCAGTAACTACGATCCAGTAACTAAGATAAACTAGTCCACAACGTCAATAATGTGAACGCAACAAAATATCTGCAGGCTTCAAGTCGCTTTAAGTGAATTATAAACCATAACAGAACGTTTACTCCTGAAATCCACTGGAACATCACCGGAGCAGAAGTTGCGTCTCCTTTAATGATTTTTGTTTTAATGTTTAACATTAACATGTTGAATATTCATAAATCTTGTGTAAATCCCTGACATTGGATTATGTGATACAATTTCACATAATATTTATATAATATAATATAATATAATATAATATAATATAATATAATATAATAATATAATATACAATATTTTTAAATGCATTTATTTAGTTAGTTATTAGTGCTGTCAAACGAATAATCACGATTAATCATATCCAAAATAAAAACATTTGTTTACATATAGGCCTGTACTGTGAATATTTATTATGTGTATATAAATACACACACATGCATGTATATACTTAATAAAATATGCTGTTTATATATAAAAAAATGTATATACAATATGAATTATATGAATATATACATGTAAATACATAAAAATATTTTCAAAATATATTGCCTACTGTATGTGTGTATTATATGTACATAATAAATATACACAGTATACACATTTTTTTAAACAAAAACTTATTTTGGATGTGATTAATTGTGATCAATTGTTCAAAAGCACTATTATTTATTTGTTTATATATTTATATATATATATATATATATATATATATATATTTGTTTATATATTCACTACCCCAATCACTTGTACAGACAATAGTAATATTTTATAGAGAGTAAAATATATATGAAACAATTTAAGAATACAATATAACGCCACAATAATTGTAAAGAAATAGCTTGGGATATTTAGATAACTTTAAGTAACAGCAAGGCCGGTTCTACGCAGGGGCAAGAGGGGGCAGTGCCCCCTCAAATAAATGTCTTGCCCCCTCAAATCAAAATTTTGAAAACTTGAGAAAGCACATGTTAATATACTCACAAAATGAATATATTACAAGCTGACAAAATGATCTGCGGTAGCGGAAAAATCCGCCGAAAAAGGGACACTACATAATACGGTATTAGATTTTCCTCATGTCTCTGTCCCTCCGCTGTGTGTATTCATTCACAGGCTGCAGCGCACGCACACACGCCCACACACACACACTCCTCCCCTTAGCCTTCGGTAAACATCCAATCACCGTCCGTATGCAAATGAGTCAAGACGCAGGCTAACGTAGTGTTGTGTCGGATTTCAGCGCGGTCACGGAGTGGAAAGACTTTGAAGAAGCTGCAGCGTTTTTATAAAAAAAAATATATATATATATATATATATAAAAATGAATAAAAAAAACATAATATGATCTGTTCTATAGCCCATCTGCTTTTACTTAGTTTTTTTTTATTATTCATAAGACAACCTTTCAGTTTTGTAAATATTCTAGTAATAGTGTTAAGTCTTACTTTAGGTTAAACGTTTTTGAGAATTAGAGCACCCAGCTAAAATAAATGTTATGTCCTTGATTGATAAAATCTGGATTAAGGATATTTTATTTTATTTTGTTTTATTTATTTTTTTTTTTTTTTTAGTTTCCCCCCTGAGGGATTGCCACCTTATTGTGGTCAGGGGGTTTGCGTGCCTCAGTGACCTTAAGAGCTATACCAGCAGGAGCTTAGTCTTCAAGTGGGACACCCAAATTGGACAGGTCTGAAGGTAGAGGCCTGACAAAGTGCAATCCACTTCTCCAGGCTTTGGACACAGCTAACAACACAATTCAGCAAGGAAAATACTGTTACTATAAGCACAGGGAAAAAAACAGTGCTCGAACATGATGTGTACACATGATGCCCCCTTCACATTTCTGACTGCCCCCCCATATGTGCCTGTCTAGAACCGGCCCTGAGTAACAGTATTTCAAGTATGCTATTATTTTAACTATAGCAATATCAGAAGAACAACTTAGTCCAAATTAATTAATTCTTTGATATAAATACTAGATTTGTCAACATTTTAAATTAAATGTTAGACTTGTTTATCCAACGTCAACTATTGAATCAACTGAGAAATTTTGTGAGAAAATGAAAGAAGGAATCTGTACCAAAACATCTCAATATGCTCAACAGATTAACCCAAAATAATTTTTTGTTATATAAACCTTTAATTTAGCTTTTCTGTAGCCTGTTGTTTTTTCAATATTCAGTTTTTGTTTACATTATCTTTTGGCACTTATTGGCTTATAGATGGGCAGAGACACATTAGCAACAGCTTAATACAAAGAGTTAACTTTTAGTTTAATTTTAGATTAAACTAGTTTATCATGTTTACGGAAACTGACCATAGAGTTTTTGTCAGCATCTGATGATTTCGACATTACAGAAAATACCACGACATGAATGGTGAACGATTATATCAAACGGGTAATTTGCCAGCAATAAATCCATGGAGACGGAGGCTTTTTTATCACATCACCCTCATAAAGTTGTGCGTCAGTGTAATTTCAGTATACAGACCAGGTGGGTTGTTATAGTGATCCTGCTTATATAATATATAGGATATCCGACATGAAGAGAGGTATAAAACAGACAGATGAGGGGAGAGTGACTAGTCAAAGTGCCAAGATATCCAGCCATTCTTAACAGGTCAGTTTACATGATACATTTCGTTTTGTAAATTCACTTACCATGTACAGTAACAAGAACTTTGTTACATTTATTTTTATTTCATTTTCCTATTTTTAACTGGTAATAATTTTATTATTAATTTTTTTACAGTTATCTCCTTCCACGATTAAACAGTTTTTCTAAAAATATATTTTATTTACTTATTTATTTTATAGATGATTGATTATCCCAGTCACTCTCTGAGTTGATTAATATCTGAGCCATGTATAGAAACACCGTTATCTTTGGGATCCTGCTCTGTTCAGGTATGGTTTGTCTTTTCTTGTTTTTTGTTTTTTTTTGTGAACTATAAATGTATTATTCAGCAAGGCACTAAATTGAGCAATACAGTCAGCTGAAACTATATACTATATCTAGAGATGAATAACTCTTGGTTGTTCCTTGTTTTTTTTTTTGTTTTTTTTCCAGTGGTCTTCACTTTTGGTTTTAGTACAGAATCTACTAGTACTGCTACTAATGATACAGCTATAACAACTGCAATGATGTCTGAAAACACTGAGTCTGACTCCACACACACAAGCCAGTCTTCTTCATTCACATTCATGGATCCATCCACTACACAGAACCAGACCAACAGCTCAGTCGGTGAAACTCCTGAAGAACCGCAAGGTTTAACATCAGGCCAGATCGCCGGTATAGCTGTAGGATCCATCGCTGGGGTTGCAGCTCTGGGTAAGTGGTCACAGAACGATTTCTAATTTATTTGTGCACAATGTCTGTGTAAGATCTTAAAGGGGTAATGAACTGCCTTTTTAAATTATTTTGCACTGTTCTCTGAACAAGTTCATACTGATGTGTTCTGGAACTTTATTAAAAAGTAAAGTTTATCCACTCTTTCCAACTTGGCACTGCACAGCATCTTGTTGTCTTTGGAGCCATCTTTATGTATTTCTCTTGTACTTTTGGAATTATTAAAAACCGTTTTGCTTATCCACATCTCCGTCGTTCCTCCCAGCACAGTTCATGACAAGACTTGACCGGACAAACAGTTTATTGCGTATCTCTGTACATTTTAGGGTGGCCTTTTATTGTGGCCAGCCTAAGGCACACCTGTGCAATAATCATGCTGTCTAATCAGCATCTTGATATGTCACACCTGTGAGGTGGATGGATTATCTCAGCAAAGGAGAAGTGCTCACCAACACAGATTTAGACAGATTTGTGAACAATATTTGGGAGAAATAGGCCTTTTGTGTACACAGAAAAAGTCTTAGATCTTTGAGTTCAGCTCATGAAAAAAATGGGGGCAAAAAGAAAAGTGCTGTGTTTATAATTTTGGTCAGTGTACATATGGCTTTAAAAAATAGTTTGAGTTTGAAAAATTCCACATGAATTAACTGTCATAAACAGTCTGTTTATTAATTATAATACAGTAATAATAGCCCTCTATCCTAATAGTTTTTATCATATTATGTTATTGTTTTTAAGGTTTTAACAATATAAAACAAACCACACAGAACATAAGTCCTCTTAATTCATTCTAAACATTATCAGCAGAACAGTTACTCAAAAAATATTTTAATAAAATAGTATTTTTTAACTAAGTAGGGAAATATGTGAACCAGTAACTTCAGGCTGTTTATTTTATGAGTTTGGGAGGGGAAAAAACACCTAGTTTATTACTTCAGGGCTAACTGTATGTCATGTGTTTTCAGAGTACACAATGGATGTACACAAACTTGACATATCAGTTTGTACACATTATGTAATACCAATATTATGTAATACCAAATACACAGCAGATGGCAAGCTAGTATACCATCTCTATTAATAACCACAAACTAATAAAATACCTGTAAATACCTCAAACTTCTTATTGCACTGTCAGCCTAATCAATATTGTCTTGCTCTGTCTAGGTGGAGGGATATTCGCTGGACTGAAGTACACTGGAAAACTGGGTGGCTAATTTGACTCTAGCTTAACACACTGAATTTCATCATACTATAATCATTTATTTTTTTTAATACACAATTTGCAAATTTTTTGCAACATTTTTTTTTGTAAGTCTATTCGTTTTTATATGTAGCGCTATGTCATCTGACAAAAATCACTCTAATGTGGATGGACAGTGGGAGTTTTTCTCAGAGGAAACTCTTTCAGAAGTAACTTTTTTGAGCCATTTTTGACATCAGTGAAGTCAGCTCTTCACTTCACATGGTGTCCCTGCAGAGTAACCACTGGTGTAGATCATCACATTAACTATGAACACAATACACTAATTTTTGACATCTGCAAAGATTCTCTTGAACACTTTTATCATTTAAAATCTAAGAAATGTATTTTTTTGTGATTTTGTTTTTTGTTTGTGCTATATTTTCAAAACCTTGAACTACACTGTATTTCTCTTGTTTTTATAATTTGATAATAATCTACATTTTGTCTCTATATTTGCAGAGTTATCATTTTATGACATGGCCATTAGCAGCCATGAGTTGGCATGAACGTCATGTGTACATTTATGATATGTCTGTATTTTCTTTATGTAAACATGAGCAATACTGAGGCTGTATTCTGGGAAAACAAAGCACTGGGTGGTATGTGTGTTTTTTCTGTATGTAACAACAGAATTTGCGAGTTATAATAGGAACAGCACATAGGAGGCAGAATTATACATCAGAGTGTTCAGTCACACAGCAGGTAAAAGAGCTCTCTATCTCTGTCACCATCCAAACAGAACAGCACATCAAATATTTATCCCTCCCTCCAGCAACTGCTTTATAAACACTATCCAGTTTAATCCCTCATGCTGTGCATCTTTGAATGCACAGGAAGATACAGACAGAGTTAGTCCTCAATTGGCTCTGACCTGCAACACCTCATTTGTAAAGCTGATATTTATGTCATTGTGGGATTTTATATATATATACATAAATTATATATCATTGTATTACCTTTTTTTTGTGCATACAATAGCAACAAAACATATTTGGATGCTAAAGTCACACTTAAAGGTGACCTATTATGCCCCTTTTTACAATAAGTCTGTGAAGTTTCAGCTCAAAATACCCCACAGATCATTTGTTACATCATTTTGAAAACGCCCATTTTGAGTGGAAACTGAAACACTGTTTTCGTGCATTTCTCTTTAAATGCAAATGAGCTGCTGCTCCCCGCCCCCTTTTCCAGAATAAGGCTGTGCCTTTACAGCATGTACCTCAGATATTCTGCTAAAAAACATCTGTTTGGTTTTAATTATCATGTCTATCATGCTGAAATCATGTGTTTTAAAGCCATATCAGTTTAAACCATAGGCCCAGAGCTACTCATGATTTTGTCTGAGCTATGAAAAATCAAAGAATTCATATTTTTTCATTTTATTTATATTGTTTATTTTATATTGAATATATATTGTTATATTCTTATTGTTTAAGTGGATAGAATAAGCACATTTTGAGTAAATTAATTTCAGTTTAAGCCTCATATCTTCGCAAGTCACGACTCATGATTCTCAACTTGTCTTGACAGAGAGGATTCTTTTAAGAGAGCTTTTAAATAGCTTGTAGATGTGCAGTGCACATTTTACTTTCACTTTCAAATTAGCGGCAATTCAGCGTCAGTTGCTTGAATCCCATTCAAGCAACAGCAAAATACAATGTTAAACTCACTTAGGCAATAAATTAATCATGGAACTTTTATTAACAAAATGAATAAAAATAGTTTAAACCATGCTATATCAATAACATTATAATTAACAAATAACTTAGGCTAGGCCTACATACATTTTAAATAGCCTAGTATACAAAACTGAAAATTGGTAAACACGGTGGAACCAAATAAATATAAGCAACGTAGAACATTTATTAGCAAAACGAATAAGAATGAAATTACACAAAGCAAAATCAGCAAACACTGTAGGGCCAAATAAATAAGAAACCAATGTTCAAAAAAACTTACCACCATAACACCATAGATAAATGGCAAAAGTCAACAAGCTTTTCAAAATAAAAAACATTGTCAATCTTCCACTATCATCTTGTCTGTCTCGCCTGACCTCACTCTTTTTGTCGGTCAGCTTAGCACTCTGCTGGTTGATAAATAAAATCTGATCTGCGATGCGACTGTGGTTCGGCACTCTGCACTGAGCAGCCACATTCAGCTTTATTTGTAGTGTCTGTTCTCCAACTGTATTAAATAATATTTTATTACTATAAAAAAATCAAAACGACGGTTGGTGCCGCGGTGGGCAAGTGACCAAACCGGTTATTTTAATTTTAAATAAAATTGAATAATGTTACATAAATTATGTTAAAAATATATATGAATAATGTACACATATATTAATTGCATATGGCATATATTTAATTTTCCTGAAATAATTTGTATTCTTCATATTTCTTTTATGACTTTTATGAGGTTTCATCTGGTATACTCTTTAACACAAGCTCTGATAGCTCGGTTCAAATGTCATTTCACTAGTTGACAGTCATTTAAGATTTGGTGATCCAAACTTGCTAATGATGTGGGAACACAAATTGGAAAAGCATATGTTGTCCATAAGGACGTAATGGCATCTCTCATAAAGGTGTGCATCTTTACAAAGTAAACAATGGTCTAAAAAACACTTAGCCTCTTCGCTAATTAGCACACGAAATACCATTGGTATACCACGTCCGCCGCCTCACCGGAAGTTGTACCCACATTCTTTTTTACAGTAGCGCCCACCGGAAACTTGTGGGTTGGGTTTTCTGAGCACACACATTCGAAGCATGCGCACAGAAAGCAGCTGTCACACAGCATGTGATTACTAAACAAAGTTCTCTTTCATGTCTTATTGCACTTAAACTGTCAAATACACACAAGTTTATGTTAAAAACACACAGGAGTTACAAAACAGTTGGTTATGTCTGTGAAGGTGAACAGCTGGGAAAGAAATTGCATGTTTATATTAGATCTGTGTGGCAGCCGCGTAATATATAGTAAATAAATCAATAAAACCACTGCTATCTTGTTTCCTCTGAGGTTGGGACTCTAAATAGTGTTCTGTGCTCGTCTGTGCATCTTACTAGAGAACAGTTAGCATGCTTCGCTCAAACTTTTGCTATGGCTTCCCTGGTGAAAAAACCAGCATATGCTGATAGGTATGTTTTGATCCTGGAATGCTGGTTAGGTAGGTTTTGATGTTGGTTTAAGCTGGTCCTTTGCTGGTTTTTGCTGGTCATGTTGCTGGTCAAGGACCAGAATGAACCAGCAAAGGACCAGCATAAACCAGCTAAGGACCAGCTTAAACCAGCATCAAAACCTACCTACCAGCATATGCTGTTTTTTTCTCCAGGGTTTAGAACCGTTGTCACTTGTGAAAACAAAATGGTGGCGCCAGTAGTATAAAATAAATGCCAAGAAATATTCAGTACAATAACATTTATAGACCTGTGGCCACTGTAAATTAGAGAGTGGTATGATGTTTACTGTGGTCAATGTTACAAAACCCCTCTGACTGATGTATATGCTTTAGTCTTGACTGACTGTGTCAAGATCAGAGATTAGAAGTGTATGTTTTAATGTACAGGTTAAGAAAAGGGCAGCTGGGTAAGAGCAGTTTGTCACTACCGCTGAAAAAGGGATTGAGTTACTAGTGGCACAGTCAGCCAGTGGAAGTGAGATAATTCTCTCCTTCTTCTCACAAATTGAGTTCTTCTCAAACAGATCATCTGTCTTAGCCTGGAAACCTAATCTGAAAAAGCACTAAGAGCACACACATAGACACAAAGGTACAAGCTGTCTAAGGACATGTCTGATTGAAAAATATACACTTGCATGTACAGTATATAGGGATTTGAGGTCCTCGTTTGTATATAGGTATATTCCAAAAAACATGCATTAATTGCTGCTACATTATGAGAGCTTTTCTGTCTACACACACACACACACACAGACATACACTAATGACCTAATAAGCTCAGTGCCACAGTAAGTAAGATGTGAGTTTCTCCACTTACAGGTCGTTGTGAGGAGGGTGGTGACTAGGAGCATTTGTGTGTGTAAGTAAAGAAGCGAGGACTAACGTCGCCCTCTAGCGACCGTACACTGGTATAGAGGATGGAAATGAGTTATGACAAATTTATTTAATTTTATTTGCATATTAAATATAAATATAACACAATAAAAAATGGTAAAATAAAAAAAATATTTATTATAAAATAATTTAACCACATTGACACTCATTCTAAAATTTGGGAATGGTAAAAATATGGAAGGTCTCTAATGCTATCTAAAAATGCATTTACTTGATCAAAAATGTAATAGTAATACTGTAAAATCTTATTACAGTTTAAAATAACTCTTTTCTATTTTAATATATATTGTCATTTATTACTGTGATGTTACAGCTGAATTTTCATTCAGCTCATTGCTACAATCATTACTCCAGTCTTCATTGGTACTTGATCCTTCAGAAATCACTCAAATATGTCGATTTGGAGCTCAAGAAACATTACTTTTACATTTTTATCAATGTTGAAAGCAATTGAACTGTGTGAGGAAAAAAACTTTTGTAACTTAATGACTCCATACTGTCACTGTTGATTTAAAGGGTTCACCCAAAAATTGAAATTCTGTCATTAATTACTCACCCTCATATCGTTCATCTTCGGAACACATGCATTGATGTCACTTTCCCGCTGGAACACGCCCCTTCAGCCTGTCTGAGTGGCAAAAGATCTGCTTTATGAATGAATTTAATAGGGAAGCTCCGAAAATGCTAGTAAAACAAAACAGTAATCATTTTGCTGGACTTGATATAATGTTACTTACAACTTACCAAATATCCAGTGGTCCATGGATACTGGTATGCAGCCAAAGCAGAATTGCCTGTGAACACATTTTGTAAATACGAAATAGGCTGATCTAAACCCCGGTGATCACTTCTCCTTTGCCGAGATAATCCATCCACCTCAAAGGTGTGGCATATCAAGATGCTGATTAGACAGCATGATTATTGCACAGGTGTCCCTTAGGCTGGCCACAATAAAAGGCCACTCTAAAATGTGCAGTTTTACTGTATTGGGGGGGTCCAAAAACCAGTCAGTATCTGGTGTGACCACCATTTGCCTCATGCAGTGCAACACATCTCCTTCGCACAGAGTTGATCAGGTTGTTGATTGTAACCTGTGGAATGTTGGTCCACTCCTCTTCAATGGCTGTGCGAAGTTGTTGGCAGGAACTGGAACACGCTGTCGTATACGCTGATCCAGAGCATCCTAAACATCCTCAATATGTGACATGTCCGGTGAGTATGCTGGCCATGCAAGAACTGGGATGTTTTCAGCTTCCAGGAATTGTGTACAGATCCTTGCAACATGAGGCCGTGCATTATCATGCTGCAACATGAGGTGATGGTCGTGGATGAATGGCACAACAATGGGCCTCAGGATCTCGTCATGGTATTTCTGTGCATTCAAAATGCCATCAATAAAATGCACCTGTGTTTGTTGTCCAAAACATACGCCTGCCCATACCATAACTCCACCGCCACCATGGGCCACTTGATCCACAACCTTGACATCAGCAAACCGCTCACCCACACGATGCCATACACACTGTCTGCCATCTGCCCTGTACAGTGAAAACCGAGATTCATCCGTGAAGAGAACACCTTTCCAAGGTGTCAGACGCCATCGAATGTGAGCATTTGCCCACTCAGGTCGGTTACGACGACGCAGTCAGGTCAAGACTCCGATGAGGATGATGAGCATGCAGATAAGCTTCCCTGAGATTGTTTCTGACAGTTTGTGCAGAAATTCTTTGGTTATGCAAACCGATTGTTGCAGCAGCTGTCCGGGTGGCTGGTCTCAGACAATCTTGGAGGTGAAGATGCTGGATGTGGAGGTCCTGGGATGGTGTGGTTACACGTGGTCTGCGGTTGTGAGGCCGGTTGGATGTACTGCCAAATTCTCTGAAACGCCTTTGAAGACGGCTTATGGTAGAGAAATCAACATTCAATTCATGGGCAACAGCTCTGGTGGACATTTGTGGCATTGTGCTGTGTGATAAAACTGCACATATTATAGTGGCCTTTTATTGTGGCCAGCCTAAGGCACACCTGTGCAATAATCATGCTGTCTAATCAGCATCTTGATATGCCACACCTATGAGGTGGATGGACACAGATTTACACAGATTTGTGAACAAAATTTGAGAGAAATAGGCCTTTTGTGTACATAGAAAAAGTCTTAGATCTTTGAGTTCAGCTCATGAAAAAAGGGGGCAAAAACAAAAATATAGTGTTTATAATTTTAATCAGTATATATGGTCATATCAGCCAGCCTAAAATCTTATATAGCTTTTGTCAGTGTTTATTTAAAAACATCCAGTTATGCAGAAGTTAAGATGGTAAATATTTAAATGAGTTGCCAATACGATATTTTATAATACAATATATTTTTACCGCAATGTTCAGCATATTAACATGAAATGATATCTGTGTTTCGCCACCTGGAGTCCATTTGTTTCTTTGAATTTCAGCGATCCATTTGCTTTGCTTTTCTGTAGCTTTTGGCAGCCTGTAAAAATATACCTCAGGTTCTTGTCAAATCTTTTTGTACAGTTTTTCTTTGTGTGTTCTTCTGTCGCAGCTCTCCAAGTATTCACGCTGAAACCAATGCTGCCACTCAGTCAGGGTTGCCAGGTTTTCACAACAAAACTCGCCCAATTGCTACTCAAAACTAGCCCATTTGGTGGGTAATATACACATTTTTGAGGGGCTCCCCCGGTAAAATTTGCATTACAGGGGATAAACATCACGTTTTTGGGGTCACTTCAAAACAACAGTGTTATAGTAGCCCAATTCAACAGGAAAACCACAGACTTGGCAACACTGCACTCAGTCTTTTTGCCACTCAGTGGGCAGAGCCGCATAGTAACTGCAATGTTCTCAGACCCAGAAACATAGTAAAGACATCATTAAAATAGCCCATGTGACGTCGGTGGTTCAGCTGTAATTTTATGAAGCTACAATAATAACTTTTGTGTGCAAAGAAAAATAAATGACTTTATTCAACAGTTCTTCTCTTCCATGTCACATGGACGCGCATGCGTCATTATTTTTGTTTTCTTTGTACAAAAAGGATTTTTTGTAGCTTCATAAAGTTACGGCTGAACCATTGATGTCACATAGACTATTTTAACAACGTTCTTACTACGTTTCTGGGTCTGGGAACATGCTGTCTATGGAAGGTTAGATCTTGGATTTCATCAAAAATATATTTATTTGTGTTCCAAAGATGAACGAATGTCTTGCGGGTTTGGAATGACATGAAGGTGAGTAATTGATGACAGAATTTTCATTTATTGGGTGAATTCCCTGCTAAAAAAAAAACCCCAAGCTAAAACCAGCCTAAGTTGGTTGGCTGGTTTTTAGCTGGTCATCCAGCCTGGTCTTAACTGGTCAGCAGGCTGGTTTTAGAGGGGTTTTGGCCAGGCTGGTCAGGGTGGGAGATCAGCTGGAACAACCACCTAAAACCAGCTAAGACCAGCCAGCCATCTTAGACTGGTTTTAGCTGTTTTTTTATTCAGCAGGGTTAACCCTTTAATGCATCCTTGCTGAATTTACAAAAAAAAATGCATCACCTCCTATAAAAACATCTTGACCCCAAACAACAAATTTAGTTTTAGTTGTTTATGCAAAAAAATTATAATTCACCAAGTCTTGCAGTACATTAGTCATATTTTCTTAAGATTTCCATAAACCATAACTGATTACGTGGGCAACACAACTTACTGGTAAGTGACTTTATAGTTTTTTAATGCTCCATTTCTAAAGCTCTATAATTTATAATCACTACACACACACAATCTAATGTAGTAATGCAGACAGTCCACAATTATTTCTCTAGACATTTGCTTTTATTCATATTCACTTCTTTTTAAAAAGCCAAGAGCTCTTGATATGCGGTACACTATTCACATTTCAGACACAAAATTACCACTCATTTAAAATCTCTCTGTAGAAAAAAACATTGTCTGGTTCAAGCACAATGATAAGCTACATTCACAACATTCACATCATAAATAGAGAAATAATACATAAAGGCGCACGCACACACATACATACATACACCCTCCTGGTGGCTTCTTATTTGATGAAGACTCATTCTCAAATGAAACTGAATATTGTAGTCCCTGACAGAATGAGAAAAACATATTAAGGCCTCTTTCATATCTTGTATTGCCCCTGGAGGAACACATTGAGTCAGCAAATGCCTAAAGATGGAATACTTCATATTCTCCTGGAGATGGACCCTTTTCACAGCTCCAGTAGCAAAAGAAAAAAAATCCATGTTAGCATTTCCGTGACTTTCCAAAGCTGGTCAGAAGAACTCTGTGTTGGCTTCATGGTGATAAAACACTGGAAACGCATCATTCTGCTCTGTGAAAAGGGTCCAGGTTTTCTTTTGGGTTTTACAACTCCCGGCCACCAGGGGGCAGTCATACAATCTTCTCTGTAATGGTGAGAGTTTTTGGAAGGGGCACAGTCATGCATCAGCGTAAAACTAAGCCCTTCCCATGTGCATATTCTGTTGAAAATCAGCAAATCAAGCAAAGCGGAGACATATCTCGAAGGAACATATCTGTTCGAAATAGTAAACAATCCACTGAACAATCCAAGCATCATTTACACAGTTGACCTACATGGTCCCTCAGCAAGATGACCTCTTATTTAAATTAGTAGCAATTAGCTTGAAATTAAGTTAAACATTGAACTCATGTTAATAAATTAAGTAAGGGATGGGGATTGTTTGAGTCGTGCTGACTGTCTGTAGAGCCGGACGGCTCCGGTTACACAGTGCATAGAGTCCTACAGTATCAGTCCGGAGACTGACTCGTACACACACAAATACACACGCACACAGTCCTGCTCATTCGAGAGAGGTAGTAGTTCATGTTCCTCTGTCTGTCTTTGTCCATTTCAGTTTGTTAAATCCATCCCCAGTGCAGCAGCCTCTTTCAAGGGGAGTGATGGACGGAGGAGCCCTTACGGTGAAGCTCATTCTGGGCTTGGATTAAACTTTCATCCCAGGCTTCATTCCACTTCATAGACCACGACCATTATTCGGTTCCGGTATGTTTTTGGCCTTGGTTAAAAGGCCTGGGATAAAGTCCCATGGTCCTTCAAGCATGTAGACCCTGACCAAGATTTAGTTCAACAGCAGCAAAAGGGTTTCATTTATCCAAGGCTTGTCCATTTCAGGCTTAATCACATGCGCGAAGAGGTCGCAGATTCGTAAAACAGCACATATGCGTCGCTGCTGCGCACCTGGCTGGATGACATGGGGCTCACCCTGAAATACAGACAGAAATGAGACGTCAGCTAAACAATGTCTCAGCATCAGCATCTACATACACGTACATTAACACGTAAGGAAAAACAGCACAGGCTACTAAACAATGTATCCTATAACAGTGTAAATATACACTACTGTTCATTAAGACTTTTTTGTTAAAGAAATTAACACAATTCATACATTTTATGCAGGAAGGATGCATTAAATTGATTAGTGACAGTAAAGACATTTATAATGCTACAAAAATGATATTTCAAATAATTATATTTCAAATAAGTGCTGTTCTTTTGAACTTTGTTCAAAAATATAAATGGTTTCCACAACAAAATATTAAGTAGCACAGTTGTTTAAGATGATAACAAGAAATGTTTCTTGAACTTCAAATCAGCATATTAGAACATTTTTTAATACACTGAAATTGAAAATAACTGTTTTTTTTGGCCTTTTTGTCTTTATTGAGATAGGACAGATCAAGTGGGAGAGAGAGAAGGGGGTGGGATCAGGAAAGGTCTCTATTTCAGATAAATGCTGTTCTTCAGAACTTTCTATTCATCAAAGAAACCTGAAAAAATTATACTCAGCTCTTTTCAACGTAAGAATAATAATAAATGTTTTTGAGCAGCAAATCAAATTATTACAATGATTTCTGAAAGATCATGTGACTGGAGTAATGATGCTAAAAATTCAGCTTTGAAATCACACAAATAAATTACATTTTAAAATATATTCAAATGGAAAACAGGTATTTTAAATAGTACAAATATTTCTAAATTTTACTGTTTTGCTGTACTTTGGATCAAATAAATGCAGGCTTGGTGAGCAGAGGAAACTTCTTTAAAAAAACATTAAAAATCAGATTAGGATATGTTTGATGAAATCGCAGAGCTTTTTGACCCTGCATAGACAGCAATGCAACTACCACGTTCAAGGCCCAGAACGGTAGTAAGGACATCGCTAAAATAGTCCATGTGACATCAATGGTTCAACCTTAATTTAATGACGCTACAGGAATACATTTTGTGTGCAACGAAAACAAAAAACATGATTTTATTCAACAATTTCTTCTCTTTCATGTCAGTCTTCTGCTAATGCAGGAGTCGGCAAGAAATTGAGAAAAGAAATTTTGAATAAAGTCGTTATTTTTGTTTTCTTTGCACACCAAAATTCTCGTAGCTTCATAAAATTACATTTGAACCACTGATGTCACATGGACTATTTTAACAATGTCCTTACTACCTTTCTAGCCTTTGAACGTGGTAGTTGTGTTGCTGTCTGTGCAGGGTCAGAAAGCTCTTGGATTTCATCAAAAACATCTTAATTTGTGTTCTGAAGATGAACAAAGGTTTTACAGGTTTTGGAACGACATGAGAGTTAGAAATTAATGACAGAATTTTCATTTTTTTAAACAGTAATGCAAACACTATTACTCCACAATCAAACTTTTTTTAATACTAATTTGTTATGTCTGTTTACCTGGAGTCGTTGTACGTGTACCATTCTCCTGTGCAGGGATTGCGGCAGTACGCTGTGTAATGGCCACCCAAAGATGTACCGGTGTGATTGGACACAGCATACAGATTATAAACTGCATTTGCTGTGACGAGAAGAGAAGAGAAGCAACAGCAATTAAACACAATTATCCTGGAGCTACAGTAAAAACCGCATTGCTCAAACTACTGTACAGAATACAGATGCAATGAATGACACTGCAGAACTTACCGCTGTTATCAGAGGCAAATTCCCTGAGGTCCAGCTCTTTGAGGGGGAAGTTTACAAAGGTGGAGAGTTTGCTGGTTCTGACTCGACACTCAGAGAAACGCTTCAGATCTGAGATAGTTGGAGAGTCAAGGGCAAATACTCACAGCATTTCACCAAATCCAAAACTTAATTATGTTACACATTTAATTGATCAATACACAATGGTAAATAAGACTGAAATGCTTTAGATGAAAATTTGTTTAAAAAGGATACGAAGCACCAAGATTTTAGGAAATTTCTGAATGGTAAATTTCTTCGTGCATTTCCTTCTGGTTTTACATCTGTGGCATGTCTGTATGAAAAAAGATATGCAGTTAAAATTTGTCTAAACATATTTTTATTTAAAGATAGATAGATGCCAAATATACTTTATACTTTACTTACTGGTCTCTCATTTCCATCTAGTACATCTTCCTTGGTGAAAAGTCGAAGGCAATCCATCAAACTTACTTCTCCTGATGTCTAAGGAAAAAAAGAAACACGCATGTTAACACACACATGTTGCCATGTCAATAAGTGTGTGTTTAAGTGTGCCAGTGTTTATACTAACCTTAGTGATAGGCAGGGACAGATCCCAGAATGGATCAAACACAGTCGAGCAGAAGCCACACTCGCTGCACGTCAGAGAGCTTTTCAGCTGACCAACAAACAGATCTGTGAAAAAATAAATAAATAAAATAAACATTATCACTTTATAACCAGAGCAGGGAACACAGACAAAAACACACACACACACACACACACACACACACACACACACACACACACACAGAGCGAGACTGTAGCTGGTGTTAATATAGCAGGTCAACTCACCGACTACTTTGCTGTCCTCGCTCTCCAGGTACTTGTTCCACATTCTCTTGCCTTTTTCGTCGTCCCTGAAGATAAAACACACTTAATTTAAGACCCCAGACAGACTGCTTGCTATTACTGTCAGATTGCAACAGTTTAACCACACACACTACAGGTGATTCATCTGTTACATCAATCACCACATTTTTGGTAGTGAATGAAATATGCACAACTTTTCAAAAGTTTGAAATAAGTCTCTTATCCTCACTTGCATTTTTGATTAAAAAAAAAATACAGTAAAAACAGCAATACCGTGAAATATTATAGTTACAAATAAGGGTTTTAAAATGTCATTTATTACTTTGATGGCAAAGAAAATATGCTGCTTTGGTGCTCAAGAAACATTTCTTATTATAGTCAGGGTTAAAAACAGTTGTTCTGCTTAATACTTTCATGAAACTATGATACTTTAAGGAATAGAACAGCATTTATTAGAAATAGAAATCATGTATAACTTTAAAAATGTGACCATGGATCACAAAACCATTCATAAGGGTCCATTTTAGGACAATATTTGGCCAAGATAAACTATTTTAAAATCTGGAATCTGAGGGTGCAAAAAAAAATCTAAATATTGAGAAAATCCCCTTTAAATTTGTCCAGATGAAGTTATCAATGCATATTACCAATCAAAAAGTAAGTTTTATACATTGCCCTCCAAAAGTTTGTGTATTTACAGTAGGAAATTTACAAAATATCTTCATGGAACATGATCTTTACTTAATATCCTACTGATTTTTGGCATAAAAGAAAAATCGATAACTTTGACAATGTATTTTTGGCTATTGCTACAAATATACCCGTGCTACTTACGACTAGTTTTATGGTCCAGGGTCACAAATGTCTTTACAGTTTGATTAGTTTAATGCATCCCTGCTGAATGAATCTTTAAAAAAAAAACCTTACTGACTCCAACCTTTTGAACAATTTAGTACGTTTTTAGAGCAAACCGGAGCATTTACTTACGAGAGGTGATCAAAGTCCTCCATAGGGGATCTGGGTTTCACAGTCACTCTGTTTACTTCATTATGAAGCCCGTCCAACAGAAACCGCAAGAACTCCTGAGCATCCTGCTGACTGCAGGACAGAACAGAGAGGTTGATTTTTAAGAGGGTTTCAGCTCAAAACTACATATGAAAGAATGCAAGTAAATTATGTGTTTGCATGATGCAAAAGCTTTTACTGTAGCGCTAACTTACTTGTAGCCAACAAAGCGAGGGGCATATTTCTGAATCTGCATTTTGAAGTCAGAAGGGCTGATGGCCTCACTGCTAGCTGATGTCCAAAGAGTCTGAGTGAGCTTGGCAAACTCTGAAAGCAGAAAAACACATGCATTTGGAGGCATATGACTAAGACGCAGCACCCAAAGGCTCTCCTATCCCTATGATAAATCGAATGCTCTACTATATGAACTGGCAAACGTGTCTCTTACCCTCCATCAGCGCAGCTTTGGCCCTGCAGTTGTTGTTGAGGTCGGTGCGGTGCGTGTTACGCAGACAGTAGTCCCTCAGGTCATGAGTGTTGCTCAGACACTGCAGAATGGAGTTCATGAAACACTGCAGAGAAACATTTGAAAAAGGAGAACGAGATGATTACTCAGCATACAGAGTCTGCAGTACTCTTGGACAGATGTAAAAACAGATATTTTCATCTGTATTGTGACTTTTTTTCTATTATTTTAATGTTAAAAAACATTTAAATCCCCTACATTCTAACTTTAAAGGAAAAGTTCTTCATTTTTGAAAGGCGTATGCTCTGACATAAGGGTGGGTAAATATTGACAGAATTTCTAATGAATTTATATGAACTATACATAGCATACTTACAGTATTTCCCAGATTCCTGAGGCCCACCAGACCCTGAGCATTCTTTGAGTTCTGTAAAAGAAAGGGAAGAAAGAGTGAGCTTATTGAATCCAATGACACTTGAGAGTTATACCAATTTTATTTTTAAAATAAATTCAAATATGACTAATGCACATCTCACTTAGGCCACATTATTTGTTTGTCACCGAAACTCACAGTGAAGTGAAAGTGCATGTTTCTAGAGACTTGCATACCACAAAAATGTTTATAATAATATAATATTACATGAAAAAAATACTGTACATATATGTGTTGTATAAGCGCATGTGTTCAATATCATGTTTCGAGGACATAGCATGTGAGCTGACCAAAGTGTTTTCTCTAGGTTATTAAATGGCATGTTAGCAGATTTAGACAGGGACCCCTGCTGTTGAAGATTTGACGCAAACAAATGATGCCCATCTGCCACACCACAACAAAAACAACTATAAGCAATTTATTCAACTAGGGATGAACCATTAGTCAGGTTTACTCATACAGAGATATATGAAAATCTCGCATTTTACCCAATTTAGACAGCTGGGAATGGTGATTATGATTTCACACGTTTGATATTCTCGACATAAGTCAGCCTGTTGACCATGACATAACACGGATCGCTCCAGAGAACATGGACAATGCGTCAGAGGTTTCTCAGTATGAATCTCACGAATGAAACTGACACACTCAGAATCAGTGATATCGAGGCCTGGAATAGCAGCGCTCATTTTCATGTGCGTCATTCACTGATTGCAGTGTTAACTGTGTGATTTTACAATTGTGTCAGTGATGCTCGGCAGAACTCAGCGAAGTTGCAAACAGCCCATTGGACAGGTCATTTTAAAGACGGAGTGTTTGAAAAAGCATGTGTGAAGTTGCTGGTGGGTTTTAAGCAACTTTGAAATCAGTGATGCTGTTGTTAACAAACTGTTAAAAATAAATTCCATTACTTAAACTGAAGCTGAAATACAATAATAATATAACAAAATACTGTATATTAAATTAAATCAAACGCTACCAGTCAAACGGTTTTAATTTTTAAGAGGTTTTTAATGTTTTTTAAAGAATTTTCTGCTCATCAAGCCTGCATTTATTTCATCCAAGATACAGCAAAAGCAGTAATATTGTGTAATATTTGTACTATTTAAAATAACTGCTTTCTATTTGAATATATTTTTTGGAATATATTTTTAAATATTTTATATAAATATTTTATTTTATTTTTTTGTTTTTTTTTTGAGGGGGAAAGAAATTATAGAAATCAATACTTTTATTTAGCAAGGATGCTTTAAATTGATCAATGATAAAGACATTTAAAATGTTACAAAAAAAATTCTATTTCAGATAAATGCTGTTCTTCTGAACTTTCTATTCATCAAAGAAACCTGAAAAAAGTTCTACTCAGCTGTTTTAAACAATAATAATAATAAATGTTTTTTTGAGCAGTAAATCAGAATATTAGAATGATTTCAGAAGCATCATGTGACTTGAGTAATGGTGCTTAAAATTCAGCTGTGAAATCACTGAAATAAATGACATTTTAAAATATATTAAAATAGAAAACACTTATTATAAATAGTAAAAATATTTCAAAATGTTTACTGTTTTTGCTGTACTTTGGATCAAATAAATGCAGGCTTGGTGAGCGGAAAATCTTCTTTTTTTTAAAAAACATTAAAAATCTTACTGTTAAAAAACTTTTCACTGATAGTGTATTTTAAACCATCTTTGGAAAAAAGTGTTTTTGTCAAAACAAAACAAAAATTAAACTAAACTAAACAAAAATAGAAAACAAACCAAAACATAAAGGAACAAAAAAACTATGTTTGACTGGTAATGTGTGTGTGTGTGTGTGTATAGCAAATATTGTAAACCTTACACATTTGCCTTTAACTAATTAAAGCTAAACTTGAAAAAAACCAAAAACAATAATAGTAATAATAAAAATGACTAAAGCACATAATACAAAATTACTAGAAAGTATGCATATAAATATATATAATGCAAATACCTAATTTAAAATATAAATAAATTATGTTATAGCATATAAAATAACAATAATACTTAAAAAATAAAATTAAATACTAAAATAACTGCTTGAAATATGTCAAAAACGAACTATTTTGGTGTTGACATGCTCTCTACAGATGAGTCACATGGACAGCATGTGATATTAGTGATACAACATGTTGAGTGTGTCACAAATTGTACACTAATGATGCTATTTATGGTTGTTTCATATCTAAAAGGTCAATAACAATTCATACACACATTCATACACTACACATGCAGGGGAGTGCCATACATCTGCCAAAAAGAATTTATATTTTATTTTATTTTATTTTGTATAAGTTCGTATTATTTTAGTACTATTTGAGTCATGTTGTTACAGTGTTTTTCCAAGCATATAGTTATGCAAGATATTACATTATTTGAAGTATTTTGAATGATAATCATTCAGTAGCATGGTATACTACCAATGTCAGAGTATGTTTTTGTAAGGGACCGATCAGATTACACTTCAATTAAAAGTAATGAAGCGCACCAATCAAACACCTTCTATTAGCACCTCTGAGACTAAGATGCATCAGGTTCAAACATGTTCAGCTGCGCGTTATCCCGGGAGTTTTTCTGTTATTCATATATTCATCCAAACATCTGATGCGATTTTTCTTCCCCAAAGAAGATGAGAGAGGGGGAACAGATGGTCCAAGGCATCACTCCGCTGCTACCGCTGCTGAGCCGGTCTCTGGCTTTCACACCCAGCTCTTGAACCAAACAGACTGGTATGACAACAGCCAGCACCCAGCAGCAGCCATGGGTACGGCAAGCGTGGGGAGTTCTGCCTCAAAAGCGATTGGGTAACAGGAGGAAGGCAGGATCTCACACTGGCTGTCTCTTCAAAGATCTTCAGAGAGCCGTGAGCTAATTGGCTGGCTTGAGTTGAAAGCGAGTGAGTAAGAACACTGTGTCCTGACCTTAGTTTCTGGAAGCCATGGCTGTCACCAGCATAAGAACTCTATGTGCTTTGCTGCCAAAAGGCTGGTCACATGAGACACAAGCATTTTATTCAAGAAGACCTCTAAGACTCAGCTCTTTTAGAATGTAACATGCATCTATCCACCATCCTTTGTGTCCTTGATTATTTGTAAACACTTCATAGCAGCTGAAATTTGTCCTATATTTCAGTACATCTACTATTCGAAAATAAAGAACACATTTGGGACATCTGAATAGAAATGTCTGATCAGAAATGGGATGAAGTAAGTCTAACTCAACCATCAATGTTGATGATAAGCCAGTCCTTACGCTGTTATCTCAACAATGACAATCTCCATGGGTGGGATAAAGAGTTTGTGCAAGGTCACAAACATGTGAAGAGCAGGACATTTAGTGATTCTTGGAATGTAATCGCATAGATACACCGATAAGATATCCTTCAGAAATGCACTGCTGACTTAGTAGTCCATTTGTTGCTGAATATTACTCAACTCTCTGATTATTTCTTTGTTGCATAACAAACACTGGTTACACTGGGAAATGTGGTTATCAACCACTCCAATAACTGATGTTAAACCCTGTGTTGCTGCAAACTACTGCAAATAAGGGCTGCTTTCCCATCATTAAAAGCCACATAACCGTTTCAGATGGATTCTTAGTCTAGTGGATTATTCATATTGTGTAATTCTAGCTGGCATTAACTGTTTCTTTTTCTTCTCTCTTACTGAGATTTTTTAATGTTTTTTTTAAAGAAGTCTGTTCTGCTCACCAAGCCTGCATTTATTTGATCCAAAGTACAGCAAAAACAGTAAAAAATTTAATTATCTAAATAAATGTATATAAAAATATACTTTATTCCTGTGGTTTCACAGCTGAATTTTTAGCATCATTATTCCAGTCACATGATTCTGTAACTTCTTCTGTAACATTATAAATGTCTTTATCATCATCTTTGATAAATTTAAAGCATCCTTGCTAAAATAAAAGTATTAATCTCTATAATACATATATATATATATAGATAGATAGATAGATAGATAGATGATAGATAGATACTGACTCTAAGCTATAGTGTATAATGTTACAAAAGCTTTTTATTTCAGATAAATACTAATCTTTGGATCTTTCTATTCATCAAAGAATCCTGTACTCAACTGTTAAAATGTTGATAATAACAATTTTAAAAAGTTTCTTGAACAGCAAATCAGCATACTAGAACAATTTCTGAAGGATCATGTGACACTAAAGACTGGAGTAATGATGCTGAAAATTCAGCTTTAAAATCACACAAATAAATTACAGTTTAAAATATATTCAAATAGAAAGCAGTTATTTTAAATAGTAAAAATATTTCACAATATTACTGCTTTTGCTGTATTTTGGATCAAATAAACACAGACTTGGTGAGCAGAAACTACTTCTTTAAAAAACATTAAAAATCTTACTGTTGATTGGTAGTGTATAAATAACAAAATATAGTATAAAAATAAACAACAAACTTATTGTAGGCCTATAATTTTACATCCAGCAGTATTCTAAAATGTTAAAAAAATAATTACATTTTTTACTCATAAAAAATATACAGCTGTCATTCTAATTTGAAAAAGGGCTCAGCATATTTGGGGTCCTTCAACATTTGTTTAATGTATGAAATCTAGTTTAAAGGTCATCTTAGTATGAATGTGAAGTTCAGCACAAACTTGTCACAGAAAATCATCCTAACAATTAGCCTTTCTAGGAGGTGTAATTTAGAAAGATCAACCACCGAACACTCCACAAAGAAGTGCTGGCATGCCTCTAGTTATCATTATGTATCCTGAACTACATCATAGATGATTCAGTATCGTTTTAATTTACGCTCTAATTAACCCTGGCTTCTCAATGAGTAATGCGTTGCCTCCTCAGCGCGACGCAACAGCTGCGCAGGTAGATGGCGTCAATCGCTCAATGCAAAACCAGCGGCTTAAAACGCAACTAAACGATGTCCTGTGTTACGTAACTAACACTCCTCACTAGGAACGTTTACATACTTTATGCATTACAGGCCGTAATACAGACACACACACACAAAAAAAAACTAAAGTTTCGATAATGAGGCAGCATTATGAGTTTGTAAACACGTTTAAGTAAAAGCTGTCATTTGGCAAGGTCAGACTGATCTGAACATGTGCTTTTGTTTGGAGGTCTGAGGTTCGGATGATTTCTACTTCAAATGCTACTGCGTTTTTCTAAAATGAGTGAGACTTGGTCTCTACAAAACAAATACGTGGATACAAAAAGTAGAAATTCCATAGAGTGGCTAAAATCGAACTTTTGTTTCAGAAGAAAGAACTCTCGCTCTATTTATTCCAATTGCAACTGTTGCGTGTTCATGTACATGTTACATTGATCTCCCATCTTCATCAGTGGAACTGAAACATCTAGTGTTACTCACCTCAGCACAGTACATTCCTTTCCTAACTTACCTCAATCAAATTATATCACTAATTGAGGTTTCTAAATTGCATGTTTGTATCCCCTAACAATATCAAAAACAAATCAACATATCTTCCAAGTTCAACAAGACCAAGCAATATTTATTTTGTGTGTGGCGTATTGATTTTCATGGGTCAGAAAGAAGCAAATCAGAGCTGGCCCTCAGTGATTTTACACATCTGCTTCCAAACTACTGTCTACTAAATAGTTGAGATAATAGTCTGCATGACTACAAAGCAATGAGGCGTGCAAGTGCTGTAGTGTGAGTGTCAGTGCTATAGTCAAACTATATTGAGCGTTCATATTTCCACATTTCACCTCTATTTTAAACGCATTATTGCCGATAACTTACGAGCTGTGAGTTAGGCTTACCTTAGCCTGGTTAATGAGAAGCCCCACAAATGTGGACACCAGCATAGAGCGAGACATCGTCGGACTTTTTCTGCGCATATCCTGCTTGATGAAGGGGAAAGCTGACGCCGGCGGCTCCTCCGGGACAGTGACCGTGTACGACTGTCGTATACTCGGCATTATGACTGGAGAAAACTAGCGGAATATACGGTCTGAATGTGACACCGCAGTCACGGTATTCCTGCGTTATCGGAAAAGATCCTCTTTTAAATGCAGTCCCTTATTGTATTCCTCAGGTGATATTCTTGTCATACACTATGCTCAGTCTATGTCCTTGGGCTCACGGGAGCGAATAACACGGACGAATCGCGCTGGTTGCATACAATAAGTAAAGCAATGGATAAAAAACACAAAAGTGACTCGCGTTTAAATGCCCCCTACAGCGGTTCGTTCGGTGTTCAGCCGGTGTGCGCGTCCGCTGAGCGTCAGATATCAGCAGAGGAATAATGGAAAAGTCCGTGTGCTCTATGCTTTTACTCGGGCGAGCGCACGCCCCCTTTGGCACGAGAGATACGTCACCAAACGCCTCATGCTCTCCTGACGTCATACAGCAGAGGACAAGACCTTCCCATTCATCTGTGACAGCAACACTGGACGCACAACCAGAGCATGTCCGTGTAACGACAATGTGTTACTCTGACATTTATATTCATGTAATATTTCACTTTAAACCTGTATATGTTATTGATGTATTATGTAGACGTAATCATACACAAGATATATAGAGGAGTTGGAATGTGAAGATCAATATATTTTATATGGGTTAATAGCATCTTTTATTAAATATTATTACAAATATATCAAAAAGTCAGTATAAGATAATCTAATAAGATTTATCAGTAATATTTTGTTAGGGCAAAGCAAGTAGGCTATTTCATTGGAGGTCGTGGTCAAGAATCTATAGATGCCCTTGATCACAACTATAAAGAGAAATCTGGATTTGAAAAATACGTTCTGAAATACATTAATACATTGTATATTTTTTGCACCAGCTGTCAGATGCTTACATCATAGGCAGAAATGAGACTAATTACAGGCTTTGCAATGTAGGCCATTCCTTTGCACTTTTATAAAGCCTCCCTATTCAAGTTATTCATTAGGTGGCCAAGGGGTATAAAGAGTAGAGTCAGATGTTGAAAAGGAGTCATTCACTGCCCCTAGTCAACAAGAATGTCTGAATTAAATGTACAGTTCCTTACACAAAAAGCTCTCAAATACTTTTTTTAAGGTATTTGATCTTGTTTCTTGTTGCATTATTTGCTTTTGTGGAAATATATCAGTTAATATTATTATATTATATTATATTATATTATATTATATTATATATTTTAGTCTAACTAGTATTTAAATATACAATAAAAATAAAATGTATTTTTATTAAGTTTTCTACTTAATATGATGTACAGTAATAATAAAATTCCTTTTTAGTTATTAGCATAATTTGCTTTTGCAAAAATATTTCAGTCAATATATATTATATTAAATTAAATTATATTATATTATATTATATTATATTATATTATATTATATTATATTATATTGTATTATATTGTATTATATTATATGTGACCCTGGACCACAAAAACATTCATAAGGGTAATTTTTTTTTAAATTGAGATTTATACAACATATAAATATTAATAAGCTTTCCACTGATGTATGGTTTGTTAGAATAGGACAATATTTGGCTGAAATACAACTATTTGAAATCTGGAATCTGAGAGTGCAAAAAAATCTAAATATTAATAAAATTATCTTTAAAGTTGTCCAAATTAAGTTCTTAGCAATGCATATTACTAATCAAAAATTTAATTTTGATATTTTTACAGTAGGAAATTTACAAAATATCTTCATGGAACATGATCTTTTTTTAATATCCCAATAATATTTGGCATAAAAGAAAAATTGATAATTTTGACCCATATGATGTATTTTTGGCTATTGCTACACATATACCCATGCTACTTAAGACTGGTTTTGTGGTCCAGAGTCACATATCAGATTATGTTATTCCCAGCAATATTTCTGTACTTTAAAATTAATAAAAGGGCATTTTTTACTTTTTTACATGGTGCACAGTAAAAATATATATATATATATATTTCTGCATAATTTGCTTCTGCGGAAATCTATTATATTATATTATATTATATTATTGCATTTAACGATCTTAACATTTCAGTATTCTTTTATGAAAAATGAATAAAATGGAATTTTCCACCTAATATGACGTAATAGAAATGTTTATGTTATGTGGTTGGTGTAGCATCATGACTCAATACTGTTACTAATATTACTCTAAATCTATCCTCCAGTGACCCTATTACCTCACCCTAAATTGCTCCACACTAAAAAGCCCAGCAGACCAGTGACCCAGAAGCAGCTGCAGGGCAATTTGTGTGGGAACAACGGCAAAAGCCCTGGTGGTGTTTCTCTAAAGCTCTCCTGTGTCTTTTCACCAGCCTATTATGTAAGCGCCATCTAAAGCATGGCAGAGCTGGCCTATTCTGTGCAAATAATGGCATTCATCTTATGAAACGCACTCTGAATCAAGCTTATATAAGAGCTGTTTGAAGCTGTTTGCTGAGCCTTATATTCATGCCAGCCACAATCCACATCATCAGGGTGGACATGCCAAAGCATCGCCATCTCGCTGCCACAACTAACAGATGTGCTTATGTGAGAGAGACACACTCAAAACGAATTAGAGGGGCTGTCTGTTTGGAAAAGATCTGAATAACAGGCCTCTATATAAACAAACCAGAGTGACACCATAGGCACAAAAGGAGACTGTGCCTTCAGAGAGCGCACAGAATCACAACAGAGGACATCTACACATACAGTAACTCCCTCTGATTGTTACAGATTCAGATTTATTCTGAGGGTCAGTTTTATGAAAACATCTCCATGTCCAATTTCAGCCCAAAATTAGAAGCAAAAAAGAAGATTAAAAATATAATATAGTTGATAAGAATGTGTTTTTAGAATCATTAAGATTATTGTGTTAGGTTTGCAGTTATAAGCATAATTCATTTCCATTTCCATACAGAATTGTTATATTCTGCAGATACCTTGCAGAATCTGCAAAATTAATTATTTTACCAAAATAAGAGGAATCATACAAAATGCATGTTTTTTTTTATTTAGTACTGACCCAAATAAGATTTTTCACATAAAAGACATTTACATATAGTCCACAAGAGAAAATAATAGTTGAATTTATAAAAATTACCCCATTCAAAAGTTTACATGCACCTGATTCTTAATACTGTGTTGTTACCTGAATGATCCACAGCTTTGTTTTTGTTTAGCAATAGTTGTTCATGAGTCCCTTGTTCGTCCTGAACAGTTAAACTGCCTGCTGTTCTTCAGAAAAATCCTTCAGGTCCCATAAATTCTTTGTTTTTTCAGCATTTTTGTGTATTTGAACCCTTTCCAACAATGACTGTGTGATTTTGAGATCCATCTTTTCACACAGAGAACAACTGAGGGACTCATATGCAACTATTACAGAAGGTTCAAATGTTTACTGATGCTCCAGAAGGAAAAATGATCCATTAAGAGCCAGGGGGTGAAAACTTTTGAATATAATGAAGATGTGTACATTGTTCTTATTTTGCCTAAATATTTTTTTTTTTTGTTCATTTAGTATTTCCCTTCAGAAGCTACAGAAGATACTTACTTCTTCAAATTCAAAATTTTCATCCCTTAATGCATTGTGTTTAACAGTTTACCTGTTAACAATCAAGGGACTCATGAACAACTATCACTAAACAAAAAACAACAACAAAAAAAAAACACAAAGAAAAATCAATCATTTAGGTAACAAAACAGCATTAAGAATCAAGTGTATCTATACTTTTAAACAGGGGTCATTTCTATAAACTCAGCTACTAGAGAGAGAGAGATGAATAGCTAGATACACTTGCATACATTTAGATGTGTGTGTTTCACTCTCAAATTCGCATTATAATTAGGGACCACATTGCGAGGACTCTCTTAGAATTTCAAATTTTCTTCTTCTTCTTGCTCGAAAACTCATGAAACTTTGCACATGCAAAATGATGAAAATCATGGTGAAAATCTATATCTGATATAGGTTTCAGAATTAGGTGTAGCAAAATGGCTTGATTGCGCCACCTTTAACAAAGTGCCCCTCACGCTACGTTTCACATACATTTACAAAATTCAGCAGACAGAGGTAACGTTCCAATACCTACAAAAAATTCTCTAAGAGCAAAATCCGAAACCCAACAGGAAGCTGGTTATTTTGAATTTTCTCTGCAAATTTTTGTGTTGCGTTTTTTGCCATTTTCAGGCGTTGTATTTTAAACTAACTCCTCCTAGTGATTTAATCAGATCATACGACTCCTGGCCTAAAGACATTTACAGTACATGACAATACGCAGTTATAGTCAAAGCGCCACCTGTTGGCAACAGGAAATGTCATGTTTTACACTAACTAAAACATGCAATGTCCAATTGGCACCAAGTTTCTTGATTAAAATTTGAAAGACATAGCATTTGTACATTTACCACTTTAAATGCATATTGCCCACTGAGGTGGAGGTGGCCCTGTCAATGCTGCTTGCAGCTTTAATGGTCAAGTTGTGTTTATTTCTCTCACACAATAAAAGTTTATAAAATCAAATTCCTAGATTAAGGCAGACAGATTGACAACATGACTGTAAAATGTAAGATATTGCTCTGGACTTTAAGATAGTGAAAGGCTTACAGATGATATTATGACTTATAATTTAATATTACATAATATTATGACTTTATATTTCATTTGTAATGTGTATTTATGTATTCATAAATTAAATCAAATCTGAAACAGTATTATATAAAATGTCTTTGAATTCTCTTCATTTGGATTTAGCCCCAAACATTCTTCAATGGTCCACAGAAATAAGCAACTAATGCTTCCCGTGATTATTAAAAGCAGCGAAAGAGCAAAAAACGCCTATCTGGAGTGGAATTAAATGCCTTGCACAAGTATTTACCCTACAAAAGCAGTACACAAGCCATAAACTGGTGTTTACATAACTGAGCTAATCAGCATGCAGGGCTGTTGCACAACAGTTAGACTGGCAAAGAGGTCACTGCTCTCAGGAAACCAACCAGTGTAGCCTGGCATGCTGGAGGATTTAAACCCAAAAAGAGTGAAAATAATTGGGCATGTGCTCTTGTCTAACAGCTTTATATTCCCTCTAATTTAATTATTAACCGTCAGAGGTCCTGGAGACAGTTTAAGCAAGTTAAATAAAGTGTCAAGTCAGCACTGAAGAGTGCTAATGTTGGTGGAAAGCTACCAGAGGACAGTGAAAAAAAGAGAAGCATATCCTTACAGTTCTGCCACTGTTCAAAAAACAACATCTATGCACACAGGTGGATGACAAAAGAGGAGAAAAATAGAAAGGCTGCATGTGTTTGAGTCTATAATAAGCAGCAGTCCTCGACGCAGACGGAGTGATGTCACCAGAACCACTGCAGTGACTCATTCTGAACCCGCCAGTCAAAAATAGACCAAAACATCACACTGACCTCTAAACACTTCCAATACACACCCACAACACACACAGACACATCACAACACGAAAAAACATCACAGTGACCTCTAAATTATTCAAACAGTGCACTCCACCACACACAACAGGCAGAGCAGCAGAGCTCATCACTGAACAGCCTTGAATATAATCACACTCAACACAACACATACGCCTGGCTCAATGAGAACAAAGGAAAATAACTTTTAAAAATATGGATTAAAACATGTGACGAGTTCTTAATTTCATTCGTATGGTTTTAAAACACTTTTACATAATTTTCAGGAAAAGTTAAAATCTAATGAAGTAAAAAGTACGCTTTAAAAAACAATTTGTTGAGTCAACTTAAAATAATTTGTAACCTGGCTACCTTAAAATTTTAAGTTCAGTCAACTCAAAAAAAGTGTATTCAACTTGAAATGTTAAATTATACTGACAACTTAGATATTTGAGTTGAATCAACTTAAAAATTTAAGGCAGCTGGGTTACTTACCCATCTGTTAAGTTTAGCAAACACAAATATCTAAGTAACTTAGTACAACTTAACATTTCAAGTTGAATAAACTTATTTTAGTTGACTGAACTTAACATTTTAAGAAAGCAGGGTAACAAATTATTTTAAGCTGACTCAACAAATTGTGTATTTTTTTTTTTTTTTTTTACAGTGTAATAGCAAGAATACATGATGGTATACACATTAATTATTATTTATAATATAATACATAATTTTATAATATATAAATTTTTAATACATTTTAACAGGGAAAAAAACAAGATACTGTTCACTCTCAGAAAAAAGGTACAAAAGTTGTTATTGAGGCAGTAACTTTCTTTTTCTAAGAGTGTTTTATGTTGTACTAATCTCAGCCTTGTCATAAAAACATCAAACTATTTGAGAAATAGGAAACTGATATTGACAAATAGACTGCGTTCAAAATTTTGTATTAGTAAGCACACTGTAAAAAAAATCTGTAAAAATATAGTAAAAAATACAGTAAAAAAACTGCCAGCTCTGGTTGCCAGAGTTTTACCGTAAAAAATATGAAAGCAACATTTTAGGTTTTACAGATTTAACTTAAATATACATTTAAAAACTGTATTTCATTAAATTATATAATGTTAATATACCAGTACTGAAATCTATTTAGTACCTTTTTAATACACTGATAACCAAGCAGAAAGAAAAGCTGTTTTCTGGTAATGTGTGAGACTTCCGGTTCATAAGCCGCCGTAGGGAAACAACGAGAGTGCAGTAAGTGCAGTAAACGGCAAGTTGTGTTCAGAATTAAGATAAAATGTTAAAATAATATGGTAAGACGACCTGTTTTCTACAGCTAAAAGTAGCTAGATTCAGATGAGACCACAAGCAAGACCCATTAAACTCATTTTTACATGTTGTTTAAACATAAATGTGTGTTGGCAGTGTGTGTACACAACCACCCTATGATGATAAAAATCCACTCAGTGGCACTTTTGTATTCTTTATAAGTAATATCCCCTTTTTCAAATTAGGCCATTCTCAGCATCTTATCTGTGTGACATCATACCAGCCAAGGCCGCTCCCACGATAGTTGATTGACACGGCCGTCTTAACTTAGACCCGCCCTGAGTGAGCTATAAACAGTCTGACCACCATTGTGTCGACTCCGCTGCAGGGGAAGACAAGAATGTCTCTGATTGAGCGATTGAGGTGTTGAGATTGTTGGATGTAATAATGAACATAGCAGTCGTCGTTTACTCCCGACATCTGAGCTGCTGAAGATGCAGAGGATTAACGTTACTGTCGTTTTTGAAGGAAATGATTTCTATGTTCACGCAAATCATTCGTGATCCAGCTTCACCTACAGCAGAAGTGAGTATAAGGGTTTTTTATGCATCTCTGCAAATTGCCTTTCTTAATAATATTATAGTTAACAAGTTTTGCGGCTAAACATGGCTAAAGTAAACAGTACTGCTCGTCACTCCACAGAAGAAAGGGGCGGGGTAAGCATAGTTCATTAGCATTTAAAAGAACATGCAATTAAACAGCATGCTGTGAAAAGGGCTGATTTTGACAAGGTAAAAAGGGTGTTTTTTACACTACCACTGAGAAATTTTAACCAAAATTTTTTTTAACCCGATTAAAAAAGAAAAATAACCAACATGGGAAAATAATGATGGTTAGAGGTTCAGAATTTCGTTTTGATTTTTTTTTCGATTAATCATCCAGCTAAGTAAGTACTTACTTACCATTAAGCAGGTGTGTTCTATATAGTATGAATGTGTGTATTATCCTTGTAATCAGGACATACTACATGTTGTCACTGTCACATGTCCTTCAAGTGTAAGTTGTATCACTTTTATTTACGTATCCTCTCCTGTGGCCTTATGGGATGGTAAAGTGTCCATAGGATGCACACTTCAGAATCTTGACAGAAGTAGCTTTATTATTACTGTTTATTTTGGATACTACTCTGTTTACAAACCATACTGTTTTTTACCTGCTGTATAGTAGAGAAGCATGTAATTTTTTAATTTTGGATGCCGCCAATGTAAGTTAGTATTAGTATTTTCACTAGTAATATTTTTTTTTCTATGAAAAAAAAGATTATGGCAAACTAATTAATAAGGTTTGCTTGCCATTATGACATCAAAAGTCTGCATAATTGTATCACCTTGACCATTTTTGACTTTATGCCACCAAAAATATCACAAGTTAAAAACAAAAAATAAAAATATGATGTGTATTCAAGATTGTATGAAAGATCTGCACTTTTTTATGCTTGTTCTAAATAAATTAAGAGATGAGTGTCACATTATTGACTTAACTAATTTTAATAAAGATTTTGGGGACTTTTTTAACTAAGCTAGTTCTCAGCCTACACGAGGGATGCCCTGGTAACCACCCACAACTCCCTAGCATTGCACCTGTGGTTTTTGCACCTGCATGTCACCTACATTATCTTGAGAAAATTTACAATCTAATTCATAGCTGGAATCTTCAGTATCACTACTTGCCATTAGACGTCATGACCTACAAAACTGTACTTTAATGACTTCCTGATAGTTTAGAATATTGGACATCGTGTCATCTTTTAATGACTTCCTTGTATATACTATATAGTTCATAGTAAAATAGTGCATTGAACTTTTTGTTCTATAAAAACCCTACAGTTATAAGATCACTTTCACCAAAAACCTCACATTGTCATTTAGGGTAAGAAACACTGCTGTGACCTCTGTACGACATACTTACACAGCTGTGTTCTCTGAGTATGTTGTGTGTCATGGATTTTGAAATGTACACTATGCAAAATATGCACATGTGTGTGTGCGTTAGATGCCAATGACTACAGATAGGCCGAGCATCGAAGGGCCCCTGGTATGCATGCTGCTAGTTTGACAACGGGTCACATCAGATACCACTCATAGGACAATGCACAATCTCACATTTAGAGACACACACACACACACATACAGACAGACATTCTTAGCTTCTTCTTCATTAGAAATGGATTCTATTTATAATGGAAATCTGACTTCTCAGAACTTCTACATACATAACCTCACAGTTAAACTACAATCACTGCGGCTTCTTTGTAATGAGCAACATGCACATTGGCGCTGCTGGTTAATGAATTCATAGTACCATGTAACACATTTGTGGCATCCAAGAAAAGCCAAGCCAGAATTGACCCTTCACCCTTTCTCAGAATGAATGTAACCCTTAAAGCATTCTCATTTTCAATCAGCATATCTTGCAAATGGCTCCTGGCCAAGATCATGGCCAGCATGTTTCTACTGAAGTCCTTGCTTAATTCCTACTCATGCATGAATAGTGCGCTGTAAAACACGATTTGTTATTAACTCAGGCTGTTGATGGAAAACTACTGCATTAACTCTTTATATCCCATTTTATATTTCATGTGCATGGTCTAGTGCTTCATACTCAAATACACTTGTCTAGGAAAAATAAAACTGTCATGGCATCATATTGAATGCATTTATATGAGTGAAATTATAATTATATTTAATATATAACTTTCAGCTATAAAAAGGTCAACAGAGGTCAGGTGATGTGAGACAAGGTGTGCTGTATTCCAATATAGCTGCAACAAACATTCATTTTGATAATCGAATATTCTAACGATTATTAGAACGATTAATCGACTAATCATTGATTATTTCACTGATTAACCAGTAAACTTTGATGATTCAGCTTTTGCATGTTTAATACTGTAAAGCTGCTTGATTTAAGGCTGTCTATTGCATTGTACTGTATAAATAAATGTACTGGAATACCAAACTGCAGAGCTTGTGCAAACATCCACTTCGCTGTAATCAAATGCGTTCTTAACTGCTGTTTTCACATCACTGTCAGATTTGTTGTGTTTATTTCGTTATTGAGAGAATAGCTTGCAGCTTATATTCACATATTTAACCAAACGCCGCTCAAGTTCGGCTGCATTTGTTCTGAAGCACTGACTGTGTATGACTTCTCTCGAATTGTATTCAGGAGGGCTGAAATACAGTCTACAGTCTGGAGAAACCACATTATTGCAGGCTCTTACATTAGGTCATTAGAGATCAAATGACTACTCAACAACAAAAATATTTGTCAACAATTTTTTATTGATGACGTTGTTGAGAATGTCGACTAATAGTTTCAGCCCTATATTCCAAATATTTTTCTGTCAGTTCTGCAGCGTAGAAACGGTCTAAGACAAATGGAGAATCGGTTCAGCACTGCAGCTGGAATTGCTTGCAAGTTTAGTGCTAAACAGGGTAAGGATCTGTCTTGACATGTCTAAGAGATGTTGGACTGAAAGCGCACTCTGCAGTGACCACCCTGCTGAAAAAAACAGCTTAAACCAGCTTAGGCTGGTTGTGTGGTCTTAGCTGGTTTAAGATGGAAGTAGCAGGTTTTAGCTGGTCTCCCAGCCTGGCTAGGCTGGTCAGGCTGGTTTTAGCTAACAGCTAAGACCAGCCTGGCCAGCCAAGGAAGTAGCCAAAACCCCTCTAAAACCAGCCTGCTGACCAGCTAAGACCAGCCTGGCTGACCAGCTAAAACCAGCCAACCAGCCTAGGTTGGTTTTAGCTGTTTTTTTCAGTAGGGCAAGCCTCTCATCATAAGAAACAATCTGAGAAGCATGTTGTGTAGAGAGAGGAGAACTGGTCTAAAGTTCACTCTAATTGGAAACATTTTGTTTGGTGTCAAACTGAAGAAAGACTGAAGTCCAAGTGTGTAAAGACGTCAGTAAAAGATGGAGGAGGAAGTGTCATGGTTTGCAAGCATCTCCCAATCAGCCTGCAAGACAATGACCCCGTCACCCCGCAAAACAGGTAAAGCAGTTCCTTGAAGCTAAGAACATTAAAATAATGAAACGGCCAGGCCAGAGTCCTAATCTAAACCCAAATAAAAATCTCTGGACCTATACATATCTATGGCTCTGCTGTAGAGATTGTTCTGGGTGGTTGTTTGTGCAATTCTAGGTTCTTGCCAAAGTGTTTTTTCTCTCGTCTCTCTGAATCCTATATGGTGTCAGTGTAAGTCTGTGTAATTTTCACCTATTGTGTCATATGCTAGGTGAAAGCGCAAGTCTGAGAGGTACTGGTTTACCTCTCCTCAACCAGCCACATGATTTTAGGTGTCAATCATGTGCACAGCACAAATGATAAGAGACAAGGTATATGCCAAAGTGCAATACTTATGTGTTTGTTCAGTTCAGCCACTAACAAGGTCAGTAGAGTCTGTTTGAGTTCCATGAAACAAAGCCTGAGACACCTAGCAGAGCAACATTCTTTCAGTGGCATGAAAACAACAGTGGGTTAGGCCATTAAACTGCTATGCTACAGCCAGCCAGTATAGCTTTTTAGACTTACAACAACATGTTACATTCGAAAGAAGTGTTCACACAGCTAGACAGAACAACACAAATCCAGTGGTGTTGAAATACATTTTCCTCAAAGTTGAACTACTTTTAATTTGACATGGCGCATTTAAAATCATAGAACAGCTAGATATGACCAAAAAGGCCAAAAATGTCCATCTGACTCATATGATACATGCAACAGCAATTAAAAAGTAGGACAGACATTCTGTGTCTATAACCACCCTAAAACCACTGCACACAGAAAATTATGACATTCACAGCTGTTAGGCAGTGTAGAATCATACAGTCGGCTGTTTTCCAAACCGCTGCTCAACTGCAGCTGGGTTTAGAAAGGAAATCCTAGGCTGTTTCAACCTCAATTACATAATATTAAAGTCTTATACTGTCAGCCCAAGGCAAGCAATTGCAGGGACATGTGCCGGGCAAATGAGTAACTGCTGATGTTGAATTGACCAATGAATAAATGCATGAATAGAGAGCGAGTTTGGCAGAGAGTGTTTACTCAGCACTAATGAAATGTTCACAGTCATGAGTGGAAAAACTGAAAGGGGGCTTGATCCAAGTAAACCGCATGGATGTCTAAGAACAGGAACCAATGCTGTAATTCCTGTTCACTTCGAGGTACAGTCTTATATATATAAAAGCCATTCCAAATAAACTAAAATAAGCAAATACCATGAGATTTGACTCACAATACATTCCAAGTTTGAAGTTAACATGTCGCTGAGCCATCTGTGTGATACTCAAGTATAAACATATATGGGACACAAATATTAGGTAAAATAATAAATAAAAAAAATTACACTCAAATATTTATAAGTATACCTTTTAGTGTAGAATAAAATATGTTTGATTATTTATTTACAATAATTTCTTTTTATTTTGACAAGCCTATTGCAATGCATTCTGGCATTGCCTTCTCTACACCTTGCAGAATGTGCAAAATGTTAATTATTTTACCAAAATAACATCATACAAAATGCATGTTATTATTTAGTACTGACCTGAATAAGATATTTCACATAAAACATGTTTACATATAGTCCACAAGAGAAAATTATAGTTGAATTTATAAAAATGATCCCGTTCAAAAGTTTACATACGCTTGATTCTTAATACTGTGTTGTTACCTGAATGATCCACAGCTGTGTTTTTTTTGTTTTGTTTTGTGATAGTTGTCCATAAGTCCCTTTTTTGTCCTGAACAGTTAAACTGCCTGTTGTTCTTCAGAAAAATCCTTCAGGTCCCACAAATTCTGTTTTTTTTTTTTTCTTCAGTATTTTTGTGTAATTGAAACTTTTCCAACAATGACTGTAAGATTCTGAGATTCATCTTTTCACACTGAGGACAACTGAGGGACTCAGAAACACAATGCATTAAGAACTGGGGGGTGAAAACTTTTGAAAAAAATGAAGATGTATACATTTTTCTTATTTTGCCTATTTTTTTTCATTTAGTACTGCCCTTCAGAAGCTACAGAAGATACTTACATGTTTTCCAGAAGACCAAATAAGTTAAAATGAACCTGATCTTCAAATTCAAAAAGTTTCAACACAACAACACAGTATTAAGAATCAAGTGTAAAATGTAAACTTTTAAATGGGGTAATTTTTATAAATTCAACTATTATTTTCTCTTGTGGAATATGTAACATCTTTTATGTGAAATATCTTATTCAGGTCAGTACTAAATAAAAAATAACATGCATTTTGTACGATCCCTCTTAATTTTGTAAAATAATTAACATTTTGCAGATTATGCAACATGTATGCAAACCTTTGGCTTCAACTGTATATGCAATACTAAGTTACTGAGTTACTGAGTTACATAATGCATTTATCAGAAATCACCAATAAATTCCCATTAATATAGTATATTTCTGCACTAAAACAGGTTCTGTGTGTTTAAAAAATAATGTGCAGGCTCTACTGCCTTGTAAAACATAAACACAATCATGTAAGAGGTGTGGAATAGTCGGTCAGAGATTTTACTAGAATAGTTTTGAGCTTTAAACAGAAAGTTTATTGTTATGCCTTCTTTGTTATTTTTAACCACAAAGCCAATAGTTATTAGTTATGTAAAGAGGGTGTGACACATGCCCGGGCAGAATCTGTGGACTTTTCTGTAAGGCATTTTCTTTGTTGATTTTCAAGAAAATTCTGCAGAATTTTCCAGAATGGATTAAAGAGTGGCAAAATGTAAATGGAGCTACTTGTAATTATTAAAAAAGCCATAATATGTGATAAATATATAAACTATTTTCAATTCTGTTGAAATTGATTGTGTTTTGGATCTATTAATAATCACTGTCTGTTTTCCCAGAATAAATAAATTCACTGCAATTGGCTGGTTAATATTTTAAAACTATGTTTCTGAAATTTTTTATATGTAGAAAAGACATTCTTCCCCTTTAACTGAGATATGCATGTGCGAATGACTTTTCACATTGTATGCAAACAGTGTTTTCATGAGGATCAAAGGTTTTTCGGTGACAGCTGGAGTTATAAGAGGGATTACAGAAAATGGTGAGTATATGTGGGGCAGTGGACGCCGAGACAGCCAGAGACATTTCATACCCTTGTATTTGCTATGGGAACGCAAATAGACTTAAGGCCCAAAAACTTAAAAAGACTCAAAGGCTTACAGCAATAGAAGCACATGCGTGCACAACTGTGTTCTTAGGTAACTTTGGCAACGGCTCTTGTTGCTGCTTTTCTGTCCCATGTCTCTGATGTTTCCTCTAGCTCCCTCCGGATATTATATCATCGCCATGCCAACCACAGTGTGTCCTAGAGTGTGTAACACCATAATGTAAGTAAAACACAGTCCGCCTGTGTAATCTTAGTTAAACCATGATTTCTAATCAGTGACTTTCGATTAGCTTTTCCTGAATCTGCCCTATAGCAATGAGCACTGTTACCTGTGAGGACTGAAAATAGGAGAAAATTACCCACATCATTAATCCGAAATGACAACAGAGACACAACCGCTTGGGACGGAGACAATAGGTTAGTAACAGGTCAAATGTTGATGTTATCAGAGCAATCAGAGAAGGCTTAGTTGGCAGGTTTGTTGCATAACCAAATCTGAGGTTCCTAGAAAAACCAGGTCTGTATATATTCATTACAAATGAAGGTGGCACTCAACATTTTTCCAACTAAAAAAAGCAGTAATTACAAATATATCTGGATACTGTGGATACATATGGTTTTTCATAGAAAAATACATACTGACATACAAAATACTCCCTCAATCCTTAAGCCGCTTGTGTGCTGACTCAACGGAAGTGTGTACTCAAGGGGGCTAATTAATCCTGTGCCATTAGGTGTTTGTTACCTCTGGGGACACAGAGCGCTATGCAGTGGCAAACTAAAGCGCCTCACTGTGCACTAAGTGTGGCCTGGAGGTGGATACTTGCATACCTATCTTTCACGAGACCATCAGCTCAGAGAGTCATATGTCAAAGGTGTTTCTCCGATGAAATTATATGATATGATATGAAGTCAAAAGATAAAAGGTGACTCAGGAGCAGATAGTACGTTTAGAGAATCACCAAAGTTTTATGGCCTGATCTATTACAAAGTTCACACAAAATCTGCACACCTTTACATTTTTGCAAAGACCCATACAGAAATGTAATATATGACATATATATCCCTATATCAGTAGTGATACTCTCATATATGTTAAATATAGGGCAATATATTATTATCAAATATATCCATCTTCTGGATCTATGTAGATATATGTTTATAACATATAGTAATTTCCCATAGTACAATTTGTATATAAACATATATTTAAAGTATATACAGTGGGTACAGAAAGTATTCAGACCCCCTTAAATTTTTCACTCTTTGTTATATTGCAGCCATTTGCTAAAATCATTTAAGGTCTTTTTGTTTTCCTCATTAATGTACACACAGCACCCCATATTGACAGAAAAACACAGAATTGTTGACATTTTTGTAGATTTATTAAAAAAGAAAAACTGAAATAGCACATGGTCCTAAGTATTCAGACCCTTTGCTGTGACACTCATATATTTAACTCAGGTGCTGTCCATTTCTTCTGATCATCCTTGAGATGGTTCTACACCTTCACTTGATTACCACTTGATTAGGAAAGCCACACACCTGTCTATATGAGACCTTACAGCTCACAGTGCATGTCAGAGCAAATGAGAATCATAAGGTGAAAGGAACTGCCTGAAGAGCTCAGAGACAGAATTTTGGCAAGGCACAGATCTGGCCAAGGTTACAAAAAAATTTCTGCTGCACTTAAGGTTCCTAAGAGCACAGTGGCCTCCATAATCCTTAATTGGAAGACGTTTGGGACGACCAGAACCCTTCCTAGAGCTGGCTGTCCGGCCAAACTGAGCTATCGGGGGAGAAGAGCCTTGGTGAGAGAGGTAAAGAAGAACCCAAAGATCACTGTGGCTGAGCTCCAGAGATGCAGTTGGGAGATGGGAGAAAGTTGTAGAAAGTCAACCATCACTGCAGCCCTCCACCAGTCGGGGCTTTATGGCAGAGTGGCCCGAAGGAAGCCTCTCCTCAGTGCAAGACACATGAAAGCCCGCATGGAGTTTGCTAAAAAACACCTGAAGGACTCCAAGATGGTGAGAAATAAGATTCTCTGGTCTGATGAGACCAAGATAGAACTTTCTGGCCTTAATTCTAAGCGGTATGTGTGGAGAAAACCAGGCACTGCTCCTCACCTGTCCAATACAGTCCCAACAGTGAAGCATGGTGGTGGCAGCATCATGCTGTGGGGGTGTTTTTCAGCTGCAGGGACAGGACGACTGGTTGCAATCAAGGGAAAGATGAATGCGGCCAAGTACAGGGATATCCTGGACAAAAATCTTCTCCAGAGTGCTCAGGACCTCAGACTGGGCTGAAGGTTTACCTTCCAACAAGACAATGACCCTAAGCACACAGCTAAAATAACGAAGGAGTGGCTTCACAACAACAACTCCGTGACTGTTATTGAATGGCCCAGCCAGAGCCCTGACTTAAACCCAATTGAGCATCTCTGGAGAGACCTAAAAATGGCTGTCCACCAACGTTTACCATCCAACCTGACAGAACTGGAGAGGATCTGCAAGGAGCAATGGCAGAGGATCCCCAAATCCAGATGTGAAAAACTTGTTGCATCTTTCCCAAAAAGACTCATGGCTGTATTAGATCAAAAGGGTGCTTCTACTAAACACTGAGCAAAGGGTCTGAATACTTAGGACCATGTGATATTTCAGTTTTTCTTTTTTAATAAATCTGCAAAAATGTCAACAATTCTGTGTTTTTCTGTCAATATGGGGTACTGTGTGTACATTAATGAGGAAAAAAATGAACTTAAATGATTTTAGCAAATGGCTGCAATATAACAAAGAGTGAAAAATTTAAGGGGGTCTGAATACTTTCTGTACCCACTGTATATGGGTAACTTTTATATGGTATTGCATGTTATGACCATATATGTTTAACATATACACTACCGTTCAAATGTTTGGGGTCAGTAAGACTTGTAATAGTCTTTAAAGAAGTCTCTTATGCTCATCAAGGCTGCATTTATTTGATTAAAAATATAGAAAAAAAACAGTAATATTGCAAAATGTTTTTACAATATAAAATAATGTTTTTTATTTTAACATACTTTAAAATAGAATTTATTCCTGTGATGAAAAGCTGAATTTTTATCAGCTGTTACTCCAGTCTTAAGTGTCACATGATCCTTCAGAAATCATTCTAATATGTGGATTTATTATTAGAATGATCAATGTTGGATAATATCAACAGCTGTGCTGCCAAATATTTTTTGGAACCTGTGATTTTTTTTTTTTTTTTTTTTTCAGGATTCTTTCATGAATAACAAGTTTAAAAAGTACAGTGTTTATTCAAAATATAAATATTTTATAACAATGTAAATTATTTATTATTAACTTTTAATAAACTTTTAATTATTAACTTAATACATCCTTGGTGAATAAAAGTATTAATTTCTTAAAAAAAAAACAATAAAAATGTACTGACCCCAAACTTTTGAACAGTAGTGTATATTAAAATGGTATGTTGTACTATATGATATGACGATATATGTTAACAATATATATCAAAATTTTATATGGCACTATATGTTTTGACCATTTGTTACTAATGTGTACTAATGTGTATTGAATTTATGCAAGTTTATTAACCATATATGCCTAAAAGATACTGCTTATTGTAAATCATTTAACAAAATTAATTTTTTCTTAACTTTATTAATTGTTTTAATTCAGTTTTCTGGAGGAAAAAGTTAAGATGAATATATAACCTGTTCAAAAAATGCCAGTGTACTAAATGTCAATGATTGGATAAGTTACTTGTTGTAGTAAAAGGAATGTATTATAGAGTTATTGAGAAAAAAACAAACAAACAAACAAACAAACAAACAAAAAAAACAGTTAATTTAACTGTTTATCCATATGCGCTCTCATCATCATTGCACTAATATGCATTTCATTATACTACAAGCGTGATTGTGCGTGAACGTCACAGTACCGATTTTGCGCATGCGCCAAAATTCAAACACAACCGCGCTAACGGGGTCTGAGCAATGGCTGTGGCTAAACAAACAGTCATCTGCGTTAAGATGTTTTTCTTAGTAAGTGGAAGAATAACAGCTGTGTCAGTGCCTTCATATAATAAACGACAATGATTTTATAGACGGGCACGAAGACACTCGAAGATCACTGAGTGGAAAGGGTGAAACGCCCTTGTATGTGGCAGCGGTGCAGGTAAATTACGCTCATTCTTTATTCCTACGCTAATATTACATAGAAAACTAAGTGTTATATGATTGTTTTGGTCTGCAAGAGCCTCTGTCCCTATACAGATCATCTAATGTTTTAAATATTCCCTGTCATTGATTTATATATGATGTTATGATTACTGCTGCATTGATTTGTTTTGCTATTTGTTCGCGTTAAAGTTAATTATTTAAATACAAGCACCTTGAATTCTTAAATTACAGTACTTGGTTATATTGCACTAAGTGCATTAACATGTCAGTGACATGCCTAGAGTGGGTGCATAAGCACATGCATGTGCATATTGCATAAAGGTACAATGCACTAAAGGATGTGATTGTGGGGTTTTAAAAATATGGTTAACCTATTGTTGTAAATTTTGTTTATATCTTTGATGATAATCATGCTATTCTTGTTTGTGTCCCATGAAAAGGTAATGAGTCCCAAAATTCTCAGAAAATAGAAATGGAGGCTGAACCTGCAGATGTGGATGGCAGTGATGTGAATAATGGATTGTCTACACAGAAAATGTTACATATTTTATTGAAACCAAAACTAGCATCTGCAGTATACATGTAAACAAATCAACTGGCCTTTTTAATAAAGTGGTGGAACTATGACGTCACTTTATAGGCGGATCGGCTGTTAGCATCACACTGGTTCCCTCAAAAAAAACGGCAGTAGGATTTTTCCATAGACTTTTGGATTATCACAAGAAATAAGCTCTGTGTTCAACTATAGTTCATGAAACGTACACGTTTTGTCCATCAAGATAATCATCACAAAATAATAAAATTGTATGAATTTTGAAGCCTAAATAAAAGCACCAGACCTTAAAAGCTAAACTTAGCTTACGTTTATATATAACAGCATGGTCGTTCGCCTTCAACACCACCATGCTTCCGACAACTTGAATTTTAATCTACGTTACATGAACCTTTTCACATAAAAACTGGAATAAATACAAAACTAGAGCCAAACTAAAATGAGACTTTAGTTATAAATAGTATATTGAATAAATGAAATAATCATAACTCATGAAAGCATGTTTTTCTGTACATTTCGAAAAGTACATTAAAATGTACATTATTAAAGTTTCACTTTCACTGTGACTAAGGCAGTAAATGTGGTGTTTATATGGAACAATTGTAATATTTATGGTACAAACACAGAGAGAGTCCCCGTATCAGTAGGAAAGCGATAAAACGAGCATCTTTCATCCGAAGACTTGTGTTGCATTTCAGGGCAAAGCAAAACAAAAAAGTGTGGGAAACTATTAATTGGTTATTCTACAATTAATTGTACTATAAATTATTCTGCAATTCTACTGTAAATTGATAAACTGTTCGGCGTGATGACGTTTAATGTCTCTGACAGGGCCTGTAGTCCCATTTAGCAACATGTTAGCAACAATCTCGTTTAAGAAACATAACAGTTAAAAAAAAAAAAAAAAAGTATTTTGAGCTTGTGTGAACCGCGGACCTTATTTTAGGTGATTTAATCAAAATTGCCATTCAGAAACCCATGTCATAGTTCCACCCCTCTATTTATTTTCTCCAGGCCAAAGTGATGCACACATTAGGTATTATGAATGTCAACTCTTTATTTCATTGATGCTAAATAGCAAATTAAATTGTAACCTTAGTTGTGAACTCTGTCATTGAGCATTTGAGTTACTGTAGTTTGGTTCTTCATGTATATAGAGGCATATTATTTGAATGGGCATGTAGGCCGTGCTCTGTTGTTGTTCTGCTGTGTCCTTGTGGTATCTGGGAATATTTTACAACTACAACTTTAATTAGTTATATTATTACATAAATAATTAGTATTCTGCAGTTTTTAAAATAATGTTGAACTTTACCAACTATGTTTAATACTCAATATAAAATATTTATCACCTTATAGTAGCTAACCCCTTTAAGATATAGGCACAGTTCTAATTTAAAAGCAAAATTAAACTTTGGTACAATGTTGGATTGCAAGACTTAAGCAGATTATATATTTTAATATCTTGTTGACTAAAATCAAGTTTAGTTTACTGTACCACCCAACACTACCAAAGTTAAAAAGTTTCCCGGATCACATCAGAAGGGATTATATGTTTGTTCGGGGCAATTCTCTGTAGATTGTTCTGTAATCAGCTGTTTGTAATAAATTCCAAAACCTAAACATAAAATTCACTGCAGTTTCCAGCTGAAATAAGCACTAGTGGCAGTAAAATGAAACCCAACCCAGCTCTTCCTATATACACATTTCACCTTTTCATTATGATTACGGGGCATGTTGTAAATTAACGAATAGAAGTATTTTAGTGTGGTTTTAATACTATTATGATCTCAAACACTTGATTTGTGAATCTTTATACAATTTTGATAGTTGCATCACATAACCAGCTTCATATGTATGGCTTTTCTGACCTAGTAAACTTGCTTGATAACTCCCCTGCTTGAGTGCCATAATGAGCTTGGGTTGGGTGAATTTTTATTTTCTTGAAATATTCTTACTCATGGAAAGCTCGTCGTCAAGAGTGTTCTGGGTGGTTGCTAGGTGTGGTATGGCCTAAAGTCTGGAAAACACTACATGATCGAAGGATTATATGGTATATGGTATATATTATTTGGTTTGGTCCCAAATCTATGTGACCTATTAAATATAACTATTAAAAAAATAATAGTGATAATATTATTGCACTTTATTTATTTATTTTTAAAATAAAACAATAAACCAAATAAGTGATAATTATATTTTTAAATTATTTTATAGTAAACTTAAAAATAAAATGCTATAATTTCCTTTTTTATATACAGTTTCAAACTTAAAGTCAGCAAGCTTTTATTTTGGCGGGTCGCCAACAAGTATATGCGCTACTGGGTTTAGTGCTGCCCTTTGAAGTGCGTCAGTAATTAAGATGAAACAAGTTTTGCATTGTAAATTGAAAATGGCAGCGAATAGCCTAGATTTATGCTTTCAGTTAGAATAGAAATCTTATGTTTTACAGTTTGTTGATCTAAAATGGTGATTGTGCATTAACAGCTGTCAACCATGTCAGTATGCAAATGAGCGGTCTAAACTTATTTGTACAGCGCATTTTTTATTTTATTTTGGTCATGCATGCACACCTGTGTAAAACTTTTGTGCACCCCTGATTATATGTTTGGGGCAATTCAAAGCAGATTGTTTTGTAATCAGCTGTTTGTAATGAATTCCAAAAACATACCAATACATCCAATTCACTGCAGTTTCCATCTAAAATAAATGTTAATGGCAGTACACCAACCTTTTCACACATTTTACCTTTTCATTATGATTAGTGGGCATGTTATAAATTAATGAACAGAATTATTTTTGTGTGGTTTTGTGCACAATACTGTTATGACCTCAAACACATGATTTATAAATCTTTAAATAATTTTGACAGTTGTATTACATAGCCATCTCCATATTTATACATCCGAGATCATGTTGGAAAGGATTATATATTTGTTTGGGGCAATTCACTGTAGATTGTTTTGTAATCAACTCCAAAAACTGTTTATAATGAACTCCAAAAACGCACCTATACATGAAAATTCACTGCAGTTTACAGCTGAAATAAACACTAGTGGCAGTAAAATACCAACAACTTTATTTTCACACACTCCGTCTTTTCATTTTGATTACAAGGCATGTTATAAATTCATGAATAGACTTCTTTTTGTGTGGTTTTGTGAACAATACTGTCATGCACAATACTGTCATGACCTCAAACACATGATTTGTGAATCTTTATTCAAGTTTGACAGTTGCATCACATAACCAGCACCATATGTATGACTTTCCTAACATAGTAAACTTGCTCGATAGCTCACCTGGTAGAGTGCCATGATGAGCTTGGGTTGGGTATTGGGTTTATATTTTCTTGAAATATGCTTACTCATGTGAAGCTCGTCGTAAAGATGCTACAGTGTTCTGACTTTGCAAGGTGGTTGCTAGGCTGTTCTAGGTGCTTTCTTGCTAGCCTAAAAGCTGGAATACACTACATGACGTCCGAGATCATGTCAGATGGGATTATATGTTTGTTCAGGGCAATTCACTGCAGATTGTACATATACATAAAATTCACTGCAGTTTCCAGCTAAAATAAACGTTAGTGGCAGTACAAAACCAACCTTTTCACACATTTCTCTTTTTCATTATGATTATGAGGCATGTTGTAAATTCATGAATAGACTTATTTTTGTGTGGTTTTGTGCACAATACTGTCATGCACAATACTGTCATGACCTCAAACACGTGATTTGTCAGTCTTTATACAATTTGGACAGTTGCATCACATAACCAGCACCATATGTATGGCTTTTCTAACATAGTAAACTTGCTTGATAGCTCACCCGGTAGAGTGCCATGATGAGCTTGGGTTGGGTATTGGGTTTATATTTTCTTGAAATATGCTTACTCATGTGAAGCTCATCGTCAAGATGCTTAAGTGTTCTGACTTTGCAAGGTGCTTGCTAGGCTGTTCTGGGTGTTTTCTTACTAGCTTAAAAGCTGGAATACACTACATGACGTCGGAAAGGATTATATGTTTGTTCAGGGCAATTCACTGCAGATTGTTTTGTAATCAGTTGTTTGTAATGAACTCCAAAAACGTACCTATACATGAGATTCCCTGCAGTTTCCAGCTGAAACAAACACTGGTGGAAGTGAAACAAACACTGGTGGAAGTAAAACAAAACCCAACCCAGAACTTCCGTTATACACATTTTGCCTTTTCATTATGATTACGGGGCATGTTATAAGTTAATGAAAAAACTTATTTTTAATGTGTTTTTGTGCACAATACTATTAGAAACACTTGATTTGTGATCCTTATACAATTTTGACAACTGCATCACATAACCATTGTATTTTTTCTGACCTAGTAAACTTGCTCGATAGCTCACCTGGTAAAGTACCATAATGAGCTTTGACTGGGTGAGATTATATTTTCTTGAAATTTGTTTACTCATATAAAGCTCATTGTCAAGATGCTAAAGTGTTTTGGGTGGTTGCTAGGGTGTTCGAGGTTGTTGCTAGGTGGTTACTTAATCGCCTAAAGTCTGGAATACACTACATGATGTCCTGGATAACATTAAAGGATTATGTTTGTTCTGAACATTTCACTGCAATTTTATAATCATTTGCAAATAAACTAAAAAATGAAGTATTGCAAGCTGTGCTGGATCTGATAGCAGCCATATCGCAAAGCATAAGTAAGAAATTCCACAATGCTTTTTGTCTGCCATTTGGTATTTACAGATCATTATTTCAAAACACTAATTCTTATGGAATAGAGGGCAGCGTTGATGCTTTTTGCAGTGACGCTAGCCAATCATAAAATAACACAGCCGTTTGCTGACAAGTCATGAAGAAGACAAGAGGGTCAGTATGTGGGTTGAAAATCAAATATGCTTTTGCTTGATGTGCAAAACATTTTACTAACATTGTAAGCCAACCTCAAGTAACATATTGAAATAACTGAAAAGGCATGTCATAACCTTTTTAAAACCCAATATCTTCTGATGTATCCAGTATCAAAAAATGTCTCATACTGGCTGATAACCTATACTGATATTTGGTGTATCCCTAGAAAGGTGGGCCAGAGAATAATTTATTGCAATTTTATAGAAATGGCAGTGACTCTTCTAACATTATACTTTGATTATATAAGGGTGCAATTCTAATCAGGCCTTTACATGCATTTTCAGGTATGACAGGGCAACAAATGGAACTGAGGTGTTCCTCAACACATGCAACCAGATGATCAAATCAACAAAAATGCAGAGCCGTATGCACACATGCTCTTAACTAACGTCATCCAGACACGTGGTATGTTAGGAATCTGGCATGTATGTTCTATAGTGCAAGCCAGAAAGTACAGAGAGTTATTGGATTGTGTGGAATGTGAGCGAGAAGAAGTGAACAACTCATCACAGGATCTTAGGATCTCCAGATTGTCTCCTCACATCCCTTTAGGCGAGCCAATCATAACTTAGACAGGAAACAATTTTAGGACGGCATCCTGTTGAGTTTTTTGTCATTAACCCAAACGGTAATCGGTTTACATTTTACGTTGAACTTGAAGCCTAATTATACACCTATAAAATCATGCGGTGAAGAATTGTCAAGCATGGAGATGCACATGATCATCATATCCAATTATAGGTATTGTCTGTTGCAGTTTGTAGAACTGTAAAAGGGGCTTCATTTGTTGGAAGCCTACGTGACTGCTTGTGCAGTCTGTATGAAGTCACATTGTCTCTGGAATTTATCAGGGGAAGTCTCGTACTGTCACTTCAAATGGCTAATACCAAGCCACGTACACAGCTGGCCCCAGACCTGCTCTTACTGTGGGCCAAAATAAGCCAAATGGCCTTGACACTAATTTAGATGAAAGTACACAGTTGATCTGTCTGGCAATAAAGCATCTTATCTGGGCCATGAGTAATAAGCATGATCTTTACTGCTTTATAGTCAAATTGTAAATGTGCAAAAGTCATTAATTGCTAGAGTCCTTCTGAAAAAGCCTTTGCTTATATTATGACCTCTGCTCTAATAGTGGAGCTAACTAAATGATTTCTATGCCACAGGGAGCTGATTCAAGCAAATTATGTTGTAATAAGCTCCTTGTTGTCACATTTGGGAAAATAAGACTTAAAAGTATAGTAAATTTTTGTAGGTAAAAAATGCAGAGAAAGTAATGGGTCATTGGCTTTCACTGACTTTAGTTCAACATGAGTTCTGTGCAACAAGCTTTCTGTGAAATTCAGGACATTTCCATTAAACATCAAAGGCAGTAAAACAGTCTAGTCTACAGCCCTTCATTAATAGCAGAAAAATACCCAAAGGAAAATTTAATAGCTTTCCACAGAGCACGGGAGACATACAGTAATGGAAGTCTCAGTAATATTTTAAGACTTAAATGTTTCTCCTTAAATGGAAAAATAAAAATAGACACAAACAAGTCAGTCGTTCACATACAGAGCTAAGGCAATAAAATAAATATTAGAATTAGGATGAAAATTCATATTGAAATCTCTGAATTTTAACTCAGATGGTAATACCAAGATTGTTTATAAAAAAAAAATTAGTAAAATGAGACATTTTGTTAAGTAGTATTTTAATATACACTGCCCTCCAAAAGTTTCAAAACACACCTGGCAAAGTGTGGTTTTGGACAATATCAGCATAAATCTTTAGCATTTTTTGGTGCAACTTGACTTTATTATTGAAGACCAGCAATAATAATTTTTATTTTGATTACATAGTAATGTCAATATTTACATGTCGAAGTCAAACATGCCCCTTGCCAGCTGTGATGCCTGGTTACTGGTTTAAACTTGGTCCAGGTTTTTAAAAGATTTCTGGGTCAGCACACCTTAATAGCTTCAACAACTGATTTCCAATTAAGTTTATAATACAATGAATTTAGGCCCAGATGTATGCAGAGCTGTAATAGCTGCTAATGGTGGACATTTTGATAAATTGAAAATTTACATTTTTTTCTATGTATAAACCTGTTTATGTAATAAAATATGTTTTCGTAGTTTGTGTTGTCCCTTATCAGTGCAAAATGATCACAAATTAAAACGGATTCATGCCAAAACCCTACTTTTCTAGGGCGTTTCCTAACTTTTGGAGAGCAGTGCATTTTAAAATGTAATTTAACCCTGTGATGGTAAATCTGAATTTTAAGCAACCTTACTCCAGTCTTCAGAAATCATTCTAATATGCTGATTTGTTCCTCAAGAAACATTTCTTATTATCTGTTAAAAATGGTTCTGCTGCTTAACATTTTTGTGGAAACCATGATACCTTTTTCAATATTTTTAAATAAGAAATTCAAAAGAACAGCAGTTTTTAAAATATCTTTTTTAAATCAATATAAAAGTTTCTACTAAGCAATGTGTCCTCGCTGAATGTAAAAAAAAAAAAATCTTAAAAGCTTTTTGGACAATTAGTATTGTTTACATTGTGAGATCATTTTTGTCAGAATTAAGCACTTAATGGTTCTAAATACAGGCTTTATATTCTTTTTGTGTAATATAATTCCTAGCATGTTCTTGACAGGTGTCCAACTAGAGATCAGCTAGATGATCTTAGACAGGACAAAGATCATTGTTCCTGCCACGCTGCAACCTTCATTCTCATAGCAACACCCAAGCACCATAATATTCCCTGCTATACTACTAACAGCTTTTTTTAAGCTCACAAGAAGAGTTGACTCATTCTGGTGACTTGTGCAGACATGTTTGGTTGTCATGGTGAGAGATCGGCACAGATCCCAGGAGGTGATTCGTATGTGACAGAGTGATTTGGAATGCAAGACAGAAGATATGTTCTCATGTAACTTCATTTGCAAACCACATAGGAGCGTATCTTCTGTATGTGTGTGTACAAAAACGTATATATCCTGACCTAAACCTACATTACCACATGCTTTAAATTGACGTGGGAGAGTGAGAAAGGAGTGGCATCAGTATGAGACTCTCCCAGTGACTGAATTATGATGTTCTACTTAAGCATTCACTCCCTTTATCTCTTGCTCTCCACCTTTTCTCACTAACACACACACACACACAACATAATTGCAGTCTGACTACATTTTATTCGGAAACTATGCGTCAAGAACAAAATTAAAAATGGATCACCCCAGCAACTCCATGCGGTATAGCTAAACAAATATTCCATCTCCCTAACATAAGTATTTTTCATTAGTTTTTGTTACTGCGAATGCTTATGATGAAAGTCTTATGGTTCTAGATCTGGCATTTTCAGTAGACTGTAATATTGTGTTTGTAAAACTTATTGTGCGAAAAGTCAAAAGTTTTTGAACAGTAAGGGTTTTAATGTTTTTTAAAGAAACCTCTTCTGCTCACCAAGCGTCCATTTATTTGATCCAAAATACAGCAAATGCAGTTATATTGTGAAATATTTTTACTGTTTAAAAAACTGCTTTCTGTTTTAACATATTTTAAAATTTAATTTTAATATACCGAGTAAGAAAGACAGCATGCAGATGTGCATCTGTGATCTTAGAATAGCCAATAAACTAATTTACAATCAAAAGGTGCAAAACCTTGTAAAAAAAAAAATCTTTATAATGGACTTGTATGATAAGAAATATCTCTTAACCTTATCTCTCTGTGCAATACTCCAGCACTCTACTTATTCTTACAATGACTTTAAACCTGATTGTAGAGATTTATGTAACTTATGTAACATTCCATGCAACAAACCTTTAATGTTAATGTTTGAAGATTTAAGCAGATCATAAAGACACCACTAAATCTTTTTCAAGGCCTCTCCCAACAAGAGAATGGGAGCGGAATGAAGAAGAAGAGAAAGGAAAACAAAAACTTACATTCTGGCACAGTGATCTGTACTGATGTTTGAATAATGCATACAAAATAGTGAGATTAAATTTCAAAGCATCTTGTTATGTCACACTGTTAGGACAAGAGGCGAATGGGAACACAAATAAGCTTAAGTCAGAGTTCTAAGCAGAAGTGCACCTGGTGCTGCACATTTTTATAACACCCTGATTTGGCTGACCATACGCTATAGACCTGACAATGACAAAGTCCAAGCTAACAACATGAAATTTTGCTGATATACAGGATTGTAATTATATTCAGCACTGTACAGACCTCTGGCCCACTATGAGAGCAATCGACCAGCAATCAGTCTGGCACAATGTCAGCTGATAAATGAATGATCTCAGCCAAGTGCACAAAACCAGTTGCAATCTGAAGACTTTTATGGCAGGCCGAACTTTGCGAGACCAAATCAACGATCAGTTATTGCATGGGCTTGTTATATGGCCCAGGCAAGTCCAGGCTAATACTTCAATAATGACCTATATTTATGCATACACGTTTTAATATTTGTGAGATATTGAAAGCAATTTACATCTCAAAAAACAGTGATTTTGGCAGATATGTTTGAAATGATGTACATTCACTTGAAATAAAGACCTAGAAAAAGTTATACGATAAAATCTATAACAAAATACTTTTACAGCTCCTTCATAATGCAAAGTTTTCTAACTTTTCTGGTATGTAAGCAATGTAACCAATCATTCAAATACTCAAATATTGGACATTATAGTGCATTATGTACTATAATACAGGAATAGATTTTTCTATAGATAAAATTTCTTAGATAATATTTCTGTACCATATTTCACATTCTAGCCTATTATCAAAGATACTCATTGCTGTGTTCTTCTAATACAGCCTTAAATACAGAGGCTGTAATTAAAAGAGGAAGGCAGCGCACTCTAGTGAGTAAATCAGAGAATTACCGCACTAATAGTGGTTTCAGTAATTAGAGCTGTGCCTCACTTTGTCAGACCAAACGTATTTATTCTAATCCTTTTACATTACTAATAACATAATAATATGAATATTGAGGATAGTAATATGCTGACTGATAACAGACAAAAACTAAAAGAATGTCAGTACAAGTTCAATTGTAATGCTGATCACCACAAAAAATAAATAAATAAATAAATAAAATAAAATAATTTTCTTTTATTTTTTTTAATAAAAAGTAAAAATATAGGATATGGTAAGGCAGTTACAATGGGATTTGTTTAGGCCAATCCATAAATGTTAACACACTCGATAGTTTCAGTAGTACAGTCGCAGCATAATATGCATGTTAACATGACTTTATTAACCTTATCTGTATAAAATTCTATATAATCTTACAGTTTTGTCCCCAAGAGAATGCAAATTACAGTTTAGCTCCATATTTAAACAAACATGTTTGAAAAATCTACCTACAGTCTTCAGTATTATGCAAAAATGACATGTAGATGTGTTTAATTTGAGCTAAACTTTGCAGGACAGCGGCTCTCCAGGACTATCATAAACCCTGAAAGGACTGTAAAATTTAAACAGCTTTACATTTCAAATAACATACTCATTTTACTGAAAGAGTTAATGGAAGAGCTTTTATAAAATGATAAGCTTGACATTTCTGCAAAAATTGGCTCTATTTACTTCCATTGTAAGCGTCTCTCCGTAACCTTTTTTATTATAATTTTGAATACAATCTCATTGCCAAGCAGCAGAAAAACCTTTGCCTCATCTTAAAAAAGAAAACAGACAGATAGACAGATAGATAGACGACAGATAGATACATAGACAGATAGACAGATAGATGACAGGTAGATACATAGATAGACAGACAGATAGATGGATAGATAGATAGATAGATAGATAGATAGACAGTCAGGCAGACAGACAGACAGACAGACAGACAGACAGATAGAGAGATAGACAGATAGATAGATGATAGATAGATGGATGGATAGACAGACAGACAGATAGATGATAGATAGATGAATAAATAGATAGATAGATAGATAGATAGATAGATAGATAGATAGATTGTGCTGAACTTAAAATTCTTTTTAAACATGTTTATTGTCATTGTACAAAATAAACTCACCTCTGAGCTCCAGTAGAGAGGCCCTGAGTAATCTGTCCGTCCCCTGATGGTGCTTTCTTTGACTGTGTACACTCCTCTCTCCACTGCTGCTTGGTCACAGATCTCCAGCGTGGAAGGCTCCCGCATCAGGTCTGACTGACTGACTGACCTGCGCTGCCTTGACAGGGGAGACGTGCAGGTATATCCAGTCCTGGAAGGCGAGCGTCCCCTCGGCCCATTAATTCGGGGAATCTGACCTTTAACCTGCATCCTACTGTAGCTTTCACTCCGGCGGCCGATGTGGGGCTCTGAATGGGGTGCAGCTCGGCCACGTTCAGGCTCCTGGGGAAAAAACAGGACGCCTCGGGCGAGGCAAGGGCTGGGGTTCAGGTAGCGGGAGGTGGAAGGAGCATACCTGGAAAGCTGAGGTTGACCTCGGACGATATATCCTAGGGTGGGTTCGCACGGGTCATAGGAACTGTACGGACTTAAGAGGGTGGAGCCAGTGGTGTATTTGGGGGGCGAGTAGACTGGAGACATGATGGAGATGTGAAGAGAATTCAGCCCCAAGGTGGAGAGAGCCAAACTGCCACCAAAAGATAAATACAGTGTGAAACAAAACCAAAGATCAACTCTGAGATTAATGCTTATCAGAAACTGTGTGTAAAATTTTCAGTCTTATGTTAGAATATAACATACAGAACTTCTTGCTCATGCAAAAACAAAGACAACATCATAAACATGACTTGTCTCATCTTACAGTATCAGTTGTGTGCAAGTAGGACAACAGTCAACTAGAGTTACTAGCAGGTAATGTACACGGACGCACAAAATGTTGATGATGAGTGCGAGAATTGAAAAGTATTATCATTAACATGAAAGAAGCCTATGGGTGAGATCTCCTGTTCATTAGCCACTACAGGGAAATAACGAGAAGAATAACAACCTGCAGTAAACCGTAAAACATTACAAACCAGTGTGCTCATAATTAAGATACTACATTGAAGTAACATGGTAAGACACACCAATTTGCAAAAACAAGCAACAAAACAAGTTGTTTTGTACAGCTAAAAATAGCTGGACATTGATGAGACCGGAAGTCAAACCCATACCCAAAACCAAAGCCATTTACAAATGGCTGCGTCCGCTCTTACAGGTAGAAAAAGTTGAATAATTTTGGAGTTGCGTTGGACAAAAAGAGAAATGTAGAAGGAAAAAAAACTTTCAACATTTGAGAAATGGCTGAAGTCACAACTTCTTGGCTAGAACTTACCTAAACCATGAACAAAGGCACTTCCTATAAATAAAAAATCTACGTCACACAGTTGTCTAGTTACGCCTACTATATGTTACATCTCCCGCTAGGAAAAACATGGCTGGGTGGATAATCTTTTAAAGTACATTTATTTTATGTTTTATGTGTGAAAAGTTTGTAAAGCTAAATAATATTGCTTTCACAGCTTATGAAGTATGAAATAAAAGCCGCAACATACAATAAATGGTAACACTTGACAAAAAGGTTTTGTTAGTTAATCTATTATCTAATGTGACCCATACATTTATTACAGTATTTATTCATTTTCGTTGATGTTAGTTAATAAAAATAACTCATGTTAACTCCCAGTGCATTAACTAATGTTAACAAGCACAGCTTTTGATTTTAGTAATCCATTATTAAATGTTGAAAATTAACCTTTACTTAAGATTAATAAATGCAGCTGAAGTATTCATTCTTGAAGTTCATTCTTAGTTCATGTTAACTAAAGTAGTTAATTAACGTTACAGTTGAAGTCAAAAGTTTACATACACCTTGCAAAATCTGCAAAATGTTAATTATTTTACCAAAATAAGAGGGATCATACAAAATGCATGTTATTTTTTTTATTTAGTACTGACCTGAAAAAGAAATTTCACATAAAAGACATTTAGTCCACAAGAGAAAATAATAGTTCAATTTACATACACTTGATTCTTAATACTGTGTTGTTACCTGAATGATCCATTTTTTATATTTTTTATTTTTTTGTTTAGTGATAGTTGTTCATGAGTCCCTTGTTTTTTCTGAACAGTTAAACTGCCCACTGTTCTTCAGAAAAATCTTTCAGGTCCCAACAAATTCTTTGGTTTTTCAGCATTTTTGTGTATTTGAATCCTTTCCTACAATGACTGTATGATTTTGAAAACCATCTTCACACTGAGGACAACTGAGGGACTCATATGCAATTATTACAGAAGGGTCAAGCGTTCACTGATGCTCCAAAGGAAAAATGATGCATTAAGAGCTGGGGGGTGAAAACTTTTTGAATTTACAAAATAAATATAATTAAAGAATTTATGGGACCTGAAGGATCTTTTTTTTTTTTGAAGAACAGTGATCATTTTAACTCTTCAGGACAAACAAGGGACTCATGAACAACTATCACTAAAAAACAAACAAACAAAAAAACAGCTGTGGATCATTCAGGTAACAACACAGTATTAAGAATCAAATGTATGTAAACTTTTGAACAGGGTCATTTTATAAATTCAACTATTATTTTCTCTTGTGGACTACATGTAAACGTCTTTTATGTGAAATATCTTATTGAGGTAAGTGCTAAATAAACAAATAACATGCATTTTATATGATCCCTCTTATTTTGGTAAAATAATTAACATTTTGCAGACTCTGCAAGGTGTAGCTAAGTAAAATTTTGACATCAACAGTAGTGTTAAAGTGTTACCCATTAAATTATACAATCAAATGCAGACGTATTGTCCCTTCACCCTAAACATAACCCTAATCTTAGCCCTTTCATAACATAAAAAATTACTGTAGAGTTTCATAATTATAATAGGCTACTTTAAAAACTGAATCTTTGATCTGATGAATCAATGAACTGTGGATAAAAAAGGACAGAATCAGATGGTAATGATGATATCACATTGATAATTTGGTACTGGAGAAATGCCATATTCAAATAAAATATAAGATGAAATAAAACTGAAAAAACATTAGCATTGCTTTTTACCTAGAAGTGAAAGAAGATTATGAAGAAAATTTAAATAATGATGGAGAAAATGATGAAGATGCCAATAATGACAATGAAGATGAGGGTAAAGATGAAGTAGAAGTGGAATATGATGATGATGATGATGACAACGATGACGATGATGCACAGAGAGAGTGTTTGTAGTGATGTAAATTTCACGAGAGAGCTGACTGAATCAAAAGGAATGGAGGAATGCGCATTGGCTAAAGCCTGAGTAATTAAGTAATGCACTGCTACCTATTAAAGCAGTGGAGGCAATCTGAGCATGAGTCAAACAGAGACTGTTACTGTAGGATACAGCAGTTACTATAAACACTGCATTTGCTGCCCACTCATTAACGCTGACTGTGGAAAACTGCCATTGAAAACGGCTGGTGGTCTCATTAAATTGCATGAACGCTATAATAGACAAGATTGGCAATAGTAAGCTTAGCTGATGTGGGTAAGTTATGTCACATGTTTAATCCTGCGCAAGAGCCTCCCCCATATAACCCTTAAGATGCTTACCAGCGGAATTCCAGTTCATCCTCCCGAGTCACCAGCGAAATATTCCCGTATTTCCCTAAATACCACACGCCACTTTAAGATTCAGCAGAAGATCGTACAACAGTGGCTCGGCATTACGCACTTGATCAGTCGGTTGGAGTGACAGCAGCATACCAGCACAGAGTCCTGCTCGGATATTTGCGCTTTTCTCAAGTCGGGATTTAAGGAACCGCCTCCCAAGCGGTCGCCATAGCAACGCGGATCGTTCTCTCTCTCTCTCTCTCTCTCTCTCTGCGCGCGTGCGCGCGCGCTCTCTATCTTTGGCTTGCTGCAGAAGCCATGACTAATGCACTATGAATAGAAGCAGAATCAATGTGAATTGCTCACTTTATTCTCAAATAAATCATATCGGATTAAAAACAAAACAAAAAAACAACCCCTAGAATAAGAAAACATTGTTGCAGTATGGACATCAAGGGTTTGGTCACCAATCAGCTGACTACATACCTTACCATGGTGTTGTGGCAGTCCCAAACCTACAGGAAATGCAGTATAGTTCAGTTCCGTGCTGTCAAGTGATTAGAAACAGTCCTTGAATCTTTCCTTAATATCATCTTAATCATCAAGTATGGGTGATGTTGCCAGACTAAATTGCAAATGGAGTTGATGACTCTAAAAATTCACTTTACGTCAGTGATTCATACAGTACATTGAGTATTTATAGTACAGGGAAAAATGTTCACATCCATCAAACATGGCCTACTATATACAGCTTAAATAAGTGATGCATTAAAAGTTGGCTAGTCAAGAACATTTGTGTTGTGTACTGAACACTATTCACTCATTTGTATCCACGGGAATACAAAGAATACAAATGTTGATTGGCATTTTGATCTCAGCAATACTTCAGTATGGCAATAAAAGGGGTTTAAATACGAAACAAAATGGCATATTGAGAATTAGAGCAGGAGAGGGTATGCATTTCATCAAATCAACTAAATAAAACACATTACAACAACATAACTGGTGTTGAGAATTATCATCCATTCTTGCAACACGTGCTCTCACGTTTCAGGAAAACTCATTATCTAATAAGTAACGCTTGCTAATCTGTCATTAGTGGCTGTGAAATATTCAGCAGTTGTCTTTCTATTACTACGTTTCAAAGTTTGCTTTTTTGGTGTTTTGCCGTTTAGATGTTGTGCCAAAGAAAAGATTTGCAATTTTTTTTTTTTAGGATCAGGTTATGATATTGGACCGAGGCACGTTGTTTAGGTCTGAGATGTCCAGCTGGTGAAGGATCACTTGGTTGCATTTGATCACAGTTTTCAGTTCGATGAAGGGAACTGCTCAGAGGTGGTCCTCACTGCAGGACTGCTGATGCATCACATGCATATTCCCTCACTGGCTCCGTTTTGCTTTTCTTTTCTCCTCTCCTCCCTTTTGTCTGTATACGCCTCTCTCTCCTTTGACCTTGCTTGGTGGGTGTTAAGAGAAGAAAACTGAGGTGTGTGTTTGCAGTAAGATGTTGACGCTTGCAACGACAGCTGCCAGAAGAAGCAGGGGTTGAAGGTCAGTACTCATACTGGTGACTGTTAAGAGAGAGAAAAAGAGAAGAGGTTCATGAGAAAGGAGGGTCAGCGAGTTTACAGTTTGAGTCGTGTGTAACGGGACATCGTAGTGAAGTCATGAAGAATGCACAAGACTCACTTTGGTTTAGAGTTACCGAGAAACCGGACGTCAATGGATAATGCTGCTGACATTTAATATGCAGAGCATATATTTATGTGAGTGTAGTGTACAAGAGTGTGTGATGACGGCATTGACATTTATTATAAATGGAAAATGTGAAAACAAATTAATAAATGGACATGCAGCAGTGTAATGACAAAAACATGGTACAAAAACATGAAAAAGTTTTAATTCTACAAGTTACATCTAGAACTTAAAGTTATATAAAGTATTTAGTTTTTAATATATGAAATGTTTCTATGGCAAAATTATTATTGCTTTCAATTCTTATAATATATAGAATAAAACCAATGAAAGTTAAAAAAGAGCAGTAGAGTACAACGGGGCTAAAGGCACACTCTAAGTAAAAATTTGCTTTTCACTGCAGCCAAAGTGTATACGTTTGTATCGAGCATTTATGCAGCAACAGATTTTGCATGAAAATAAATTATACAAGTCATTTTTTAAAAAATCTTCTAAATGAATGAGGTGGCAAGGGGGGTAAAAGGCTCACAGTATTGATACAAATACTTTAGCTAAAATATTTTTTTCTTTTTAGAATGTCTAAGTTAATATTTGTTCAAAACAACCACTTTAGCAAAGTTAGTGCTATTTTCTGCTTATTTTGATACATACAAGAACTAATTTTTGTTCAATAAATATACTGTGATTGAAATATGTTAATATAAAACATATTTTAAAATACAGAAACAAAAACATTTTAAAATGTAAAGATTCTGAAAGCATTAAAGGAAATCCCATAGTCATTGAATATATATTTACAGTAGTAACAACAAATTATATTTTATTTTATTATATGATATAATTAATAGCATGTTCATTTTAAACATGGTGATTATATCTAAGATGGACACCCAACATAATGTATAATATTTACCATCTGAATCTAACAATGTCATGTCAACAAATGGAAAAGTCAGCCTTCTATTAATTATCATGTTAACTGCTGTTTTAATTGTCTTAAAGAAAGTCATTAAGGGGACCTTTGTATAAAGATATATTCAAGAATTTTAGCGATTCTCATTCTACAACATTTTAAAAAACATCAAATATTAGATCAAGTAAGCACAGAATCAACTTTGCACTGCTGCCCATGATTGCATCAAGGATCAGCCAAATTTGCACGTTCATCTTGAAAAGTGAAGTGCTACGCTATGTTTTTCTGCCATCTAGTGGTTTAGAGGAAAATAATATCTAAGGCGCCTTTTACACCGTTACGCCTTTAGCCCCGTTGTACCCTACTATTGACTACATCAGTGGCTGTGTCTAAAATCACCCTCTTGTACCCTTACACAGTACACTATCTGTTTGAACAGCCATTTGCAGTAGTGCCTGAAACCATAGTGCACATAATCAAATGCAAAGGCAAGACCGAGTTTGGGCACCTCTGGTATAGCCAAAGAACAATGAATGCGCTAGAGAATACACATGTACAGCGAGCGTCACATTGAATGAATTCCTGTGTCTCACCAGTAGATGGCATTCGCAGAATTTAGGGTGCATTCAGTGTCCAAATTTGCTCACTTGTTTTTATTAACTTATTTACAGGGCTACATTAGTGTAGAAATGTAGGTAACAGTGTATTTTAGATATAGCCAGTGATTCCCAGGGGAGGGGCTCTGATAACATTCCAAGTTCCCTGTTTTTTGTATTGTGTGTAACTTATTGTAGTAGGTGTAACTCTTAATACTGCGGCCAAAGTCGGATATACTTGGGCCCGCAGTGGGTGCTGAATTAAGCTCTTTTGCATGTTTTTGTGCTTGCATTTTTAAAGGGATCATATGATGCGATTTCATGTTTTCCTTTGTCTTTGGAGTGTTACAAGCTGTTTGTGCATATGTAAGATCAGCAAAGAGATTAAAGTCTCAAACCTAAAGAGATATTCTTTCTAAAAGTTAAGACTCATCCACGCCTTCCTAAAACGGCTCATTCAAACACGCCCCCACAAATCTACATCACTGTGTGGGAAGATTTGCATAACACCACCCAAATGTATATGCAAAGAAACAAGGCGTAACTTTTATTCTCACTGTAGTCTTGTTGTAGCTGTCGCCATGTAGTGGAGACACTGTGTGTCTTGTTGCGGAAACAAAACTCTTTAGTTTAGCCTTCCAAATGAGTACACAACTAGAAATCAGTGGTTAAGTTGTATTTACAACACTGTTCCAGAACAGTACAACGCAAATATTCGAGTGTGCGCCATTTTTCGGAGGACTGTTTCCTGAACCTAGGAGAGCAGCCTACAATGCTGGCTGTGCACCAAAGCTGTTTCTATAAAGTGGGGCAATTCCAAATTTGCATGGACAGTCTGACGCTTCTGACTCACAGCCTGTAAATACGTTTTATATATATTTTAAAGAATTGTTACTGACTATTCAAATGCGAGTTTTGAGCAGCGTAGAGTAGCTCTTGTTGTTTCTATGAACACAAATGCAGACATGGTGTTATGATAACGTGGCGCAACGCAAGGCAATGCGTAAAAAGATAGTATAAGTCACTATAATCAGTAATTATGTCCACACCGCATGCAACAAATGCCTCATTTATAATAGATTTCTTGTCTCATCGTGACACGGCATCAAAATATGGTAAGGGGCGTAACATTTCCGTCACACGCTTGAGGTATTCGGCCAATCACAACGCACTGGATAGCTAGCCAATTAGAGCGCACTGATGAGCTTTGTAAAAATCGATGCGTTTCAAAAAGGCGAGGCAGGTAGGAGCAACAATAATGTACAGTATGTGAAAAATAATGCGTTTTTTGAACCTTAAAATGCGTAAACACATTGCATTACACCAAAAACACAAAGTAATGTTCTTTTTAGCAACATCATATGACCCCTTTAAACTGCCGACTGTCTAGTTTTGTCTGCCACCCGGCTTTCTATGTGCGCACCAAACACAGTCCACGAAAAAACTCAGTTGAGTTCTTTAGTGTCTTGTGCTTGAATGCTTTAAAATCTCAAATTTAAATTCGTAAGTCTTGAAAACATGTGCAAATGATAAGCTTAGCGTAGCAATGACCCGTCAACTGTCTTGAGCGTCTTTTATGCTGGCCTCGGGCAATCGGTTGAAAATGCTGGGTCACCCGCAGCCGTGTAATCTTCACCCCACTTTCACCCTAAACCCTTGCGTTTTTTTTGCGAGTCCATTTTTTCGTGACGTAGTCCCGTAATGTCTGCTTTGTGCATCGAGGGCACATAGTGGCCGCAAGGGGGGTGCTCAAGAGGACCGTTCTGAAAGCTAAAATGACAAATGGGACACGATATGGTCTCATGGACTTAACATATATATGCACATGGTGGTCATTGTAAGTCTGCAAGAATGCAAGTGCACATGAAGTTTGCCATTTAGGACAGGGCCTTGGTTATAGAGTGTTTTTTTTTTAACTTCTATCTTATAAAATACAGCAGTAATATCCACTTGTGATTTTTAAAAGCTTTTTCTTGTTTTGAAAAGGGCAGTTGCTGACAAGTTGCTAAACGGGACTACAGAGGTTATTAGAGACCTTAAATGTCATCACGCAGAACAGGTGAACTCATCTACTCACTAGTTCGCTTTCACAGCCTTGTTGTGTTTTTAGTCATGATCTTACAAGCTATTCTAACCCAGACTGTCAGCGAAAAATGTTTTTTAGATAAAGACTGAATAAGTTGTTGGAAGAACAGTGATGGTGACAGTGAAATGTAACCGTGACGTAACCGTGTGGTTTGTTTATAGCCTCTTGAGGTTTTTACTTATGGAGGTGGTATTTAGGTTTTGTGAAGATTATCATAATGAACAAGAAGTGTCAGAGAGCTGCTTTTCTGCAATAATCCAAAAGCCAATGAATAATACATAGAATAAGCACTGCACTATTCTGGTATGATTTATTTGGAACTATTTTGTTTAGCAGAGCAAAATACATAAAGTAACTGCCAATATTGTGTCTAAAATGTAAGTTTAGTTTAACTGTTGCATAAGTGTTGCATGCTATGTTCCAAGAGTGTTAATAATTAGTATTACAGCACTAGGAGGTTTTACTGCATGTAGCAATGTCCACCTATTAAAAGTTTAAAACAGCACATGTGTGTATTTGCATTTTACCTCGGCAGCTCTTCCCATCTCTTTGCAGCATTCCTGTCACACAGCTGCACACAGCGCCTGTTACTTGACTAGTGCAGATCTGCTCACAGCCACCATTGTCCTCTTCACACCAGTCTGAATCTAAAACACACAGACACAAACACATACACTGTTATAGTTGTAATCACCTTGCTAATATGCACATACACAAAACACCCAATTATACACCCACATCCTATTGTCTCCACTATTAAACTACACACATATTCCTCACACACACTCAGAACATGCATTCATGCACAAATCTGAAATATACTCCGTACCTCTTTTTCTGATTGGCCCCACTGACAGGATCTGTTCTTTATGCTGACTGTAATCGGTATAACTTCGTTTGTTATGAGGGCAATTCTGTAAAAGCAAAAAAGCCATTCTAAATCCAAAAGAATCAGTTTTTCAAGATGACTGATGGAGAGAGAAACAAAATCATCAAAACATCACCATATCTACACTAAAACATGTTTGCATTTGTCAGTCCTAACCATGTTTTAGTGGCACATCATATACCAACCCCCTATTTCTATTGTTCTAAATGGCAAAAAATAAAACAAAAAGGTGTTTGTCAATGTGTGTGTGTAGAAGCTCTCACCACTTTGCAGGCGTTGGTCTCTGAGTCACACAGAGAGACGTCACAGTGCAAATGTACCTCATCGTAATCACCAATGAACTTAAAGACAGTGACGTGGAAGCGGCAGGTGAGGGACACGCCATTCTCAGCCATGCCTATAGTGTTATCCTTGATGTTAGGACACCTGGAATTATAGTTATGCTATGTGAAAGCTGTAAACTCATTGGTATGTATTAGGGTGTGTTTTCTGAACTTCGTGCAGTATATGTTAAATATGCATTGCAATATGTCTATTTGCTTACCCTCTTTCTATGATAATATAACGAAGGCGATCGCTGCTGTAACGAGATGGTGTAGCCCAGCACATGTTAACAATGAGAATAAGCTGTTTATCATCTGCTCCTTCCACAAACACCCCCACAAACAGAACGTCCCTGGTGCTCAGCACCACTTCTCCCTCGCGGTATGGATGCCGGTACGAGGCGTTCTTATAAAGGGCCATTTTTGTGATGAAGTTGCCCTCTTGGGTCGGCAGTGTAAGGTTTATTACACTGTGGACAGCAGAAAAGAGAGAGGGAATTATTACGTTTATCATTCGCCAAACAGCTGGTGCATCCAACAATACATTGTGCATGTAATAGGATATTATGTTATTTGCTGTGTGTATTTACTATAATAAAAGTGATGCATGAAACCGATATGAAAATACCATGGTAATGTATATATAACCATGGTATATTATGATTATTTATATATATAGTAGTTTTTTTGTAAGGGGTGAATGTCTGACAGCTGACCTGAGCATTGGCTTCAATACGGTCTCCAGGGAGATCTTGATGTCCAGTTCATACGCACAAGAAAACTCTACGTTGATGGTCTTATCACGTGTGACTACATTCCCTGTGTTGTTCACGCTCTCGATCCACACCGTGTTCTTGTACATAATGTGTGTTCCATTCGACTGGACTCACAAATACACACACAAAAACACACATAAAGTTACTGTGAATTTAATTACCTTTCCACAGAACATAACATATTCAGCCAAGCAGACAGCACATTAAGTACGCACACGATGTAAATTAGATTATGAAAAGCAAAAACATTGAGAAGAATATCTTCTGCTGTAAATAAGTCAAGTCATGAATAGATGCAAAAGATCTGGAAAGCAGTTTCAACATTAAGTAATTTAGAGTCATTTAAAACTAAATCAGCAAACATTTAATAATCTTATACAGTGGACCACTGAGCACCAATGAGACTATTTTGTCCTCAAAATCAAAGCATAAGACTAACTCAGTCGCATTAGTATTTGAATTATGGATTATGGGAAAAAAACATTTTATTTTGAGTGTTTAACTAAAAAAAAAAGTACTTAAAGGAGAAGTCCACTTCCAAAACAAACATTCACATATAATGTACTCACCCCTTTGTCATCCAAGATGTTCATGTCTTTCTTTCTTCAGTCGTAAAGAAATTATGTTTTTTAATCAAAACATTTCAGGATTTTTCTCAGTATAATGGACTGATATGGTGCCCCAAGTTTGAACTTCCAAAATGCAGTATAAATGCAGCTTCAAACGATCCCAAATGCGGTTGTAAACAATTCCACCCAAGGAAGAAAGGTCTTATCTAGCGAAATGATCGGTTATTTTCATAAAAATAATACAATTTGTATACTTTTTAATGTCAAATGCTAGTCTTGTCTTGCTCTCCCTGAACTCTGTGTATTCTGGTTCATGACAGTTAGGGTATGTTGAAAAACTCCCATCTCATGTTCTCCCTCAAATTCAAAAACGTCCTATACCTTTTTTGTTAAGGGTGTTTGATCTTCTTTGCATGTTTACTTTGCAAAGACTGGGTCGGTACTTCTGCAGCGATGTAGGATGATTTAGAAATGATTTTTGAAGTTGAGGGAGAAAATACGATCGTTTTTTGACATACCCTAACTGTCTTGAGCCAGAATACACAGAGTTCAGGGAGAGCAAGACAAGACGAGACAAGATGTTTTGCTAGATAAGACCCTTCTTCCTCAGCTGGGATCGTTTACAACTGCATTTGGAATCGTTTCGGAAGTTCAAACCTGGGGCACCATATCAGTCTATTATATGGAGAAAAATGCAGAAATGTTTTCCTCAAAAACATAATTTCTTTACTACTGAAGAAAGAAAGACATGAACATCTTGGATGACAAGGGGGTGAGTACATTATCTGTGAATTGTTATTCTATGTGGAAGTAACCCTATGGTTGAGATTTCCGGTTCATAACGAGAAGAACAACGTGCAGTAAATGGTAAAACTGTTTGCACTAGTGTTAATAATTAAGATAATACATTAAAATGACATGGTGAAAAAACACCAATTTCAAAATAAATAGCTGGACGCATACCCATAAAATAAGCGTAATAAGGTAATAAGGTGGGGATGTAATGTTGTTTAAACTGTTTAAACTGACGATTTAATGATCGAATAAACATACAGCAAACTGATAAACAATGCACTAAAAATAACACGTAACTATTTCCATTACACTCAAAAAATAAAATTCTTAATGTTATTTTCATTGGTTCCGTCCGCCATATTGGGCGGAAGCTCTTTGAACTCATCGCAAGACAGCGAAAGGATCTTCATGAAAATGCCTCAGTTTTCAGTGGAAAAGATGTTTCTTGGAAGGTAAAATTACTCCCTAAGTAGAATGTGCATTATGAATGTGTATATGATGCCAAAAAAACATCTTAGGATGGCAGCTGACTAGATTTTGAGGAACAGAAAATACTGAAAAAAATACATATCTGCTTAAGCTGGTTTGCCGATCCTAGCTGGTCTAAGCTATTGCTCAAGTGTCAAGTGTGTTATACTTGCACCAAACCTGAACTGTGCTTGTATCTGCGTATGAACATGGATGTGAATGGAACTGTACATTTTATTTAGCAGGACTAGTACTTTACACTCTCTCTCTCAAGAGGCAGAGCTCATACTGTCTAAACTAAAACAGTCTGATCTTAAACAATTGTTAATGAGGGAAAAGAGAGATTTGTTCACCTGTACAATAGAGCCACAATGTCCCTTGGTATTGTTGATATGGAATGAGATGAAATCTTCTCCCTCGATACCAGCACAGTGCTGATCGTTAATTCGTACGTCCTCCCTCTCAAAGCCCAACTGGAACAGGCGGCACTTAGAGATTGAAACCTCCATCTGAGCGTGTTTACAGGTCACCTCTGCCTGGATGATGTCATCCTCACCTACACCACAAGAACAAGATGTTCTGTATTGTCTTTTCTCAGTATTTCATACTAATTCTTAATGTGAATTTTTAATAACAATTAACCTGCTACTATAACTTAAAGGGAATCCTGGGTATTAAGACTTGTATGGCTTAATATAACGTAAATGATGTCTCTAAATGAAATATGTAGTAGAAAACCAAAGAAAGATTTACGTTATGTAAAAAATCCACATTGTTTCATACATATTTTTGACTATGATGGGCTATTTTCACTGCAACACAGCTCATTAAATCAAATACTGATATGATGGCTCATTGTGCGGCTTTTGTTCGTAATTTTCAGTCGAAGGGCAACAAGAGAAGCAATCTAAGTCTTCATTGCTTTCCTAGCGATAAGAAGAGGAGCAAAGAATGGGAAGATGCCTGTTAACAAATAAAACTTTCTAAAGACCTGCGTCTTTGTTCTCTCCATGTTAGCCTTGATGCCTTTGAGGTTTTAGAAGACCACAGATGCTAAAAGAGCTTACAAACAGCAGAGACAAGAAACGCTAGATGCCATCCTGGCAGGATGTAAAAATGCAGATGCTTGTTATGACGCCGCAGCCACTGAAGGAGTTTCTCAGCGTGGATTTCACTCAAAATCCATAGGCGTTTAGTCTCCTTGTGGGGAAAAGAGATGCTATGGCATTTGGTTTAAGCCTACGCTTATGTACATGGTCATCTCTAAACACTTTTAGTAGCTGTGGTCATCGTATCAGTATTTTATTTTCCGAATTGTGTATTCAGAGTTGTGTTGTGGTAAAAATAGCAACAGGTAGTGCCAGTAGCTTACCGAGTGCAACCATTTCATGTCATAATGGTGCCCTCCGTAGTCTAAAATGTGTATAAAACGATGTGGATGTTTAAATAACGTAAGTTATTTGGTTGAATACTTAGGGTAAGGGGTTTAAGTACGAGCAATAATGATAACTTCAAAGAGACCCTAAAAAGGATAAACATTTATTTCTGCCACAGTATAGACTTGTTTTACTCACTAATGTCAGTGCTGGGTAGCTCAGGGCAGCCACACAGATCTCCTCCATTCTCCTGCTCACATGTGTTGTTAGAGCAGATCTCTCCTGCACAGGGGTCATAGATCCATTCTGCTAAAGACAGGTCCAGTTACAAAGTTAGCACAGAAAGTTTCTAATAAAATGTCTTTTTTGTCAAAATTGTGAGAAATTACTTGTGAAGCATAAACAAATAAATAAATAAACCATGCATCTACTGCATCACAGCTTTCATAGTGTCTTTGATAGTGTTTCACAATAGTTGTACAGCTGTTAGTCAAGTAAATAATAATAAAAAAAATGCTCATATATATAACTTGTAATATAACTTTTTTTTTTTTTTTGAGCGAAAATGATGCATTTATTTTCTAGATGCATATAAAATGTACTATTAAACTGCACTGCCTTTCACTTTCTACACTTCTCTATCTTATCCTGTAGGTGGCAGCGTCCCCTTACAGCAGTTCTCCTGGGTGATCCACTTGGTGGTAAGTGTGCCGAAAGAGCGGCAGGCCTCAGCGTAGGCTGCCATGGAGCCGCACACCTGGGCCTTACGGTGGTTGTAGCAGCCGTCCATGTAGCAGGACTGGTAGAAGGGGTGAGGGTCCAGCAGGCCGTGGCAGGGCTGGAAGAAACCTTTCAAATCTGTGAGCTTCAGACAGTTGTCTTCTCCCTGGAGCTCTGATACTGCTGTATTATCACAGGATTGAGCCAGGGCCACATACTGTGTCTCATCGCAACTACAGGCGAGAGTCAGGCAAAGGAGAATAGAAAATGAGTGGCAACGAAATTAGGGTGAAACTAATGAGATAAGGCACACTTTTACTTGCTAACCTGTTCTGCATGCCATTGGTTTTCCAGCTTTGAGCGAGCTCAAGTGCACTGACGGCAGGTTTTCCACGAGAGGTGATATAATCATCAGTGGGGTCCCCGTTGAAGTTCCCACACAGTCCACACACCTTATTCTGCAGCCGTGGGCCCATTGTAATGCTGAGGGTGTTGAATCTGTTATAACGCACCTGGATGTCCTGGGGAGTGTCAATCACCAGGAATCCCTCGGATGTGGATACTCGTGTCATTAGACCTGTGACAAAAGGTACGGACACGGGCGTACCATTTACCTGAGGTAAAAGAGGAAAACACTTAGCATTTAGCTAGGAGACATTTAATGTCTTTATCATTATATAATTTCATAGTCACATGCATTCTCAAAATCCATCTAAGGGCTCCAAGCTTCACTTTCCTGTCGAGTGTGGCTCCAACCCTGATCAAACTCAACCGCTTATCACATTTTAGTTAGATAGTTCACCCAAAAAGGAACATTCTGTCATCAATTACTCACCCTCATGATGTTCCAAACCCCTAAGACCATCATTTATCTTTGCAACAAAAATTAAGGTATTTTTAATGAAATCTGAGAGCTTTTAGACCCTTTGTATGTTGACAAATTTGGTATTTTTGTTTTATTTGCACACAAAAAGTATTCTTGTAGCTTCAAACTATTACGGTTGAACCACTGACATGGACTATTTTAATAATTTCCTTACTACCTTTCTGGGTCTTGAACATGTCAGTTGCCTTGCTATGCAGAAAGTCTTGTATTTCATCAAAAATACTTAATTTTTGTTCTGAAGATGAACGAATGACAGAATCTTCATTTTTGGGTGAACTATCCCTTAAAGGCTAGAACTCAACACTGCAGAACAGTGGACCTAAAGGGGCTTGAGAAGTTGAGAAATACCAGTTTCTCCTTTAAATTCTCCTAGGAAATTCAAGACGATGTCCAGTCCCATACGGTGTTCCTACCTTGACTGTGTTTCCAGAGATGAGAATGTTCTCCTCGTTGATGTAGAGGTAAGCATGGGAGATTGTGGTTAGGTTCGGTGTACTCCACTTGTCAAAATTGGCAATGAGTTGAAAAGATAACTCGGGCAGCTTGTGACAGATCGTTGAAAGAACGAAGGAGCATGAGGCAGGTAAACGAAGAGAGGCACCATCAAATGTACGGAAGACGCCACCGCCTGATGCCACACAGTGCTGATTACGTCGGGCAAAGCATCCCCGTACACCATGACGTAGAACACACTCCTCCTCTGCTTTACATCGCCGTGGGTCACACTGAATTAGATTCCGTCCAATACACTGACAGCGTTTAGTGCAGTCACTGTTCCAGAACAGCTGCTTAGGCTGAGAGACAGAGAAAATAGAGTGAAAACAACAACAAAATTGCATTTCAAGGAAATTCACTTCTAGTGTGTTCAGGGTGGTTGGTAATTGACCATACTAAATTCAGTGTCTTTAACTTTTTAGGGGTTCAAAACCCAATCGTAATTGTTAGAATGGCCAAGGATCAGCAATCTACACGTTACAGTAAGTGGTAGAGACTTGAAACTTGGAGGGATGGTAGTACTCACACCGCCTACAACATGACCAAGGCTTGTCCCAATTGGTCTGACAGGGCGCTAAAGTGATCAAAAGTATGAAATCGCTCGTAACTCCTAAACAAACTCAAGTGTTTTATGTAGTTGGAATCCTTAGATTACGCCGGACAAAAACACCTCAGATTCAACCATGCACCTGGCAAAATTTTCAGGTATTTTGGATTTTTTGAAAAACCTACCTTTGCAAACCTGATCGGAACCAAACCAGTGCAGAAAGATTCTCTGAAGAGTGAATATCACTAATTATCAAAAAAAGTCAAACTGTCGCAAAGGGACACCAAAACGTTCTAAAGGCGCAGGGCCACTTATAGTAAAATGCCTATAACTCCTAAGCAGAATGAGATATCTCAGCCAAATTTAGAACACTTAAGCAAGAGCTCAATCTGATGTAACAGGACAAAAATTCCAGAGCTCAGCCACTTGGTGGCGCAATAAGAGGGAAAAAACATAAAAATGGCTATACCTACAAAAACATTTGTCCTATCAACATGAAAATCGCTGTGCACGGTCTTGGTCCAAAGTGTCACAAGTGTCTATAAGGACATTTGTGTAACTAAAAAAAAAACATGGCCGCCATTGCCTGATGAAGTTTGATCACCCGTTAGACAAGATTAACAGAGGTCAATCGGAATGAAACTCAGTGGGCCTCGCTCAATCTGGAAAAAAACACTGCAGTACAATTCTCTGGACTCCCTAGGTCAATAATTATCAAAAAAAAAAAAAAAAAGTTGAAATTTACCCTTTGGGAATCTATAACAGGTTGTTTAGAAAAGGGGCCTGGAAATTTACCCAAATCCTACAAAGCCCAAAGGGTAACTCAAAACTTCACAAAACCTGGTGAGCACATGTGACAGGTGGTGTAAAGTTTTAAGGAGACTGGACCACAATTGGTCATAAATGTTAAAAACATCTAGTTTGCCAAAAATGCTTTTTTAAATCATTGATTTGGTGGTTACAGGCTTGCTAAAAATGTCTTTTTTCATATGTGCTGAAATGCCTTAAAGCCTTGAACCCTGGAAATCACTGCTTGTAGCTATATTATTACTCTTACAACTTTTGTAAAAACAATTAACATTTAATTATATTTTATTATTTCTTAATATATTCACAAGAACATGTCTTTTAAAATGTTTTATAGGTAAACAGATTAGATACAGAGACTTATTAAGAAAAGTGTGGCAATGAAATATATTTTTTTTAATGCCAGTAATCATATTATATACTGCATACTTTTAAGAGGTGTTTATTGTATTGGCATTGACTTTGTCTAGATTTGTGACATGCTGTCTTACCTCATAGTATTTACCATCCGTGTAACATCCACAGTTCTGACTGAGGATGCAGCTCTTGCCGTTGAGCACATAGCCTTGGTCACACTGGCACCCTTCAACGCAGTACTGGTTACAGTCTCTCTGTCCACGTGCAGGGGCACATTGCGGCTGGCACACCATCATACAGCTGGAATAGTGGCTGTTCACGGGGCACGACAGGACTGGGCACACACAGAGTGCATTGGACGGGTGAGTTTCTCCAGAAGGAAAGGGGAGGATGTATTGTATTTCACTGTAAAGGGCTTATATAAATGTGTGGCATTCACAGGGCTTTGACTGTGATAAAGTGTCTTGTAGTTTTTATGTTGGCAAAACAAAACATTTGTAAATTGAGCTATGGTTTGTGGTTAGCCAGCGGAACTCCAAGCATTAAGAGGTTTTGGAAAAACATTTTCATGTTAGCCCTTAGAAGTACAAACAATATCTGCATCTAAATGCATAAAAATGACAATACTTTTCATAGCAGCCTCATAAATCTTACTATAATTCTTACTAAAGAAAATTTGAAAAAAGAAAATATGCATAGTGCTTGCCTAAAATTGCTAGGGCATTTTACTGCTCCAAGTTAAAAGATCCCACCCTTAAGTCTCTGTGACATTCTAGTTTTTAGAAATGAGTCCATTTCCTCCTTCATTGTTCCTCCTTTGAGGGGTTAATAAAGGGTTTCTGAAGCAAATCGATGTGCTTGTGTAAGAAAAATATCCATATTTAAAACTTTATAAACCATTATCTGTAGGTTTTACAAACTGTTGTACTCATGTTTAAAAGAGAGTGGCACAGCACAAGTATTGCTTCATATTGATTTGCTTCAGAAGGCCTTTATTAACTCCCTTTTTATGATGGATGCACTTTGTTTTGCTTCAAAACCTTGACAGTCATTCACTGCAGTTATAAAGCTTGGAAGAGCCAGGGCATGTTTAATATAACTCTGAATGTATTTGTTTTTGGGTGAACTATCCCTTTGATAAGCCATGCGATTTACTTTAGAACAAACCCTTAACCTCAAGTTTGAGAAATAATAATTATGATGCTTGCCTTAGAAAGCACCATTAATTTTTATGCATAACAAGATTATGACATACGACTAAATAAACATTAATGAACATGTTATCTCACCACAGGGTGTGGAACTTCTCCAGCCAATGACAGACACTCCTTGTGTCTGACAGGTACTGGCATAAATCTGTAGCCAATTACAGATGGTCTCTCTCGCACCTTGATCCACACATGTATCCTGCAGACAGCTCTGGTAGAAGTATGCTGGTGCCACTTTGCTGTGACAGCGTGCAAACACACCTCCGCGGTCTATTATAAGTCCACATAATCTCACCGCCTCTGGTTCGACATACACATACAACCCTTCAGCAAGGTGGAAACGGTTCCCTGGGTTACCGTTATCTATGTCAATGTTACCAACAGCATCTGTTACTTGGGCGGGGACCTCAGCAGCTAGGCCCCTCTCAGCCAATCCACATCGGGGGCAAGAGTCCCCACAACCCACTTGGCAGAAAGTGTCACGTTCTGCCCATGCCATGCCCCATTCTGTGACACTTAGAGTGGGACCAGTAATTGGCATTCCTTGGCAGAGCCCACAGGTGGCGTTAAAGAGACTGCGAGGAAGAGTCAGAAGCAGTAGAGTATTCCAGTCAAAAGCTACCTGTAGAAGTAATAACTGTGCGTTAGTTTACACAGTGGGTAGTGTTGTACAGTATGTGTTTTACAAGCAAAAAGTGGTTTGCAATATGTTATTTGAGTCATACTCCACCTTCAAACCAAAGTCTGTTTCCATAAGTAACTGCAGACCAAGGGTGTAGATGTTAACTTTCCCTGGACCAAGTTTTATAGGCAGATACAAGCGCTCTTTATTCACCTAAAAAAAAGATAAAACATTAACAGTCGTTACATGTCTCATCTCCTGGCTTTGCTTCTTATATTTTATCCATTTGTTGTTCATCGTCTGTCTATATCTAACAGAGTTTAAAAGCCAGTTTCATGATGATTTGCTGTCTCTCATTTTCTAACTTAGTTTTCTTTTCGCCTCAATCTTTATTTGATCTAAAGTTCCTCAGATCTTCCAGTGGCGTTGTGAACTCATTCCAGACGTCACTCAGTTATAAGCTTCCCTCTGTATCTGCTCCAGTATGTTAACAGATGCTGGCTGAAATATTATACCCCTCACCTGAAAAAATTTACTTCTTTGTTTAGCTCTTCTGTCTGACTGATTAAAATAACTTTGTGTCATAAAAATGAGGAGTTTGACCTTCAAAAGGTGGTGTTCTAGAATTACAGACGAATTCTTGTGATTATAAAATGTCTGCCACTCATGCAAATGGCCAAAAAGTGTATCAGTAGCTGTCTGTTTCAGGTGCAGGTGTAGAATTTTGTACTGATCCAAATCAGCTTTGGCTGCAGGATCACATCGGTATACACAAATATGAACATGCTATTTGTGTCACTCAAATTGAAAACTTTATGCAAATTACTACACTTGGATGTGGTAAAAGCATTAGATTCATTATTTGTTATCTCAACATACAGCTCAGGACAATCTTACCGTAACTGTGTGTTTGAAACTTCGTGACACCTCAATTTCATATCCATAGACCTCCAGAACAAATCCCCGCACCCATATAGCCTGGCCTGTGTCTCTTTCTTCATTCCGAACAGAAAACTGGAACCTGGGAAGTCCTCCCAGATCTGTCTCTGCACTGTCTAGTCCCCCAAGACCATTCTCGTCCCCTTCTCCACACTCAGTAGTAGCCAGACGAAGAGTACAGCTGCTCTGGAGGTCAAATGGTACACCTCCAAATGGCAAAAAGTGGCCATAACCAGCAACAACACACATGGCCTCAGTCCTTGGCTGACAGAAAAACAGGCCTTCACTTTCCTGGCAGTACTCCTCTGGGTGACAAGGTGAGAAGGTGCAGTAGACACTGTTGTCTGTGCCGTTACAGTAGCAGCGCTCCTGGCACTCCCAGTCAGTCCAGAAGGTCTCATTCGTGGCTAGCTGGCGGCCCAGATAGAAGCAGCCGCAGTCGCTTCGTGCCACACAAATGCCATCGCGTAGGGCAAAGCCCTCTTCACACTGGCAGCCCTCTGAACAGGGTACAGGGCATGGCTCCTCAAGCTCATCTAGGTTAGAGCAAGTGAGAGGGCATGCAGATGTACACTCATCGAAATGACTGTTTTCCGGGCAAGGTAGAGCTAAAGAAAAAAAAAAAGCAAATTATCTGACAGGGATACAAGCTACTGGAAATGGTAAAAGAGAATCAATCAAGACTCTTACGACAATTGGTAGCACTCCTCCAGGCTCCCAGGTTGATCTGAGCATCCTGGCAAGCTGAAGCGTATGCCTGGAGGGAGTTACAAAGGGCAGAACGGTTTCCCTCTCGCACACACATGTTGTAGAGGCAGTTCCTGAAGAAAGGAGAGGGATTAACAGCCACGTGGCATGCCAGGAACGAGCTGTTTCCCGGGTCATTGATGTTTCCGCACAGCCAAGGGCTCTGGTATAGCCTTAAATCTGTACACATACGATACAAGTCCTCACAGTCGCCATTGCATGTCAGATCATCCGCAATGGCTCTCCAGCCTTCAATAAACTGGTCGGTTGTATCGGCCTGTCTTCCGCTAGGTAGACGGAGGTCATCAATTGGATCCCCGTTGAAGAAACCACAAAGACCACAGGTGGTGTTGTAAAAGAGAGTGGAGAGAGTGATGTTTAGCAGGCCCTGGCGTGAATATCGGGTGCGGACTAAACCGCTCCACTCAATCACCGTCGCATTACCAGAAGACCGGTATACCATTAAAGGCTCCACTGGATGGACATAAGGAAGAAGCGCTGGTTCACCGTTGACCTGGGTTAGAGAGGAGAGTTACGACATCAGCAGCATGTCATACAGTCTTGGTCTGAACAATATGTGAGAATATACGGAGGAACAATTAAAGCTACTGTAAGTAATGATATTGCTAGAATGAGGTGTCCCAAGTAGGCATCTTTCTAAAAGCATCTTTTAGTTTCACATACTTGGGAACTGACACTTTTTTTTTTTTTTTTGGAAATTAGAGGATGTGAAAGTCACCACAAACCTTGATCAAGTCAAAATCCGAGCCACCTATCTGTGCTTCCAAATGTCCCACTCTAACAACCACTGGGCGTAGCCATGTAGGACCCTTATTCACCAGCTTCCTGCCAATCTTTACCTCCACTGATGTAACATTTGCAGGTAAGCGTCCCAAAGTCTTCACGAGGTAGAATGAGCTCTCATCAGGGAACGGTATTGTGGACCCATCAAATGTAGCCAGTATATGAGTCTGAGACAGTGAACAGACTGCTTCGCGACGAGGGTAACATCCCAACAAGCCAACTTCTGCTACACACACTTCGCCTTCACCACAAGAGTCATTGAAGCATGTTACTTCACCCGCCGGGCCACACACACAACGCTGGGAGCATTCTTCACCCACCTCACCCCCTTCCCCTGCCCAGAAGGTCTCATTTAGGGCATAGTACAGGCCGTCACGTTCACATCCACACTCAGAGCGCCGGACGCAATGGCTACCACTCAGCACATAGCCCTGGTCACACTGGCATCCCTCGGTGCATGGATGGGTACAGTAGAGGTGAGATGTCAGGTCGGAGCAGGAGGCAGGACAAGCACTCGTGCAGACTTGGTAGTTGCTGTTCTCAGGGCATGTCAATGCTAAGAGCCAATGGCAAATAGAAAAATGCAAAGTCAGTGGAACATAGAACAAGGAACATTTAATGATGTACTGCATACTTGATTTAACCTCTAAAAGAACTCTCTACAATCTCTGGACATTATTGACATAGAATTAACCTTAAGGTCACACCTGGTATCACTCACCACAGAATGAGCGTGATCTCCAGGGTCGTATAGTGACTCCTAAGGCCTGGCATGCAAGTGCATATGCCTGTATAGCTTGGCACAGGGTGGTAATGTTATCACGATTGCTGCACATATCATAAACACAGCTGTACACAAATGCTGTGGGGTCTACCACAGCTCTGCAGTCTCTGAAAGGCCCATCAGTCTTATTGATCAGCCCGCAGTAGTCTGGGCGAAAGTAGAATGCTTCGAGTGCCGGTTCACACATGCTACAGTTCTGGGCACAGCCATCTGTACAACGAAAATCTGTGTCCTCAGCTCGCCAGCTACCACCCAGTTCCACTACACTCTCTGCCAAAGAGCCATCTGGCAACACAGGGTCATCGGCGGGGTCATCGTTGTAGTTACCACATAGACCGCAAGTGTTGTTGAAATAAGAGCTGGGGAGGGAGATGGAGGCGTAGTGCAATCCGTCATAGGTCACCAGAAGACCAAAGTCTGTTTCCAAAGCGACACCAACGCCAGATTGGTATACCTTGACTGCGCCTAGCTGAAGTTGAACAGGGAGAGTCTTTATCAGGCCATCCACCTGTAACAACAGAAACACAAAATGAAAGACATTGAGAAAGGTTATATTGTCTGTGTCCCGCAAGAACAATTTAATCTACTAAACTGCTATTCATACTGATTGCACAGTTGGTCAATTTAGTAGGAGTAACCGTTTCAAATTTAAAGGAGTGAAACATGAAGAAAGCTGACCCGCACAGTTCCCAGAGTCCCTTTGGGTAGTGTGACACGGTGGTTGTACACCTCTACGGTCACATCCCGTAGCCAGGACACAGTGGTCACACCACGGTTCTCATTCTTGGCCTCCACACTGAAGAAGGGCAAACCAGGCATTTCCCAGCATGGACGAGCCAACAGGTATGAGCAAGTACCCTGGATGAGAGATCAAGAAAATCACATAGTTTTAGCAAGTGATCAACATGATATTTAGCTTTGTAACAGGATAAACTTCTAAAGATCTTTTGCTTCCAGCGTAAACTATGATAATTGATATCTTATAAACTATACTCAGGATTTGCATCCAGGTCCCTTTGTGTGCATTCATAAAATTTCCTAGGGCAGGGATCTCCAAACTCGGTCCTGGAAGGCCGGTGTCCTGTAGAGTTTAGCTCCAATCCTAATTAAACACACCTGAACCAGCTAATCATGGTCTTACTAGGCATGCTAGAAACTTCCAGGCAGGTATGTTGAGGCAAGTAGTAGCTAAACTCTGCAGGACATCGGCCCTTCAGTATGGAGTTCGGAGACCCCTGTCCTAGGGCATAAAGTGAGCCTGGACTGTCCTAGGGCATAAAGTGAGACCAGTAGTGCTCCCTTAAAAGTGTTCTATAACCATTTTATGGAAATGGGATTTTAACCCTATACTGCACCTGGAAGTGATATAGAAATCCATCGAAAGTGTGGTAATGGGGGTCCCCAAACACCACACAGGTGCTGGTACGGGTAGGCTGGCAGTAGTAGGCCCCCTCCACCTGTTCACAAGTCTCTAACTGACCACATGGGGTTTCTTGGCAGATGACCTCATTATTCAGATCTAGACACCTACATCGCTGAGTGCATTGGTCTGATAACCAGAAAACCTCCCCACGCCGGTAAAACCGCCCTGAAAAAAAGAGACACAGCAGAGGAAGTAAGATAGGACATGAGTGGAACATGTTAAATGAAAAGTTTAAATGGCAAATAAGGTTTTTGTTGTACCAGTGTGGCTGCAGCCGTTTGCTGGGTCTATCTGATCGGCATCGATGCGGAAGAACCACCGTCCAGGCACGTTAACATTAGTGGTCTGTTCAATGTTGACTACTTCATTCGAACGTGATCCGGGAAGGTTGAAGAAATGGCTGACATCTCCACCATTGAAACCTGCCTAAGAGAGCAATCATAGCAGAGAATGATAAAGAGATCGAAGAGATTGTGAAAACATTTCCCAGGGAACTACCTGATGCAAAGAACCAAAAGAATATGATCTGTAATACACAACCTCTGTATCAGGTGTTATATCACAGATGAGATTTTTTGAGATTACCTGTGCTGTGGTTCCTCCCAGGCCAGTAAGAGGGTCTCCTCCACTAGCCGTCCCTGTGCTCCAGCTGATCTCTCCATAGTTAAACATAGCAAAATAAGCTTGGCCATCTGAGATCAAAACTGCCTGAAATGTATTTACCTTAATAGAAAAAAAGGTGGTGGTGATTATTATGGTGACCACAGAGTACATGCTGCTCATTATCACAGTTTTATGCAAATAAAACTCTTTTTGCCTCACCGGTGTTGTCTGGCTGCCTCCATAAAACGTGACCTGACTCCAGGTAGCAATGAAGACCCAGGTGGCACTGAAGGACACCATATTCTTGAAATACTTTCTGACATCCTGAGTGGCCCTCTCCAGGATCTCGGGATCTGATGTCTCACGGTAGTACACATCCCCACGGATCCCATTATGCACGTCAGCCCATAAAGGGGCAATGAAGGAACGGCTGTCACTTAGGGGAAAAGCCTCTGGAGTGAATTGACTCACCTGAATGTTGAAGGAGATCACTCCATTGTTGTTGACCTATTGGGAAATATAAGATGGTGTGCTGTTACACAGTTCATGGCTGAAATTTTGGGTGATTTTTCTTACAGTTCTCGTCCATATTTTGAACACTTACATAAAGGGACCTATAAGGCACACTGAAGAATATGAATGGAATTAGTAGTGGAATCTCTGGAGAACTGCCATCATCCATCTTAGGGGTTTCCAAATCCCTGTGAGCTGTTCCAAAGGGGTAAAGGGTATCCTGAGAAAAAGCTAAGCAGAGGAAAAGGAAATGTTGACCAAATAATTGTCTATAAAGAACAAAATACATTGAAGAGTTAGCCCTGTGAGGGTGTTTGGATGAAAAGTGAAGAATATGTAAATTCAGTGATGATTCTTTCAGTGAGGTTTTGTGTTCTTACATCAAAATACTTTACACCTTGATTGACTATTCATTCAATGCCTTGGCTCTTTTTGTCCATCAATCACTGTTACATCTAATACTTATGAGTGGCTGTGGAGTCAGGAGAGGGTTTATAGGCAGTGCTGAGAGGACATCACTTACCTCCTCTGGAAGCAAGGGTGCTGAAGAGCTGGAGAAGAGAGACTAAAGTGCCTGTTCTGACCATCCTAAACACCTGAGAAACATTGAAATGTATGTCATGAAACATAAGCAGTGTTCTTGTGCCACCAGCTTTCCAAACATCCGTTATTTTAAGATGTAAAAAGAATAGTTTGATAATAAACCTATTTAGAGAAATAAACAACTAGGCCAAGACACATTTGTCTCCAATCTTCCCTGGTTTAAAGAGCAGTCTCCCAGGTCTCCCATGGGGGCATCCTGCCCCTTTCTCCCTCTCCATGGTGGGCCTGTTCGCCCTGAGCTGAAAAGGTTCTATTATGTGATGGGGAACAATGTGTTGGGATCACATTCTCCAGCTCTACCGTGTGAGTGGGCTATGGTCGTGCAGTTCCAGGCATCCACAGTGCCAATGAGCCTGCGGCTGGGAGAGCTTGCCTTGCTCCTCTCCATCGTCTGAAGAGTCCATTACCAAGTGTTTATGTGCTATGACTTGTTGGCATCAGAGAAAGGGCTGTGAACAGTGAGGCTAATGGGTTTAATTTAGCAGGCTTGAGTTGCCGGGGTCTTTACGGCAACCCTGAGGGGCTGAAGTTTGGGTTTCACTCCCTTTGGATTCACCCAGCCTTAGCGTGCCAAAATAAATGGACAACCTCTCAAATATCAGGTGATGGAAATGATAAGAATATAAAATTATTCTGGTAAAACTGTCAATTGGGGAATGTTTTAGGTAGACTTATATTTTAATAAGAAGGACCAAATGCCTTTTAGAAAGTGCAGTAACTCTTATTTAAATGGAAGCATCCAGTTTAAATCAGATATAAGGGTGATTCCATAAAAAACTACCTAATACTCAAATGCAAACCCAAAAGAAAAATACTGCTGAAAGTCTAGCTTGTAAATAATTAGTATTTAACTCATATGTAATGTGAATGGCATGAAAATATATAATGTTATATAATTAAGTTGCATTACACAGTTATGTTGCCCGGCCTTGTGTGAATTATGTAAGCTCTTCATAGTATCGATATCCAGAATTATGTTGTCAGATGTCACTCATCACACCAAACCAAAGCTCACAATGTCTATATAGCTCAATTAATCAAGACATTGGATCAAATGTAAGTCTAATTAAATTTCTTGTATTTCGTACAGTGTTGGAATCTTAGAACAGGAATCGGATGATCTGTGCCTTTACCTTTAGTAAGATAATTATCCAGCGGAAGCAAATTAAATTTAGCAGTGAGCTATCGCATAAAACCATCATACAGTAAAGTTTCATAACTTATATAAAAAAACAGTCTTAAAATAAAAGAAATAAATCTAAAGATGCAGGAAATTAACAAGAAAAAAAGTTACTACTAGATTGTTTCTAGAAATAAGAGGAAATATGTAATAAAAAAAAACATTTCAATATTTCAGTGCAAACAATATCAGGATGTCATTAATTAAAGCATTCCAAAATTGGCATGGAAACAACTGTAAATTTAAATTCAAGATGTTTGAATTAGGAATGGATTCTTAAGTCATAGTCTTAAGTGTACCGTTTCTTCTTATTGCCAAATGAGAAAGAACATCCACCTTCCAACATAAGTGAAATCCAGTCTCCCGAAGAGAGCCTATGTGTTCGGACAATGTCCTGTATAACATCTTCCATCATGAAACCACTGCACAGACAAAACTGGCATTTGATGGGATTCCCAAGTGAACCATGAGATACTGTGTAAGATGCCAACAGGCAAATCCATTGCTCTCCACATCACATTACATAGACTGGCAAAGTTCATTTGGCTAACCTCTCAGAAACCGATCTCAAACAAGCTGCTTGTCTGACGACTGGCATTAATACAAATGATAGATGTTATCAAAATTACTTAGTTACCGATTGGAAGTTAAAACCTATCATTTACATTTTCACGCACAAAGTGTGTTTCCAAAACAAAGAAAGAGAGAAGGGAGGTGTAAAAGAGGTAGAGAGCACCTGAACATCACTTGTGAGAAACTGACGAGGAGTGAAAGAAAGTGAATTTGTCATAAGAAAACAAGAACAAAACACAAGAGCTCTGGTTCCGAGACCACAACTAAGAATTCGGCACTCACCTGCCTTCACAGGACGGAAGTTCAGCACGTCACCTGTGCATCAGCCTCTAAGTCACATCCAAGTGGGTACCATCAACGCAGTCTCAAGAGCGGAGGGGCTCTGCTCTTGGATGCAGAAAAGGGAGGGGGAGACTGCCCAGAAAAACCCTCCTAAATCCTTCGCTCACACAGAGCGCTGTGCTGGTCCAATTCCACCGGACAACCGCCAAGGACAAGAATGGCAAACACGGCCCAATCCGTGCCTCAGGGTACGCTTGATTTCAAAGAGCAAAAGTTTGGAGAAAGTGATCCCGGAATGAGAGGACAGAGGAGGAGTGAGTGTGTGGGTTCCCTGTACAGCTCTACTGGAGGGAGACGCATCAGAGGCAGGCGCTACCTTTTGCACCAGGGATAGTGTTAAAGTTAATCTGAGATCAGTTTTTGGGGAAGGGGGAGGATAGGAGAGGGAAAGAGAGAGGGGTGGGGATGGAGAGAGGGGTTGAGACTTTCGAAAGAGGGAAAGACAGAGAGAGTGGATGAGAGAAGGGGGGTAGAGCTGTGGACCAGTGAAGGGTGGCGTTTGGTAAGTAACTGAAGGGAAATATTGAAACTAGAGACGTAAGCACAAAGAGGATTTCTGAAGAAAATGTCAGGCCTTTGGACTGAACCCCAATTCCCTAGATAGCAGCCCTCTCCGTAGCTAGCGCACAGTCCACTGCATCTCTTAAGGGGCTCTTCGGCCCACCCTAGGGGCATTTATTTACAAAAGGAAACACAGCAGAAAAACATTGCTTTATTTGACTGAAAAAAGGGAGACGAGCTTGGGTTACCGCATTAACATGAATCAACTTGGTCACTCTATGTGTGTGCGTGTGTGGAGTGAATCAGTGCTCCCCCTCCTGTCTTACTGGGCTCCCTGCACCAATTAAGGACAGCCTCATTTGCAACAGCTCACTCAACCCTGGGTTGGTCTCCAAATAGGGCTCATTTCCATAGATGCGGTGGCGAGATAACGGCAGAATGGGGGGAAATCATTGGTGCATCCACGGCGATAGGGTCTGGGAAGGAGATGGGAGTGAGATCTGAGTCAGACTCAGCATTGTTTATCGGAGGACAGTGGACGTAACTAGATACCAGAGGGGGGCAGGATGTGTGAAAGCCGACTGGACGGACGCAGACCCCAGATTCCCTGTGACCAATGTGGGGGTCCCAACGGAGGGTTCCTTTACACCTTGTTGCTTTGTTGTGCAAATGCAGCCCATACTCTTAACTAAACTAGTGCACAACAAGGACGGAGAATTTGACAAAGAGCGCAATGTGGTCCCAGGCTGACTGTTGGACAGTTGAATCATCTTGTGCTGGAATGACCAGATACAGAAAAAAAAAAGAGTGAGTAAGGACAAGAAGGAGACAGTAATCCCTATCTTCTCACCATCGTCTCTGCCGTTGTAATGAGCTCACTAATAGGGTTTATCAATCTGTGTCTTGTCTTTATCCCTCATTCTTTTTCATGTTGACCCACAAACAGAAATGCTGCGGCTGTGGAATAGGTCAACTAAGCTGAGATAATCCTGCGTCTTTACAACTAGTTTCAGTCCCACCAAGAACAAGAGATGGCTATGAGTTTGGCGATAAGCGTTAACTCCACTGTCTGGGCACTGGAGTCAAGTGTCTGATAAAATGTAATCGCAAACTGTCAGCCCAGTCAACCACCTGCCAACCAAACCTGGCAGATCCGAATCAGGGCGACCGAATTACCATAATGTCATCGGGTACAACGAAGACCTTTGGAGTCATCGAACCATTTCCGTGGGAAAGGACTCAACGGTAGTTGAACGCACTAACGCTGTAGTTGCTTGCTGGTGGGTCCACCAGGCCTAACCCTGGAAGCTGGAAAAGGTCCTGGACAAGAACCTGGCTGGGTCATCCAATATCTTAATTTTCATCCAAACCCCTTTGATGCATCCAACGCCAAGCAGTTGCTTAGCCCTCATTTTCTTTCCTTTCCTCGACAATGTCAAGCCCCCTTAAGGTAACTCAAACCTTCTCAGAAAACATCTCCCCCTCCTGGCCACACAATGAGCCTCCTTCAGCCTTCCTTGCTCATGATGCACAGGGTAGATCAGGCTACCAGCTGCCCAGCCAGTTCTTTTTGCTCTAGCTACAGAGTGAGGCGATACAAAAAAAACTTTCTTAAAACCCCCACCTATCCAAAACGCACCAAATCCCTCAGCAGCTCCCGGTGTGACCTTGTCTTTGTAGCCCACCCCTGCTTTCATGCCTTGGTAACCCCTTGTCCCTCTTCCCTCAGATTGGCACAACTCTCTGTGTTGCCGATCCACCAGTGAACTCTGGCTACTGCTGCACTCTGGGAGGTTAGGCTGCCCAATAGTAAGGCCGCTAAGGAGATGGAAGATGGAAGTGAGTCTGCGAGTGTGACAGCGGTGCCAGATTTGGCACGTGTAGCTTTCACCTGTAGGCGTGACAGGGATAGGCCAGCACTTCCCAAAGTGGTGAAACCAATAAGGCATGATGCTTTTTATCAGCCAAACTGTTGCAGTGATCCAGGTGGCAGTCTAGCATGTGGCCGTCTGGCTGGATAGGCTCCAGTTGGATGCTAGCATTTGCCTAAGCTTTCGGTGAGGTCTCCGCAGTGGCTTGTCCCTAGTGTGAGTTGGGTAAAATACACAACTACAACTACGACAACAAAAGAGCAACAGTTACAAGAAAGCACAGCAAAGGCAACAGGCAAAGATAAACCTGGTGAAACAAATGGTTAGCTTTATCAGACAGATCGTGCTGGTTGTCATGCTGTACCACTCAAGTTTTGCAGGTTCAACAGCTGGGCCAGTTAAGACAGCATGGAAATTAATGCAGGTGTATGATGGACTTTGGATTAAAACAAAATGACGACATACAGTTGAGGTCAAAAGTTTATTTACACCTTGCAGAATCTGCAAAATATTAATTATTTGACCAAAATAAGAGGGATCATACAGAATGCATGTTATTTTTTTATTTAGTACTGACCTGAATAAGATATTTAACATAAAAGAGGTTTACATATAGTCCACAAAAATAATAGTTGAATTTATAAAAATGATCTCATTCAAAAGTTTACACACACTGTGTTTTTTGTTTTTTTTTCTTTTTCTTTAGTGAACATCTCATGAGTCCCTTGTTTGTCCTGAACAGTTAAACTGCCCACTGTTTTTCAGAAAAGTCTTTCAGGTCCCACAAATTTTTGTTTTTTAGTATTTTTGTGTATTTGACCCTTTCCAACAATGACTGTAGGATTGTAGGACTAAGTACTAACTGGACTAACTGAGGGACTCATGTGCAACTATTACAGAAGGTTCAAATGCTCAACGATGCTTCATAAGGAAACACAATGCATTAAGAGCCAAGGGGTGAAAACTTTTTGAATTTCAAGGTTAGTGTAAATTAAACTTTTGTCTTATGTGAAACGTGTATCTTCTGTAGCTTCTGAAGGGCAGTACTAAATGTGGGAAAAAAAAAAAAAAAAAGATATTTAGGCAAAATAAGAAATATGTACATATCTTCATTCTGTTCAAAAGTTTTCACCCCCGGCTCTTAATGCATTGTGTTTACTTCTGGAGAATCAGTGAACTATTGAACCTTCTGTAATAGTTGCTCACAGTCCCTCAGTGTGAAAAGATGATCTCAAAATCATACAGTCATTGTTGAAAAGGGTTCAAATACACAAAAATGCTAAAAAAAAATTTTCTGAAGAACAGCAGGCAGTTTAGCTGTTCAGGACAAACAAGGGACTCATAAACAACTACCATTAAACAAACAAACAAAAAAAAAAAAACACAGTTGTGGATCATTCAGGTAACAACACAGTATTAGAAATCAAGTGTATGGAAACCTTTGAACAGGGTCATTTTTATAAATTCAACTATTTTCTCTTATGGACTATATGTAAACTTCTTTTATGTGAAATATCTTATTCAGGTCAGTACTAAATGAAAAATAACATGCATTTTGTATGATCCCTCTTATTTTGGTAAAATAATTAACATTTTGCAGATTCTGCAAGGTGTATGTCAACTATTGACCTCAGCTGTAATACAAGTGACTCCCTGCTGTTAACATCAATATACCTCTGATCATGTAAGATGAACCATGTAAAGTTACGTCCACTAAAAATAAAACAAATGTCATTAAAATAGAAACTTCATTACTGCTTGGGGGACATCAAAACTCAGTCAATTTCATGCAAAGCCTTGGATGCTATTTATTCTCAACATTTTTCAGTATGGCATTCAACAAAACTTCACATAATATATAAAACACCATTATTCATACTAACAGAAATCACACACCTTTACAACAACATTCCATGCCAGTGTTCATATAATCATTAACACTGAAATGGTATCCATGGCGCAAGCCAATGGCCCTCTTTGCACTCTGAAAAATACCATTATACAGACCCAGCAAGAAGTAAATATGTCAGCACCCGCTCTGTTAACAACTTTTTGGCGTTAGAGGCCAGATGTCCTTTGGGAGCAGAACAGAGAAGATCAAGTGTCATCACCACAACCAGAACACAATAAGAACAAAATATGAGCAATGAGAAACTTGTAGAGACACAGGCACCGCTGAAAGACGGCAGGAGAGAGAGAGGGTGGGGGGTGCTGGAAGCGGACACACTATGGTTCGCAGATGAGAATGAAAGCAAACATGCAGTTCTAGAGAGTTGTTGGCATAGTGCAGGGTTATAATCCAAAAGTGGACATTAGTAAGCATTATGGGGATTTACAATTATCAGTAAAGAGTAAAATTACACAGGGAGTGAGTAAATAAATGTGGCAACAATATAGTATAATTATAGGATTTGGGCAAAAATATGACAATCAAGCTCAATTTCCAGTGATAGGACACAATTGAAACAGTGATGGGACTTTTAAGTGTAACAGAGTGATTAGAGAGCAAACAGAAGCTGGACAGATCATCAATGTGACATATGCGTTATACTGAAACGAAGCTGTCTAAATATCTGACAACAACATCCATTGCAGGGTGTTCTCCCATCAATAGCACTAATATATATAACCCCTTTAGCTAGTCTGAACCCCTAATGGATTCTGAGCTCCCTGTTAACACCCTCCGCTGGGATAGGGTTGCATAGGGACAGCTTGGTAACTAGAGAGGGAGTCTATACTATATAAGTCACTCCAACATTAGAGCCATTCTGCTCTGGTATGGGAAATGGTATGGGAATGAACAGAACAAGTTCTGGTAATCCAATTCCTGAATGTATAGACTGGTATGTGCTGACTGTGGTTAAACAACAAGCCCACAAAGACTGAATAATAAAATTAGTCAACATTTGCAACATTTGTAACTGTAATTTAGTTCGATATTGAGAAAAGGTATGGTTTAAGCTGAACAACAATTCTCTTTGGTAAGGGAACAGGTACTTACACTGACAGTCATTTACAAGATATAAAACAGAAACAATGAGGTTATTTGTGTATAGCTTCCCTTAATGTTTCATGCTCAACAAATGTCAACAGAAGTAGCTTAAACTTCTTTTAAACCTATAATATGTTACGATTTAAGACAAAACAGTTCAAAATAAAAGTCCAAGTCAAAATTAAATATATCAGTGTTCCACATTTAAAATAAGCCCACAAAAAACTACTCAACATAAATTAAATATGACTTAATTCTCATTATTATTGGTCCCCTTGGCTTTTCTTTCTCTGTAACATGGGTAAATGTAACATGATAATAATCAAATGTTTAGGTTTAATTATAACCCAACAGCACATGATCTGTCTTAAACATTAATGAGAGTATGGCACCTATTTAATCCAAGGACTCTACACCTGTGAGAGAGCTGACTAAGGGATTGCAGTCAGTCTGTGGTCATAATAGGGGGAGATCCGATTGTGAATGTAAAGTGTGTAAACTTTAGAGGGCTTCAGGGTTGTAGGTGACCCTGTTGTAATTCATGCAGAAAAGAAGTGGCTGGTGTTACAGCTGAAGGATAGGGTTCACTTTCTATATACCACCCCCACCCGAACACCCGCCAGACCACCAACCCATTTCATGGCCTTAACTCTATGTAAAGGGCACAGACAGCCATATACTGAGTATAAGTATCTTGGTATTGTTATAGCAAGATTCTTAAAGCTGAAGTACATTTTTTGGTTAAAAATCACCTTAATCAATTCACAATGTTAAGTTTATAATAATTTATCATGATATGAGCTTTCCAATTTTGCCGGAAATGTCACTTTCACATAATTAGTTTTTGCATGACTATGTCTATTTTATAGACTACTTTAACAATTTCCTTACTACCTTCCTGGCCTTGAACATGGTAGTTGCGTTGTTGTCCATGCAGGGTCAGAAAGCTCTTGGATTTCATCAAAAATATCTTCATTTGCGTTCTGAAGATGAACAAAGGTCTTATGGGTTTTGGGCATTTCGACTGCTAGGGGACCAAATATTCCATACAGCACCTTTAATAAATGGTAAAATGCTCTTTAGAGTAGAGGCATGTATGCGATTGTGGGTAATTCCTGAGAAGCAGTCTCACAAACACACAACAACAAAAATGATTACGTCCACACATTTTTTTCTTGTATACATACATCCACAGAACAGTGGAAGTTAAAAAGCGTTTTTAATCAAATGTCTCTTTTTAGAGACTATTTTTAAATAGAATTTACATTGCCCGTATTGGACGATGGTATTCCAAAAATTCTGGAAACATCTCAACCAGTCATTTTTTCCCCCAAAGAGTGCTCAGTTGTTGCTCTCTTTTCTGTCACTGTGTCTTGGGCACCACCAAGATTTCATCTCCATCTCGTATACTGTAGGAATGAAGTGCTCGTGCTCCATATTTCATCTCCTGAGGCTCTAGTGCGTAGCCAAGCTGCCGGTCGATATAGTACACACGTATCTTGTTTGGCGGTAGCTGGACCATGGCTCTCAACTGCTTCTTTAGGTCTGCCACTGTCTGATCCAGTCTGAGGTCTAGGGTCTCTGTCTGGTCTCCAAAACGCAGCTCTACCTGGACATGGGAGGGAGGGCGCAAATCCACCTCTGCAAGTGGGGCTAGGCGGCCATAGCGTGCTACCAAAGTGTGGTACCTGAAAAGAGTGGACAGCAGTGAGTAAAGGAGAACCATGTAAATTTAGCCCGTGTATATGCTTTTTTCACTACTATACCCAGTGTACAAGTTATGATAAAACATGGAGAGAATATACAATAGCTCTGTTCCTTTCTAGGTGAATTATCTAGTAAGCATTTTAAATCAAAGGCATACCGACACAAAGGCTATTATTCCAGATAGTATACAGCAACATTTTGCTTCCAAGATAACTTGTAACTGTACCTAATACTGATAAAAACTGTACTGATTAAAAATGATTATGCTCTTGAACTTGGGGCTAGTTTACTAACAGTTTGTGCCAGCACAAACCGTCTTTTGCCGTCAAAATAGTACTGTCAGGATTTACTAAAGATGCACAGTGATGAATTAACACTGAAAAGCTGTGGACATAGTTATTTTTGTGCCTGACCTTATTGAATATGCATTTATAGAGTTTCCCTTTTAGACACAAAATTTATTACAAAACAAAAAAAGCACGTCTTCAAGCAGGCGCTAATGCGTCTGTGTTCTTTGATGTGCGCATTATCAGTAAATCGCATGCAGATTTTCCCCTCCCATCTACACTTTTACGCCCTGTTTAGTAAATCTGGCCCTTAAAGGAATAATTCACCCAAAAATGAAAATTTGATGTTTATCTGCTTACCCCCCAGGGCATCCAAGATGTAGGTGAGTTAACTTAACTCAAACCGCTGCAGTCATATAATTGCAGTCAATGGGACCCATGGCTTTGAGAGTCAAAAAAACGTACACAGACAATATCAAATTAAACCCTGCGGCTTGTGACAATACATTAAGGTGTTAAGACATGAAACAGTCAGTCTGTGCAAGAAACTGAACAGTATTTATATAAATTTTTACCTCTGATCCACCGCAATGTCCAACTGTCCTGAGAGCATTCACAACAGCCGGTGCATATAGTAGACGCATGCGCGGAAGCAACCTATCGCTCATATACATCACTCATTGTTTACATTTTGAGTAGCTGTTGTACCCACAGTCTCTGCACTGTGTAAACAATGAGTGATGTATACACGTGACAGAGTGCTTCCACGCATGCATCTATTATGCCAGAGTATAGTAGAGTATGTTGACGCGTCACACGCCGGCTGTTGTGAATGCGCTCAGGACAGTTGGACATTGTGGTGGATCAGAGGTAAAAATTGATATAAATACTGTTCAGTTTCTTGCACAGACTGTTTCGTGTCTTAACACCTTCATGTATTGTCACGAGCCGCAGGGTTTAATTTGGTTTTGTCTGTGTATGTTTTTTACTCTCAAAGCCGTAGGTCCCATTGACTTCAATTATATGACTGACAGACTGCAGCAGTTTGAGTTAAAAATCTTTGTTTGTGTTCTATTGAAGAAACAAAGTCACCTACATTTTTGGATGCCCTGGGGGTAAGCAGATAAACATCAAATTTTCATTTTAGGTTGAACTATCCCTTTAATTTTTTAAGCGACGATGGAAGTGTAAGTTATAGGGCTGCCCTCTAATAGTTGACTAACCATTAGTCGACGAGAAGAGGCTTGGTTGACAAAAATTGTATTAGTCACTTAGTCGCAGAAAAAAAAAAAATTAACAGGAAGTAGCTAAGCCATGCAGTCCAAGACAGACAGATCATAAACGGCTGGTCAATGTGGTAATATAGTACATTGGGCAGGACATCCAAACGCTCACCTATCATTCATCGACCTCAAATATGGCTTTTCATCTGAAATATGTAAGTAGTAGCAACTTTACATGGCCGCTCAATCTAATGTTAATCTAGAAAAATGTGTGCTATTCAAGTGTCTATGCGGAGTGTGGAAGCTGCATGACAGATGTAAATGCCAGTGCAATCATTAGCTCTTAAAATACTCCATCATTTTTGGTCATACAGATAAAAGTATTACACCTTTCAACTCTGTTTATTTGTGCACACTCACAATAACAACAGAATGTTGCACTTTTGTAAAATAAAGAAAACAGGATGCTCTGTGAACTTGAGCACGAAACTTCAAAACTCTGTGTATACTTGCCATACAGATATGAAAAATATATCTAACGTTATAGAGAGTGAAACCAATTCAAATAGAAAGCAAAACATTCTCAGATTACGTAATCCGTATGACATGCATACAGGCACATCACTACCGCGGAGATGACGAGTGAGTGTCACCAACATCTCTTAAGCCAAAAACAAAGAAAGCACTAGTTTATCAATTAATTATTAAAACGTTTTGGAGTCTTCTTGCTGTTTTTCCCTGACACATTCATAATTATTATATCTGCCGGTGCACTATGGCAAGCTTTTTTTGCATGCGCTTGACCGCTTATTAGGCTATGTAGGTGATTAAAGGGTCATTATTACGATTTACATGGTTTATTAATAAACGTGCGATTAATGTTCGACTAATGCTTAAAATGAACAACTACTACTCAACCAGAAAAATCTTCAGTCGAAGGCAGCCCTAGTAAGTTAAAAAATGCTAACTTGTTCCTGGGTTTTAGGAGTCATTTCTGCAGCACTCTACAGTTAGCTTAGCAATATGCTAAACCCACTGGAATCTATTCTGGATCATACTTTACATCTGGCAAACTTTGTGCAGATTTCCTGCTTATGTGGATTGCTCCAATCATTCCAGTTCTGTCAAAAGTGAGGTTTCATGTCTTAGAAGTCAACTGCTTATGTAGGCACTGGACTAGCAAGTCAATTAGGATTGAGAACAGAGCTTATGATCTACAAAAGCACAGGTAAAGCACACTTCCACTTGATATATGCTTGCAAAACATGGTATGTAGATATATGCAGACGTCTCAAGTCTCCCAGAGAGGTACGGGAGTCTCCCGCATATTGATAGCGGCTCCCTGATGTCCACAAATTAGTATATATACAACAGCTTGTTTACTCCTGGTATTAAAATTTGTTTTGGTGAAAGGGTCAGTCACGTAGTCAGGGGGTATTGTGCCCAGAAATTAGTTTTTGCAGAGTGGGACGTCTGCATATGTCTGTTTTCATCAAAAATGTCAATCACCCTCAAATGTTTAAAAGAAGACAACTCCTCTAAACAATATAAATATCAATCCACCATGGAAGTGACCATAGAGCTGTGTGTGTTTGTGAGAAAACGCAGTTGTGTATTTGTGTACCTTTTTGTGAAGCACACCGAGTTTTTAAACCGTGAGAAAGTTCTCACCAGCACCCCGTTTACCCTCCCTTCTTTCCCGTCCTGCTGAAGGATTGTGGGAAAGATAAGAGGAGATCGGCAGGAACAATTAAATAAAATCTCCACAAAAAAGTCTTTTAGCTTTAGAGGGCTACAGTAACCGACACAGCCAATCAAAGTAATTTCCCCAGCCTGTCCAGAAAAGTCTCCCCACAAAGCAGAGCCTGAGCCTGGGTAGGTGCCTGTGGCTCCCTGCCTTCGCCCTGGGAATACTGCCCCCTCTATACAAAGTGCCACTCTGTCTGAGAGAAAGAACAGTCTCACTCAAGGGTCTCATTTAGTGTGGCTAAGCTCCTTAAATGAAGGCGAATGGGTGTTCGCTGTGATAACATAGCTGCCTTGGATTCCTTGAACAGTGCTTAGATCAGTCTCGGAGATGGGACCGGACAGTCGTCGCCGTGCAGTGCACCAGGTTCATAGAAGAGCCATACAGTGAGTCTACTGTAGATACTGCAGTTGTTGATGGCCTCAAAAACAACACGATCCGTTTTCAGGTAGATAACATGCGCACAATCACAGTTAGCTCAAAATTTGGATATCTACAACTTAACATGATAAACAATCCCCTTGAGATGCATATAAACTCACTTGTGATTCACCAGTCAGCAATTTGGCTTTTTACCCAAAGCAGCTTTAGTACACATATTACAGTCACCCTGGATGAACTTGGGGTGGGGAATCTGTCTGTTTGAAAGGTACAGCGTAGATACAGAATCTTAGGCTTTGTTCACAATCCACACAACTGTCATTTGCGCTTTCCAAACTTGAACTGACAGTCATTTTGCATCAGTTGAAATCGGATCTGTTTCTTGACACAGTGTAGGCAATAACTAGTATATCTACAAGGGTTGCTATAGTAATAATGTAGGCGGTTACCTGAAACCAAGAGCATTGTTTTCTTTTCCAACAGCTGAGAGTCACACAAGACAAAATAACAAACAACAAAAGTGATAATTCTGCATTTTATGCATACGTTAGGGTCTAAAATATTAACTGTATATTTTATAGATGGGACCCAATGAGTTAGCCTTATTCTTGAGGACATTAGTAGGCCCAAGACAATGTTGCTGGTTGTTCCCCTTGACAACAGCCCTAATGTACTATGGAAAAATGTAATTAAAATGAATGCAGGGGTGTTTCCTCCGAGGAGGAAAGGGAGGCAGAGTCTCCTTAAAATATTGGATGAGAAAAAAATCATAGTACAACGCGAATATTGCAAAATATGTATGTATAAATCACTTGTTTTTCTAAAGAAACATTGTCCAACACCAGCAGGTAAAGTTACAGTGAAAGTCGTGTAGTGCGTTTCTCTCGCATCCCCTGAACCCATTGAGATTTAACAAACCCCCTAAAGCAGTGGTCGGCAACAGGCCAAAACTGGCCTGCCAGCAATAATATCTAGCCGCCTGCAGCCAGATTATTTTGATAGCAGCTGGTTCTTAAATAGATGTGTCATGACAGCAACAGTTACTCACAATTTTTTTAAATCACCTTTGAATATCGTTTGCTGTTCACTTTCGATTTCACGATCACGCTCACTCTGTGTAAAGGGAGCACATCTTACGATACAACACCGCGTCCTACTACGCAACGCCGCGACATGCAATAAAAGGAGTTTTTGTCCTAACTAGCTGCGACGGCGACACAGAAAATTTCTACTTTAGAAATGGTTTCTATTTCTGCGACATTGCGGCTGGAACAACAACACAAACTATGACACTTATAATCTCAGGTTCTGAGTATGTGCTTTATTCAATGTTAAAGGAAGAGTAAACTTCCAAAACAAAGATTCACATATAATGTACCCACCCCCTTGTCATGTCTTTCTTTCTTCAGTCGTAAAGAAATTATGTTTTTTGAGGAAAACGTTCCTGCATTTTTCTCCATATAATGGACTGATATGGTGCCCCGATTTTGAACTTTCAAAATGCAGTTTAAATGCGGCTTCAAATGATCCCAAATGCGGTTGTAAACGATCCCAGCTGAGAAAGAAGGGTCTTATCTAGCGAAACGATCGGTTATTATAATTTCAAAATCATCCTACATCGCTGCAGACGTACTGACCCAGTCTTTGCAACGTGAACATGCAAAGAAGATCAAACACCCTTAACAAAAAAGGTTAAACAGTGATATAGGACGATTTCAAAGTTGAGGGAGAACATGAGATGGGAGTTTTTCGACATACCCTAACTGTCATGAACCAGAAAAAAAAGAGTCCAAGCAGAGTAAGACAAGACAAGCGTTTGCCATTAAAAAGTATATAAATTGTATTCTTTTTGTTAAAATAACCAATTGTTACGCTACATAAGACCCTTCTTTCTTGGCTGGAATCATTTACAACTGCATTTGGGATCGTTTGAAGCCGCATTTAAACTGCATTTTGGAAGTTCAAAATCGGGCACCATATCAGTCCATTATACTGAGAAAAATCCTGAAATGTTTTCCTCAGAAAACATAACTTCTTTACGACTGAATAAAGAAAGACATAAACATCTTGGATGACAAGGGGGTGAGTAAATTATTTGTAAATTGTTGTTCTGGAAGTGGAGTTCTTCTTAAAAAGTGTCTAATGTGAGTTTTAATATCATTTTGCGTGACATTTATAGCCAAACATATGTTAAAACTGCAAACCAACAAGTGTTTTCAATGACAAAGATGGTATTAGTCAATCAATTATTAATTCTCTTGTGCTTTGTTCCCACCCTTCTGACCTTCTGTTATGTTGCAAAAAGTTTTTGGCCCGATGTAAAACTTACTTGCGACCACTGCCCTAAAGCGTGCAGTGAGTTTGGTGGGGGGTAATTGAGAATGAATGGGAGAAAGTCACGTGAGAGGAGGTAATGCCTCCATTGCGATATGATTGGATATGACTGGTTATCTTTGGCTGTGATTGGTTCATGCGATAAATCCTGGCTCTTGTCTTGTCAAAATCAGTCTGATTGAACAATATAATGGCATTAATGGGAAGACCCATTTAAATAAGTAAACAACTCACACAATTAAATATAAACACTTTGTTATGTCAAAATGAGACTTAAAATGGCATGAAAACATGATCATTGGGAGTTTTTAGTGAGTAAGCAGCTTGGTAAAATTGAAAAGTAAGTCTTTGTGTCTGTGACCAATATTTTCAGAGCTTTGATGAGTGATGTTTAAAAAAATGTAAAAATAGTTAAAAGTTATCTATTAAAAAGAATAGCTGAACACAAGTTCACAAATAAACTACATTGTTTAAATTGCTACTGCCTTGAGTTATTATTTTAGAAAAATGTAAACTGCTTAAAAACACTAACTTGATGAGATTCATACATAAAAAAAAAAAAATTATTTTCTGAAAGTGTAAGTAATGTTTAATCACGAAAATGTGACTGGGATGCGAGTTTACATTTTGATTTAAAAACAAACAAACAAAAAAAAAAACTGGAGGACTTTGCCTTCTTATTTCAGAGCACCACCACAGACCATGTCCAATATTTCATACATTTTTAGTCTTGTTTAGACTACAAAAAAATATCTGAATTAAATCAATTTGCTGCCTGTTTGAAGAAAATATTATTAACCCAGGTCCTGCACCTCAAGCTATTACAACCTCAACATGGTCACCGCTACACCCTTCAATTAATTAAAACTGCAGTAAATTCAGTAAATTCTTTAATGGGAACTTGTCTACATATTGTCTATCAATGCTTTTATCTTGACATCTTTAGCATCGACATCCACTATGATGGATGCTAAAGAGCCTGGTTACACAACCCACTTATCTTCTTAAATTTCTCATTGTCCGTAAAGAGTGACGCACTTAGATTTTCCCTATACGTTGGCCTTCTTACATCCTCGTTCTCCTGTAGACTCTCATGTTGTCTTTCAATGTCAAAATGTCAACAAGGTCCCAGGCTATGGTTACTCAAAGACAGTAAGACCAATAGTCCCTTTCATTTATTTCACACTCTCCTTCTGTCATCCCTGTCTTTGCATCCCTCCCCTCTGCTATCATTCCTGTGTTTTCCATTTCTCCAAGGGAGGATCATCGTGCCCATGGCCACAGCTCAGGTTTTAGTTACTCAAAGGCTGTTAAATACATAAGGCTCTTTTACCTATTTAACGGTCTCCCTCGTACCTACATACACTGTGTAACAGCTGAATGGTGACTAGGACCAATTTGTACTGCAATATTTCACACTGTTTGTTAACAGGACAGTACAAAAGCTATTTTACTGCACATGAAGCAGTTTTAGAAGGATATACGCTAAACAATGTATATAGGCCTGACTTAAGAAATTGTGAGCAGTCAAGCAGTGAAAGGTTTGAGTTACACTAGCCAGCGCTCAAATCTCTACATCTTCTCAGCGTTATAAAGATAACATCCCATGCCTACTTATACCTAAAGTTTATGCCTAAGCAACCGTAAATGCGACTAAGGTTACTGTGGAGTCACTTTGAAAGTCTCTCAAATGGTTCTAACCATTACTTCATGCCACCGAAGTTTGAGTCTCATAAATTAGCCTGAATGGGTCTCTGCACCATTTACGTCTCATGCATTCAAAGAGGGCCCAATCCAAAGGTGTGTTGGAGGTCAGGGAGGCATAATTTCTTTCTGTCCATCTCTTTCTCGGTTTCTCAGATCTTTCTCAGTCAGTAACATAGCCTAAGCTCTGATCTGCACCCAAAGGGTGGGGGAAAGAGCAGGCTGGGTTCAAAAAGGGGGCAACCTTAACCCATATCTAGAGTTTACCATCTACTTCTACACCTGCCCTTTCACCCTCCAGTGCCAACTCTCATCTCAACCTCATCCCTCTGGGAAAATGGTGTTCCCTCGAGAGAAACAGACAGAATGGGACAGAGAGAAAGAAACAGGGGATGTGGATGGAGTGAGGAGGTCAGAAATGAGGGTCAGACTCAGTGTACGCTGGTTTTAGTTTACACAGGTGTTGAAAAGAAAGTCTGTGAAGAAGTGGTCTCGGTGGAAACAAGAAGAAATAAATGAAAAAGCGACTTGTTAAGAAATGGTTTACCCAATCATGAAAATCTCATGACTTTTTAAACCTTTTTTTTCTTTCTTCTTTCAAACAATGAAAGTGAATAGTATCCACAGCTGCTGATCAATATTTTATTCAGATTTTGATGTGTTCCTTACCATTGCATGGCTTTAAAAGACTTGGAATATGGACAACTTTTATAACTTTTATGAAGTTTGTACATTGTTTGACACCCCTTGGCCACCATCCACTTTCATTTCTTTTTTTAGGTTTTTTGGAAAGAGAGCAGCTCAGACATTCTGCTAAACTTCTTATTGATGTTCCACAGAAAAAAATTCATATGGGTTTGGAAAAATGAGACGGTGAATAAATAATGACAGAACTTTTTTAGGTAAACTATTCCTTTAGTATGGAGCCTTGCACATCATGTGGCAAGACTGCATACTAAAGAGAAAAGAAGAGGAAAAATGAAAACTTGACCAGCAACACGACCAGCAAAAACCAGCAAAGGACCAGCTTAAACCAGCATCAAAACCTACCTAACCAGCATCCCAGCATCAAAACATACCTACCAGCATATGCTGTTTTTTTCACCAGGGCAGTTATATTTTTATTTTTATTTTTTAAATAACCGATCATTTCACTAGATAAGACCTTATTCCTCAGCTGGGATTGTGTAGAGCCCTTTGAAGCTGTGTTGAAACTGCAGTTTGGACCTTCAACACATTGAAGCCCACTATATTGAGAAAAATCCTGGAATGTTTTCCTCAAAAAAGCATATGCTGTTTTTTTCACCAGGGTGATAGCTTGTCTTGCTCGTTTCACTAGAAAAGACCCTTATTCCTTGGCTGGGATTGTGTAGAGTCCTTTAAAGCTACACTAAAACTGCAGTTTGGACCTTCAACCTGTTGGCCACCATTGAAGTACATATGGATAAAAATCCTGGAATGTTTTCCTTGAAAACCTTAATTTCTTTGCGAATAATGACAGAAAGATATGAACATCTTGGATGACATGGGGGTGAGTAAATTATCAGAAAATTTTCATTCTGTAAGTGAACTAATCCTTTAACTTGTGTTTTTTTCTGTATTTATGCTGTGGTGTTTAGTTTTTGGTTTTCCTCATGTCATGTGTGGGGCTCTGTATTTTAGTTGTATAAAATTTCAAGTGAAATGAATGTCAATGCTATCATGAGCACATCTATTTGAGAGGGTTATTTTTAAAGGTTGTAAAAAACTCACTTTAGTATCTGATACTTTAGACAAATGATAAAAGGCCACTATTTCTGAGAAAGGCCCATTTCCACCTCATCTCTAGTTTCCGACCTTCTATAGCTAGAGCGGGAACTGTGTCATAACTGTTTAGACGACTTAATCAATTCACTAGCTCTGAGAGCCATTCCAGAACAAAGGCAACAGCATCTCCATCGCTCAACGGAAAAAACAGGAGAGACTGAGTCAGGGACGTCATTCCATCCCCTTTTGAAAAAATCCTCCAGCTAACTCAATCCCCCCCAAAAGCAAATGAAAAGGGGCAGGAGAGAAGAACAGGGAGGGAGCGAGGGGGATGTAAGGAGGGGAAGAACGAATAAAGCTGCCACCTTGTGTATCGATTTTCTGATTGGAGTATTCCCGTACAAAGGCGTCTTTGAGGAGGGAGAGAGTGAACACATTGTCTCCCAAAGGTTAGAATCCCCTGCTGGAAGCTGGGGCTTGCCGCAGCCACTGAAAAAGTCCTCCGTACACTCTCCCAGGTTAAGTGGAATGGGGTGTGCTAAGAATGCGGGTGATCCGTTTTCCGTGTCTTTGACCTGCAAAGACCCTACAAAATATCCCCTGAAAGTCACCCAAAAAACAGAAGCAAAAGGAAAGGCTGGAAGACATGAGGGATGGGAGAGTTAAACATCACCTGAATAACTGGAGACGCCAAACTAAAGACAAAGACGTGAAAGGAAAATAGGTTGGAATGTAGTGGATGGCCACCAAGATACTTAAAACATGGCCAACGAGAGAGAGAGAGGCTTTTTGTGCTAAACCGGAAAGAGGTGGCTGGGTTTACCCAATGTTAAGATTTTATTACATGAGCAAATGTTTTTACAACTAAAGTGACAATGTTCTATAGAAAGCTACTGAGAAACAAGCAATTTTGACAAATAAAAACTGTAAGGACTAAACATTTAAAGGGTTAGTTCACCCAAAAATGAAAATTAGCCCATTATTTACTTACCCTCCATGGCATCCTATGTGTATATGGCTTCCTTCTTCCATACAAATCCAATCGGATTTATATTAAAAATTATTCTGGCACTTCAAAGCTTTAGAATGGCATAGATGGGTGTTTATCTTCATCAGTCCAAAACAAATCCAATAAAGTGCATCCATCCATAACAAAAAGTGCCTCACATGGCTTTAGGGGGTGAATAAAGGCCTCCTGTAGCAATTCAGTGCATTTTTGTAAGAAAAATATCCATATTTAAAATGTAAAAATCACTTTAATTTAGCTTGCACCAACTGGTTGTACACAGAAGGCTTTCCGGGTAGATGACATAATACGTAGGCATTGCACATTGCACGCTCGGAAAGCGGACGTGCCGTGAAGAAACCAAACCAAAACAACGGTCATGAATTAGAAGTTCAAAACGAGGATTTGCAAATAAAAATGTTGGAGGATTTTGATATAAACCAAGAGGAGACTGGTTTTCCTTTGCTAAAGTAAGGAAACCTTACTTAATTTGCTCCTGTAAACAAATGTTGGTTTTCACAATACTCATATTACGTCATCCGCCTGGAAAGGCTTCCATGTACGAGCAGTTGGTGCAAGCTAGATTGAAGTGATTCTGACATTTTAGATATGAATATTTTTCTTACAAAAATGCATCGATTCGCTACAGGAGGCCTTTATTTATTTCCCGGAGCCGTGTGAAGCACTTTTTAGTATGGATGGATGCACTTTAATGGACTTGTTTTAGACTGATGAAGAGAAACACCCACCTATGCCATTCTAAAGCTTGGAAGTGGCAGAATAATTTTTAATATATCTCAGATTGGATCCATCTAAAAAGAAGGAAGTCATATACACCTAGGATGCCTGGAGGTTGAGTAAATAATGGGCTAATTTTCATTTTTGGGTGAACTAACCCTTTAATGTCTGTGGAACAACAGTAGCTGTGTTTCTATTACCCTTCAAGTTGCGCAAATTGAAATTGTGAATTGAAAATACTCCTAATGGACAATTTTGCAAAAACTCTCATATAGTGCAAAAACGTTTTTATGCTCACATGAGGTGGTCGCATTTACAAGTCACCTTGCGTACGTAAAAGTCACGTGATCATTCTTTAATGTACTATAACTTCAAAAAAATACTTTGTGCAGCCGCTTACACAAGCATTGACTACACAAAGCTTGAATAAGGGGCTTTCCTTGCCATTAAAGCTTGGATAACCCCTTATTTTCACTGCACAAGTCTGCAGAGCTAATCAAGGCCACTCTAGTAAATGCTTGTGTTTAAACCAGGCACGCCGCAGCTCGTTTCAGTTTCAGAATCATCCCAGAAGCGGCTCTCCACACTGCTTCTGTAAAAATAGATGCGTACGTCTTCTACGATTAAAATTAATGGCTAGTGCGGTGGCTGCGACATGCATAAACCTATGCGTAAATGCCAACATTTATAAAATATCACAAAAGTTTTGCCCAAAAATGTCATGTAAACGCACCAAGTAGGAAAATGTAATACTTATTTAGTGCATTATTTAGAATTTAATAGACTGTGTTTAATTGTATATGAACAAGAAACTAGTGCTCATTAAAGCCGCAATGAAATTAAAATTCATCTCTGTTTTCTGAATGCATATTATTGATCTTATTTCTTAAACCTTATTCTAATTTGTGCATGTTAATGTTTTTTTAAACAACAGAATTCTGTCTGCTGACATATAATTAACTCTAATATAAATTATTCAGTCCGTTTACATTTTTGATAGTATGTTGTCCTCAATGTATTTCACAACACAGAAGAAAAGATTTGCCTCTACTGCTTTACTGGGAATTTCAAACCCTTGGTCAAAGGTCCTTCTGGATGTTTCCATTTAGATTTTTATATTATGGATATCAAAACTGGTTTGCATCTGTTTGAGGGTACTACTTGAGAATGACTAGAACTGCAGAGAGAAGATTCAGAGAGTTGGAGTGTGGTGGTGGAAAGGGTGCAGGTGGGTCACCTCTGGGGTAGCTCATCCTCAGGGCAGTCCAGGTGGTAGCGGATGAAAAAGCGTTCTGCATCCTCTCTTTCTCCATCGGTGACAACACTGCCGTTTAACACAGTCACATGAGGCAACCTTACAAATCACAGGAGAAGGACAAGTGTGTATGAGGCAGGAAAAACAGAAGAGACAAGGAATGCATACATGTGTACAATTCCATATTGGTGGCTACAGTAATTTGTGTTATCATTTTTCACAATTCTTAATAATTGGAAATTATTAAGTTTACTCACTGTGCTACCATAAGACAGCGTCTCTCCTGATCGGTGTAGGGCTGAAGTAAAGGAATACCCATCACTCTGACCTCTTGAAGCTTTGGAAAGAAATTCAGTTTCTCAATATCCTCCCACCGACTTAGACCTAAATAACACAACACCTACAGGTCAGCAAATAATCCATTAAAGGGATAGTTCATCTAAAAATAAAAATTCGGATTAATTTTTAATTACTCACACACATATAGGGATATGCGATATATATCGTCCATGATAATATTGTAATTGTTGTGTAAACTACAGGGGTTGGACAGTGAAACTGAAACACCTGGGTTTAGACCACAATTAGTATGCCGTTTGGCCTCCTTTTGCAGCCAATACAGCATTATTTCATCTTGGGAATGACAAATACAAGTCCTGCACAGTAGCCAGAAGGATTTTGAGCCATTCCTTTCGCAGAACAGTGGCCAGGTCACTATGTGATGTTGGTGTATGACAACATTTCCTGACTCGCTCCTCCAAAACACCCCCAAGTGGCTCAATAATATTCAGATCTGGTGACTGTGCAGGCCATGGGAGATGTTTAACTTTACTTTCATGTTCATCAAATCACTCTTGTCACCAGTCTTGCTGTGTGTATTGGTGCATTATCATCCTAATACACGGCACCACCTTCAGGGTACAATGTTTGAGCTATTGGGTGCACAAAGTCAACCTTCACACTCTGCTCTTATTGGTGGAATGTGCGATCAGTAAAGACTGGCCACCAGGCTGCATAAATATAGCCATGAAACCTCCAACACTATATTGGCCAGTGTTTCAGTTTCATTGTCCAACCCCTGTATATAGGATTTAAAGGAGAAGTCCATCTCCACAACAAAAATGTATAGATAATGTACTCACCCCCTAGTCATCTAAGATGTTCATGTCTTTCTTTCTTCAGTCATAAAGAAATTATGTTTTTTGAGGAAAATAACGATCGGTTATTTTCATTTAAGAAAATACAATTTAAATACTTTTTAATCTCAAACGCTCGTCTTGTCTTGCTCTCCCTGAACTCTGTGTATTCTGGCTCAAGACAGTTAGGGTATGTCGTATTTTCTCCCTCAACTTAAAAAATCATTTCAAAATCATCCTACATCGCTGCAGAAGTACCGACCCAGTCTGTGCAAAGTGAACATGCAGAAAGAGATCAAACACCCTTAACAAAAAAGGTAAAACAGCGATTTAAAGAGATTTTGAAGTTGAGGGAGAACATGAGATTCAGACCGAGCATTTGACATTAAAAAGTATATAAATTGTATTATTTTTAAGAAAATAATCGGTCGTTACGCTAGATAAGACCCCTCTTTCTTGGCTGGGATCGTTTGAAGCTGCATTTAAACTGCATTTTGAAAGTTCAAACTCGGGGCACCATAGAAGTCCATTATATGGAGAAAAATGCTGAAATGTTTTCCTCAAAAAACATAATTTCTTTACGACTAAAGAAAGAAAGACATGAACATCTTGGATGACAAGGAGGTTATCTGTAAATCTTTGTTCTGGAAATGGATTTCTCCTTTAACATCATTGAGTATATTGCAACAACCAAACACTGTTTTGCATCTCTGAGCAACACGACAGTATTTCGTTACAGAATCAATCAGCTGTTTGAAAGAATCGGTTGAATGAATGACTTAATGATTCACTCAAACAGTGATTTGCTGCTACCTGCTGGCGATTTTAGGTTTATATTAAAGTATATTTTCTCTTTTTTCCCCCCAAATCATTCCAAATATCAGTACTCAGCGTTTACCCATTTGCAATTTTTTGTCCAGCTTTACTGTCTACGCAGGGTCCGAAAGCTCTCAGATTTCATTAAAATATCTTAATTTGTGTTCTGAAGATGAATGAAGGTCTTACGGGTCTCAAGGGTGAGTAATTAATGACAAAATTTTCATTTTTGGGCTGATATTCTGTCTACAGAGATGATGTTCATGCAGCCCAGCACCTGAGTTGTGTAGGTTGATGCTGCGCAGGTTGGAGAAGAGTCTCTGTAGTGAGTCCTCAGGCTCGTGGATAGACGAGAGGGAGTTGTTTGCCAGGATAAGAGACACCAGGCCTGGATACATGAGGCCCAGCTTACGCACCTCCGCCCAATCCTGCAGCTGGTTATCTGTGATATGAAGCAGGCGCAGGGACGGGCACGACGTAGATGACACACTCACGCTCTCATACTCGTTCAGACACAAAAACAATTCCTCCAGCCTACATATGCAACCACAAGAAAATAAAGAGAAGTTTTAGTGCATGACAGAATTAGCCATTTTGGCAGCTAGTGCGATGCTACAGTCACACAATGCTAAAATAATATCTCTATTTTTTTTTTTTAAGTGCATCTAAAATACACTAAAAATGTTAGTTTGGCATAATCTTTGATGTCTTTATATGAAAAATATTTTAACAATAACAATAAAATAATCGTAACTTGCTTGGTACGACTTAAAAAGTTTTTGTTTAAAATCACTGATGTTTTGTTTAAAATCAATGATGCATTTTAGAGAGCCCCTTAAAACAAATCAGTCATTGGCAAAACATCAACTCTATTTATATTTTCATTGCAAAAATGTCATTAAATATAGCTACTTTTTCTTGCCTCAAGGCTTGTATAGTGACATAATCTACAAGCTAAACTCATTTGGTCCAACATAGTGACTTGAGGCTGAACGATGGTGTAAATTTAGGGTGGTACAACCTGTTTGTCCGAACAGTGAATGCTTGGAAACAATTATAACTTTTGCAATGCAGAGAATCTGCACACTTAAATCATAAATAATATATAAAAACACATTCACAAACACAGAAGACAGTTCAGAGCAGTGCTAGTTAAATGTTATAAAACACACACACACTTACTCTGGGATCTCTCGTGTAAGTGCGTGCACCATGTCCCAGGTGACTTGCGTGTTATTGAGCACAAGACGGCGGAGGCCTGAGAACGCTTCAGCAGCTCCAGGCTCTAGACTCGACCCTCTCAGTGGATTCATACTCAGATTGAGAAAGTCTAGGTTAGGGATGTTAGACAGGATCTTGCTTATCTACAAAGAGGAGAAGAAGGGAGAGAAAATAATAAAAAGCTGACCAAACCCAACCAGTTTGTTAAGCAATGTCTTGTTCATTCATCTTGATCATGTCTTGTATATGTTACAGTCTAACATATGCGTAAAAATACACAAAAGTATGGTCACGTTAACCAAAATAGCCTATGTATATACACTTCCAAATTAAACAGCATTCTGTTTGTCAACAGTAATTTGTGTGAAAAACAGATTCCTATGGAAGTGACTGGATTTCGCCTTGTGAAATTTTGTCAGAAAACAGTATATGTGACTCCACATATGTGACTGGAAGTGGACTTCTCCTTTAACCTTGGTTAATTTCAATTTCCAAACAAACTAACATTTTTCAAATTTTAAGTTGCATAAATTAACATTAAAAGTGTTGTTCATTGTTAGTTTATAATACCTACCTAGTGCATTAATCACTGTTATACTATGGAGCTGTTAAATGCTTGAATCTGACTGGACGATGAATGTTCTAAGGTGTGCAGTTTTTTTTCAGGGAAATGCACGGCTAAAGTAGTTCCAGGCAGGTCTTGACCCCATTAACATAATTTCACCATATCACTTCACCAAACGATTTCAGTTATTTCAAAGGTCTTTACAGCTAACAACAGCAAAAGAACCAAAACCCACAACTACACTGACCAAGCAAATAAATATAGTAAACAACAAGATAAAAATGGCAAATTATTTCTCTGTTTTTGCCACAAAACTACATTTTATTATGTACAGAAAGCACATACTCTCTTTCTCCTGCTCTCTTTCGCTTCCACACTCACACTTGCACACACAGAAACATACACATGCACAGACACATGTTGTCAGTACCACTCAGATGATTTTATCTGTAATATAGTTTAGGAACTTAAAAGCTACATGACATTTCTTACAAGCAAGGTAATAAGGGCACTGTTCTTGAAGAAGATGATCACTACTTGCAGAGACACTGCTGCCAACCTCTGCTGAAAGACGCACAGACTTACAGAGGTAATTCATACACATACATATTCTCTCTGTCGCTCTCTCTCTCTCTTTCTTTCTCTAATAACTGCATTAGTCTGCTATCTGTTAATATGTCTAAAATGACATTTTGGAATCAGCAATGAAGGCGTGGGATGAGATGCCTAAGACATTTGTCCAAAACACGGAGCATTTTAAGCAGAAAAACCTTGTCTTGAAATATCATTTTAACAAAATTTGAGGTGTGGTAACTATAGTATAAGGCGATTAATTGACTTCGGTGCATTAAATTATTAGAAAATAATGCACACCCGAGGTATAACCGCCACTCCACTTTGTGTCATGGCCACATCACCACCTCGGTGTGCATCGTTTTCTAACCATTCAACGGACCGGAGTCAATTATTTCTTACTTAATAAACTGAATATTATTCAATCCTATAGTAAGTGTTACCTAAATCTTACTGACATTCTTTGTGCTATATACACAAATGTAAATACACCTGTAACTCAAATACATTTTTCTTACCTCTCCCCATTCTTTTAACTGGTTGTGAGAGAGGTCTAGCTCAACTACGTGAGCACAAAAAGTGGCCACCTCCTCCTCATCTCCAGCCTCGGTGATTCCACAACCATCCAGAACCAGAATGCTGGGCAGATTCAGACGATCTAATACACACACAGTGAGACATAAACTGCCTTTAAAAAACCAAAGAATGTAATTAACTGATGAAAATCCATTACAATTTGAAGTTACAAATGCCAGTAGTTTTTTTTTTTTTATTTTGAAAGTTCATTTTCAGAATAAAAATTTCCTGATGATTTACTCACCACCATGTCATCCAAGATGTTCATGTATTTCAGTTGAAAAAAACATTTCAGGATTTTTCTCCATATGGTGCACTTCAATGGTGGCCAAGGTCCAAACTGCATTTTCAATGCAGCTTCAAAGGACTCTATACATATACTATACTCTATATCTGAATAAATTCTTCAGTCATGAAAAAATTATTATTTTTGAGGAAAACATTTAAGCATTTTTCTCCATATAATGGACTGATATGGTGCCCCGAGTTTCAACTTCCAAAATGTTTAAATTGTTCCTTTTTAAAGACGAGCGGTTGACATTAAAAAGTATACACATTTCATTATTTTTATGAAAATAACTGATCGTTCCGCTAGATAAGACCCTTCTTACTCAGCTGGGATCGTTTACAGCTGCATTTGGGATCATTTGAAGCTGCTTTTAAACTGCATTTTGGAAGTTCAAAATCGGGGAACCATAGAAGTCCACTATATGAAGAAAAGTGCTGAAATGTTTTCCTCAAAAAACATAATTCTTAATGACTGAAGAAAGAAAGACATGAACATCTTGGATGACAAGGGGGTGAGTACATTATCTGTAAAATTTTGTTCTGGAAGTGAATTTCTCCTTTAATCCCGTGCGGGGCTTAAGTGATATATAATGCTATGTTGTATAATAAATGATAAGACACTTGTTCTTGGCTTTGTTTTATTTTAAATAAGAAGGTGTAACAATAAAATATAATAAAATGCACATAAACACACAAAAAACTCAAGTACATACAGAGGGAGGGGTTCTAGCAGACCAATCACAGCGCTTGCGGTCCGCATAGAATTGTCGCGCTGTAAGAATTTTGATGAGGTGCACGTCAGGCTATGCAGTAGGCTACGTGGACTATGCGCAGCCTATGGTGTAGCTACGGCATAGGTTCGATGGAAAAGTATAAATTGGGCTTAAGTCGTGGATGCGCATTGCAGAGCTAGTGGGAGATGAGCATTTGTGGTTAAAAGTATATACTTTTTTTTTTTTTTTGGAAAATAATCAATTGTTTCACTAGATAAGACCCTTATTCCTCAGCTGGGATCATGTAGAGCCCTTCGAAACATTGAAACTGCAATTTGGACCGTCAACCCATTGGCACCCATAGAAGTCCACTATACAGAGAAAAATCCTGAAATGTTTTCCTTAAGAACCTTAATTTCTTTGCGACTGAAGACAGAAAGACATAAACGTCTTGGATGACAAGGGGGTGAGTAAATTATCTGTACATTTTTGTTCTGGAAGTGAACTTCTCCTTTAATCCCGTGCGAATAGGGATTAAGTGATATATAATGCTATGATAAAACACTTACAAAAATGTAAAAATAATTATTTTATTTTAAATGCAGAGAAAAATCCTCAAATGTTTTCCTCAAGAACCTTAATTTCTTTGCGACTGAGGACAGAAAGTTATGAACATCTTGGATGACATGGGGCTGAGTAAATTATCAGGAAATTTTTATGTAACATATTTAACGTGTTCATCATCACACATAGCAAAACAATGTTAAATGGCAACAACCAATGTGTCAGGATCTACACCCTCTTTAACTAGCAGGATCAGCATTTCACCTAAGGCCAAAAATAAAACTGACCTTTGACAGGTGAACCCTGGGGACTCGTCCGGATCACCACTCCAACTCCTGGCCCACGGCAGTATGGAAAGTTTTCCGGGTTGTACTTCTCACTGATCACCTGCACCAAAGTGCGTCCTTCTGTCTCATCTGACTCCATCTCACCTCTCCTCCCACTCTCACACCTTCAGCTGAGCAAACACATAGAGCAGTGTGAGTTAAGATAAATGTAGCATCAGTTGCAGTGAAACAAACAGGTTTATCAGTTATGTGGACTGAGTGGACAGGCATGTGCTTGAAAGAAATGATTCGCTAACATTAGAAGAGGGCTGTCTGGAATGTTTGGCCAGGGCAAAGGTTAGTACAACAAGTTTCAAAGAGCTGACATTTGGGTCAATAACATTTAAGAGTATCCGAGATAAAAGAACAAATCGTTAAAAAAATCTAGTCTAAAGATTACGCAAAGCTACTTGCATTTTAATATTTTTAAATAATTTTAAAGGACCAAAAAATGAGTGTCCGAACACAGACCCTTTATACTCTATCTTTTTCTATATTAAAAAACAATGTTACATGGTTAAAGCCAAAAGAGTGAAATCTGTTGACTCACAATTGATCTGGAGGTCAAATCGGAGCACATTGATGGTGGGCCTCCTGTCGGGTTTTGATCCTAGTCCCCCGACGGCTATGGACGTACAGCATCCAGGAATGGATCTCTTAACCTGCGGCCTTGTGGGTCAGGGCCGGGGATGTCCCACAGCCCCTGACTCAAAAATAGCAAGAGTGGAAGAATAGACAGAAATGGACAAATGAGAGGATGCACATGTGTCACGTGGAAAGCTTGTGATCACAGAACAATCATCCTTCTATCTCTTTATGATGCTTAGACAAATGAGGTAACATTAGCACTGGTATGGAAAGGTCCGTCCTTGAAATCGGATCTAGTGACGCTTTGTCCGACTCCCATATGCTGCTGTTTTACACTGAAGCACAATGGGAATACTCCAGTGGTGCAAATGGATGTAGCGCTCTGAGCAAATGTATGAGTCTCTTTTGTCCAGACAGATGAATCTGTAAGCGTAAAGAGATCTTTATTGCTAAAAGATTGGCCTGCTGATATTTTCTGTCTGTGGGTTTCTGTCCATGAGCAGAAGAGTGATCTAAATCTAATCCTCAGAACGAAACCAGCACAGACAGATATCTGTCGCAACCTTCTGTGAAGTCCACTCAAAGTACATCTCACAAACTACACTTCAAAGCAAGATTCATCTTGCTCCAAAACCTTGTCTGTCCAGACCAGACAAAGTTTTTTTTTTTTCTTTTGAGAGAGAGAGAGAGAAAAAAAAACATAGTGGGTGGATAGGACTGCATTAGTATTAGTAACCTCTGAACTTTAACTTTTTTTAACAACAAAAAAGTGTAACATTATACACTGGAGTCTCTTATGCTCATCAAGGCTGTATTTATTTAATCAAAAATCCAGAAAAAATAGTAATATTGTGAAATATTACTGGAATTTCTAATATTGGTTTCCTATTTTAATATATGTCAAAATATAATTTATTTCTGTGACACACCACTGAATTTTCATCAGCCATTACTCCAGTTTTCAGTGTCACATGACCCCTCAGAAATCACTCTAATATGCTGATTTATAATCAATGTTGAAACGGTTGTGCTGATTTTTTTTTTTGGAACCTGTGATACGTTTTTCTTTGATTCTTTGATGCATAAAAATGTTTAAAAAACTGCATTTATTCAAAATGGAAATCTTTTCTAACAATATAAGTCTTTATTATAACGTTTTTTCCATTTAACACATCCTTGCTGAATAAAAGTATTGTTTTATTAAACAAAAAAAAAGTAACTGTATATTGTAACACAAAATTTCTATTTTGAATAAACACTGTTCTTTTTAACTTTGTATTTATCGAAGAATCCTGAAAATAGTATCACAGGGCCCAAAAAATATTAAGCAGCACAACTGTTTCCAACACTGATTATAAATCAGCATATTAGAATGATTTCTGAAGGATCACGTGACACTAAAGACTGGAGCAATAATGCTAAAAAATTCAGCTTTGCATAACAGGAATAAATTATATTTTAAAGTATATTAAAATAGAAAAGTGTTATTTTAAATTGCAATAATATTTCAGAAAATTGCATTTTTTTTCTGTATTTTTGATCACAAATAGATGCAGCCTTGATGAGCATTAGAAACTACTTTAAAAAACATTAAAATTCATACTGATCCCAAACTTTTAAACGGCAGTGTACATTATGTGTACAAAAATGCATTAAATAACATAAATACTGAGAAATAATTTGTATTTCTTGTTTTTGTTTTTGTTAAAAAAATTAAACTATTCATTGCTGATTAACATTAGGTCCATTTATTAATATCACAAGATATGACTTTTGATTTAATTCATGATAACTAAAGTCGTTGACTAATGTTAACAAATGGAACATTACTGTAAAGTAAGTTGACACTTCTGGACTCCACAAAATATTCAAGCCGGTGTTGTGCCCATTTTCGACCCCCTGCCAAATTATTACCCCCTCTCATTGAAATTGCTACCTGATTGCCTAATCCTAACCCCACCCCTAATCCTAACCCCTCCCCCACACCTAATCCTAAACCTACCAATACAGTAATCTGGCAGGGGTTGGAATTCGGCACAACACCGGCATGAAATGGAATGAATTTGCAATGGCTTTACTTTCCTATTGTGACAAATAACCGAGTGAAACCACTTCTCGAATTAGAAAAAGCGTAGGCTATTGAACTTGATTATGTCTTTCAGGAACTGATTGGATCGTTGTTGTTTGCTAACTGTTGTAAAATATTTCTTTGCAACATTTGAAATCAGAAATAAAATCAAATCTGACAAAGAAATAGATGTTTGGCTCTTTAAAATGAAAGGCGGGGCCTCCATTTCTACAGGCGATTGGCTCTTTTAACTATAAAGCTCCTTGCACATACTAAATCCATCATTTTTGTATCTGTCAAATTTCATATTCGGCAAAATTTGTCATGTACAGAATATCATGGTGGCTCAAAATTGTCAAACACCTCTCAAAATGCTTGCTATGGATGCAAAAAACTCAGAAAATTGAATCCGATCCTAATTTTTTTTATGACGGACGAAAGCTTCGGAGACAGTGTATAAATGTGACTGACTCAACATGAGGTCGTGTTTATTTTTTAATGTGCAAAAATTTCAGACGAGAATTTCGGACTCAAGGTCACTGCACACTGAGTCCAAAAATTTTGTATGCGTTTTTTCGTATTCGTCATCCTTTCCTATCAAAATGCTTGCTATGGATGTGACAATGCAGAAAAGCTCATTTTTTTATGACAGACTAAAGTTTTGGAGGCAGTGTGTAAACGTGTTTGACACAACGTGAGGTCGTATTAATTGTTTTACGTCCAAAAAATTTTCCAAAACTCAGTGTGCAAAGACCTTTAGTGTGCAAGGAAATGTATGTTTGTTGCATTAAAGTCTGCGTGAACTCGAAACTGCGACTGAATTAACTTCACTATTGTTACACATTTCAGAGTAAAACAATATATTTCATTCATTGTCCAACCTGCTTGTCCTCTGTAGAGCCAAACGGTATTTTAAATGTCAAAAAAGAGGGTGGGGCTTGATTTTAACACACCTCCTCGCCATCTCTAGCTCACAGCTGATTGGCGGTTGGAGGGGCGGGGCTAAAGGATGTCCTGCCCAAGTCATCAAGCTGATGTCATCAGAATACCTTTAACAAATTTGTCAGTTTTGAGTAAAGACAAACTATTTCCCCCTGTGGATTAACTGGATAGCTCACAATTAAACTTGATCAAGATTAATTGTTCTTTAAGACCCTTAAGACTGTCAGTGTTTGCTAACAAAGTAAATTAGGCAAATTTTGATATAAAATAAGCAAAAAGCTACTTTTCCATAATTGCTAAACCTAATATTTGAGAAACCAGCTGACAGAAAAGTGTGAATATCAAAATGAATACCTCTAATGAAATCGAAGACTGCATCTCCCAAAACAACAGATGTTTCACATAAAATGTTTCAAGATAAAATTGTCGATTTGCTGCCACGAAAGCAGTTAACGTGACTCGACTTGTCCCAAAATAAGCCTCGGGTCAGGAGTCAACTGTTCAGTGAACGCAGTCAACAGCTGCGCGTTGCACATTGACAAGTTGTTGAATTTCAAACGCACGGCTGCCATAACAACGCGTTTGTTTTGGATTTGCGCTGCTCGACCAGATTGTGCAGCTCCGCAATAGAAACTTTTCCAGTATTTACACTCTCAACGTTTTTGTTTCAGAGTTTCACGAGTTTTAGTGTTTTTGAACAATAACGGATAATACCGTACGTGTTTTTTTAAACTCGCTGTGTGACTTCCGATCTGCTAAATATAGAGTCAAACAGGCGTAATGTAGTGAAGTACAGGCGTACACAAAGGTGACGACAGCAGCCAATAAACGCGTGGATTTTATTTATTCATTTATCCATCACAAAAACAAAACACTAGCCTGCAGCGAAACGTAGTTCAGCGTTTTAAATGAAACAAAACATGTTTGTAAATGCAACCTGCAAAAAAAGGCAAATGTCACACGATGACAAAAGGAGAGAATGTTTACGAAAAAAATAAAAGTAAACACTGTAATCGAATGACTTCGTTTATAATGCATCGCCCGCCTTGTCATCTACAGGCACGATAAATAAAAGGCGAAATACATGCGTGGCATTTTGCTTGAGTAGTTTGGTATGCTTACCAATGACAAGGTTCAGCAAATCGCTCTGCTTGTTTTTGTTGTTGATCCGTTGACAGTATTTTGAACACGAAGCTCTACCGTAGTTACTTCCTATTGGCGAAACAGGGTTGTTTTGCTGCCTGCTGCTCCAGTACAGAGGGTGGCAGCATTTCATAACAGACACCAATCACGTCTTGTAAAATGACATGAAAACATTTAGTATTCACGAAATTAGTCTTGTTTTTAAACACATGACACTCACAGGGGATATATACAACAGAGATATTGTTTAAAAGAACAATATGTGTGAAATATGTGACTTGGGTTGACACAAAGTAATAAAATATATACACAACCAGAATACAAACAACAAATAAATAAATAAACAACTAAATAAATAAATATAAGCATTGGTATAGCGTTGTTTTAGTTGATATGTGATGTGTTTGTTTGCAAAAGCAAAACCTCTTATCAATGTACTGAGAAAAACATTGTAGTGTATAAAGAACACATACACTGTTCTGTTCATTATATATATTATCATTATATATATGAAAAGTTCAGATGCAAAAGCCTCTGTCAAAAATTTTCTTCTAAAATTAGCATTTTTATCAGGCTATATATATATATATATATATATATATATATATACTTTTTTGATCCACTCCAAATGTTGACTAATATATATATAAATGTTCCCCCCATTGTGCAATATAATGTGCAATAACTTTTTATTTATTAGTTACCACCCCATCCTAGCACATCCCTGCATCTCTACCTCTTTCTATTCTATTCTACTCTATTCTATTCTATTCTATTCTATTCTATTCTATTCTATTCTGTCATCTATAGCACAACTGTACATACCACTTATTTATTTATTTAACAATTTATATTCCTAATATTTGTCTATTTATATTTACATATGTGTATTTTATTCTCATCTTATGTTTGATGTCTGTATGTTGTTGCTGTCTCTGTGTACTGGAAGCTATTGACACTAAAACAAATTCCTAGTATGCGCAAGCATACTTGGGAATAAAAGCTCTTTCTTTCTTTCTTTTTCTATACACAAACACACACACACACACACACACACACACACTAACCCTAGCCCTAAACCTAACCCTTACAGAAAACTTTCTGCATTTTTACTTTCTCAAAAAAACTCATTCTGTATGATTTATAATCTTTTGTACCCATGGGGACCTCAAGCCAGTCCCCACAATGTCAAAAATTTCAGGTTTTACTATCCTTGTGGGGACAACTACTCTGTAAAATTAACTGCTGTCTAAAATACTAAACCCAAAGTGTTGCTAAAGTTACAGCAGTCAGTAGTTATAGGTTAATTGCATTTTTTAGTTAGTTTAAAATAAAGTAACTACGAATAAATTAGCTAAAATTACATCACAACTCTGACAACTAATAAAATCTAGAAGAACTTATTAGCCTATGGCAAGTTAATTTATCTTACTGGACAATAATAGGTTGTACTACAATTATAAAAACAAAGTTTGCGTGTATGTTTTAATATAATGTCAGAACTATTTTGTAGTGAATGGGGGAAACATGTTGAAAACGAAATGTTTATAACAATTGTTTTATTAGCATCCAGTGCTTGTTTTTAATTTTGTTTTTGTATCTGTACATATGTGTTATAAATTACTGATTACATTTTTATAGTGGTATCATCTTAAAACCTAAAGCTAAAAGCAGGTACTGACTGAAGTTTGAATAACATTGTATCATGATCTTAATTTGCTCTCGTATTTTTAAATGACAGAGACAGTAAGAATAGTATTAAATTGTGCAATTTCGAATTCAGCGTATGTGTGGTATTATATTTGTAATGTGTAATGACCCTCCTGTCTGACAGGTGGCAGTATGGTTGTTGTGTAACAGAAAGTGCAGTTTGTTATGGGTGATGAAGAAGTCGAACAGCACTAGCCCGCGTGGAAAACATTGCGGAAAGGTTTGCCAGGTATAGAAAACTTATATGTGTGTATATATATTTCGAAACATAATTTTAATTTCTTCCCGTCTTAATGCTTTTAATGTGATTCAGAAATCGCAGTATGTGCGGATGACGTGATATTCTAACGCCACACGCGCAAGACTGTAAAGAGTCAAGTTGGATTTTGTGTTTGTTGGTGAAAAACACATTGTGCTATGTTTTCTGAGCCGTTATGATTTTTGCCTTTTAAAGGATGTCGGAGGAAATACAGTCAGACTCGCATAATAAACACGTTAATGAAGAAAAGGTAAAGAAGAAGAAAAAGAAAAGTAAAACTCCAGACCAGCATGAACCCACTGAAAGTCCAGAGGTACAGACTAAAAAGCACCATAAAAAAAAGAAGCATAAGAAGAACAAAGAACTGGAGAATGTAAGTCTGCAAACACCTAAAGACAAACATAAGAAAAGAAAGCTGAATGAAGAAGTGGAGGATGTCACAAGCGTGCAGAAAGTAAAAGACAAAAAAGCACCTTCAGCTGAGTCAGAAGAGCTGCAGGATTCAGGGGCACAGGAGTCTGCTAAGAAAAAGAAAAAGAGAGCAAATGTGACCCAGGAAGACTGTGAAGATACGGCACAAGGAGAACAGCCTGTCACGACTACAGAACATGAAGAAGTCCAACACATGGATGATCAGGAAAGTGATTCACCTGCTGTACAAATTGGTACTAGAAAGCGCAAAAGAAAGGGAACACAGTTGGATGAACCAGAAGTTGATCCCAAGCTCTTGAATGAACTGAAAGAATTTCGTCCTAAAATAGAGTCCAGGAGCTCACATGAAATCAATAAAATGATCATGTATGATCTACCAAGGTTCAAGGAATTCAGAAAGCAGGGTAGGCTGTTTATAACCAGTATATAAAATATTTGACTAATGTTTTTGCAGATCAGCATATGCAGTTTATTTATACTCAAAGATTAAGTGTATAGTGTCCATCAACAAGTATTTTTTGTCTTTTAACTTTTACACTTTTATAGGCATCACATTGAGACATGGAAGATACTCTGATGCAGAAAATGAGAGGTTAAGACAGAACGTTTCAGATTTTATTGCTCTCACGGGAGTGAAAGATGCTACCATGCTCTTTCACCCAAAACGTTTCCCAGATGAGAGACAGGAATTGACAAAGCTGAAAAAGGTCCACAAGTTTTTTGAAAGGATAGGTGAGTCTCAACAGTCACATTGGTTTTACTCACTTCTCTGTCGTCTTGATGTTGATTTTGTTTTTGAAAGGTCTATCCTTCTGCATTTTTTTTTTTGGTAGAAAGAGACTATACAAGACATGCTAGTCTTGCATCCTAGATATGCTGTTACACATGCAAATTGTAGGCATAGTCCACACAAAAATGAAAATTCTGATCATTTACTCACCCTCATGTTGTTTTCTTATATGGGCCATTCTACAGAATTGGTGCAAACTGCCACAACCAAAAAACACAATTAAAAAGCAGTTAAATATTCCATCTTAGATGTTTAAGATTCTAAGATCCTAAGACCCTTCTATTATCTATTGAAAGCCACAATAATATTTAAAATATCTGTAAGCTTAATATATAAAAACATCATTTAGTGGGTACTTTCAATGGGGAGGTCCTGAACCCTAACCCCTAAATTTCAGCTTATAAAATTATTGAAATAATTTTTGCATTTTATTCCATTGTTGTTTTTAAAAATATATTTTCGTTTTTTTAAATGCTCCGCATTTAACCCATCCAAGTGCGCAAACACAGTAGTAAGTAGTGAACAAACACACGCACACACACCGTGAACTATCGCTACGGCGCCCGGGAAGCAGTTGGGGGATCGATTGGTGCCTTGCTCAAGGGACTCACCTCAGTCGTGTTATTGAGGGTGGAGAGAGCGCTGGTTATTCACTCCCTCCACCTTCAATCCCTGCCGGACCTGGGACTCGAACCCACAACCTTTTGATTACAAGCCCTACTCCCTAACCATTAGGCCACGGCTGCCCCCGTTTGTGAACATGTCACAAAACTGAGATTGATTTTAACTACACTGTTTTGGTTCATGTTATCATTGTTTCAGAAGTGACAAAAGGGAACACACAGGCCTCTTATTAGGGGAAAATAAACAAAATTTTAGTACAGTTATGCAAATGTTTAATATTTTGGTATGTTTTAGTAGTGTTTTACAATGTGGGTTAAAATTCTGTAATGTGTCAGCGCCAATAGCCTTATGGTTAGTGTGCCGACATATAGCGCAACTGTGCTCACAGATCTGCAGATGCTGCTCTCCTCTTTGCCCAGTACTTTCCTGTCATCCCTCTACCCTCCTGTCCATTAAAGGTATGAAAAAAATTCTGTAATGTGATGTGGTCGCTACCAAAACCAAAACAACTGTCACTACTAAAAATGTGTTGTGACAACCGAAATGGGATGTTTTGTCAAAAATAAAGTATACTGAATTATCAGCTAAGATGTTATGATAGTGTTTGGTTCAGTGTATATTCAAACTAATGAATCCTTAACTTGGAAATCAGTGTGATCAACTTTTTTGCCTTTTACAAAGAAAAATTAGATTCAAAATACAATTTACAAACTACAACACACACAAAAACAAAATATATATATATATATATATATATATATATATATAATATATATATATATATATATGTTATATATTTTTTTAAAATCTTAATAGGTCAGTATAATTCTTAAATTATATATTACTGTGTTTCGCTAGTGACAAATTTGGGGCGAAGACAACTATTCCAAAACTTTCTGAAAGTACAATATGAGAATTAACTGCAAAAATTACTAGAAATGTGTACCTTGGATATTATGGAATTTGCATACATACAAAAGATTTTTTCCAACTCTGACTTTGAACCAGTTCTGTACAGTGGCCCATATACATCTGGGATTGCATGACAGTGAGTAAACGATGAGAGAATTTTCATTTTTGGTATTTCTTTGAGTATGAAGACTTGTCATGTTTAAAAACATATTAAACATTGTAATAGGTTGTACTGAAAATGTACAGTTTTTGTTGTTTAATCTGTTTGTCATCTTTTTTTTTTTTTCAAATCAAACTTAAACAGCTGAAGGAATTCCCAGGCCTTGCCATGATGTTTTTAACCGTGGAAGGAAAGTTTTTGATGGTAGAAACTATAAGGGAAGGTAAATTAAATTGCAGTTTTATAAGGTATTTGATCTTAGAAAATTGATCTGCTCTTTGGTTGTTGTTGTGTAATAAACCTCAGTGCTTCCTTTTCTTAAAAGGTTTACAGAAGACGAAGTCAAGTTATTGCGCAAGTATCATTCTCTACATGGCAGTAACTGGCAAAAGATTTCTGAGCTGACTGGTCGAAGTGCTTACTCTCTCGAGAAACGCTTTACCCAGCTTAATAGTGGTAAGTCTAATTCAACAAGCTGCTTTTCAAAATTTCCATCATTGTAAATTCCATGTTTAGTAATGGTTGGTTATTCCCGTCAATTTGCATCGCACAGCCAGAAAAACTGGGCCGTGGTCTGCAAAAGAGGAGCAGAGACTTTTGAGGGCTGTGCGAGACCATGTTGTAACGGTGCTGAAATCAAAGTCCCCTAATAAAAAACCCCCCAAAAAAGTCAGTAGAGAAATACTGTACCAAAAATTGCCTTGGTTCAACATCTCCCTGAAAGTTAAAACTCGATGTTGGAGCAAATGCAGAGAGAAATGGTGAGTCATTAGAAAATCTTTATCTTTAATAAATGTTAAGTGGTTCTCTATTTGTATAATCAACGTTGTCACTGAATTTTCTCCTTCACCCCAAGGATGTCCATCCTCACGGTACGGATGTCTTCAGGGACTTGTAGTGGAAGGCAGACTCAGGAGGGCAAAATCAGACTCATCAAAGCGTAAGAGATCTTGTTTTTGCATGCTAACTTAGCTTTTGTTTTCCTGTTATCATGTTTTTCTTTATCAGCCTTCTATGTCATGTATTCACACAGAATGTATCAATTGCAAGTGGAAGATGTTTCGGATGTCAACTGGGATGATCTCACAGCTGTTTTCGGGTGAGGATTATATGCAGTTTCGATTGGGTTATGTGGCAAATAATATACATCTATTTATGACAAGATCCCAATCTTATCATGGTTCTTTTGTTTATAATGCTTCTTTTGATTATTTTGTTTTTTAAGACTTTTTTTTTTTAATAAGTTACTGAGCAGTACAGCCAAACTTATTTCTCCATTTGGGAAAAAAAGCCATACAAGCTTTATAGTTTGAATAGTTGACTCCAAAATGAAACTTCTGTCATCATTTACTTACCCTCAAGTTGGTCCAGACCTGTATGAGTTTCTTTTTTCTCTTGAGCACAAAACAATATATTTTGAAAAATGTTAGTAATCGAACAGTTGACGGTAACCACTGACTTCCATAACATGGAAAAAAGTAACATGAAAGTCCATGGCTACCATTAGCTGTCTCTTTAAAGGGTTAGTTCACTCAAAATGAACATTCTGGCGTAAATTACCCACCCTCATGTTGTTCCAAACCGTAAGACTTTCGTTCATCTTCGGAACACAAATTAAGATATTTTTGATGAAAACCGAGAAGTCTCTGACCCTCCCATAGACTTCAAGGGTACTACCACGTTCAAGGCTCAGAATAGTATCAAGATGGTCGGCAAAGTATTCCATGTGACATCAATGGTTTAACTGTAATTTCATGAAGCTACAAGAATACTTTTTGTGCACAAAGAAAACAATAATAATGGCTTTATTCCACATTTTCGTCTCTACTGCGTCACTACCCTATCATTTTGCACTATGTGCTGCTTCCCTCAAAATCTCTCTTCTGCTCAATTTAATGCACAAAATATCTCTTTTGCACAATTTCATGTACAGATGTCTCTTCTGTAAAACGTCATGTACAGTACTTGTGTATATGTATGTTTTGTATGTGTAGTCAACTATTTATTATAGTTATAGTATTTATAGTATATGTATAGTCAGATGGTTAACTGTTGTATAAGTCTATAATTGCTTTTCTTATTCATGTACTGTTGTATGTTTATATTATGCTTAACTAGTATGTATCACCATCATCCTGTGAGACACGACATCTCGTTCCACTATATGTCCACACATGTAGCGGAATGACAATAAAGCTCGGCTTGACTTGACTTGTGGATGCACATTCAAGAGAGTATTCCGAAGCATGCGTGTGGCGGCACTGCGTCTTTCTTTGCATGTAAACAAGGCATGGTGCATGTGTTCAACGTCATAACGCCAGATCTGGGTCAGTGCCGCCATATACATGCGTCGTGGTAACATACTCTTGTGAACGCGTGTCCACAAGGGAAGCGGTACAGATAAAAAATGTGGAATAAAGTCATTAATTTTGTTCTCTTTGTGCACAAAAAGTATTCTCGTAGCTTCATAAAATTACAATTGAACCACTGATGTCACATGAACTACTTTGCCGATCATCTTGATACTTTTCTGAGCCTTGAATGTGGTAGTACCCTTGGAGTCTATGGGAGGGTCAGAGACCTCTTGGATTTCATCAAAAATATCTTAAATTGTGTTCCAAAGATGAACGAAGGACTTAGGGGTTTGGAACAGCATGAGGGTTAATGTAGGGAGTAATTAATGACAGAATTTTTTCATTTTTGAGTGAACTAACCCTTTAAAGGAGTACCATCAGCTGTCTCTTTAAGGAAGTTCACTTCCAGAACAAAAACTTACAGATAATTTACTCACCCCCTTGTCATCCAAGACGTTCATGTCTTTCTTTCTTCAGTCATAAAGAGATAATGTTTTTTTGGGGCAAATATTTCAGGATTTTTTTCTGTTTATAGTGGACTTCTATGGCGCCCGCTAGTTTGAACTTCAAAATGCATTTTAAATGCATCTTCAAAGGGCTCCAGCCAAGGAAAAATGGTCTTATCTAGCAAAACAATTGGCTAATTTCTAAAAAAAAAAAAAAAAAAAAAATTTACAATTATTTCTGTAGTTTACTGGTAAATAATGTATTGGTAAATAATGTCTTAGCAACATTCAGCTTGTCTTATTGTATATGTAAGTAACTACAATATGATCCATGGTGTTGTTGAAAGTGTATGGTTGAACGTTGGAATCTTTTCCAATGATATGAGAATTTCATCATCTCTGGAGATTACCCATGGTGATATTACTAGATCCGGAATAAAGAATATCCTCTAAGGAGCTAATTAAGTAGTGTGAATGGCATCTGAGTGCAATTACACGGGTTGCATTATTCAGTTTCCCAGCAAGTAACTAGACTAATGCACATGCTTATTCAGGCATGATAATGCTGCTGCTGATGTAAACAAGCTTGGTGTCACGTGTTTTTCGTCTTTGCCTCACAGGGATGTTCCTCCAGCATATGTGCAAGCCAAGTGGCACAAGCTTAAAATTTGCCATGTGCCTGATTGGAAGAGCAAGTGTTTTGGAGGTTAGTGTGTTCATTAATTTCACATTATCATTGAATTTGGCTTTATACCTTACAGATTGTCGTTGTAGATCCAGCATTGTGTTTTTCGTTTTCCATAGTGTATTCCAGAGATGGAAACTTAAGTTGCAAAAAATGGTTTCTTGAGCTTTGTAAACAATTGACTTGAAGTCTAAAAGGACTTCAGGGACTTGACATGTTTGGTGTACATTAAAATAATTGGTCCCACTTAACTACTATGTACTTACTTTTTAATTAATCATTTGATACAATGCACTTGCACCCATTTGTACATACATGTTTTTGTGCTTTTTACATTATTGTTGACCCATCCCTTACGCCTTAACCCACCCTTAAACCTAACCATACCACCAAACCTATGCCTAACCTCACCCCCATATCCCACCTCAATAGCTGCAGTGCTTTGCAATGCCATATGAACACAATAAGTAGTTTTTGATGCCACCTAATGTAAAGTGGGACCAAATAAATATTTGATGTAGAAACCTAACACATCTAGTAGTGCATTTAATGACTAATGTGTTGTATGGTTATTTTGTTGTTTCTTCTAGACATTGTTGACTTCCTCTATGAGAGAGTCTTGCCAGACATGATGAAAGACTGTGAAGACTTTGATGACGATGAGCTGAAGGTTGACCAGAAGCAGAGCTTTCTTCTATCTGACATTTTTAGGGACATTAATGAGGATCACTGCAGTGACAGTGATGAGGAGAGTGGCCCAAAAGAGAACGACAACTCCTCTTGAACTATGATCGCTTGTGCAGGTCAATCAGACTATAACAATGACTTATGTAAAAATATTACACTGAATACTAAAGAGAAAAATACATGTAAAAGATATATGACACTTTCCTTTTATTCTTGTTATTCCATTAATTTTTTATTCAGAATTGAATAAACAGGATTTGTTTTATGATTTTTAAAGGTCTTGTAAACAAGGACAATTTTCTCCTTCCCATATGAAGGTAAAACATGAATGAGAGAGGTAAACAATGGTTGGTAAGTCAGGTGAGAAATGTTAGGCAATATTGTAAGTGTTTGAGGTCATTTTGAAACATTCAATCAAACAAACACAAACAACTGTTTCACCTCAGCCCTACGAGTCATCAGATTACACTTTCAAACCAGCCATGGCCCGTTCCAGTGGATTAGAGCTCCAGAAGTCATGGTCCCAACCCAGGAACCACCCTGAGAAGGTGGGGGGTTCAAAGCCCTGCTTCACTGTAACAATGGGAGTTCTCTTGTCCCTGTTGGCAGGATCTGACTCGATATATTTGGCAGCTAAATTAGGAAAGAGAAATGGTTAGCTAATGAAGACATTAGCAAAATACTGCAGTTGAAAATGGGAAACTTCTCACCTGAAGTCACAGCTTCTCCTTTTTCCTCTTCATTAGCTTCATTCCCGATCCAAACAAAGACCTTGGAGACGATGATTTCAAGCATGTACAGTGTTAGATTTTCTTTTCTTGAGTGCATTCTTTTGCAAGTGTCACAAATACACCATAAGTTTACCTGATCCCAAGTGTCCAAGACCATGACATCATCTGGAGCTAAGTCTTCTTGGGTCATCTCGCCTGGCACCTCTTCAATCTATATTGGCACAAAGCAAACATTGTTAGATTCTTTTCTGATTTCAATGTTTATGTTTGGTGGACTGTAATTAAGTTTAATCATTCATCATGGAAACTCACAAGGAATTGTCCTGTCTTGTTGGAGCATGCAAAAAGCCTAGGAGGATGGGAGTCCATTTTGGTCTTGAGCCTTTCGGAGGTGCGATACTGTGCTTTTCCTCCAAGAGCACTCCAGAAGTCAGCTACATAGACATTTGAGTAAGAAGAGTTATTGAATAACACTTACAGTTGAGACCAAAAGTTTACATAGAACTTGCAGAATCCGTAAAATGTTAATTGTTTTACCAAAATAGGCCAGATTATAACAAATGCATATTGTTTTTTATTTAGTACTGACCTGAATAAGAAATTTCACATAATAAATGTTTACATATAGTACACAAGAGGAAATAATGGTTTAATTTATAAAAATGACCATGTTCATAAGTTTACATACACTTGATTCATCATACTGTGTTGTTACCTGAATGATCCACAGCTCTTTTTTTGTTTAGTGATAGTTGTTGATAAGTCCCTTGTTTGTCCTAAACAGTTAAACTGCCCACGGTTCCCACAAATTATTTGTTTTTTCAACATTTTTGTGTATTTGAACCCTTTTTAACAATGACTATGATTTTGAGATCCATCTTTTCACAATGAGGACAACTGAGTGACTCATATGCAAATATTACAGAAGGTTTAAACATTAACTGATGCTTTAGAAGGAAAACCGATGCATTAAGAGCCAAGGGTGTAAACTTTTGAACAGAACGAAGATGTGTACATATAAGTATAATATTTTTTTTTATTTAGTACTGCCCTTCAGAAGATGTTCCCCAGCAGACAAAATCAGTTAAATTTACCCTGATCTATTAAAAATCAATCTTATTTAAACTTTTGAACAGGGTTATTTTTATAAATTCAACTATTATTTTCTCTTGTGGACTATATGTAAGTGTCTTTTATGTGAAATATCTTATTCAGGTCAGTACTAAATAAACAATAACATGCATTTTGTATGATCCCTATTATTTTGTTAAAATAGTTAACATTTTGCAGATTCTGCAAGGTGTATGTAAACTTTTGACCTCAACTGTATATTCTGAATGCAACTTTTAAAAAAGGGCAGTAAAACACTCCTCTACAGTGACAGAAGTATACCTACCTCCCTCTGCTCCTTCTGATATCTCTGAAAGATTTACTCCTAAAATGCTTCCAAGCTTTTTGGCTCCATTCTTTTCTGCAGTACTTGTACCATGACCCAGCCACAGCTTAGAGCCTGAAGCGGTCACCAAAACAAAGGCATCATTGGAGTTGAGGTTGGAGGCCACAGGATCGACCTGTTCCCGGCAAAGTGAACAACAACTGTCAGAGGAGAACCAATTTTGCATATATTTTCAAATGAAGAACAGTTGATAAAAATGAAACCGCATCATACAATGGTACATTGAAAGCATACTTCCATTTATTTCGACTCACCTCAACAGCTCGTGTGTGCCCGGCCGGATTGGCACGCACTTGGAAAAGCCGGGTTGCAGAAGCCTTCGATTGGCCACCCTCTCGTGAAGTCCCACCCTTGTGCACCACCATTGGTTGCCCGCCAAAGATACTCATGAGATGAGGAGGTTCTTTGCCTTCCATTACTCGCACCTTAATAAACATTCACATTTAAGATGGCGTTACCAATTTGCTTTGTTGGTATTTGTCAAAGGTGTTCAGTTGGGTGTACAGCAGAGCTCCAATACTGATAAACACCCAAACCTGCTAATCAAGGTCTTCAGGATGACTAGAAACCTTAAAACAAGTGTGTTGGGGCAGGTTGGGGTTAAACTCCGCAGAACATTTGCCCTCAAGGAGCAGGATTGGACACCCCTGGTCTGTATTTTAGTAGTAGGTGTATGTGCACCAAGCAAATGTCACCTGCACAGGACTCCCGCCGAGCTCTGTATCAAGCTGGGCAGCCAGAATGGCAGAAGCTCCTTTCTCATCTTGACTGGACTCTTCTCCTTGCCTGTGGACATAACAAGCAACTCCATTTAATAGACCTTTGCAGTGATGACTCATCTCATTGACTAAGAGAACCCTAGCCTGGTGGGGCTAAGAGATAATAAAAGACTGTTCTGTTACCCAAGTGTTTTTGCGTAACATGAGAAGACAAAGCCTTTGGCTTACGACCAGGTTCAGTCATTCATAAAGAATTGAAAGGATTCCAGTAATTCTGTAGCTTTTACCATATATATATAATCTGCCCCTGACGTCCTCCATGCTTGTAGCTGTACAGGATGATGTAACTGTCTCCTCCAAAGAACTGCCCATGAATGGATGGGTCAACTGGAACCTTGTCTGATCCCTCAATGCGCCAGATCTTTTCAAAGCAACAAAATTGCCCTTTATTTTGGCTACTTAAAACCACTTGATAGTTGTACAACAATACAGAACAAATGTACCTTTTTCTCCCCCTTTCCGTCATCTACCATGCCATGCTGGGCAGCCATTGCTTCTGATTTGTGCAAAGATGATGCATCAAAGGGCACCTTCTTGATTTTCGCAATTTTGTTGGGCACATAGGCTTGTCCCATACCCTTGGTCTGGTCTGTATCACGCCAGAACTTGAAGAACTGTTTGAAGAGAGGAGTCTCTCCATTCTCAGGGATGATCTGGACCTCAGTGTGTTTGGGATAGCCCATCTTACTGATGAAGTCCTCGGCGGCTTTCATACCTGCACTCCGCTCTTCTTTATTAGCATCTTTACCTGTGATATCAAAGAAATGAAAAGTCAAGATTTACATTCAGGCGTGTCCCAAATGCAAATATTGAACTCATTTGAATGGGGTGCTGAGCTGACCTTTCCAGACAAATATCTTGCCGTTGGAACCGTGATCCAAGATAAAGCAGTCGGTGGACTCCAGTGCACTCTGAGAGAAGGGGTTTTCATCAGCCACCAAAGTGACAGACATACTCCCACTGGCATCTGAGACCTAGGCAATAATGACCACCATATTAACCCATTTTGTTAAGTTTTCAATATAAAAAAAAGGGAAAACCTACAGCTTGCTGTACCTTGTACAGTCTTGCAGACTTCCTGTTGGATGCATCAGTCTTGGTGTCTTCAGCCTGAGCATCAGGAAGATCAGGCTTTGGTCCAAGAATCTGACAAAATATAGGAAAGCATTCGCCTTAAGAAAATAATACTGAATACTAATAGCTAGAATACACTAAACAACGTTTGCCCAGATTTTTGATTAATTGCAGTCTGGAAAAGCAACACTTGTTGAGGTTGTCACAGCCAGTTCAGTTCAGTCAAACATTAAACATGTTAGATATTTTACAAACATTTACTCCTAGCAATGAGACACATGTCTCTACGTGAGTATATTGTGTCCGTAATGACTTGATGGTCTGGTAGTATGTGATCTTCAGTTGTAAAATATTTAATGTGCAGGTCTTCTCTGTAACATTTACAAAAGTCAGAAGTTTACACACACCTTGCAGAATCTGCAAAATGTTAATTTACCAAAATAAGCAAACCTCATAATACAAAATGCATTTTTTTAAATTTAGTACTGACCAAAAAATATATATTCACATAAAAGTTTACATACGCTTGATTCTTAATACTGTGTTGTTACCTGAAGGATCCACAGCTGTTTTTTTGTTTAGTGATAGTTGTCCATTGTTTGTCCTGAACAGGACTGCCCAGAAAAATCCTTCAAGTCCCACAAATTCTTTGTTTTTTTTTTGTTTTTTAGCATTTTTTTGTATTTGAACCCTTTCCAAAATGTCTGCATGATTTTGAGCTCCATCTTTTCACACTGAGGACAACTGAGGGACTAATATGCAACTATTACACAAGGTTCAAATGCTCACTGATGCTCCAGAAGGAAAATCAATGCATTAAGAGCCAAGGGTGAAAACTTCTGAACATAATGAAGATGTATACATTGTTCTTATTTTGCCTAAATATCATATTTTGTTATATTTAGTACTGCCCTTCAGAAGCTACAGAAGATACTTACATGTTTCCTAGAAAACAAGATAATTTACATTTACCCTGAACTTTAAATTCAAAAAGTTTTCACCCCCCGGCTATTAATGCATCATGTTTCCTTCTGACGAATTTGTGGGACTTTTTTCTGAAGAACAGCAGGCAGTTTAACTGTTCAGAACAATCAAGAGACTCATAAACAACTATCACTAAACAAACAAACAAAAAACAGCTGTGGATCATTCAGGTAACAACACAGCATTTAAAATCAAGTGTATGTCAACTTTCGAATGGGGTAATTTTTATAAATTCAACTATCTTACAATATCTTATTGAAGTCAGTACTAAATAAAAAATAACATGCATTTTGTATGATCCCTCTTATTTTGTATTTGTAACTTTTGACTTCAACTGTATATCAAACAGGAATCAATGAAACGTCTTTCTTTTATTATACTCACCGCTAGTATCTTCTCATTCTCTGATCCTTCTTCGCATACAGTAAGTTTAGCTCTCCCGCAACGTTCGTTATCACGAATGTCTTTGGAAACGCTGGTGGCCTTCAGTCTCTCAAACTGGTTACACTTGGAGCCACACCACTGGTATACCTCCTAATGCAAGAATAAGAGAAACAGCATGAATACATGGTATCCCTTATGATAAAATGCAAAAAAGCAAAAGATTCATTCATCATCATCTTTTACCTCTCCAAGGTCTAGGATGAAGCAATCACCCGTGTTGAAGCTGTCCCAACTCACAGGTACCTCAATGGCCCGGACTACACGTCTGCCGCTCACATGGAGAACTCGCTTCACATTCACTTTACCGGTAGCTACGTGTTTGAATCCAGAGGCTACTCCACCTTGCTAAAGAAAAGAAAAGCAGTTTAATACGAAAAATTATTTATTGTTCTGCTATTATGAACTGACCAATATGCATTTTATATGCATGGTACATGTATTAACTCTACCCACCATGTATTTAAGACCTGATTTGAAGTAGCCTACAAAGGTTTTTGACTCATGTCCCTGGACTTCTCTGTACTGGATGGGTTTTCCTCCAAGGAAATCATCCATTTGGACAGTGAAGATAGCAGCTGCCCCACTCTCATCCATTGAGCATGCATCACCTAAAGATGGCAATGTTGATAAACAGGTTTTCAGTGAACACGCAAATCATTTACTTAATGCGGAGGACTTTACATGTACAATCTCACCTATCCAGAAGTGAAGGTCATATTGTAGATTGCCAGAGTTTTGCTTTATGGTATTGAGGATTAGGTAGGTGTCGCCTGTGTAGAAGCCACCGTAAAGATTCTTCGGGACAGGCACCAAATCCATGTTTTCAATCCTCCACACCTGCAGGCCTGCCTGCTTCCCTGCCTTCTCAAATTCAGGGTGGTTCACCATGGTGCTGTTTGAAAACAACAACTATTGTAACAGCCATACACAATAGCCATATTCTGCATGCTCTTGTGCTCCACATAGTCTATTGTTGAGAATAAGATTAAATAGAGGAAGGGTGTTGTACTTTGGTCCTCATTTCCTATTAAGTGCATTCATCAAACAAAGGCAGTTTCTGTCTCTCGGGTTTAGAAGATTTGTTCTACATCTTTAAAATTGTTCTAATGCTTCCGCATTAAACTGCTCTCCTGGTATGAAGTGGGTGATGAGGTGGATAAGTCTGGTCATGCCCTAGGGCAAAGATCTCCACCCCCAGTGAATGGAAAATGGAGGAGTCACAAAGGGCGGGTCTGCCTTACTTACTGCAGAGGTGCAACAGCACAACAATACACCTACTTTAACACTTACCTGTTCTCAAGCACTGCCTGTCATTCAAGATTAGACAACACAAAAGGTAAAAGTTAACCTGCTTATATAATGTTTCATAAAATGCAGTTTATTGGTGACTATAGTTATAATATAATTTGCAGTGTTTATGGAAAAAAGTAGTATTTTTTTAAATACCACTGGTCTGTAGCAGATCAGACAGAATAATGCATTAATAAATACAATAAGTAATAATACTTTACCTACCCTAAATGAGTGATGCATGAGAAAAGTAAATAATTAACAACAACATCACCTGGTGAATATGCAACAGGAAACAAACGAATGCTTCTCTATACTAAAGAATGCTTTTGAAATAGACCTACCTGCTGGGTAGAGCTTTCTTTTAAGGTATTGTCAGCAGATGAATCTTGTACGACAGCTGTAGTTTGAGCACTGAGCTTCCGAATGTACTGGGAGTAAGATTTTCAACAGGTTTGTCTCATTTGCATATGAAACCCCTCCTCTTATTAGTCGGCTGTACGAGGATGCATTTTCTTCCGGAAAACACACAAACGCTTATGTTTACTTAGCTTATCTAAATAGGGACATTACATAGACTATTATTGTTTTTATATACAGATAGTTATACATTTTCAAACCTAAACCTACCCCTCACAAAAAACCTTATGCATTTTTACAATTTAAACTTTGTTTACTTTATTTTTATACCAGTTTTACAAATGAGAACGTCCCCAAAGGGAGGTTTTTGGCGATTTTGTTAGGTTTTACACACACAAACAAAGAGTTTGCGGTGTAATATTATATTTTATATTATTAGGTTTAAATGTACAGTAAATGTTAACACTGATTCTTTTTAGTCATAGTAAAGGAGACACCGTGCTGTGTGCAATATTATGTATATAAAAGTTTTGCTTTAAAAGAATGTGCAGAATACGACGTGTGTATATTATTCTGTCCATTCATATAACAATAAATGTAAAAAACCGGGGCAAAACATTGAATGAAACGGATAAATTGCTTTATGTACGAAAATGTAAAACCATTGCCTTGGCCAACAAATATTGCAAGTAAAATTATAAATATTTGTTTATTTAAAACGTGTGGCAGCTTGCCTTGACCTGACATTTATGAAAAATACACTTTGTGGCTTTTTTAAGCTTTTCCCTTGGTTTCGGTGTTGAACTGCCACTTTAGAAAAAAGCAGGTGGTTATTTATCATTTGATCTCATATTTTCTATTTGGTTTGCTTTTTGTCTGACGTGACGATTATTTTCTCATCCATTTTTTGATGAAGCACTGTTGGTCTGTCTGGTAGAGGTGTGTGTATGGCAGGGTTGCCAGGTTTTCACAACAAAACCCGCCCAATTGATACTTAAAGCTAGCCTAAAACTTTATCGGGGTCTCCCGGTAAAAATCCCATTTGGAGGGTAAAATATACATTTTTTGGCGGGGTTCCCCTGGTAGAATTTGCATTCCAGGGACTAAATATCATGTTATATGAGGTTGCGTTAACCCAAGGACATAGGCGGAGGTTTGGCCATGCGGACTTGGGGCAAAAAATACCAATAAAATTGGACAAAAATGCTTCTGCGCAAACAAATGAAATCTATTATGTCTGTTGCCAACAACGTAAAAATGATTAGAAAGTGTCAATTGCAGCTTTAAATTAGGATCTGCTCATGTTGTAATTCTTTTATGCTTTTTTACAGTGTTGCGCATTATAACCAATCCCAAACGATTCTGTTGAGCTTAGGAATGCAATGGCCAATCAGAGACGTTCAGATGAGTCATGGCTGAAAGTCATCAGTTATGTATTCTCTCATCACAAACAGTGTTGCCAAGTCTACGGTTTTCCCACAGAATTGGGCTACTTTAACACTGTTGTTTTTGATGTCCGTAGATTGACTCGACCCCAATAACATCATATTTAGCCCCTGAAATGCTAATTTACCAGGGTAAAATGTGTATTTTATCTCCCAGAATGTGAACAGGGGACCCCCCTCAAAATGCAATTGGGCTAGTTTTGGGCTAGTTTTTGTAGCAACTAGGCGGGTTTTGTTGTGAAAACCTCGTAACCCTGATCATAAACAACAAAGCGCAGATGTACCTACAGTTAAAAGGTTCATTTCACAGACAGCTTTAGTGATCATAACGATAAATTAGTTTTTTTATATATAGAGTGCTTAAACTCGCGATTGATTAAAGTTAGTGATAATGTTGCTTTATGTATAGAATTGGTTCTATAAAGTATGAATAACTGTGGAAACTAAAATTTAGAATTAGCAATTTCTAATACTTTTAATAAACTGTAATCACGTTAAATACAAATTCAGTCCCATTAAAAATATTTTATTAGCCTATATGGCACCCATGTCTGGTTCTGTCCTAAAAAGACGAGTTTTTTTATGATTTGTCTGCTTTTAGCTTTACCCTGCAGTTGGTTCACCCTCGCCTTATGCCCATGGACATTAAAAAGCTCCCGCAGAGAGTAGCCCAATTCAGCGGGAAAAGCGCGGACTTGGCAACACTGGTGTATGGTGCAGTATGCTTTGTCTCCAGTAGAGGTGGGTGTAGTGAGGTGTAGTGCAGTGTGCTGTTGCTCCAGTAGAGGTCGCTGCTCTCACTGTTTTCATCACAGCAGCACTTTTAGAGGAAGAAAGCGGCCGGACGGCTTACACACGCCGAGACCAACCCAAACCTCCAAAAACCACTTGAATTTATATTTTAGGTAAAGGATACACACATGACAAGATGCATTATACAATGTTGCGTTTCAAAATGGTTGGATAATAACGGGCGACGTTGTTTTCAACGCTTTACGAGTCTCATTTTGGGAGTAGCTGTTAGCTTTAGCATCTCTGGGTTTGGTTCAGCTCGAGGTCAGCTAACGCTAACTAGCCCTTTAATTCTCAACATTTAGACATTTACCGTCTGAAATGCGATACGGAAATGCAGGTGCCGCTGGGTTTCGCGTTAATGTATTACTTGGAAGATATTTTTATTAGGTGTGGTCTCTAGCATATAGCTGTGAAACCTTTGACAGGAGTGTGTGATTAGCTGATTAGTCAGTCATGGCGCTGGCCGATTGTAGTGCTGCAGTCAGTGTTTATGCTGCTTTAGCTCAGTGTCACGTTACTCTGTTCCTGTATACATTTCAATTAACATAACTATCGTATTTGCTTGTAATTTGTACGTCGTTATTATCTTGAATTTGTCTTGAACGCTCACTGCCGAGGTTAGGCGAACTTAGGGAGGAAAAGGGAAATGTGTCTTTACAGACAATAGTAGGACAGCTGGTCAGCTGAGCGCTGCTGGATTGCTGTCACTGTGGTTTCATTTTGTTGCTGGAAATGCCGTTTATTAGGTTAGGTTTTGACTGTTTATTGGTTTATTGTGTAATGTAAGCTTGTAATCGTTTTTCTTTCTGCCTTCCAGAGCAAAAATGACGACTGCACCATATAACTATTCCTATATTTTCAAATATATCATTATTGGTAAGTGAGCTGTCTGTTTTCCACTACGTGTACACTGTTGTATATAAAACATACATTGTGTTTTATGAATGTTTCTCAATGTGTAATGTTATATTTTGTCATGTGTATGATTTATAGGTGACATGGGGGTTGGAAAGTCATGTTTACTCCACCAGTTCACAGAAAAGAAATGTAAGTGCTAAGAATGGTATTGCACTAAAACAAATCAACAGTGCTTTTTGAGGTACAGGCTCACCTACTAGTTGTATCACAATACTGGAATTAATCATTTTGATTCACTAACTTGAAAAACACAAATTTTCGATCCAATACCATTCCACAGGGAAAAATTGCCACAACATTAAGGGCATAAATCAGTATGTAATTTAATTTACTTCTGACTGTAATCATAAAAAATGTATTTTCCTTGTAACTTATTTTCTTATGAACTGTTGTCTGAGGCTTTTCAGGCCCAATTGCAATTTATTTAATAGCAATACTGATATATTATTAATAATTCATTAGTATTATTGTTTCCATGATAGAGGTGTATTGTAATATTACTGCACTGTAAAACAAATCACAATTTTATTAGAAATTATTACTTCACAATAATTATTGTACTTTATACTTTAGTGGTAAACATATAACACCTTTTTATGTCTTGAAAGAGTTAAAACCCTAAGCTTTTATTTTTGTGGGAAACTGCAGAGAAAACTTTTGATTTTCATTGACAGCACAAAACTGTCAAATATTTACATATTGTAAGTCTTGTATGAAGCTGTTATGATCTTTCCACAGATATGGAGATTATGGAATGTAAAAACAAATCGTTGATACTGTGAATCGAGCTAAAATGACCAGATCATGAGGGTCATTCCAGCTGGAATCATCAAATGGTCCCCACCTGACCCCCTCAGATTTGTCTGAAAAAAAAATCTATGTGATGGGTAATATGCCCAATAGATCATATACAAAATTTCAGATCTCTACTGTGCATACTTTTTTTTTTTACAAAAAATCTGTAAAAAAAAGTTTGTTTTTCACCCCATTCTAATTTTTTAATAAAAAAAAAACCATCCTATTTTTTTTTATATTTTATCAATAACAATATGCTCTTTCAAAAAAACAAGTTTTATGTTCACACCTAGTGTCATTCATGGGAAATATTGCTCTGAACATTGGTGTAAATGAGTTTTTTTCCATTTTTGGACCTTAATATCTCAACATCCATCAGACTCTATTGTCTGATGTCAAAGGATGTGAAAGACATGGTACATATCAGACCATTTACCAAGTTTGATGCTTATACATTGAAAATTGAGGTTTCTATGGACATCTGAAAACCCTTAAACTAATAGTTTCAAAAAAAGTAGAGGGCCAGCATTCAGGTGTAAATTCAGTAACAATGCTGTGAGTTGTAATTCATGCAGTTCTGGACTAGGACTCTTAGCCCAGAAAATTTCATGGACCTGGCACAACTAGTTCTGGAGATATTTCAGTCTGAATATGGTCACTCAGACTGTGATACCAAAACGGGGTAAAAAACAAACTTTTTTTACAGATTTTTTGTGAAAAAAGTACGCACAGTAGAGATCTGAAATTTTGTGTATGATCTATTGGGCATATTACCCATCACACAGATTTTTTTTCAGACAAATCTGAGGAGGTCAGGTGGGGAACTTTTCCAAAATTTGATGATTCCAGCTTGAATGACCCATGAGTTACTGTGGAAGAAGAGTACTGAAACATTTTCAAGTACATTACCAGTCAAAAATTTTTGAACAGTAAGATTTTTCATGTTTTTTTTTTTTAAAGAATTCTCTTCTGCCCACCAAGCCTGCATTTATTTGATCCAAAATAAATCCAGCATAAGCAGTAATATTGTAAAATATATTTACTATTTTAAATAACTGCTTTCTATCTGAATATATTTTAAAATGTAATTTATTGCTGTGATCAAAGCTACATTTTCAGCATCATTCCTCCAGTCACATGATCCTTCAGAAATCATTCTAATATTCTGATTTGCTGTTTAAGAAAAATGTATTATTATTATTATTATTATTATAATTCTCAATATTTAAAACGGTTGAGTCAATTACTTTTCAGGATTCTCTTATGAATTGAAAGATCCAAAGATCCGAAATAAAAAGCTTTTGTAACATTATACAGTATGGCTTTCAAAAGCTCAGTAAGTGATGATAAAGACATTTATAATGTTACAAAAGATTTCTGTTTCAGATAAATGCTGTTCTTCTGAACTTTCTATTCATCAAAGAAATCTGAAAAAAATCTACTCAACATTATTATAATAAATGTTTTTAGAGCAGCAAATCAGAATATTACAATGATTTCTGAAGGATCATGTGACTGGAGTAATGATGCTAAAAATTCAGCTTTGAAATCACAGGAATAAATGACATTTTAAAATATATTCAAATAGGTAAGTTATGTTATTAACTGTAAAAATATTTCAAAATTTTACTGTTTATACTTTTGATTAAGTGAATACAGGCTTGGTGAGCAGAAGAGACGTCTTTAAAAAACATCACAACTGACTGGTAGTGTATATAAATATCTGTGTATCATATTTTTGCCAACACTACCATATATATGCTAACCTTATTATCCTTATTGTAAATAAAATCTCTTTATTTAGTCTAATATGCATAACTTTGTCTCTTTGTAGTTATGGCTGACTGTCCTCACACAATCGGCGTGGAGTTTGGCACACGGATAATTGAAGTGAGCGGGCAGAAGGTGAAGCTTCAGATTTGGGACACTGCAGGGCAGGAGAGGTTCCGCGCCGTCACACGTAGCTACTACAGAGGAGCCGCCGGGGCCCTCATGGTGTATGACATCACCAGGTAGACCAATATTGTGCTCAGATTGCATTGAGGTTACATGTTTGCTGCTACCTTTTGATTTGCACTTGTTATATTATTTAAAAAAATGTGGCAAGGAACATATGTGATTCATGTTGTTTCCAGGCGAAGCACGTACAACCACCTCAGCAGCTGGTTGACTGATGCTAGGAATCTCACCAACCCCAATACTGTAAGTTCATTATTAGCTTCAGCAGCAGTCCAAACTTTGTAAATGATGCCTTTACATGTCCATTCTAGTAAATGGTGTTGGAGCTTCATACATATTTTAACTGCAGATGTAGTTTGCACAGACCAAACTTGAGCCTGTGTAAGACAATCTGAATCTTTCCTCAGGTGATCATCCTAATTGGTAACAAAGCAGACCTGGAAGCTCAACGTGATGTCACGTATGAAGAGGCCAAGCAGTTTGCTGAAGAAAACGGTAAGGTTGTTGGTTAAAACGAAAATGCAAGTTTGTAAGTCATAATTACAGCAGAAAATATTGGTAATAGTGTTTATGGAAGGGAAGCCCTTAATTTAAAAAGGTTGAGAACCACTGATCTAGTCCAAATGTTTTTGTTAAAGGTATAGTTCACCCAAAACTGAAAATTGTCGTTAATTACTTACCCTCATGTTGTTCCAATCCCGTAAGACCTTCGTTCATCTTCGGAACACAAATGAAGATGTTTTTGATGAAATCTGAGAGGTCTCTGATTCTCCCATAGACAGCAAGGGTACTACCATGTTCAAGGCTCAGAAAAGTACCAAGATGATCGACAAAGTAGTACATGTGACATCAGTGGTTCTACTGTAATTTTACGAAGCTACGAGAATGCTTTTTGTGCGCAAAGTAAACAAAAATAACGACTTCATTTCACATTTTCGCCTCTACCGTCAGTTGAGGACGTGCTTTCACGAGAGTACCCTGACAATAGCTTTCATACAGCGTGTGTCTTTCTCCGAATGTAAACAAGCCACAACGCATGTGTTCAACATCATTATGCCGGATCTGGGTCATTATGCCAGATCTGCGCTGCCACACGAATGTGTGTCACGGTAACATACTCTCATGAACGCGCATCCACAACTGACACAGTAGAGATGAAAATGTGGAGTAAAATCATTATTTTTAATCTTTATTTATTCTCGTAACTTTGTAAAATTACAGTTGAACCACTGATGGCGCATGTACTACTTTGTCGATCATCTTGGTACTTTTCTGAGCCTTAAATGTGGTAGTACCCCTCTGTTTATGGGAAACCTCTCGGATTTTATCAAAAATATCTTAATTTGTGTTCTGAAGATGAACAAAGGTCTTATGGCTTTGGAACAACACAAGGGTGAGTAATTAATGACAGAATTTTCATGTTCGGGTGATCTAATCCTTTAAAGAAATAGTTTACTCAGAAATAAAAATATACTCACCCTTAGGCTATCTAAGATGTGAATGAGGTAGTGTCATCAGAACAGATTTGGAGAATTTTAGCATTATACCACTTGCTCACCATTGGATCCTCTGTAGTGAATGGGTGCCGTCAGAATGAGAGTACAAACAGCTGATTAAAAACATCACAATAATACACAAGTAATCCACACCACTCCAGTCCATCAGTTAACATTTTGTGAAGTTAAAAGCTGTGTGTTTGTGAGAAAAATCCTTCTTTAAAGCGTTTTAACTTTAAAGTGCTACTTCTGACCAAAATACTTGTATTACGTATTCCATAATAATGCTTTCTCCAGTGTTACTCCTCTCACATCAAAATCCACCTATATATAGATGCTAATTATAGATGGAGGACTCAGATTTAAACAGGAAGCAACAGTTTAAAGTTAAAATGCCTTTTGGTGGGTTATATTTATTACAAACACTTAGCTTTTCGCTTCACAAGACATTATTTGATGGGCTAGAGTCATTACTTGTGGATTATTGTGATGTTTTTACCAGCTTTCATTCTGACGGCACCCATTCACTGCACAGGATCCAATGGTAAGCAAGTGATGTAATGCTAAATCTGTTCCAACAAAGAAACAAACTCATTTACATCTTGAATGGCCTGGGTGCATATGTTTCCATCAAATTTTCATTTTTGGGTGAAATACTTCTTTTGACCAAACTGCTTTTAGATCAAAATGATAAAACGATTAACTGTGGACTTGACTGCAGGGCTGATACATTGTAGAACACTCCACACTCACTTTCACATCTTCAATCTTTTGAAACAGGTTTGTTATTCCTTGAGGCAAGCGCAAAAACGTAAGTGGCCTTCAGACCGTCTGCTGGCACAGCATACACTCTTTGTCTGTAAAACTTCATATTTCAGTCCTCTTTAGCATCTCTGCATATGTCCATCCAACAGAGGCGAGAACGTGGAGGATGCATTCCTTGAAGCCGCAAAGAAGATCTACCAGAACATTCAGGACGGCAGCCTGGACCTGAACGCGGCCGAGTCGGGGGTCCAGCACAAGCCTACGGCTCCCCAGGGTGGGCGGCTCAACAGCGACGCACAGCCCCAGAAGGAGGGCTGCAGCTGTTAATGACCATGAAGACTTCACGTTCTCTCTTTCTCTGTTCCTTCCTGTCCCACATCCCACCTCTGCCTCCCTCTGTATCTAAAAGCCTCTCCCCTCTTCCGGTATGATTGCTCATGGAGTCTGGGGCCAGATGGCTCTGCGTGATGATGGAGGTGTAACATAATTCATTCCCTCCTTACTGCTCTCTTCTTCTCCTCCTCCCCTTCTCCTCTGTCTTCCCTCACTTGTTTTGCTTGTTTCTCATACGCACACATCCCAGTGCTCCCAGCAAGCACTCGAGGGAGGACGGCTCCTCCGCTGAACACTAATCCCGAAGAGAGAAGATGATTGTCGATAAACTGAAGACATGCTGGGTTTATCCTTTACAGACGTGATGTGCATAACTATAAACTAAACATCTCATGTACAGGAGCTGTCCGAATACTAGCGTAATGTAAATGAAACGGAAATATTGGCAAACGTTATTCGTGTTGACATGATGTCAAGTGATCAGGAGGATATGCATCGACATTGTATGTAACATTGTTTTGTTAAAAAAAAAAAACTCAAATATTGTATTCTGTTTTAAATTAGAGTTTTTGCAGTTTTCACATTCGATCACCAAATATTTATCCCTGTTTGTACCTATTCAGGAAATAATATACATGTACTATACAAGATTAGTATTGTTTTGAGAACGGAAGGTCCATTGTAAAAAAAAAAAAAAAAAAAATCAGTTGATTCAGACAGTTATTTTAACTTAGTAACTGTTATAGTAATATATTGAAGAGGACGGGACGCATTTTAGGTCCTAAAGAATGTTTTCCGCACTTTGCAGTTTTGATTTGGTTTTCCGAGGGCCTGGAGCTTGTGTTACTGAAGTCTAAAATCTGGCATACTGTGAGGTTTCAGATCCCCTTCGGTCTGTTCTTGAGCATTCGTAATTATTTCAACAAAACAGACTGACAGGAGAATCACGTACTGAACGTTCAGGCCCTGCAAACCCTCGTCATATCAAGATATTCATATTGTTTTTACATTGATAATTTCAGTTGCCTTATGATATGCTTTTGTTCACTCTGATGTGCTGCCCGTTTTATTCATAATCCTCGTATAGCTTTTATCGAAAGAATTCCAGCGGTTCACTTGTAATAGAGATTTGCCTTTTCAAAAGCATTCCATTAAATTGATTTCCAAACACTGATCGTGTTTTTGCGCTGAGCTGAGTTTCTTAAAGGTTTCTTAAGCATGATGCATGATACAGCTGCTTTTAAAGATGTCATGGTTTCCCCCAATTCTAATGGAGAAAATAATTTCTTGAAAATGATGAATATGTAACAAATAGCCCACCACAGCATGAGAAACATCATTGTGGGGAAACTCAGCCCAGATCTGATTCGGAAAAAACAACTTAAAATGGGCTGATGCGACAACCAGCAGTTGTTTCTTATTCCATAGATGCACATTTGCAACAAATGGCTAAAAAGGCAAAAACAAGCACTCCAAATATGATTTTGTTTTTTTTATTAAATTTGTGTATTATGGTAGATTTTAGATGTGTTGTTTTGTAAACTGAAAATCCATTTTTAATTTGCTCCTACTCTGTCTTGCTTTTTCTCATCTTAATGACATCTGCAAAAATTAATCTTCTGCTCAATCTTCTGTCTTCTGTAAGTGACTTTTGTTTGTAATTATGTTAATAAAAACAATACTGTAGACTGTGTTTTTGTCCACATACACGATTGATCGCACTGTATATGAGCAATAACGATGAGACGAGATGATCTGGAGGCGTGAAAATTAAAGAAAGAGACTATTAATTGTATTGCACACTTAATTTAAGTTGTATTTGATTTGAGACAAACTGTATATAAAGACAAGTGCTGTAATAAATCCTCTGCATATCTTGGCTTTGAATACAAGGTCATTTTTGACAACAGTCATGTAAAATGAACTCATTCATTCCAGACTGTTTTTCTTTTTTTTTTGCAACACATGAGACATCAGTGATGTCACATGATGAAACATGAGACCTTCCTTCCTGCATCTGTTTCACATGTAAACACTAAACACAAAGCATTGTCTACTTTAACATGAGCAAACATTTAGAAGGCACGTATCAGTTAAAAATGGTAAAAATACTTCATATTTCAGAGGTAGAGAATAAACTTTCACCATCTTTTTACCTCAAGTTTCAGTTTCCTTATTTGCTTATGGAAAGTGCTGATGCCAGGCTATTTTTTTTGCCATAACGAAGGCTGAACTGAAGCAGGAAGTAACCAAAACAATCTTGTGGGTTTGGCTCAATGGTCTCTGTGTGCTCTTTTCTGGTAGACGCGGGTTTAATCAAACTGCTCCTCTGATAACATCTGTGCTTCTCTGTATCCACCTGCTTTCATAAGCTGACAGAAATCATGGAAATTAGTTCCTTCTTTCTTTATGCTTCTCGGACACTTTTCTGCATATGCAAATGTCTGCTCACGTCAAAACAAAAGGCTCAGTGGAACGTTGTTTCTGATCAATTACATTGGCATGTTTTGGAAGCGCTTCTTGGTCGCTTAAATAATAGGAGTCTTTGGAAGAGTTGCCGAGGAGCTGGTCCAGTTTGTCGACGTGTCTGCGCAGACCCTGGATGCTGCCTTCAGTCTGCAGTCTGCGCTGACTCAGAGCTTCCTGCTGGGAGAACATCCGTCTGCGCAGTTGAACCTGAACATTGTGAACAGACAAATCTTAGACAAAATCTAAATCAATTTCTTTAAGTTTGTTACCTTATCAAATGATGAAGATTTGACTTTACCTTCAAATGGTCCTCCTGCTGCCTCAGTCTCTCCCTCAGGGCTTCGCCTCGCCACTGTTCATCCTGTTTGTAGCAAATGCTCAACATTAGCGGTGTTGAGTGAATCTTAACTTCTTGTATGGCTTAATATAACATAAATGATGACTCTTACTAAAATACGTAGTAGAAAACCCATGAAAGATTTACGTTTTATACACATTTTGGACTTTGGGGAGTGCCATTATAGTGAAGCTACTTAAGGTGTTTCACAGTGAGGATTTTATTTGATATCTGGGGGCGTTTAGACTCCTTGTAGGGTAAAATCGATGGTACGGCATTTGGTTTATACCTACGCTCATTCATCGCTACGCGTAAGCTTCTTCAGCAGCAGTGGTCATCGTATTTTCTTTTCTGAATTGTGTATTCTAAGTGCTGCAGTAAGGAACGGTCAGGAATTAGAAGTACAAAACAAAGATTTGTAAAAAAAAAAAAAAAAAAAAAAAAAAAAAAATGTCAGAGGATTTTGATATAAACCAAGAGAAGGCTGGTTCTCCATTGCTAAAGAAAGGTAACTTTGCTTCCTTTGCTCCTGTAAACAAAGTTGGTTTTCACAAGACTCACAGGTGCATGCGCAACGCAGACGTCCAACGTCATCCGCCCAGAGCTAGATTAAAGTGATTATTACATGGTAAATATGGATATTTTTTTCATAAAAACGCATCGATTCGCTACAGAAAGCCTTTATTCAGCCCCCAGAGCCATGTGAGTTTTATTGTGGATGGATGCACTTTACTGGACTTGTTTTGGACTGATTCTAAAGCAGTGAAAACTCCAGTGTAGACGAGGACCGTTTTCATTTTAAAATGCCGTTCCGAAACTAAAACGCACTAATGTAAACAGGGCCTTAGAGTATTCTGTGTATTTTTACCCACATCTCCTATACTAAAACATTTAAAGGTGCATATGAAAATGCTCACCTTAGTGTTGTATGCTGGGTTCCCTACGGATAGTGTAACCCCGGGATAGTTCTCTTTCAGGCTGTCTGTGTCTGAGGAGACACTAGAGGGCGACTCCAGGTCCCTTACCCCACTGTCAAGCTCCGCTTTCACCTGTGACCTCACAGAACGCACGCCGTCCTTGAATTCACATAGCCGACGGTTGCCCTCTTCTTGGCTCTGCAGCTGAGAGAGCCATGTGAAAGTTATTCATCTTCCTCATATTCACTGATAAACACCATATGTGCTTCAGAAATGATTTTAGCCCAAACAAGTAGAACTAGTAGAACAAATATGTTCATCTGCCAGGGATCTATTACAGCAAACAGATGTGGTGTGTTACAGTGCTATTTCCTGTTTGTACCTTGTCTTTGAGGCAGAGCAGCTCTTGGGAAATGGTTCTGAGCTGTTCCTGCAGGATTCTGGCTTGTTTATGGCTTTCTTCAGCAGCTTTTTCCACAGTCAGCAAGTCCCTTTGGAGCCGCACACGTTCCTGAAACAAGCTCAAGTTAGGCTGCTGGCTATGAACAATCAAACGACCAAAGACTTTGACTGTGTAAATAAAGGAAGGTTGAAATAATAAAGTCAGCACATTATACAGATCCATGACGGTATCACACTTGCAATCTAATTCTGTTGGATTACTGCTTTATAAAAGTCTTATTTCTCCTGGTCTTTCAAACACTTGTTTTAATTGACAAAACAAGCCAATGCTGATAATCTCAAAATTGCCAAATATCAGATGAATAAATTTGACAATGTTATTATAAAGTAAAACTATATAGTTAAAATAGCTAAAATAAAATAAAATAAAATATGAGAAATCTGAAATAAAATCATGTTGAAGTATTAAAATTAAATTAAAATGTAAAAAAGGTTAATCATTTAAATATATTAAAACTGAAATAAAAATAGAAATGAATTATAAAATAAAAATATTATATGAAAAGAAACAATTAAAACTAAGGTTTGTGATTAAAACTAATACAAATAAAAAAAGCACATAACAGAATTACTATAATATTTACAATGATGTACTAAAATTACATTCAAAATCAAAATGTAATTACACTTATTAAAATTAAATAAATAAAAGCTAAACAGAAATATAAAAAAATGTATTTAATTTACTAAAATTTGATTTGAAAAGAAAACCAAAAATAAGGCTAATTCAAAATATTAATATTATAATAGTGTACAAATAATACCAAAGTAACACTGAAATTAAATATAAGTATTTAAATATTGTTTTAATATTTAAATATTGAAATAAATTAAAACTGAAATAAAATAATTTTGCTGAAATAAAGCTAAATAGAAATGAAATATAAAATGAAAATATATAAACAATTAAATGTTACGATTAAAACTATTACAAATGAGTACATAACAGAATTACTCAAATATTTACAATGAAGTACTAAAACTCCATTAAATTCAAAATGTGTTTAAATTTATTTTAAAATTAAACAAATAAAAACTAAACAGAAATATAAAAAAATATACATATTGTAAAAAAGAACAACATTATCACAAAACAATTTTACTAAAACTTAAATTGAAAGGAAAACTGAAAATATTAATATTAATAAACATAAATAAAAATATTAATAAACATTATAATAGTGTATACATAATACTAAAGAAACACTGAAATAAAGCTAAACAGAAATTAAATTATGTAAATATTAAAATACATTAAAACTTAAAGAAAATAACTTATCTGAAATAAAGCTAAATAGAAATAAAATATAAAATGAAAATATACTAAATGAAACAATTAAATATATAACTAATATAAACTAATACAAATGACAAAAGCACGTAACAGAATTACTAAAATATTTACAATTAGGTACAATAACATAAAAAAATCTAAATTGAATTAAAATTAAATAAATAAAAGCGAATCAAAAAAGCTACACAAATTATAAAAAAAGAACATAAAATTATCACATAAATTCACTAAAACCTGAATTTTCAAATATTCAAAATATTAATAAATACTATAATAGTATATGAATAACAATAAAGTAACACTGAATTAAACAGTATGAACATATATCAGAAGATATTCTGCGGAATGTTTTTGTGCATATCATAAAATTCTTTAATATTTCTTTTTATGTTGCAAAGAAGAAAATAAGTTGGAACAACATTTAATTTCAGCATTAACTATCCTTTTAATACCGTTAATCCCTCTAATGCTGTAGCACCTATGCAACAGCTCCACGATCCGTTAAATATAGTGCCGTTGCACTTTGGGTGTGGACCTTACCTGATCGCTTCCCACTTTTCTCTCTCTCTCCCACTTCAATTCCTGTCTATATACTCTTCTAAAATTCCCCAAAAAATCTTTTAAAAAAATGCCAGTGTACTACTCATGTATCAGCGTGCCAATCACCTTTTCCATTCCCTGCAGTTTTTGCCTGTTTGTATGGCTGTGGTTCCTCTGGGCCTCCTGACGTCCCTCAGCGCTGGTCCTGTCAGACAGCAGAGCCTCCTGCAGGCGATGGGTCTCCTCAACAGCATGCTGTAGTCTGGAGTCCCGCTCGCTCACCTCATGCTCTGAACACACACTCACACTTCAGTACGACAAAGGCAAGCCAATCGGGATTTATCAGGCTAAATGTAAGGAAACACGTGGTAATGTTGCTCATGCAGCTCACCTAGTTTATCCACCTGCTCTTGTAGCGCAATGCACTGTTTGCGCTCCCTCTGCAGGTCCATTTTTGTGGCTGCGACCTGCTCTATCTGGTCCAGCCTGAGGGCCAGCGCGCTCTCTACTGCCTGCAGCTGGGACTGCAGCTTCTGCTGCTTCAGCCTGTGCTGCTGCTCCAGATCAGTGCTCTGCTGCTGCTGCACCCTGATCAGCTACACAAAAAAAACACAAATATGATGATCTTATTACTCTAAGACACCCAAAAAATGACTTGAGTTTGAGTCACTCACATCATACCTGAAACCTAATGATTTTGAAAAGGTTTTTAGGTTTTAAAGGTTATAGTTCACCCAAAAATAAAAAAAAATTGTCATCATTTGTGACCATGGACCACAAAACCAGTCATAACACAGGTATATTTGTAGCAATAGCTAACAAAAAATAGTATGGGTCAAAAATAGTGTTTTTTTTTTAAAAAAAATCATTTTAAATCATTAGGATATAAAGTAAAGATCATGTTCCATGAAGATATTTTGTAAATTTCCTATTGTAAATATATCAAAACTTTACTTTTGATAAGTAATATGCATTACTAAGAACTTCATTTGAACAACTTTAAAGGTGATTTTCTCAATGTTTTTTTTTTTTTTGCATCCTCAGATATCAGATTTCAAATAGTTTTATCTCGGCCAAATATCGTCCTATCCTAACAAACCATACATCGATGGAAAGCTTATTTATAGTATTTCTTGTATAAATCCCAACTGAAAAAAAACTTACCCTCATGACTGGTTTTGTTGTGCAGGTTTATCATTTGTCATTCAAAATCCATAAAACTGACTACCATTTACCATGACAATTTTTCATTGGCAAAACATATTTTATATTTATTTTGGTCACACTTTAGTTTAGGGAACAATTCACACTACTAACTAACTATTAACTACTACTTTTGCCTCCTAATTTGCTGCATATTAATGGTTAGTAAGGTAGTTGTTAAGTTTATGTATGGGGTGGATTATAGGAACTAAAATATGGTCATGCAGACTGAAACATTTATTTGTGCTTTATAAATATGAATAAACAGCCAATATGTTAGTAATTTGCATGCTAATAAGCTACTAGTTAATATTGAGAATTGGTCCCTAAAGTGTGACCTTCATGTATTATTTTTTTTACTTCTTATTTATTGCTTAGCAACTTTAATAATGTTCTCCATTTTTATTTGTTATTATATTTAAAAGTACATAAATATATGTATTGTTATATCATGTATACAGTTGAGCTCAGAAGTTTACATACACCTTGTAGAATCTGCAAAATGTTAATTATTTTACCAAAATAAAAGGGATTATATAACCTGACCTGAATAAGATATTTCACATGAAATATGTTTCCATATAGTCCACAAGAAAAAAATAATAGTCGAATTTATAAAAATTACCCTGTTCAAAAGTTTACATACACTTGATTTTTAATAGTTTTGTTACCTGAATAATTCACAGCTGTTTTTTGTAGGTGTATGTAAAGTTTTGACCAACTGTATTTCTTTTTTTTTGTCATTACTTGTTTTGTGTATAATGTAGCAATATTGTATGTAAACACAATCATTCCAATACCTTAAAGGAGAAGTCCACTTCCAGAACAAAAATTTACAAATAATGTACTCACCCCCTTGTCATCTAAGATGTTCATGTCTTTCTGTCTTCAGTTGTGAAGACATTATGGTTTTTGAGGAAAGCATTTCAGGATTTTTCGCTAGATAAGACCCTTCTTCCTCAGCTGGGATCGTTTAGAGCCCTTTGAAGCTGCATTTAAACTGTACTTTGGAAGCTCAAATTTGGGTTACCAATGAAGTCCATTATATGGAGTAAAATCCTGAAATGTTTTCCTCAAAAAACATAACTTCTTCATGACTAAAGACAGAAAGACATGAACATCTTGAATGACAAGAGGGTGAGTAAATTATTTGCAAATTTTTGTTCTGGAAGTGAACTTCTCCTTTAAGAATGAAGTGTGAGTAAATTATGACTGTTGCTTTAAGATCACTCAACATCTATAACAGTAGAAGATATGAAAAACGTGTGTCAGATGACAGTGTCACTTCACCTTTTCATGTTCTTCAAGCTGTGTCTGTTTCATAACTACTTCTGCCTTCAGCTCCTGCACTTGTTGATCCAGTCTGTCCAGCCTCTGTTGTCTCCTCCTGATCTTCTCCTCTTTCTCCTGCAGTTCGGCCTTTTGCTCTTTCTGTTGCTTCACAAGCTCTTCACGCTGCCTTCTGGCAGCCTTCACCTCCTAAACCCGAACAAGAGAAACACTTTTCATGCTATGGGACAGTAACTCCCACTAGATATGCAGTGTTTTGCTGTAAACTCACCTCTCTAATCTCGTCTAACTGAGTTTGAGATTCCACCAGCTGCTTCTTCAATCTGCTTAACTCCTCTGTGGGTAAAAACAAGCATGTCAGTGTGTTTATTAAAATAAACAAATTAGAGCTGATGTTACAGTAAGGCTGTTGAGTGGATACCCTCATGCTGTTGCTGCAAGGCTGCTGTGTCTCTGCTGATCTCCTGATGTCTGTCGTGTGTATGTTTCTGCTCCTGTTGTAGTTTGTCCAGCTCAGTCTGTAGTCTAAGCAGTTCTGTTTCTGCAGCCCTCGCCCTTTTCTCTGTTGCTTCCAAACACCTGAAACAACAGCATTACGATCCAGTAAAGCTTTACTATAAACATAAAACCCATCAAGTCTAGATCATTTAACAAGTGCATTTTTTTAACTAAAGTACAGTTGGACTGAAGTAGTGCTATGAAGAGGTTGTATAAGAAATCATTCCATATAGTGCATCCGGAAAGTATTCACAACACTTCACTTTTTCCACATTTTATGATACAGCCTTATTCCAAAATGGATAAAATTCATTATTTTCCTCAAAATTCTACAAACAATGCCACCAATGTGAAAGAAGTTTGTAACTAATACCAGAAACCAATACCATCCCTACAGTGAAGCATGGTGGTGGCAGCATCACGCTGTGGGGATTTGAGAGACTAGTCAAAATCGAGGGAAAGATGAATGCAGCAATGTACAGAGACACCCTTGATGAAAACCTGCTCCAGAGCGCTCTGGACCTCAGACTGGGACAACGGTTCATTTTTCAACAGGACAAGGATCCTACACACATAGCCAAGATAACAAAGGAGTGGCTACAGGACAACTCTGTAAATGTCCTTGAGTGGCCCAGCCAGAGCCCAGACTCACATCTCTGGAGAGATCTGGAAATGGCTATGCCCTGACCCTCCCATCCAACCTGATGGAGCCTGAGAGGTACTCCAAAGAAGAATGGGATAAACTGCCCAAAAATAGGTGTGATAAGCTTGTAGCACCAAAGGTGTGTCAACAAAGCATTAAACAAAGGCTGAGAATACTTATGTATATGTGTTTTTTTTTTTTTTTTTTAAATAAATTTGCAAAGATTTCAAACTAACTTCTTTCACATTGTCATTATGGGGTATTGGTTGTAGAATTTTGAGGAAAATAATGAATGTAATCCATTTTGGCATAAAGCTCTAACATAACAAATGCAGAAAAAGTGAAGTGCTATGAATACTTTCCGGATGCACTGTATACCCTCTTCACTACTCCCTACATCAGTCCACTATTATAGTGCACTTAAAGCACTGAATGAAAATGAGTGAGCAAATTCAGATACACAGCACACCAGAAAGGCTGCCCCTTTTGCGTATATTGTGTTTGCTAGCTACACTAGTAACATAACCATCTATGATGAAATCTAATCTAATAAACCTTAATTATACAATTTAATAACTATGACCCAGGAATTAATTTTGCATGACCCTCGCAGTGTATTATGGGTATTCTCTAACAATTTAGGCCCTGTTTACTCTAGTGCATTTTAATTTTGAAACGGCATTTTAAAATGAAAATGATCCTTGTTTACACTGCTGTTTTCACTGCGTTTCAGAAACAATCTCTGTCTACACTACACAACCGAAAATGCATGTCACATGGCCATTCAGGCTGCATACGTCATCAAGGATGTTTTAATTTAAGAGAAGTAATTATAATAAAACTGACTGTTATTCCCTGAGGTGTAAAAATACTGTAATTTCTTTTTTTTACGTTGCAAATTAATGGTTACTTTTCTTAAATGAGCCTAAATAAGCATGAGGTTATTGTTTACACGGTCGCCAATAATATGCAAAGCAAATGTAGGCAGTCATGCCATTGTTTTCAAAAGTCTCTGTTTTGGTCCGTTTACACTGAAATGCAACCCCAGAGTTTTCAAACTAAAACAGATCTGCAGCATTTTCGAAAGTCTCTAGGGTCAAAAATGCCGGAGTAGTGTAAACGACAGGCGTAACCGTAGCAAAAGTTAGGTGTTTTAAAACGAAAACGCACTAGTGTACATGTAGCCTAAGTGTACATTGGTCATACACTCAATGGCTACTTTGGTTTTGGACACTGCTACAGAATAGTTGACAAAATGTGCACTATATAAGAGTATTTTACATGATGTCTAATCAAGATTAACCAGATTTCCATCTGTATTTTTATGCATATTTATTTAAAAAAAAAAAAAAAAAAAAAAAAACTTTCGTCAGAAGTGTCAATTTTGTTCTTTTGATGCCAAATTTTGCTCATCCAGTATGTTCCTCTCTCCTAGGCCAAGACTTGGACAAGAAGGACTTGTAAAGTACTGATATACATTTAAATCATTTAAATACATTTATTTTACGGGTCATATCCACCTTATTCTTCAATGCAGAAGCAAGCCTATGGGCAAGACATCCGGTTTTTTTAAGTCGCTATAGGGAAATAACAGGGAGAATCACAATGTGCAGTAAACGGTAAAACTGATTGCACAACAAATCAGTGTGTGTTCACAATTAAGATAATACATTAAAATACTATGGTAAAGCATATCATTTTGCAAAATCAAGCAGCAAATCCAGCTGTTTTGTACAGCTAAAAATAGCTGGACGTGGGTGAGACTGGAAGCCAGACCCATAAAATGTACAAAGGAAAAATAAGGTGGATAGGAGCAGATAAAACTGTTGTAATAATAATAACAGAACCACCATCAAAAAAGTGGCAGCTCTATTAAATACTGATGCAGCAGTCTTTCCAATATGACTCAAAAGTCTTGAAAGATTGAAACTTTCCACACGTTACCTCTGAGCATGTGTCCGTCTGGCCTCCAGGTTTCTGCACTGTTCCTGCAGGCTGCTCCTCTCTTGGACTGCTGTGTCTGTTTGCTGCTGCAGCTCGAGGCTGTTCTGTTGGAGGGTGTGTAGCTCTGCTCTCTCTTTCTCCAGCAGGTTCATCTGTCTCTCAGCCTCCCCACGCTGCTCCTGCAGCTCCTGCTGCACACGCTGCAGTTCTACACGCACCTGAGTAGCGAACACTCGAACGTTAACTCCACATCTTAGTCCAGTCTTACATTAATCATCAGCACAGACATTACAGGTGAAGGTAAAATGTTTAGAACTGACCTGTAACAAAGTTTCCTGGCTCTTCTCTAGCTGGTCCAGTTTCTGGTTATGTTGAAGCTTCACGCCCTCTAATTCCCCAGTCTCCATCTGGATCATTTCCAACACATGCTTCAGCTCTAAACACAAATACCACACATCTGAATATTAATTAGGTGAGCCACAATATTTCCCAAACTGATGCTATTTGCAGATTTTTCCACTCTGACAATTTACAAAAATATGTTTAAACAGTCTTCTCCACCACAAGCAGCACCTGTTTTGCAATCTTCTCTGCAGTAGCTTTTCATTTTTACCTTCTCTTTTTACTTTTAAATTACATTTTCACTAGACCCACCAAGACATACAAACACTTTTGCTGGCGGTAAACAATGGCTTATGATGCAAAAAATTACTTGATTTAGTTTTTAACACATATGATCCTTTAAAACCATAAAAAAATCTGGATTTCTGTTATACACCTAGATAACTAGGTTTCTTTATTACTGTCTTTATTGTGTCTGCTTACATTGTCACTAATGTAGAATATACCACAGAAAACCACACCAAAATAAGCAACTAATGGATGTACAAGATCAAAAAAATAGTGGTTCTGTCAACCAGTCAGAAACCTTCTCAATGCTAAATGCTAAGTACTGGAATGGAAGTAAAACAGTAACGAGGATTCCAAAACACCCCTTCTTTCTTTACACCTTCCATCTTCCACTCACACCACTGGTTGGGCCAGATGTTGATATGTCAAACTGACCATTCTATTGTAACAGACCTGCTTTATGTTTTTTGATGGCTGATTGGAGGTTCTGCAGGGTTTCCTCCACTTTCTGCTGCTCTTTCTTATACTGTGCCAGTCTGGTTTTCCTCTCGGACAACTGAGAGTCTAGCTCCCCCTTCTGCACGGCCAGAGACTGCACATCCACACGGAGTTCCTACACATATCCAAACAGTTCATAAATGTTAATCAAAAGTACTTCCTACATATTTAAATGTTGCACTGTTTTGTGCATATAAAAAACCTGAATGCGCTGGTGTAAGAGTTGGGCATCCTCCTCTCCCTGTTTGAGCACATCCAGCAGGCCCTGCCTGTGTTTCTCCACACTAAGTCTCAACACTTCCTCTTCCTTTTTCCATTGCTCCAGCTTCCTGTCCAGCAGCAACAGCTCCTCCTGCTGCAACACCACCTGTAGCCCACACAAGAAACCCACAAAGTCTTTATAGCACACTATCCTGTTGTTTTCTATGTTCTATTTCTGTATGTTTTAAAATGTAATTTATTCCTGTGATGTCAAAACTGATTTTCAGCATCATTACTCCAGTCTTTAGTGTCACATGATCCTTCAGAAATCATTTGAATATGCTGATTTGGGGCTCAATAAACGTTTAGTATTATGTTGTAAACAGTTGTGCTACTGAATATTTTTGTGGAATTTTTTAAAAAGATTTTTTCCATCAAAAGTAATTTGTGGCATTATAAATGTACTTATAATCTATGTAATCGGTCTTTTTCTGAATAAAAGTGTCAGTTTATTAACTGTTACCTGAGTGTTGACTTCGTCAAGTTCTGTTTTGCGTTGTGTTAGACAGTCTTCTGTTTCTCTGCAGCTCTGCAAGAGTTTGACCTCCAGGCTCTGGGTTTCTCTGAGCTCTTTCTCAGCAGTTTCCAGACTATATAGAAGAGACAGACAGTTCAGTGGACAGAAATTTCCTGCTTTCAGTGATTTACGGAAATAATAGTTGTCACACCTGTCAGTCACTTTCTCCAACTTTCTGTTGACTTCTTGAAACTTTGCATCTTGACATGTGAGGACCTCCTGTACTTTGTGTAGAGTGTGTTCTTGGTCCTGTTTTCTTTTCTGCAGCTCCTTAACCTCCTCTTGAAGATTCCTGCAGCAGCACATTTATAAGTCTTAATTTTCATAATTTAGCAAGTTCTCCAGCTCAAACAAAACTTGATGCAGACTCACAGAACAGCCTAAAAAGCTGCTGTCATGCTTCATTTAAAAGTAGACCATTTGTATGTTGATTTCCCCATAAAGTGGTGCCTTCAATAAAGCACTACCTTTCTGAATAACGGCAGACAGCAAAATTGTTTGGTAGACCTTTTTGAAACTGCCATTATTTTTGCAATTCTGTTTGGTGCCAATAGCGGCATATACAGTTGAAGTCAAAAGTTTACATATAACTTACAGAATCTGCAAAATGTTAATTATTTTACCAAAAAAAGGGGCATTATATAAAATGCATGTTATTTTTTATTTAGTACTGACCTCAATAAGATATTTCACATGAAAGATGTTTACATATAGTCCGCAAGAGAAAATAATAGTTGAATTTTTAAAAATGACCCTGTTCAAGTTTACATACGCTTGATTCTTAATACTGTGTTGTTACCTGAATTATCCACAGCTGTGTTTTTTTTGTTTAGTGAAAGCTATTCATGAGTTTCTCAGATAAATCCTTCAGGTCCCACAAATTCTTTGGTTTTTCAGCATTTTTTTTGTGTATTTGAACCCTTTCCTTTGAAAACTTTTGAACAGAATGAAGATGCGTACATTTTTCTTATTTTGCCTATATATCATATTTTTTTTATTTAGTACTGCCCTTCAGAAGCTGCTTACATGTTTCCCAGAGGACAAAATAAGTTACATTTACCCCGATCTTCAAAAAGTTTTCACCCCCAGAAACTTAATGGATCATGTTTCCTTCTGGTGCATCCGTGAGTGCTTGAACCTTCTGTAATAGTTGCATACGAGTCCCTCAGTTGTCCTCAGTGTGAAAAGATGGCTCAGAATCATACAGTATTAAGAATTAAGTGTATTTTGTATAAAATAATTAACATTTTGCAGATTCTGTAAACTTTTGACTTCGACTGTGAACTACACACAGCAGCTTTAAGGATTCAGATTGAGTATTGTCATCATGTTTACCTGAGCTGTTGATTGGTTTGCACCAGCTGTGTGGCGGTGTCTTGAGCTCTCTGTTCCATCTCCACCAGCTCTCGTTCTGTCTCTTCAACTCGCCTCCTGGCCTCATTGTAGCGCTGCACGCTCACTTTAGTCTGCAAACACACATGCATTACATCATTAGTAATTTCTTTAGAATTATTTAGAAGATCAGTTTTGGGAAAGCTACTAAAATTGTGTTTAACAGTAGTCATGCTACTCTTTTAATAAGCAGCTGTCTACACTTCAAGCTATTAACAAAGAGTAGATAATTACAATGAAGATATATACGTTTGAAATGATCAAATTATTTAATTAACTTCAGATAAGTATTTATCTGGCACAAAAACATTTAAGGCTCAGTTAGAACAAAAGCGCAAAACCTATAAAAACACGAAAACTTACGCTCACCAAGGCTACATTTATTTGATCAAAAGTAGAGTAAAACTGTAACATTGTGAAATATTATTACAATTTAAAATGTTTTTCTATCTCTAATTTGAGTCAGACCTTGGCTCGAGTGTCTTTGAGCTCTGTCTCAGCCTCTAGCAGCAGTCTGTCAGCCTCTCTGAGCTCTGCTCTGCGTTTCAGCAGGGTTTTCTCCACACACTCCACCTCTCCCAGCACACACTTCTCCTCCTCATGTGATAAGGAGCTTTCCAGCCCACTCCTGATAAACCAAAAACAGAAAGGCACATACTTTAATGCACATGCAGTGTACATTTCAGAGGCATAGTGTGTTATATTAAGTCTATATTGCTGACTGACGTGTGGCGCTGCAGTGTGTGGACAGTCCTGCGTAGACGTTTGATTTCCTGCTGTAGGTCTGATGTTTCGTCCTGAAGTGCTTGTTGTTCTTTCTCACTGTGAGCTCTATCAACACTCTCCTCTTTCAGCCTACGCTCTGCCTTTTTCAGATCTCGCTCCTGAAACACAAATCAAAACTTGTCTTGAAAATAATGGAAATTTACATGCACACTACTATTCAAAAGTCTGAGGTCATATTGTATGCTCACGAAGTTTGCATTTATAAAAAATGACTGATCTCAGACTTTTGAGGTATAGTGCACATAATCGGAATATGACCAAAATCTGATTAATATCAGAATATCTTTTGTAACATTTATAATATATTGTAGCAAAACTGGACAGGAAATAACATGCTTAATTAAGCTGAAATCTACATATCTCATACCAAGTCCTGATGTCCAGGCACATTACAGTGCAGCGTCCCATTAGGCACCAGAGGAATAGTAAGATTGCTGGGAGGAGGTCCGTACACCAGCCTGGCTCCATCAGGGGGCGGTCCATAGAGGACTGTACTTGAGCCAATGGGAAACCCAGGCACAGGTTGATTGTAGATAAATGAACCAGGAGGAAAAGCAGCACCCTCAGGTAGAGTAAATCCTGCAGAGCCTGATGGAGGCGTGAAGCGTGTCCCAGACACCCCCTCTACATCGCTCTCTCTTCCACTGTCTCTGAACATCTGCGCATCTGAGACATGAGGACAGATATTACAGCACTGACATGATATTCACCATGATGACGTTAGAAAGAAAGACTCTGAACTTGCCTCTCTTTCCATGAGCATGTGGTTGGGGCGAATAGACCCAATATCCTCCATTAACAGGAGGTCTTCTCTCCCTGTGTGCTCTGTGGCCGGGTCGCCGGCCCCTCTCAGGGGATTGTGGGTGCACAGAACCCAGTCCTGAGTCTTGTGTGCCCTGAGATCCAAAACTAGGGGCCTGAGGAAAAATAACATGCTGATTACAATAACTGGTACTTACATTTACAAGTGTATTTCTTTTTCTCAAGCTAAAATAACATGTCTCAAAATATGATTTCTTACATTTTGATTTGACGGTACATAGTACCAACATCCTGTGTTTGGCAGGGGATCTGCTAAACTGGACAGGAAGTTATTCTGCTGTAGAAGAGTCTCCCTCAGTGCTCCAATCTCTTCCAGCAGCTCTTCTAGATTTACGTTGTTAGCTAAACAAACCATAATATATAAAAAGTCCCATTTTTGCCTTGAAGGTAATGTCCTAAATGTTGCTACGGTGTATGAGGGGTTATTATTATAAAGGTTGTAAACAAACCTTCTTTGGCTTGGGCTAGTTGATCTCTGAGACGTTTGGTTTGGGCCTGTTGTCTTTTCAAGGTTTGGTTTAATCTGTCCAATTCTTGCTGTTGAATACTAGAATTTGGGACACTGTGGAAATTCCCATCTGTTTCATGAACCTACAGAAACAAGAAACCATGCACCAACATAGAGATGGGAACAGTACATTAGTAAACTAAAGCCACCTTTTCACTATATCCAACACTATCTCTTATCGGCTTCACAGCCAATCTGAAAGTTCAGAGTGACCTCCTCTAGAGACAACCATACTCAGAATGTGGAAATGCAGATAAGACTGAAGTCTGAAGATTCTGAGCAGACATATTACCCTATCTCTCAAAAGCTTCTGAAGAACCTCGATTTCTGCTTCGGCATTAGCCAAGTCCTGAATGGCCTGGGCAGCCTGAATCTTGGTGCTTTGTAACTCCTCTGCATTCTACATACATATAAACAGATCATCAGTGAACTTCTCTCACATTGATTTTGGTCCCGAAAGATCTCATTTAGTGTCTTACCGCTGCTCTCTCCTGATGTATTTTCTCTATAGTGCTATGAAGAGAGTGAAGTTTGTCCTTTGCTGCAGTTAGTTGTTGGGCAGCCATTCTGTCAGCAGAGGAAAATGATCTCCTGAGTGCCTGCAACTCCAGACTGAGAGACTCTAGCTGCTCCTGAGTCTGGCTCTCCTCAGCTTTTACCTAGAAAGACAACAAACTATTAAATACATAGCTGCTTAAAACAATATCCAAAGTAAAATATAAGTTAAACTGTATTGTGGAAAAAGATGGCATCTATATCGCATTGGTAACTGCACTACCAGTCAAAAGTTTTTAGATTTTTTATGTTTTTTTAAAGAATTCTCTTCTGCTCACTAAGTCTGCATTTATTTGATCCAAAGTACAGCAAAAACAATAAAATTTTGAAATAGTTTTACTACTCAAAATAACTGTTTTGTATTTGAACATATTTTAAAATGTAATTTATTCCTGTGATTTCAAAGCTAAATGTTTAGCATCAATAATCCAGTCACATGATCCTTCAGAAATCATTCTAATATTCTGTTTCGCTGCTTAAAAAACATTTATTATTATTATTATTATTATTGCTATTATTATTATGTTACAAAAAAAGGTTCAGGTTTCTTTGATGAATAGAAAGTTCAGATGAACAGCATTTACCTAAAAAAATAGAAATCTTTTGTAACATTATAAATGTCTTCATCATCACTTTTTATTAATTTAATGCATCCTTGCTAAATAAAAGTATTAATTTCTATCATTTCTTTCCAAAAAATAAAAAATAAAATTATACTGACTCCAAGCTTTAGAATGGTATAGTGTATAATATTACAAAAGCTTTGTATTTCAGATAAATGCTGATATTTGGATCTTTCCATTTATCAAAGAATCCTGAAAAAATGTTTATTAAACAGCAAATCAGCATATTAGAATGATTTCTGAAGGATCATGTGACACTGAAGACTGGAGTAATGATGCTGAAAACTGAACTTTGATCACAGGAATAAATTACATTTTAAAATATATTCAAAGTCATTTTAAACAGTAAAAATATTTAAAAATGTTACTGTTTTTGCTGTACTTTGTATCAAATAAATGCAGGCTTGGTCAGCAGAGGAGACTTCTGTAAAAAAATCATTAAAAATCTTACTGCTCAAAAACTTTTGACTGGTAGTGTATAAACTGTAACGCAGTGTTCACAGGGTCCAAGGGTAAAAAAAAAAATGTTTTTTTTCAGATTAGGATGTACGCTCTTGCTTTAAAGTAAAGCAGAGACAACCCCGCAGCAGATCTAGACAGGTGGTGCTAGGGAGGAGGAGGGCTAAAGAAAATTCTCATGGTGTGCAGTACAGAGCTGGAGCAGGTTGGAACAAAAATAAATAAGGTTGTGTAGACAGGAGATAGAGACTGATTTCAAACACTGAAATTCAAGGAGGTAACAAAAAATATACTGATAATAAAAAATGACTCTCATTCTTGCACCTGTTTATCTTGTTCTTCTAATTCAGCAAGAAGACGGCCCCTGTCCATTTCTGTCTCCTCTAAACGCTGAAGCATCAAGTACTGCTGCTCATGAGCATCTTCCAGCTCCTTCCTCAATCTATGAAGCTCCGCCTCCTCAGCCCGTCTCTCTGCTGCCTGCGTGAATCAAACACAGGGAGATCAGAATCACTTCATCATAGTAAGCATCTGAGCTTTAGAAATAGAAATGTCCTTAAATTAAATCTGTAATGATGATTACTTGAATGCTACAACAGCAGCGCACCTGAGTTTGGTATCTTTCTTGGTACTTCCTGAGTCTCTCTCTGAGTGAACTCATCTCTCCAGCAAGTCTTTCCTGACAGCGCTGAGCCTCATCTCTGTCTCTCTGAGCAGCAGATACTACATGATGCACTTCCTGTTGTAGCTCCATGAATTTCTTGTTTACTGGTTCCCCAAGGTCCTCAAAGCTGCAAAAGGACATGATAAAAAAAAAAAAAAACATATCACAGACTGAAAGACACATTTGTAGCCACACAGTCTAGTGCTAAAATATCCAATAAGAATCTATAATACCTTAGTATCTCTTGTCCTGTAGCTATGCCTCTTCTCAGCTCCCCTAAATGTTTAGCCACACTCTCCGGGCAAAGCAGCTCCTCCCTAACCTGTTCCAAATCACCCTGAAGAGCATCCACCTTCTTCATAAGACTGTCTCTTTCCTCCTGTGAAAGACATTTTCAACCAGGGATTCAAAGTCTGAATAATTCTCATACATCAACAAGCAGCAGAATGTACAGCACATTTTTTAACAGGCTGTAAGAAGGGTTTGAATGAGTGAGGGGTGCCTTCATTTCAACGGTGCATTCTTAGGTCTTTCCAAGAATCCTCTCTTTCCAAAAGAGGAAAAGTCTTAGTGAGTTTTATTATTCTGGTATGAAGTCTGATGTACAGTAACACACCTGGAGAGTGTTGACCTGTTGCAGAAGCTCTGTGTTCTCAAGCTCTTTGTCAGCAGCCATCTGCATCTGTGCTAAAGCATTCTCTTTTGCCTGTCTTTCTTTCTGCAGCTCCGCCTGCAGTGCAGAATGCTCCATCTGTAGGTGTAAAAGCCAAAAAAAGTGCTAGTATATTATCTCCCTAGTCGTCTAATGTCATATGTGGGAGGAACAGACTAAAACTTTATTTATTCACTGAAAATCTTGTTCACTTGTCCACATATTCAAATCAGTAAACTACAGTACATTTTTTTAAATAAATTAATATTTTATTCAGCCAGGATGCATTAAATTGGTCAAAGGTGATTTTAAATTGACCTTGAATGTGGTAGGACCCTTGCTGTCTATGGAGGGTCAGAGAACTCTCAGATTTCATCAAAATATTAATTTGTTATTTTATCTACTTGTTAGAAGATATAATTCTTTAGTGAAATAAAGTATCGCAAAGACGATATTTATTTAAAGAGAGAGAGAGAGAGTGAATCCTGTGAATAAGTAAAGCTTGTTGGTTTAATTACAAAAATTGCTAAGTTATCTCATTGCTGAGAAATGTAATGCAACTGTTAGTAGTGAAGCTGTTGTATTTATAAAATTCACAGGGCAGGGGTTGAAAACCAGCTCCTGAATGTGCAATTTCTTACCTATATAAAGTTTCCATCTCAGTAAAATGTGACGCATACAGCACACCAGCATTAAAACTCTATCTTTATGGGCACATGTGTCGCCCTCGCATTGTGAGTTCTGAGGAGAATCGGACATGTGTGTTTAGACGTAGGTCGGATGTCCAGATATCGTATGTGTATCCGATTAAAATCTACATTCGGAAGTGGCCAAGCTCAGTGTAAATGCAGTCTTTATTGTAAGAGTCGCTGCGTTTTGGAGCTTGACGGGCACTAGTCACAGTCTAACTTATTTTTATGGAGAAGGGCAACATGAATATTCACAATAATTTTGTGAAATGAAAAAAAAAATTAGGTAAAGTATCCCATTACAAAAATAATATTATATCATGCATGAATATGAAAAACCTGTGAAGACATATCCTACTTGACTTAGCCGACGTAGTCTGCCCAGCTCCTCCTTCAGTTTTGTGGCCTCGGTGTCTCTGTCCTTCAGTTGGGTCTCCAGCTCTGCCTCATATTCACTGACCTGCCCCTGAGCCTGCTTCAGCTCTTCATTCTCCTTCCTCAGATCCTCCAACTCCTGCTGCTGATGCTGAAGCTCCTGGAGCACAACAAACAATATGATAATGTTGATTTGACTTATTACAGAGTGGTGAATTAAAGGAGAAGTTCACTTCCAGAACAAAAATTAACAGATAATTTACTGACTCCCTTGTCATCCAAGATGTTCATTTCTTTCTTTCTTCAGTCGTAAAGAAATTGTTTTTTGAGAAAATTATGTTTTTTGAGTTTGAATTTCCAAAATGCAGTTTAAATGCAGCTTTAAAGGGCTCCACACAAGCCCTCTGCGTGAACTCTGTGTGTTCCGGTTCAAGACAGTTAGGGTATGTCAAAAAACTCCCATCTCATTTTCATCTCACTTCAAAACTTAGTCCTACATCACTGTGGAAGTACTGGCCCAGCGTTTATAAAGTGAACATGCAAAGAAGACCAAACGGCCTTTACAAAAAAGTTAAAACAGTGATGTAGGAAGATTTTGAAATTGAAGAAAATGAGATGGGAGTTTTTCGACATACCCTAACTGTCTTGAACCGGAATACACCGAGTTCATGCAGAGCTAGACAAAATGAGCATTTGAGGTTAAAAAGCATATAAATTGTAAATTTTTCTTTAGAAAATAACCAATGGTTTCGCTAGATAAAACCCTTTTTAATTGGCTGGGATCATTTAGAGCCCTTGGAAGCTGCATTTTGGAAGTTCAAACTCACGGTCACCATAGAAGTCCACCATATGGAGAGAAATCCAGAAATGTTTTCCTGAAAAAACATAATTTCTTTACAACTAAAGAAAGGAAGACATGAAGATCTTGGATGACAAGGGGGTGAGTAAATTATCTGTAAATTTTTACAGTTCTCCTTTAAAACCGCTGCACTGTTAAGTCAGTAACAGGCTCCAACCTCCTGTGCGCTTTCAGCACTCAGAGCTTCTTTCTCCAGCTGGGTGCATTGCAGCTCCTTCTCACATAGGAGGTGTTGCAGAGCCTCTTTCTCCCTCCGCAGACGTTTGCAGTCTAACTGGGCTCTTCGTGCTTGGTCCTTCACCCCATGCAGATACTCCTGGAGACCTGAGATGATGCCCTCCAAGTCACGCTTGAGAGCTTCATTAGCAGCGATCTGACCTGAAAGAGTGGAGATTGTCTCTTTTAGCTGATTTTAAAATATTGCATTCATCCATAAATTTATAACGGAAATGCTATTTTTATCTACTTAAGGTTAACACAACATTTAAAAAAAAAATTCACCATCAGTAAGTTGTTGCTCTAGTTCTTTGATCTCCTGTGCCTCCTTGTGGATGCGTGTGATCATGTCATCCAGCCTACTCTCCAGTTCCTGGTGCTTTCTGCTCATGATGGCCAGCAACTGTGATTTCTTGGACAACTGAGCCTTCACATGGGCCTGCAGGAGTGACAGCAGAGAGAGTTGAGTGCTATTACATGATCAGGTCTGCTGGTTTTTGAAAAATAAACACTTTTCAAAGAAGTTTAATATTGTCTTTTATTATTGTTGTTGTATTATTTATTATTGTTTAATATTATTATCTTTAATTTTTAGTTGGTTTTTATTTTTATTAAGATTATGTTATTATAACTACACTGCTGTTTAAAAGTTTGGGAGCAGTAAGATTTTTAATGTTTTTTTTAATAAGTCTCTTATGCTCATCAAAATTCTCAAAAATACAGAAAAAAAGTACAATTATTAAATATTATTGCAATTTAAAGTAACAGTTTTCTAGTTTAATACACCACAAAATGTAATTTGTTTCTGTGACACAAAGCTGAATTTCCCATCAACCATTACTCCTGTCTTTATTGTCATATGATCCTTCAGAAATCATTCTAATATGGTGATTTATTATAAATGTTGGAAACAGATGTGCTGCTTTTTTTCCGGGACCTGGGATACTTTTTTCAGGATTCTTTGATGAATAAAAAGTTAAAATTAACAGAATTTATTTAAAATATAAATCTTTTCTAACAATACGGCCCGGTTTCACAGACAGAGCTTAGACTAAGCCAGGATTAGGCCACAGTTCAGTTAGGACATTTAAGTAGTTTTTATAAATGTGCCTTAGGAAAAAACATTACTGGTGTGCAAAAGACAAAACAAAGGCACTGATATATTTTAAGATCAGTCAGTGCAAGTTTCTTTCAGCTGAAACAGCCCAGACTGTTAGTTTGTAAACCGGGAGTATATGTCTTTACTATCACTATTTATCAATTTAACACATCCTGAATAAAAGTATTAATTTATTTCACAACAGTGTATATTGTTACTAAAGATTTCTATTTTAAATAAATGCTGTTCTTTTTAATGTTTTATTTATCAAAGAATCCTGAAAAAAGTATCACAGATTCCAAACAAAATATTAAGCAGCACAACAAGTTTCCAACATTGATAATAAATCAGCATATTAGAATGATTTCTGAAGGATCATATGAAACTGAAGACTGGGGTAATGATGCTGAAAATTCAGCTTTGCATCACAGGAATAAATTCTATTTTAACGTACACTGCCCTCCAAAAGTTTGGAAACGCCTTAGAAAAGTGGGGTTTTGGACAATATTGACATGAATCCTTTTTAACTTGTGATAATTTGCACTGATAAGGGACAACACAAACTACGAAAACATATTTTATTACATAAACAGTTTATACATAGAAAAAACCTACATTTTCGATTCATCAAAATATCCAGCATTAGCAGCTATTACAGCTCTGCATAATCTGGGCCTAAATTCATTGTATTCTAAACTTAATTGGCAATCAATTGTTGAAGCTATTAAAGTGTGCTGACCCAAAATTTTTTAAAAACCTGGGCCAAGTTTAAACCAGTAACCAGACATCACAGCTGGCAAAGGGGCACATCTGACTTTGACATGTATGTATTAGCATTATTATGTAATCAAAATGAAAATGATTATTGCTGGTCTTCAATGATAATGTCAAGTTACTTTAATGTATTTGCACCAAAAAATGATAAGGATTTATGCTGATATCGTCCAAAACCACACTTTGCCAGGGGTGTTTCCAAACCTTTAAATTGCAATATTTCACAGTATTATTGTTTTTTCTATATTTTTAATTAAATAAATGCAGCCTTGATGAGCAGAAAAGACTTTTTAAAAAAATAAACATTAAAAATCGTACCGATTCCAAATTTTTTTACGGCAGACTTATTGCAGCCCACCTGAAAGTTTTCTGAGGCAATCTGAAAAAATGCTAGTAAATTTTACAATTAATTACAAAGAAACTGCAAGTAACATACTGAATTTAAAGTGAAAATTTTAAATGGAAAGACATTTGGATATTATTTACTTGTACAACAATCTCTTTTTGTTTTTTTACTTACAACTTTATAAAATATTTTTTTACAGTGTACTATCCGCCCAAAACAGTAATCAAAACAGAATGCAAACTGGATGTGAACAGGAACACAGGGACAGTCTTGGACTTCTGCATTTGTTACTTCTCAACCCATTTGCTTCCTCTTCCCTCCAAACACATATTATCTCAAATGAAAAGTGAAAATGAACACTTTCTTTAAACATTATTTTAAACAATGCCTTGTTCACAGTCAAGTTTGCTTTAAAGGTTTTAAACCAACATTATTTATAAACAAAGATTACGAAGGCACTTAGATTAATCTAGCGGTTTACTCATTTAGTACCGTGCATCGTTTTTATCTACAGCTCTCATAAAATATGCAAGCCAGCAAACTCTGATGACATAATGTCTTTGCAATTTCCTGTTATAAACACTGAAATAAACAACATTCATGAAACACCATACACTGTAATGATCAACTTTAAAAATGAAATAATGTTGAGTGATGTTCGATACCAATAATCACGTCTACAAACAACATTACAAGCCCCAAATTGCAACAGTATGACAGCAGCCTCCCATGAGCCCCTCCTAGACCCCAGTGGTGTACTTACTACAGCAGTGTGCCTGCCATCTCTTCACTTTCTGTCTTTATATATCCATTTTTTGCGTGTTGCTGCCCCACGACAGGGTAACAGGGGCTCCTTGTGCAGAAAGACAACATTTCCTGTCTCTTCCTGTTACTCTAAACTTCAGAGCTTTTTTCCATGGACTCCAACTATCACTAAAAGTAGCCCCCTCCTCTAGACTTCATTCTCCCCCTCCTCCTCAGTCCCTGCACTCTTTTCCACCCTCCTCTCAACACTCTTTGAATCAACACAGGAAACTTTCGGAGGCCTCAGCCAATCAGTGTCTGTGTCTGTGGACGGGTGGGAGTAAAGAACCACTTAGGCTCCACCCACAGCATCAACAGATTTCCCAGGACAGAAGTGCTCTCTTCTTTCTTAAAGAGACAAGAGCCTCATTTTATATCCCTGCTACTTGTTGCTGAGCATCACGGGTTAGTGATGATTAATTCCATTGAGAACCTAATCTTATTTTACACCTTTGTTGTTAGGGAGGTTCCACAACATATCAGTTATTTTGAACTCATTTTGTACTACACTGTTTGCATGCCAAACAAAGAAAACAGAAAAACATGCACTTTTTATAAAACCTAAATTAACTAAGCATCTCTAATCTTAAAAAAATATATTCAGAGACATATGGTAAAACACAAAACATACATAGGCAATAAAACACTTTACAATCATGAAAACTATTCTGTGGCATGAACCTATAAGAGTGATCGCACATGGGTGTAAAGAGTAACACACTGTAAAAATCTGTTTCTGAAACTGTTATTCCTGCAGGAAACTAATTCTTCCCTATAACTATTGACGTTTAGATTAAAAAAAACATTAAGTGTACAATGCAATATTTTTCTAACCATATTTGTCAGTACGATAACGTTTCATCCATGGTGAAATAGCAAATATAGACAGACCTGTAATTGTACATTAGTTGAATTCTATTTTAATTCTATTTAAACAGTCTACATTTGAAAAAATATTAGAAATTAGAACATAAAGTGTGTTAAAATGCTACAGTAAAACCTGCTAAATGTTAATGGATTAGTTCACTTCCAGAATAAAAAAAAAATCCTGATAATTTTTCTCAACCCGTATGTCATCCAAGATGTTCTTTCTTTCTTTCTTCAGTCAAAAAAATTTTGTTTTGAGAAAAACATTCCAGGATTGTTTCCCATATTTCGTACTTCGGTGGGGACCAACGGGTTGAAGGTCCAAAATGCAGTTTCAATGCAGCTTCAAAGGGTACTACGCGATCACAGCCAAGGAATAAGGGGCTTATCTAGCAAAACGATCTGTAATTAAAATACTTTTTAACCACAAATGCTTATCTTGGACTAGCTCGACTTCACACATTACATAGTCATGTTGGAAAGTTCAAGCATGACATAGGTGGAAGTACTGACCCAGTGTTTACAAAGTGAACATGCAACAAAAGTCAAAGGCCCTTTACAAAAAAAGATAAAACAACAATGTCAGACGATTTTGAAGTTGGAGGAGAAAATGAGATATAGTTTTTCACCCTCCCCTACCTGTTTGAACCGGAGTACACAGACAAAGAACTAACTGCGCATGACCTTTTCAGCGTAATTACGTAATGCATGAAGCCTGGGCTGAGATCGTGTAGAGCCCTTTGAAGCTGCATTGAAACAATCTGGACCTTCAACCCGTTGGCCACCACTGAAGTCAACTGGAGAATTGTTTTCCTCAAAAACCTCAGTTTCTTTTTGACTAAAGAAAGAAAGTCATGAACATTTTGAATGATATGGATATTATATAAAGTCTTTACACTACCGTTCAAAAATTTGTATATTTTTTGTCACTATGTTATGCAAACAATAAGCCTCAGGATGTTGTGCATTACAGTACTTTTGATAAGGTTGTTCAGGCATGAGTGTTACTGACATGTCTGGGGTCACTGGGTTCCAGGCTGTGCAGTAGATTCTGCAGCTGGTCCATTTCCTCCTGGGCTCGGTTCCTCTCAACATTCAGTCTGTCCAGCTGCCTCTCCATCGACTCCATCTCTCCTTTCATCTCTCCCAGCCTCTGTATTCTCCTCTGAAGCTCCTGCCTGAGCTGCTCCTTCTCAGCCTCACAGATCTACATGCAAATCAACATAGACAATTTAAATAATTAAAAAAATGAATCTGCCTCTGCCATCATGTTTTACAGACAAAGAAAAGCTGCTAGTGGCGTTTTAAAAAAATAAGGCCATTCACAGAATATGTTTAAAGAGCAGGTCATATGGGTTTTTTCGAAAAATATATTTTTTGCAGTTTGTAACGTACCTATACATCAATGTAAACAGTCTGCAAAGTTGTTAATCAAAAAAGTGATATTGTCTCTCAAAAGAAAGAGTCAACTCTGGACCCCCTTAATGAGTCATATTTTCGTATCTTCTGCCTGTTACCTATATAAGTCACTCGGTAACACATTAGCAAAATCCCTGCCTGCTCACGAAAACAAACACTCTGACCTGCCCACAAACACTTCCGCTACTCATTGTGTTTACATTGTGTCGAGAAGACGCTGTGTTCAAATATACCACAGCAATTTTTGAACCTTTTGTTGTGTGCTCATCATTTCACCACGTATTGCTTCTCTTATCTTGGCGAGTTCAATGTGGGACGCGCTAAACGCTTGTCCATGAAGGATAAGTCTGTACGTTCTTTATTTGAACCACCAAGTGTCTCCAAACCACAACGTGTAAGTATGATCAATACATTATGTGTGTATTTTCAATTGAGTGCTCAAAATATCAAGTTTTTTTTGCTAATATGTGATGTTTTCCTAGTGCAGCTTTAGGTTACTGAAATAGTTCTGAAAATTCGCTGTGAACCCACTGTTTCCTAAGAATGTGTCGATTAACCTAGACTGTTGTGTTCTAATTACTTTGTTTAGTAATAAAGAATGTAGACATATTTTGGTTTACAAACTGTACTGTTTCTTCAGTTAGTCACGTTAGCACTCGGCTAACATATCCACCATTGTTGTTTTATGAAGTGTTTTGTTTCTGACACACATTATATGGAAAGACCATTCACAACAGACTTGGCCAGTTAACCAATCAGAGCAGAGTAGGCTTATGGAGGGAGGGGTCTACAGACCTTAAACTCAGAACTGCTTCGAAATAATCTTTTCGAAATCACTACAAAATGATCATAATATTAAATGTATATTCTGGGAAAACTACAATGTTTTCTGACCTTAGATGCATTTACACCAACACAATATTAGCACACTTTAAAATACCATATGACCTGCTCTTTAAAGGGGAACATCTCACCCGTCTCTGGGAAACTGTGTCCTCTAGCTGCCGGAGCTCTTCACTGGCTATAAGGATCTGCTGTTCTCTTGCCTCAATTTCTTTATGTAACTGCTTTAATCGCTCCTCAGCTAAAACCAAAACACAAAAAGTAAAAGATGTTTTGCATTACAATGGCCTCATAAAAAAGGGAAAATGTCCTGCATCATTTGTTGGTAGTCCTGGAAATAAGAACAAAGAACTAAAGACTGTACCAAGTAAAGGGAGTAAAAAAGGAATAGTATGTGTAATATACAAATGTTATTTTATGTAACTATTTAGAGGCTCAAGGTGCCCTTGAACCTTTGTACCTCTGAGCTGAGCATGTCGGGACATGTCATGTTCTCCTGGGCCATCTGTCTCAGTCAGGTCTGCTGAGGAGGGCTTGTGCTGATCTTGTGCACCCATGCTATCCGTCTCCAATGGGAACGTGATGTTCCTTTTCTGACGAGACTTTCCTATGTATGGACTCTCGCTAGAAAGGTTCTCTACCTCCACCTCCTGAACAACACAGAGAATGATCTCTGTAAAAGCCAATCTAATCCTACTATACACAAATCACCATTGTATAGTTATAATTACAGTTACTGTTCTTAAATTTCTCAGAGAAATGTCTATACAGAAATCTAATAATATATCAAATATATTGTTGTTATCACAACCGAAGTCATTTGGAGCCTTTGTATTGCAGAATTCATCAAAATCATAATCATCAAAGGCCAAATATGAAATGTCACCTATGACGAATCAGAATTTAACACCCTGTTAATGACCAATAATCGTAGTTGGCGGAGACTGACACAGAAGAGTGACAGAAATTGTTGAATAAAGTCGTTTTTGTTTTGTTTCAGAAAGCTCTTGGATTCCATCAAAAATATTTTAATTTGTGTTCTGAAGATGAACGAAATCTTACGAGTTTGGTATGACATGAGCGTGAGTAATTAATGACAGAATATTCATTTTTGGGTGAACTAACCTTTATAAACCAAAGCAAATACTTACAGGATCTGGATAAAATGGAAGAGGTTCAAACTTGGCATCTATTTTGTGGAAAGCCAACTCCTGCTCAAGCTCATAATGTTTCTGACAGGCCCGGGTCAACTCCACTGTTTTCTGCTTCAGCTGTGTAATGAGAAACAGCTCATTTAAACACAACACACACCATCATTAAACACATCAGCCACACTTCAGAACAAACCTCTCAGCTCAGATTGAGATTGCATTTTAAGGATATGCGTAAAACTGTTACACTCATAGAAATACACAGAGCAATAAATGATACTGTAAAATTTCCATTAACAAACAACGTGTACATGCAAAAACCTCAGAAACATGCTAAAGAACATAGCAATACCATACCATCAACATCGCTCGCTAAAGCGAACACCTGAGAGGACAAGAGAACATAATGTTGACATCATACAGTGATTGGTGGAGCACATGTGAATACCTGACAGAGAGGATCCAGCAGAGAATGATGTGCAAAATGAGACTAAAGCAGGAATGAAGAGAATAGACAGTAGAACGCATGCAAACAGTTTATGTAAAAGCACAGGAGTGAAAGATACATAAAATCAACAGGGACAAGAAAAATTTGAAGGATAGAAAATTTAGTTCTGCCACCATACATACATACATACATAAAAATACTGTGCAGTGCTGTGAAGCAATTAGCATAAATTTGCTGTTCTAATAGTTTTTTTCCAAATGCAGACTATCAGAAATGTTCTGTTTAATTAAACACATACACACAGACAAACAATTTTCAACACCGTTCACAAAGTACCTTTAGAGCAGGTGACAAAAGCATGGAGTAAGAAGAAAGATCTGAACAGGAAATTGTCTAGAAAAGACAGGAAAAGGAAATTTTGGAAACTGAATCTCTGGGCTCACTGTGAGTTTGCAAGCACAGAGATTTGGAAATTACTTTGAAAGCAGACATAAGAAAGGTAGATTGAAGTCAACATGTCATTATATGCACTACCATTATTTCTGTCGTAAGTCAAGCTGTTCAAGATATGGAGCAAGTTATTAAATTCTGAGCAAGAATTATATGCTGTATAACAGCATCAGGACAATATGAGGCAAGACACCACAAAATACATTAATAAGTATTTTTAAAATATTTTAACGAATAGATATTACCATGCTTCTCCAGTTAATTAATTACAGTACGTTAAAACAATAATCTTTTATTACATTTATTATATTCTGGTATGTTATGTGAATAATACATCAATCTGCATACATTTCTAGAACAGAAACCTAACTCCTGATTCCTGTTTTTAATTTTGTTGAAATTTGACAGTTAAAGGTTTCACAGAGGAGGTTTTGGACACCTCTTCTCACTTTTTATCATAAATAAGAAAATACTGTAACAGCCAGAAAAAGGGGTAAAATAGTATTTTGTACTTGTAACTGTAATTTTTCTTTCCACTAGTCTGAAAAAACTCATTTTATGGAGGCAAAATAGGCCAGAATCTCAAAACTGACCAGTATACACCAGTCAAAAGTTTTTGGACAGTAAGATTTTTAATGTTTTTTAAATAAGCCTTTTCTGCTCACCAAGCCTGCATTTATTTGATCCGAAGTACAGCAAAAACAGTACAATTTCGAATTATTTTTCTATTTTAATATATTTTAAAATGTAATTTACTCCTGTGATTTCAAAGCTGAATTTATAGCATCATTACTCCAGTCACATGATCCTTCAGAAATCATTCTAATATTCTGATTTGCTGTTCAAAAAACATTTATTATTATTATTATTATTATTATTGTGTTGCAAACAGCTGAGTAGATTTTTTTCAGGTTTCTTTGATAAATAGAAAGTTCAAAAGAACAGCACGTATCTGAAATAGAAATATTTTGTAAAAATTATTTGTGAAAATTATAAATGTTTTTATCATAGTTTAAAGCATCCTTGAAAATAAAAGTATTCATTTCTATAATTTCTTTCCTAAAAAAAATGCTGATCTTTGGCTCTTTCTATTTATCAAAGAATCCTGAAAAAAATGTACTCAACCATTTTAAATATTGATGATAACAATAATAATAAAAATGTTTCTTGAACATCAATTCAGAATATTAGAATGATTTCTGAAGGATCATGTGACACTGAAGACTGGGGTAATGATGCTGAAAATTTAGCTTTGATCACAGAAGTAAATTACATTTTTAAATATATTCAAAGAGAAAGCAGTTATTTTAAGTAGTAAAATATTTCACAGTATTATTGTGAAAGTATTACTGTATCAAAATTCATGCAGATGAATGTAAATGTGTTCAAATAAAAGCAGAAGAGACTTCTTTAAAAAACATTACAAATCTAACTGTCCAAAAACTTTTGACTGGTAGTGTATGTAAAAAGCGATGGTTCCCCTGTAGTATCTTGCCTTAGGAAAACATATAATTTAAAAAAAACAAAAGTACAATATTTAATTTTGAGGTTTTGTGTTTTTAAGGAAATTAAAAATTTAAATATTGTTTATATATTAAAGTTGTGTGTACAGACAAAATGGTCAACCCTATTCACACTAGCATTGATGACAGTAAAGACTCCATCACCCACCAATTCAGATTTGCTCTCCAGTTCTCTCTGGAGTTCTTCATGGCTCCGCTGTTGCTCCAGATGCTGTTGCCTCAGGTTTTGGTTGTTCGTTTCCTGCCGCTCTAGCTCTTCCAGTGCTGTGGTCCGCTCTCTCTGAAGCTGTGCAATCTCTTCAGCTCTCAACTCCAGCTCTTGCTCCAAACGTTCAACTTCCACTGTAAGCCCAGCAGAAAAGGGTTTAGATAAAAGCACATATGAAGATAAAATAAATGTAGAAGATGTGATGGTGTACCTATGTGAAAGCGTTGATGTGCTTGCTCTCTTTCCTGTGGACTGACTGGTTGTCCATCTAATATTTCCAGTGACCTCAGATGGAAGATTAGGAAGAGGTGATAATGGGGCAGACTGGAGATGGGGTTTTCTGCTAATGTCAGACTCGTCAGGTTCTTCAGGGGCTTCAGTTTAGTTACCTCATGAAGCTAGGTCACAAAGGTAGAGAATATTGCTAACATAAATGTGTGTATGAACAAATACTGAATATCAGTGATTTACTTCTAATGTGAAATATATGACATTAAAGGAACAGTTCACCCAAAATTCTGTCATTCATTTACTCACTTCCAAACCTGTTTGACTTTATTTCTTCTGCTGAACACAAAATAATATATTCTTAAGAATGTTGGTAACCAAACAGTTTTGGATCCCTTCCAGTACTACTGACAAAAATATCTTCTTTTGTTACACAAAAGAAAGCAAGTTACACAGGTTTGCAGTGAAATGATGGTGAGAAAAACAGTTATTTTTATTCATTTTGGTGTGAACGATTTGTTTAAAGGAGAAGTCCACTTCCAAAACAAGGATTCACATATAATGTACTCACCCCCTTGTGATCCAAGATGTTCATGTGTTTCTTTCTTCAGTCGTAAAGAAATTGTTTTTTGAGGGAAAAATTTCAGCATTTTTTTTCCATATACACTGTGTGCAGAATTATTAGGCATGTTGATATTCTGGTCATATTTTTTTTCCAAACACATTTTACCAATTCCAAACCACATCAGTCTTAATAACTACTGTTAATTTTGTGTTTAATCATTTATATGTGATATATAATTGTCCGTGAAGGCTGGAAGTGAAAAACTCCTTATATTCAGGTGTGCAGGATTATTAGGCATGTTTTCGTTTACAGCTAAAATGAGCCAAAAAAGATATTTAACCCAGACTGAAAAGTCCAAATTATTAAATGCCCATGAGAAGAATGCAATACTAATGCATTACAAGAATTTGCAAAGTTAAGGCTTGACCATTGGACAGAGAAATGCTTGTTGAGTCTGCATGGTCAGAAAAAACAGGTGGAGAAGAAAAGATGCATGTTAACTGCAAAAGAATTAGGAATTAAGGTGAAGAATTAGGTGTGACACCATCAGGAACCGTTTAGTCTCCAGCGCCACCATTTTCCAGAACTGCAACCTACCTGGAGTCTTCAGAAGTGCAATGTGTCAGGTTCTCAGAGACTTTGCTTGGTAAAAAATCTAAAAAATGCCCCTTACTTAATAAGAATAACAAGCTGACGTGTTGTGAAATACATGAAGACAGTTTTTTATATGCTTTAGAGACAGATAAGTTGAGAGTGACTCTTGAAGGACAAGCATCACATCCTCTTGTGCCTCTGATTCAAGAATTTATCTTCCAAAATCTGGCAGTAAGTTTTGGGAGTTCATGTTTAGTCTCTTATCCTGAAAAGTCTGACTTGCAGAGATGGACTAAAATGAACTCCCAAAACTTACTGCCAGATTTTAGAAGATAAATTCTTGAATCAGAGGTACAAGAGGATGTGATGCTTGTCCTTCAAGAGTCACTCTCAACTTATCTGTCTCTAAAGCATATAAAAAAACTGTCTTCATGTATTTCACAAGACGTCAGCTTGTTATTCTTATTAAGTCAGGGGCATTTTTTTAGGATTTTTTACCAAGCAAAGTCTCTGAGAACCTGAAAATGGTGGCGCTGGAGAACTGGAAACGGTTCCTGATGGTGTCACACCTAATTCTTCACCTTAATTCCTAATTCTTTTGCAGTTAACATGCATCTTTTCTTCTCCACCTGTTTTTTCTGACCATGCAGACTCAACAAGCATTTCACTGTCCAATGGTCAAGCCTTAACTTTGCAAATTCTTGTAATGCATTAGTATTGCATTCTTCTCATGGGCATTTAATAATTTGGACTTTTCAGTCTGGGTTAAATATCTTTTTTGGCTCATTTTAGCTGTAAACGAAAACATGCCTAATAATCCTGCACACCTGAATATAAGGAGTTTTTCACTTCCAGCCTTCACGGACAATTATATATCACATATAAATGATTAAACACAAAATTAACAGTAGTTATTAAGACTGATGTGGTTTGGAATTGGTAAAATGTGTTTGGAAAAAAAATATGACCAGAATATCAACATGCCTAATAATTCTGCACACAGTGTAATGGACTGATATTGTGCCCCGATTTTGAGAATGCAGTTTAAATGCGGCTTCAAATGATCCCAAATGCGGTTGTAAAAGATCCCAGCCGAGAAAGAAAGGTCTTATCTAGCGAAACAATTGGCTATTTTTATAAAAATAATACAATTTATATACTTTTTGATGTCAAACGCTCATCTTGTCTTACTCTGCCTGGACTGCTGTTTTCCGGTTCATGACAGTTTGGTGTGTTGAAAAACTCCCATCTCATGTTCTCCCTCAACTTCAGAATCGTCCTATATCGCTGTTTTACCTTTGTTGTTAAAAGTGTTTGATCTTCTTTGCATGTTCACTTTGCAAAGACTGGGTCGGTACTTCTGCAGCGATGTAGGATGATTTTGAAATGATTTTTGAAGTTGAGGGAGAAAATACAATTGGAGTTTTTCGACATACCCTAACTGTCTTGAGTCAGAATACAGAATTCAGGGAGAGAAAGGCAAGACGAGCGTTTGAGATTAAAAAGTATTTAAATTATATATTTTTTAATAAAAATAACTGATCGTTTCGCTAGATAAAATCCTTCTTCATCATTTACATCCGCATTTGGGATCGTTTGAAGCCGCATTTAAACTGCCCCTTGGAAGTTCAAAATCGGGGCACCATATCAGTCCATTATATGAAGAAAAATGCTGAAATGTTTTCCTCAAAAAACATAATTTCTTTATGACTGAAGAAGGAAAGACACAAACATCTTGGATGACACGGAGGTGAGTACATTATCTGTAAATCTTTGTTTTGAAAGTGGACTTCTCCTTTAAGGACTTTTTTGTCGATTGGCTGTGTTAAACACGATTAACAAAAATAAGCAAATGCTGAGACAGAAAAACTTGTACCCACTGAGAATATCTTGTTGCTCTGTAGATTTATAGTATGAAGAGATCTGAGCTTCTTTGCCATCCAAACTGAAAGATGTTCAATGTTGTTGAAGGCCAAATTCAGAACCTGAAGATTTGTCATGTGCTCTAGACCTTCAATTTTTCTGCAGATAAATGAAATATAAATATCTCAAAACTTGTTTATACATTATTTTATAATTTTTTTATTTTGTAAGGTTTTTTTTTGTTACGCAGACAATTTCACTTTCTTACTGTATTCTGTTGCTGGAAAGGTGGAGTTCCCGTAAATGACATAGTTTCTCTAGTTTCTCTATCTTCTCGATCCTGTTGTTACTGAGGTTGAGAACCTGTAAGCGCTCACACTTATCCAAATTTTCAATATACTACAAAAAAAAAAAAAAGAGAAAAAAGAATGGACAGAAGTCAATACAATTGAATGCAAAAATAAATGCAGTTATATGGGCCTACTGCATCCCACAACAAAAAAAATAAACATATTTAAAAAGCATTTAAGTATTCAAATAATAGATGTTTGCTGAGATCCTTATCAGTAAGCTTAATATATATAAAATCATCATTTAGTGGGTACTTTCAATTGGGAGGTGGCTGTCCCGAACCCTAACCCCTGTTATCCCATAAAATTTTCACTACTAGTGGAAATAAACAACATCTTAGTACAGTTATGGATTTTTTTTTTTTTTTGTATTTTACTATGTTTTAGGACAAATATTCCAAAACTTTGTGAAAACACAATATGAGAATTAGCTGCACAATTACTAGAAATGTGTACCTTGGATATCATACAATTTTCATACAAAATTTGTGAAAAAAGACATTTCTTTCAAGACATTTTCAACTCTGACTTTGAACCAATTCTATAGGATGGTCCATATATATGTTACCTCTCACACTGAGCATTAACCAGACAATGTCTAAATCTTACCCTAAATTGTTTGTCACTTCCCGTAGACATAGACAAATCCAGAGTCCGCACAAGGACTAAATTTTCACATTTAGTCAATTTCCTGATCAGGTCTTCTGTGATGTATCTTGTCCCCTTATATTGTCTTTTATCTATGAGGAGATGTTTGTGTAAATTAATGACACAATACAAACAATATATGTGTTTAATAGCATTCTTAATGAACTCCTTTGCTTTGCCAAGGCAAATAGCCGAATCACAAAAATAAATATAAATTAACACTTCCATTTTACTGGGAAAAATTTTTTTGTTCACAAACAGTATTTAACTACATTTTTCTTTGTTTCACACATCACATGCTTTATAATTGATCTTAAAGTTTTTACAGACACTGTTGTCTCACTGGCAAACAAATCATTTTGATATTTATTTTGTGAAAACATCCTCTTTTTGTTAAATTATTGTGATTTTCTTCATAACAAACCCGCTTTGGCACATTTTGGTCATTACTCCAGTCTTCAGCGTCACATGATTCTTCAAAAATCATTCTATTATGCTGATTTATTATTATTTTTGATAACAGTTGTGCTGCTTAATTTTTTTTTTTTTTTTGGAACCTGTGAAACTGTTTTTAAGTTTCTTTTATGAAGAAACATTAAATAGAACAGCATTTATTTAAAATTACATTGTAAATACATTGATGCCTATTTAAAATAAAGCCTGTAGTTTTAAACTTTGTATTCATCAAAGAATCCTGAAAAAAAAAGTATCACAGGTTCCAAAACAAATGAAACAGCACAAACGTTTCCAACACTGATAAAAAATCAGAATATTAGAGTGATTTCTGAAGGAAATACAAGTACTGAAACTTTACAAGGACTAAAAATCACAGTAAGTGAACGAAATATTTTCACACAATAAATATTGAAATGATTTATGACTAGTTTACTCTTTTTTTTTTTTTTTTTTTTTTTTTTTTAAAAAAAGAAATAATTAACAGTTTATTGATGGAGCTATATAGTTGAAGATTAAAAGTATGGGTCTGAGACAAAAGTAAAACAAGAAAATCTATATATAAAAGTATCCTGAAAAGTACCAGAAATAATGAAAGCAAAGTGAAATCGGTATGTTTTCATAAAAATCAACCGCTGGGATACAAAAGTACCCAAAACTGAACAAACCTTTATCTGCTGAATAACTTTAATACTTCTAAAGGACCTAAAAAGATCAGATCAGAGTGGCTCCTGTATTGTACGACACATCTAAGCAGTAAGAGACTGATTTACCATCCTCACTGGGATCATCTCGAAGACCTCCATCGTCAGTCTCCAAGCATGAGATGGCGTTGGGGGACACAGTTTTGCTCTTGAGGTTTTTGGAACACTTGGATCCCGCTGTTGGTGATCGTTTGCGCATCTGATCTCCTCTTTTCATTTTATTCTCACGTGATATTAATATTATCTGATGGCAGCGAATACGACGCTTAAACCATATCGACTGTTAAAACGTAACGTTAACTGCTAGTAGTAAATTTTATTTTATGATAAAAATGACACAATAGGTCATCTAATAACTAAGATGTTGTAATATATATTAAAAAGCAGTTTAACATTTAACTACATGCTCATTCGTAGTTTCACAAAGACTTGACAAGTTTTGTTAGCCCAGTTTCTATAGCAACCGATTAGGATACCCAGCGACCGTCACATTAATATGATTCTTTCTTAGAGAAAATGTCAAAGTGCATACAAGCCTGTTATGTTTATCTCGTGTCCCAGGTCTCATTATTTAGCTCATGCGTTTCTAAAGATTTAAACTGGGCTTTCTTTCTCCATTCTCTTGCTGTCTAATTCTCCAGCATGAACTCAAAGGATTCGCGGTGATGTTTGCATCATGTGACGCAGCTACAGTTATTTCAAAATAAGAGTCCTGTGCCTTCGCGCAGACTTCACGTAAGAACAACCAAAATATGTCCTTACAGGGTTCAGCAAAATAATACATTAACTGCATGTACATACATCACCAGTCAAAAGTTTTTGAACAGTAAGATTTTTAATGTTTGTTAAAGAATTATCTTCTTCTATTTGATCCAAAATACAGCAAAAACAGTAATATTGTGAAATATTGTAAATTGTTAAAATGTTTTTTATTTGAATGTATTTTAAAATATAATCTATTCCCGTGATCAAAGCTAAATTTTCAGCATCATTACTCCGGTCTTAAGTGTAATATTCTAATATGCTGATTTGCTGTTCAGGAAACATTTATAATAATTATTGTTATTATTACTATTTAAAAAAAATTTCAGGATTCACTTGATTAACAGAAAGATCCAAAGATCAGCATTTAATTGAAATAAAAAAAATTTGTAACATACACCTATGCCATTCAAAAGCTTGGAGTATAATTATAGTATACAAGTATATTTTTTGTTTTGGAAATTATTACTTTCATTTTGCAAGGATGCTTTAAAATGATCAAAAGTGGTGATAAAGACATTTATAGTGTTACAAAAGATTTCTATATCAGATAAATGCGGTTCTTCTGAACTTTCTATTCATCAAAGAAACCTGAAAAAACTCTACTCAGCTGTTTTCAACATAATAATAATAATAATAATACCATATTTTCAAGTCAGAATATTAGAATGATTTCTGAAGGATCATGTGACTGGAGAAATAATGGTAAAAATTCAGCATTTAAATCACACGAATAAATTACATTTTAAAATATATTCAAATAAACACAGTTATTTTAAATAGTAAAAATATTTCAAAATTTGACTGTTTTTGCTGTACTTTGGATCAGTAAATGCAGACTTCTTTAAAAAACATTAAAAATCTTACTTTTCAAAAACATTTGGCTGGTAGTGTACATAACAACACTTTCCTAAATGGCTGTTTGCCATTAAACAACGCAAAATATTTGTTTGATATGACAATCATTTTTGAGGTAAACTGAATGTAATGCTTTTTTGTTTAATGTTGTATATGTATGTGGAAAAGAATGCCAAAAATGATTACATCTTTTTTAGGTACTTTTAAAAAAATGTTTTTATTTAAACATTTGGTTTATTCCCAAAATCTCAGTTCCTTTTTTTCCCAGATTATGTTTTAATAGAATAGAAGAACAGGCACACAAATTAGTTCTTCTACTGACATGCAATTTATCACTTAATCACAGCCGTTTAATGCGAAATCAAATGCAAAATCCTCCAAATCAATGGCGTATTGTCTGCAGGCAGCGTCTGTGCAGTCCATGTCAAGTGGCCACCAGTCCACAGAAGCTTGTGAGTCTAAAGGAAACTTATACCTAAAACATCATAAAAAGAAAATCAGTTTTGAGGCTTCTGTACATAATATATCAAATGCGAAACTCTTTCACTTTATCCACTTTTTGCTTTAACACAGAAGTAAGCCTACACTGTAAAAAAACAATTTGTTGAGTCAACTTAAAATAATTTGTAACCTGGCTGCCTTAAAATTTTAAATTCAGTCAAATTAAAAAAAAGTTTATGCAACTTGAAATGTTAAATTATACTAAGTGACAACTTAGATATCTGAGTTGAATCAACTTAAAATTTTAAGGCAGCTGGGTTACTTACCCATCTGTTAAGTTTAGCAAACACAAATATCTAAGTTGTTACTTAGTACAACTTAACATTTCAAGTTGAATAAACTTATTTTAGCTGACTGAACTTAAAATTTTAAGGCAGCAGGGTAAACGTTAAAACTGTTTGCACTATAAACCAGTGTGTTCATAATTAAGATAATACACTGGCCTCCAAAAGTTTGGAAAAGCCCTAGAAAAGTGGGTTTTTGGACAATATTGGCATGAATCCTTTTTAATTTGTCATAATTTGCACTGATAAGCGACAACACAAACTACGAAAACATATTTTATTACATGTACACTACCGTTCAAAAGTTTGGGGTCAGTACATTTTTATTGTTTCTTTTTTTTTTTTTTTTTTAAGAAATTAATACTTTTATTCATCAAGGATGTATTAAGTTAATAATTAAAAGTTTATTAAAAGTTAATAATAAATAATTTACATTGTTATAAAATATTTATATTTTGAATAAACACTGTACTTTTTAAACTTGTTATTCATGAAAGAATCCTGAAAAAAAAAAAAAAAAAAAAAATCACAGGTTCCAAAAAATATTTGGCAGCACAACTGTTGATATTATCCAACATTGATCATTCTAATAATAAATCCGCATATTAGAATGATTTCTGAAGGATCATGTGACACTTAATAAAAATTCAGCTTTTCATCACAGGAATAAATTCTACTTTAAAGTATGTTAAAATAAAAAACATTATTTTATATTGTAAAAACATTTTGCAATATTACTGTTTTTTTTCTATATTTTTAATCAAATAAATGCAGCCTTGATGAGCATAAGAGACTTCTTTAAAGACTATTACAAGTCTTACTGACCCCAAACTTTTGAACGGTAGTGTATATATTGCCATTATTATGTAATCAAAATGAAAATTATTATTGCTGGTCTTTAATGATAATGTCAAGTTACTTTAATGTATTTGCACCAAAAAATGATAAGGATTTATGCTGATATTGTCCAAAACCACACTTTCCCAGGGGTGTTTCCAAACTTTTGGATATTAAAATAATATGGTAAGAAACACCAATTTGCAATATCAAGCAGCAAAACAAGCTGTTTTGTATAGCTAACAATAGCTGGATGCGAATAAGACCGGAAGCCAGACCCATAAAATTTACACCTTTACGGGAAGAAAAAGGTGGATAATCCGTCATACAAACTCACTCTACAATGCAACCAATTAAGGAATATTTGATTAATAAAAAAAAAAATATGATGTCTGTTTCTGTTGGACAAACAGGTAATCTCGACTCAAAACTTAAACCTTAGATACTACATGATGTGGCTTTTAAAAAACAAAACAAACAAGGACTTACTTATAGCCATGATTCATTTTTATCTTAATACTCTCAGCAGTCATGATCAGATAATGCTTGCCAAGTTCGAAACTTGTTGAACTGCAAGTTGCCTTCTTCACAAATTCTATCTCTGAGTGTGCTTTTATGTCGTCTGTTTGTTCTGCAGAAGAGAAATTATGAACGCTGTTAAGAAACTTGTTTATTCAAGTCTTTTTGCTTTAAACCATTCAAATAATAGGCAATTTAACTTGCTAACAAATCATATTTAATATACTCTTGCCTTTTTTGAGCAGGTCTTTAACTGTTGCTTTGTAGGTCACAAAATCTCCTCTTGTCTCAGATGATTCAATTAGCACTTTAAATGCTAAAAAAAAAAAAAAAAATACACGGTGACTGACATATACCAATGTGCACACATGATGACTGATGTTTTATGAGCACCATGAAGATCGGTATTTACCATATTTCACGCTTTCTTTGCACATATCATTTTTACGCTGTTCAGTAGTGATTGTGGGATCAATGGTGGATTTAAAGTTGCAGCATTCCGCTAATTTGGAAAAGGACATGAAAATACTGAAATTATACTAACACAGACATATTAAATTCACATTATCTAAATGATAACTAAAAGAGCAGCAGTGGTATAAATGCCATGTTAGACTGTTACAGGACAGGGTTTTTTTTGTCAGCTGTTTTTATTTGGCTTACCTGCCATACACTGACATTGGTCTCCCTCACAGAGTCGTAACAGCCTGCGGCTTTGTTTGTGGTAGAGTTTCACACACTTATTTTCTATTAGAAATCAGAGGAGAAAGCTTGTTTTATGTAGCTAAAATACGTTCAGCCAGACATAAAACAACCATTTGCAAAAACGCTATACCTGGATTACTAAATTCATAAACTTGGAATACCGAGGCTCTGGTCATGCCAGTTTCGAATTCCTCTTGAATACGGAAACCCACACAGTATAACTCTTCTGATGGTATCTGCATAATAAGTATTACATGGTAGAAATATTCTACAATACACACCATATTTTAAGCCAAAAGTTTGTTTTGCCCAGCGATGCTCACCGAATCTATCTGAAGGGTGACTTGGTCACCTGTGATTCCATAGTCGGAAATCCGAGACTCGAGTCCATTCTGGTACTGCAAAATATAGAAACAAAATGTCACTAATATTTTCTGAAACAGTGGATGGTTTTAATAAAATGTATTTGCTTTTAGACTCACCATATCTAGATCTTCCTGGACTACGCTCACACCGGTCGGCAAATCAATTTCCATCACAACGATTCCTGACTCTGTTTCAAATTCATTTTCAGGTGGCTTGTATCTGTACATACAATGGCATTATCATTTTAATGCATTTTACAAATCAGAACTTTACAGAGACACTTAAAACCTGGAGCTTCTTATCAGGAGTTTCTACAAACTTACTTTGCACAGGCCACAATCCGTGGAGACAAAAGCATAGGGTCTGCTCACAAAGAAATCAAAGTTTATTTTAAAAAGAATATCAAGTGTAAAAGTAGACAACAGTGCTGAACTTACCATCTGAATTTGGGACACTTTCATGAATGTCAATTGACATATCAAAATGGCAATTTTCATTGCTTTCTGTCATCTCATAGTACACTGTTCTCAGCTGTAAAAAAAGTTATGTTAATCAATCAATGAATATGGTTTCATGCATAGAAGTTCACTTCCAGAACATAAATTTACAGATAATGTACTCACCCCGTTGCCATCCAAGATGTTCATGTCTTTTTTTCTTCAGTCATAAAGAAATTGTTTTTTGAGGAAAACATTTAAGGAATTACCTCCATACAGTATAAAACCGTCCTACATCACTGCGGAAGTACTGACCCAGTGTTTACAAAGTGAACATGCAAAGAAGGTCAAACGCCCTATACAAAAAGGTAAAACAGTGATGTAGGAGAAAATGAGATGGGAGTTTTTCGACATACCCTAACTGTATTGACCCGGATTACACAGAGTGCGCACGCGCATTGCAGAGCTAGACAAGATGAGGTTGAGGCACTTGAGGTTAAAAAGTATATAATTTTTTTTTTTTTTAAAAAATGACTGATCGTTTTACTAGATAAGACCCTTCTTCCTCTGCTGAGATCGTTTAGAGCCCTTTGAAGTTGCACTGAAACTGCATTTTGGAAACTTGCGGGCACCACTGAAGTCCACTATATGGAGGTCATTCCTCAAAAAGCACAATTTCTTTACGACTGAAAAAAGAAAGACACGAACATCTTGGGTGACAACGGGGTGAGAACATTATCTGTAAATTGTTGTTCTGGAAGTGAACTTCTCCTTTAAAAACGATGTCACAAGCGTGGTATGATCAAAAATGAAAAAAACATTAAAAATAAAATCAATACTTAAAAATTATATGAGCAAAATTGGGCATCATAACATTATAAAGGTAAGTATGAAAATTTTCAATTTTAGATCAGAAATTAACTGAGAACTACAAAGTGGCAAAAGTAGTCTAAATGTAAATATAGATGTAAATGAGTGTGCATAAATATACAGTGCCTTGCGAAAGCATTCATACCCCTTCATTGTTTTCACATTGAATTACTTTTTTCCACATCAATCTACACTCCATACACCATAATGACAAAGCACAAAAGGGGTTTGTAACAACTTTGCAAATTTATTAGAAATAAAAAACAGAAATGATTCAACTGTGTAAGTATTCGTTCTGGGACACCTGAACTTTAGCTCAGGAACATTCATATTGCTTGTAGATATTACTACACTTCGAGTGGTGTTAACCTGTGATCAGTGGCAGGAACTGAGGGACTTGTCAGAGTAGAAGTCTCAACACAGCAAAATACAAAGATTGCCTTTCAACAGGACAATGACCCTAAGCACACAGAAAGAGTGGCTTATAGACAAGTGTGAATGTGGCCCAGGCAGAGCCTGGCGTTAAACCCAATCAAACATTTCTGGAGAAACCTGAAAATGTCTGCCAGTCCCATCCAAACTGACAGAGCTTGAGAGGTTAAGAGGTAAGGAGAAGAACGGCAGATAACTGCCAGATGCAGATGTGCAAAACTTGTTGGATCATACCCAAAAAGACTTGAGGCTGTAAAGGTGTTTTAACTAAGTACTGAGTTGAGGGTATGAATACGTATGCAATGTACTTATTTCAGTGTTTTATTTTGAATAAATTTGCAAAGTTGTTACAAATCTGTTTTGTGCATTATGGTGTATGAAGTGTAGATTAATCTGGAAAAAAGCAATTTAAAGCAGTTTAACTTAAGGCGGCAACATAACAAAACATGAAAAAATTGAAGGGGTATGAATACTTTCGCAAGGCATTGCATATCCAGTATCTGTCAATATATATAGAAATATCAACCAGCATCATACCAATATATTGTATATTCTTATGTTAAATAAAAAGCTCACTTACACTGGCAAATGACACACCAGAGCTCATTGCAGTTTTGATGATTACATCGTCATTTTTGGTCACCTTTTAAAAAGAAATATAATTTATAAATAATTAAAAATTCCTCTCTTAATTATTCAGTTAAAATTGTAAAAATGGGACATCTTACCTCTATTGGTTTATGCACAGGCTTCTCTTGAGTTAGTCTGATTCTGCTGATGTCACCTTTAGTCTTGTATTCAATGTCAACCACCATATCTAAGGTGGCTTGACTGACTAAGATGCTGTACTTGGTAAGCGCCTCCAAAGTGAGAATGCTGTCCTGAAAATGTGTGGAAAAACCGGTCAGATCTGATAAATACAAAATTAAAATCTTACAAAAATATATACATGACTTGCATTGGAGTACCTGTGTTGAATGGACTCCCCCGCCGTATCTCTGGTCTTGTGTTAACCAGTTCAGGATGGGTTTTGCATAGTTGGAATTACCTCTGACTAAAGTGTTAAGCAGGACATAAACAGTTGTTTCCACGGTCTTTGCTGTCACATCACTGGGTTTTAATAAATCCTTGTCTGATTTGGACTCGTGCCAGAAACGAACTGTGGCAGGGTTCCCTGAAAAAGTGTGATGTGGGTCATACAGTGTTAAGGGGTCGAAACTGAGCAGATTTTTTGGTCAAAAGTGTGTGGAATAGCCCAAATAAGATTTTACCCTTAACTTGAGCCTGCTTTTTGATTTTTTCATAAAGATCGACTGCAGGCATACTGTAGATGTCTGCAAGTGTCAGAGCATAAGATGCAATTGCTCTAACATATAAACTTTCTATCTTCTTTGAGTTAGAGGATATGTACTGCGCAGCACGATCTATAGCCATTTTAAAGGACTGGAGAGACAAGACAAACAAGTCTGAATGAGTGGCCTGAAGAATCTGACATTTAAGTTTGTGATTGCTTAGTTTTTTCTGGCAGTCGTACCTGTAAGTTGGCGGTTGGGACCTTCATAGCGTTTTTAATTCCAATCATGACAAAAGATGTGAGGAAAACGGTCTTTTCTGTGACACGGGCTCCGGCACCCTTAGTGAAACAAGACGATCTTCATCAAAACACTGCAAAATACAGTATTATATCATAAACGCACATTTTTCAAGTACCATGAGTTTAACTGGGTTGGTTTTCGATTTCTCAGAGAAGGAGCCATCAATGTTTTGACAATTTTTAATCAGCCAGTGGATGGTGTTGATCAGCACTTGAGAATCCAAATCAACGTATTCATCCATGTCAGCAAGAGTCTTGACTATGAGAGCCGTCACCCTAAAAAGGTTTAGCATGTGAATTGTACTGAATCACCGTGTGCACTATTATCTCTGTAGTATGTAAAAAAAAAAAGGCATGCTTCATTTCAGCTACCAGGGAGGAAAATTAAGGCACTGAGCAGTTGTTTACCAGGTGCTGGGTGATGTTTCCTTGTTCGACCACATGCTAAAAGCATGTTCATACTTCATCTTAAATGACATGATGCTGGTGATGCCTACAAAGGAACAGTGAGACATTTATTTTTGTCCTGATTTTCAGAACCAAGATACATATATTTAAGAACCAAAGTGATGTTTGGTATTAGACCGTTTTTCTAAAAAAAAATAAATAAATAAAAAAAAAATAATAATTTTTTAAATGAGTTTAAGATCAAAACAAAAACAAATATCTGCCTATCAGGCTTACAAAACCTGCTTTAAATTAAAAAAAGGATAAACAAGTTTTTATCAACCACACTGGTAGGTATTTTTCAAGCAGAAACTCACTTTATTTTGATGCATTTATTATAAAACAAAGACTTGATATCAAAGACTTAAGTCATTTTGCTTCTTAAGTAAATTTACCTTGATTTAAGAAAGTTTAGACATTTGTACTGTAAGACAAAATTACACAGCAAGAACATAATTTTTTGCAGTGTGGAAAATTAATTATTTTTAAGTATACTGATGATTAAATTCATAAGACAAGCAATTATGAAATGTAATTATTATTGGATAAATAATATTAAATTATTTTACTGTATACTGAGTATACAGAAAATGTTGATATAAAATAAATAATGAAATAAATGATTTTAAAAAACCTGATATACAGTAAATGTAAGAAAAAGGGTAACTGGTTACAATGGTTACAATAAGGTTCATTAGCTATCTTTAGTTAACATGAACTAAGAATATACAATATTTCTACAGCATTGATTAATCTTGGTGAATGTTAATTTTAATATTTACTAATGCATTATTAAAATCTAAAGTTGTGTTTTATAACATTTTGTTCATGTTAATTAATACATTAACTTCAATACAAACAAATGCTGGGTTAAATGTTTAACCCAACCCTCTGGGTAGTTTTATTTAACTGAACTATTGTTTAAAAATTTACGGAGCCCCTTAAGGGACATGGTGGTGGAAAAGAGTGAGTGAAAAAAAAAAAATCAAGGTGGGAGGAAAAAATTGTTCAGATTCTTTGCGTTCTCTCTCGCAAAACGTTGTGTTCCTCAAAAACTTTGCGTTCCCTCGCAAAACTTTTTGTGTTCCTCGCAAAACTTTGCGTTCCCTCGCAAAACCTTTGCGTTCTCTCGCAAAACCTTTGCGTTCCCTCGCAAAACTTTGCGTTCTCTCGCGAAACTTTGCGTTCTCGCAAAAACTTTGCGTTCTCTCGCAAAACCTTTGTGTTCCTCGCAAAACTTTTGCGTTCTCTCGCAAAACTTTGCGTTCCCTCGCAAAACTTTGCGTTCCCTCGCAAAACCTTTGCGTTCCCTCGCAAAACTTTGCGTTCCCTCGCAAAAACTTTGTGTTCTCTCGCAAAACTTTGTGTTCCCTCGCAAAACTTTGCGTTCCCTCGCAAAACTTTTGTGTTCTCTCGCAAAAACTTTGCGTTCCCTCGCAAAACCTTTGCGTTCTCTCGCAAAACTTTGTGTTCCCTCGCAAAACCTTTGCGTTCCCTCGCAAAACTTTGCGTTCTCTCGCAAAACTTTTTGTTCTCGCAAAACTTTCAAAAACTTTGCGTTCCTCGCAAAAACTTTGCGTTCCTCTCAAAAACTTTGCGTTCTCTCGCAAAATTTTTGCGTTCTCTCGCAAAAACTTTGCGTTCCCTCCAAAAAACTTTGCGTTCCCTCAAAAACTTTGCGTTCCCTCGCAAAAACCTTTGCGTTCTCTCTCGCAAAAACTTTGTGTTCCCTCGCAAAAACTTTGCGTTCTCTCAAAAAACTTTGCGTTCTCTCGCAAAACTTTGCGTTTCTCTCGCAAAAACTTTGCGTTCCCTCGCAAAACTTTGCGTTCTCTCAAGAAACTTTGCGTTCCCTCGCAAAACCTTTGCGTTCCCTCGCAAAACATTTGCGTTCTCGCAAAAACTTTGCGTTCAAAAAGAAACTTTGCGTTTCCTCGCAAAACTTTGCGTTCTCTCAAAAACTTTTTGTTCCCTCGCAAAACTTTTGCGTTCTCTCAAAAAACTTTGCGTTCTCTCGCAAAACTTTGCGTTCTCTCGCAAAAACTTTGCGTTCCTCGCAAAACTTTGCGTTTCTCGCAAAACATTTCCCTCTCTCAAAACTTTTTGCGTTCTCTCTCAAAACTTTGCGTTCCTCGCAAAAACTTTGCGTTCTCTCGCAAAACTTTTGTTCCCTCGCAAAACTTTGCGTTCCCTCGCAAAACTTTGCGTTTCTCTCGCAAAACTTTGCGTTCTCTCGCAAAACTTTGCGTTCCCTCGCAAAACTTTTTTTGCGTTTCCTCAAAACTTTTTGCGTTTCTCAAAAAAACTTTTGCGTTCCCTCGAGAAACTTTGCGTTCTCTCGCAAAACTTTGCGTTCTCTCGCAAAACTTTGCGTTCCCTCGCAAAAACTTTGCGTTCTCTCGCAAAACCTTTGCGTTCTCTCGCAAAACTTTGCGTTCTCTCGCAAAAACTTTGCGTTCTCTCGCAAAACTTTGCGTTCTCTCGCGAAACTTTTGCGTTCTCTCAAAAAACTTTGCGTTCTCTCGCAAAACCTTTGCGTTCCCTCGCAAAACCTTTGCGTTCTCTCGCGAAACTTTGCGTTCCCTCGCAAAACTTTGCGTTTCCTCGCAAAACTTTTTTGCGTTCCCTCAAGAAACTTTGCGTTCCCTCAAGAAACTTTGCGTTCTCTCAAGAAACTTTTGCGTTCCCTCGAGAAACTTTGCGTTCTCTCGCAAAAACTTTGCGTTTCCTCGCAAAACGTTCTCTCGCAAAAACTTTGCGTTCCTCGCAAAAACTTTGCGTTCTCTCGCAAAACTTTTTTGCGTTCGCAAAACCCTCGCAAAACTTTGCGTTCCTCAAAGCAAAACGTTTTGCGTTCGTTCTCTCAAAACTTTGCGTTCCCTCGCAAAACTTTGCGTTCCCTCGCAAAACTTTGCGTTCTCGCAAAAACTTTGCGTTTCTCTCAAAAACTTTGCGTTCTCTCAAAAACTTTGCGTTTCTCTCAAAAACTTTGCGTTCCCTCAAAAACTTTGCGTTTTCTCTCAAAAACTTTGCGTTCTCTCAAAACTTTGCGTTCTCTCAAAAACTTTGCGTTCTCTCGCAAAACTTTGCGTTCCTCAAAAAACTTTGCGTTCCTCTCGCAAAATTTTGCGTTCTCCTCAAGCAAAACTTTGCGTTCCCTCGCAAAAACTTTGCGTTCCCTCGCAAAAACTTTGCGTTTCCTCGCAAAAACTTTGCGTTCCTCAAAAAACTTTTGCGTTCTCTCAAGAAACTTTTGCGTTCTCAAAACTTTGCGTTCTCTCGCAAAAAACTTTGCGTTCCCTCCGTTTTCGTTCCTCTCTCAAAACTTTGCGTTCTCTCTCAAAAAACTTTGCGTTCCCTCGCAAAAACTTTGCGTTTCCTCAAAAAACTTTGCGTTCCTCGCAAAACTTTGCGTTCTCTCAAGAAACTTTGCGTTCCCTCGCAAAACCTTTGCGTTCCCTCAAAAAACTTTGCGTTTCGCAAAACTCGTTCTCTCAAAAAAACCTCGCAAAACGTTCTCTCGCAAAACTTTGCGTTCCCTCGCAAAAACTTTGCGTTCCTCGCAAAAACTTGCGTTTCCTCGCAAAACTTTTTGCGTTCTCAAAAAACTTTTGCGTTCCCTCGCAAAAACTTTGCGTTCCCTCGCAAAACTTTGCGTTCCCTCGCAAAAAACTTTGCGTTGCGTTTCTCTCAAAAAACTTTGCGTTCCCTCGCAAAACTTTGCGTTCTCTCGCAAAAACTTTGCGTTCTCTCGCAAAAAACTTTGCGTTCCCTCAAAAAACTTTGCGTTCCCTCGCAAAAACTTTGCGTTCTCTCAAAACTTTGCGTTCCCTCAAAAACTTTGCGTTCCCTCGCAAAACTTTGCGTTCTCTCTCAAAAACTTTGCGTTTCTCGCAAAAACTTTGCGTTCTCTCGCAAAACTTTTGCGTTCTCTCGCAAAACTTTCGTTCTCGCAAAACTTTGCGTTCTCTCTCAAAACTTTGCGTTCCCTCGCAAAACCTTTGCGTTTCCAAAAAACTTTGCGTTCTCTCGCAAAAACTTTTGCGTTCTCTCTCAAAAACTTTGCGTTCTCTCGCAAAACTTTGCGTTCCCTCAAGAAACTTTGCGTTCCCTCCCAAAACCTTTGCGTTCTCTCAAGAAACTTTGCGTTCCCTCGCAAAACATTTGCGTTTCTCTCAAAAACTTTGCGTTCTCTCGCAAAACAATTGCGTTCTCTCAAGAAACTTTGCGTTCCCTCCTAAAACATTTGCGTTCCCTCAAAAACGTTTTGCGTTCTCTCGCAAAACTTTGCGTTTCTCTCAAAAAACTTTGCGTTCCCTCGCAAAAACTTTGCGTTCTCTCGCAAAACTTTGCGTTCCCTCGCAAAACACTTTGCGTTCCCTCAAAAAACTTTGCGTTCTCTCGCAAAAACTTTGCGTTCCCTCGCAAAAACTTTGCGTTTCTCTCAAAAAACTTTGCGTTTCTCTCCAAAACTTTTTGCGTTCTCTCAAAAAACTTTTTGCGTTCCCTCAAAAACTTTGCGTTCCTCTCTAAAAACTTTTGTTCCCTCGCAAAACTTTTGCGTTCTCGCAAAACTTTGCGTTCTCTCGCAAAACTTTTGCGTTCTCTCGCAAAAACTTTGCGTTCTCTCGCAAAACCTTTGTGTTCTCTCGAAAAACTTTGCGTTCTCTCAAGAAACTTTGCGTTCCCTCGCAAAAACTTTGCGTTCTCTCAAGAAACTTTGCGTTCCCTCGCAAAACTTTGCGTTCCCTCGCAAAACTTTGCGTTCCCTCGCAAAACTTTTGCGTTCTCTCTCGCAAAAACTTTTTTTGCGTTCCCTCGCAAAAACTTTGCGTTTTCTCTCAAAAACTTTTTGCGTTCTCTCAAAAACTTTGCGTCCCTCGCAAAAACTTTGCGTTCTCTCGAGAAACTTTGCGTTCTCTCGCAAAACCTTTGCGTTCTCTCGCAAAAACTTTGCGTTCTCTCGCAAAACCTTTGTGTTCTCTCGAGAAACTTTGCGTTCCCTCGAGAAACTTTGCGTTCTCTCGCAAAAACTTTGCGTTCTCTCGCAAAACCTTTGCGTTCTCTCTCAAAAAACTTTGCGTTCTCTCGCAAAAACTTTTGTTCGTTCGTTCCCTCGCAAAAACTTTTGCGTTCTCTCGCAAAACTTTGCGTTCCCTCGCAAAACTTTTTTCTCTTAAAAATTTTTCGTTCTCGCAAAACTTTGCGTTCCCTCGCAAAAACTTTGCGTTCCCTCCTAAAACTTTGCGTTCCCTCGCAAAACTTTGCGTTCTCTCGCAAAAACTTTTGTTTCCTCGCAAAAGAAACTTTGCGTTCCTCGCAAAACCTTTGCGTTCTCTCTTTGCGTTCTCAGCAAAACTTTTGCGTTCTCTCGCAAAATTTTTGCGTTCCTCAAAATTTGCGTTTGCGTTCTCTCGCAAAACTTTGCGTTCTCTCGCAAAAACTTTGCGTTCCCTCAAAACCTTTGCGTTCCCAAAAACTTTGCGTTCTCTGCAAAACGTTTGCGTTCCTCGCAAAACCTTTGCGTTCTCTCGCAAAACCTTTGCGTTCCCTCGCGAAACTTTGCGTTCTCTCGCAAAAGATTTTAAAAAGATTTTGTTCCCTCGCAAAAAAACTTTGCGTTCTCTCGCAAAACTTTGTGTTCCCTCGCAAAACCTTTTGCGTTCCTCTTGCAAAACTTTTTCGTTCTCTCGCAAAATTTTGCGTTCTCTCGCAAAACCAGTTGAGTTCGGACAAACACTTTCTGTTAACTCGCAACAGCTTGTAGCAGTGATATAAAAAGCCAACATTTTATATTTTATTAAAAATAGGCAATTAATGATGTAATCCATTAAGCCAGTGGTTCTCAAACGTTCTACAGGGGCGTACGCCCTACAGCATTTAACATTCTTCTGAGTACCCCCATCGCAGTCACCTTTTCCGCTACAATATTTGCCCCCTTAAATTGATTTACATGTGCATTTTTTACTGTTAGAGAGGTTAGAAGTTTTTCTAGCCTTATGAACTGTATGTCATGCATATCATATTCTTAACATTTCATTAAGTATATAATAAATAAAGCAATAAATAATGGAAAAACGAAGAGATACTTGTAGATTCAAACTAAATCGCCAGTAGGTGGCGGCATGTCACTGTCTTAGTGAGCAAGGAGTCGCGTCATTCATTCATTCATTCATTCAATAACTAAGCAAATGACGGACTCTCCGAATGGTTCAAAGCTGCAGATTAATTCAGCAACGAAACACCGCTGTTGCCTGGAGACACGCCAGTTCTGTTGCGGATTTCGCTGGAACTATTATTATTTCGTTAAATATAACAAACATCATGTGTTTAAAATGTAGGCTACATTTAAAATGTCACTTAATATTACCCTTTTTGTTGAACTGCTATATAAAATTAATGTTGCATTTGCAGTCGTTTGGATATTGTATTTTCGTATTTTAAACATGAAAAACAATAACTCGCACAGGGTATTTTTCTGTATGAAGAGAGTTTTTATAGTTCAGCTATTTGATCTCGCCGGCGCCTCGCAGCCTGTTCATTATTAAAATAATACACAGAATCACCCAAACAGATACAAAGTTACACTAGTCAATTTAAATAGTCTGTATTAGTCTGTGCCCTGGTGAAAAAACAGCATATGCTGGTAGGTACGTTTTGATGCTGGGATGCTGGTTAGGTAGATTTTGATGCTGGTTTAAGCTGGTCCTTTGTTGGTTTATGCTGGTCCTTAGCTGGTTTATGCTGGTCCTTTGCTGGTTCATGCTGGTCCTTGACCAGCAACATGACCAGCAAAAACCAGCATCAAAACATACCTACCAGCATATGCTGGTTTTTTCACCAGGGTGCCGTACAGCGTGAGCACCGGTCCAATCCACTGCGGCACATTTTTGTTCACTATGATTTTTTCATGTCGATATTGGAACGTACAAAGCCCGGTTAATTTAATGGTTTAGCTGCAAATACATTGCGAATATGGAAACATTTGGATTTGTGCTGAAGGAGAGCGATACGTGAGCCCATACTTTCAGTTTCGCTTTAAATTATTTCTTTTACTTTATTTATAGCTAAATAAGCTTATACCTATTATTATATACTACATTATATTATATTTATTCATTAAAAATGAATAAGTTATAGTTTTTTGGTTTTGGTTTTTGGTCTGTTCTGAATACGGTTAAATTTAAAGGATTTGCTGTGGAGTGCGGGGAACTAAAATAGCCTAGGCTATGTGTGTTTATAATGCTGGTAATATAACACGCTGTAGGCCTGCTGGTAGTATTATTTCTGAATAAAATGGGACTAATAGGCTACGTGACTTATTTGTTTTATTTTTCCTTTCAAAAACTTAATTTTATTTATTTTTTTAAACAAGCAGCAAACAAATTAACCATGCTACTATACTTAAACCATTGTAACTACAAATACCATCTTAATTCGTCCATTAGCTTCCCTTAAGCGTTTTCTGTATCCTAAAGGTTTTCTGTGGGGAGAAAAGACATTAGCAAGTTGCATTTATGACTGCTTTATTGAGAGTAATGCTAAGGGTATTAATATTAAAATTTTTATTAGTATGAATAGCATTTATTAATACCGAATTGGGCCTCCGCTGTCACTGTTTTAGTACATTAATCCACATTAAGCGTTTTAGAATGTTCCAAAATCGTGCCTTAAACTATAAGCAATTAAAGGACTGTATTTCTATAATAGGCCAGTATAAAACTCTTATGAACCGCTCCGTTGTGAACACACTGAGCTGAGTAAACAGGAAGTGTTTGTCCAAACTTAGCCGGTTTTGCGAGAGAACGCAAAGTTTCTCGAGGGAACGCGAATGTTTTGCGAGAGAACGCAAAAAAATATGAAAAATATTTTTCCTCCCACCCTGAATTTTTTTTCACCACCATGCCCCTTAAGGGGCTCCGTAAAAAATTACTAAATGAACCCAAAATAGGCTGTAAATTAAAAATTCAAACACATAATTACTAGAGGCATCAGCACTGAATCAAAAGGTGAACAATTATTAATAAGCAATTAAAAAAAGTCTATTATTTAATTATTATTTATTCAAATTATTAATAAATTATAATTTATTGAACGTTAATAAATGTTAATTTCCAACCTTTTGGATTTATTTTAAGAAACAAATACAGTCATTTTTAAGCAATAATTGAGTTAAATAAAACTACTCAAAAGGTTGGGTTAAACATTTAACCTAACCGCTGGGTTTGTCCATATTTCACCCTGAGCTGGGTTGTTTTTAACCCAGCATTTTTTAGAGTGTAACATTAACTAATGGAACCTATTGTAAAGTGTTACCAAAAAATCTTCAATGATTCTATAATTCAATTCTTCTAACAAATATCTCACCAGCTTGCATCTTCCTCTTTAATTCTCTTTCACTCGCAGCAGCCTCTTTCCCCAGAATGTTCCATTTCTCTGCTTTGTCTAGGTAGTGGTAGACATAGTAGACTGGCAGAAGACCCATGAGCTCCACCTCTGCACTTCCCCGTGGCAGGTTAGTCAGCTGTTTTAAACCTTCTGGGTTATTTAATATTGACAAAAGCTCTCCCAGTACTTCACCTAAACATGAAGAAGAGGTTACAGGGCTTTTGGAACTTCCACTACAGTCATTTTAAATCTACACTGTTTATAAAAGTAACGTTATTGCACAATATCTGATATACAGTGCCTTGCGAAAGTATTCACACCCCTATATTGTATTTCACGTTTTGTTGTGTTGCAGCCAAATGTTAAACTTTAAATTACTTTTTTCCACATCAGTCTATACTCCATACACTATAATGACAAAACACAATACAGGTTTGTAACATCTTTGCAAATTTATTAGAAATAAAAAACTGAAATGATTCTATTGCATAAGTATTCATTCCCTTTTCTGGGACATCTAAAATTTAGCTCAGGAGCACTCATATCACTTGTAGATGTTACACACCTCTCAGAAAAGGTCTAACAGCTGAAAACGCATATCAGAGAAAAAAAACAAGTCTTGAGGTCAAAATAACTGCATGTAGAGCTAAGAGACAGGCTTGCATCAAAGCACAGATCTGGGGAAGAGTTCAGAAAAAAAATCTGCATTGAAGGTGCACAGAAGCATGTAACCTCTGTTATCCATAATGGAAAACGCTTGGAACAACTAGAACTTTTCCTAGAGCTGGCCTCTTGGCCAAATTGAGCAACTAATGGAGAAGGGCCTTGGTTATACTGGTGACCTAAGAAGCTAATGGACACTCTAGTTGAGCTCCATGATCATATATGCAGATTGAAGAAACTTACGGAAGGACAAACATCACTGGAACGCTCCACAAATCCGGTCTTTATGTGGCCAAACTCAATTCTCTCCTCAGCGAAGACACATGAAACCAACTTGGAATTTGCAAAAAAAGCACGTAAAGGACCCTCAGACTATGAGAAACGAGATTCTCTGGTCTGATGAACCTCAGTTCCAAGCATCATGTTTGAAGGAAACCAGGCACTGCTCATCACCTCCAGAGTGAAGTGTGCTGGTAACAGCCTCATGCGGCAGGGACTGAGGGACTCGTCAGAATAGAAGGAAAGCTCAGTGCATCAAAATACAGGGATAGCCTTAATGAAAACCCAGTCCAGAGCATTCAGAACCTCAGACTGGACGGAAGGTTCACCTTTCAACAGGACAATGACCCTAAGCACACAGCAAGAGTGACTTATAGACAACTTTGTGAATGTCCTTGACTGGCTCAGCCAGAGCAACCAAATATTTCTGGAGAAACCTGAAATGTCTGCCAACCCCTGTCCAAGCTGAAAGACTTTGAGAGGTGAAGAGGTAAGGTGAAGAATGGCAGAAAATTGCCAAATGCAGATGTGCAAAGCTTGTTGCATCATACTCAAAAACACTTGAGGCTGCAACTAAATACTGAGTTAAGGGTATGAATACTTATGCAATGTACTTATTTCAGTGTTTTTTTTTATTTTTAATAAGTTTGCAAAGTTGTCACAAATCTCTTTTTTTGCTTTGTCATTATAGTGTATGGAATGTAGATTAATCTGGAAAAATTTAAAGCAGTTTAACTTAAGGTGGTAACATAACAAAAGATGAAAAAATTGAAGGGGTATGAATACTTTTGCAAGGCATTGCATATCCAGTATAGATTGATGTGGGGAAAAAAGTAATTTAAAGCAGTTTAACATAAGGCTGCAACATAACAAAACGTGAAAAAAATGAGGGGGTATGAATAATTTCGCAAGAATCATTTCGCAAGGCACTGTACAAGTGTATATCATCTAAAAGTGTAATTTAGCATCTGCACAAATATGCTCAAGCTTCACAGGATTCATACCATTGACTGTCAGAATACGATCCACAGGTGACTTGGGCACAATGTTTGTGGGAATTACATTTTTAAACTCAAGCTTCCGCATGGATGTGCCTAAGAAAGGGGAAAAAAATGGTGTGAAACTCCATCAGGATATGACCAGAGAGCATGCTGTTAGTTTTCAGTTGTCCTTACCAAAGACTCCATTTGGATCTATTCTTCCACCACTTTGTATTTCCTTTCTAATTCCCTCCGGCTGTGAATATCAGAACATTAGGCAGTCAGATTATAGTCTCAGGAATTCTAAACTGATGAGTGGTTTGGGTTACAATAAACATCATTTTAAAACAGAAGTATCATGACAAATCATATACTGTACTCCTCTGAAACAACAAGCTTGAATTCAGCTTGAATTCAAGACTCTGAACTCAAAACCTATTCCTACATTAGTTTTCAGAGTGAGAAATTTTGTTTGTGTATGATCAGTTCAAAGGTTTGTTATAAAAAAACACTTATAAAACTAAAGTCCTCTAGCACTGATTGTGTATTGCCTCTTACCACCACTTTCAATTTCTTGACCACACTCTCAGTGCCCCATTTAGTTGTTAAAGTGAAAGTGAGCGTATGAGTGCCCGCTTCCAAGGCCATGATGTAGAACTTGACCAAGGCCACTGAACGACCTTTAATATCCCCCTTGTTTTCATGTGGCTTTCCATGTTTCCCCTGTTGAGCTCCACGAAACACACACACTCCCTCTGTTGCCATCAGGGTCACACTGAACTATGTGTGAGATGAAGGAGTATGCAGAGAGAATGATAACTGTCACTAGATCATGTGGTAGTCACATAAATAAACAGATACATATATTGCATACTTTGCAGGTCAGTATAATTTGTATTGTTTTTAAAGGAAGCTATTTCTATTATGCTCACCAAGCCTGCATTTATTTGATCAAAATTAGAATAAAAACAGTAATATTGCAAAATATGACTGCAGCTTAAAATAACTGTTTTCTGTTTTAATATCTTTTCAAATGTAATTTATTCCTGTGAAGGCAAAGCTGAATTTTCAGCATCATCACTCCAGACTTTTACATGATCGTTCAGAAATCATTCTAATATGCTAATTTGCTGCTCAAGAAACAATGCTGAAAATAGTAGTGCTGCTTAATATTTTTGTGGAAACTGAGATACATTGTTTCAGGATCTTTGATACATAGAAAGTTCAAAAGAACAGCATTTATTTGAAATAGTAAAAGTTTTGTAACAATGTAAGAGTCTTTATTGTCCCCAATTTAATGCATCCTTTTTAAATAAATTATAGATTTTTTACTGACCCCAAACTTTGAATGGTCCTCCTAAATAATAAGAACTGGACGTCTTACCTTACTGCTTGAAAAATACTGATTGTAGACTGAACCGCTGAGCTCAATCTGCTCTCCACGAACCATAGAATAAGGCAAGGGCACGTTCACACTAACGTCCTGGGACACCTGAATCTCTTCCTCTGACACACAGATCCCTGACCAAAGGAACAGAAGAATCTGTCATTTTAATCCAAAACACCTTAAACAAAGGTCTGCGTGCACAATACATTACATATTTTTTTTTAAAAGCGTTGTAATTAATGCTGTCTTTGTGAAGCTTATAAAGTGCCCTCCACTAATATTGGCACCCTTGGTAAATATGAGCAAAGGTGGCTGTGAAAATAAATCTGCATTGTTTATCCTTTTAATCTTTCATTAAAATTCACAAAATTTTAACCTATCATTGAAGTAAAACAACGGAAAGCAGGGGGAAAATCTCATTATAAAATAAATGTTTTTCTCTAGTTCATGTTGACCACAATTACTGGCACCAAATTACTGCAACGTCTTTTATTCAAGATAACAGATCTGAGTTTTCTCTTTTAATGCCTGAAGAGTTTGGAGAACACCTGACAAGAGATCAGAAACCCTTCCTTCATACAGAAACTCTTGAGATCCTTCAGTTTCTCAGCTCCATGCTGGTGCTTCTTCTCTTCAGTTCACCTCACGCATTTTCTATAGGGTTCAGGTCAGGCAACTGGGACGGCCATGGCAGAAGCTTCATTTTATGCTCAGTGACACATTTTGTGTTGATTTGATGTTTGATTTGGATCACTGTCCTGATGGAAGATCCAACCACAGCTCATTATAGAACTTCTAACAGATGCAGTCAGATTTAGATTTTTTATCTGTTGGTATTTGCTAGAATACATGATGCCATGTATCTGAACAAGATGTCCAGGACCTCTGATAGGAAAATAAGCCCACGACATTAAAGATCCAGCAGTATATTTAACCGTGGGCATGGGGTACTTTTTGTATCCAACCCATCTGGTGGGTTTGCTGCCAGAAAGCTCTTTTTTTTAGTTTCATCTGACCACAGAAGGCAGTCCCGTTTGAAATTCCAGTCGTGTTTGACAACTGAATATGCTGGAGTTTGTTTTTGGATGAGCAAGGAGGATTTTTCTTAAAACCCTCCTGAACAACATGTGGTGATGTAGAGGTTGTTTGAATTTATTTTTTCAGTCTTTTGACCCCAAGACTCAATTAATCTCTGCAATTCTCCTGCTGTGATACTTGGAGAGTCTTTGGACACTTAAACTCACGATGCATTAGGACGATATAGACACACTTCCTTTTCCAGGCAGATTTGTAACATCTTTAGTTGATTGAAATTCTTAATTATTGTCCTAATGATGGAAATTGGGATTTTCAATGCTTTAGCTCTTTTCTTACAGCCACTTTATATTTTGTGAAGCTCAACAATCTTGTTCTGCACATCAGAACTATATTATTTGGTTTTATTCCTTGTGATGGATATTTAAGGGAATTTGGCCTTTGTGCTCCTCATGTTTATAATCCTGTGAAACAGGAAGTCATGGCTGGACAATATCATACTCCTAGTCATTCTAGTGTGCTAAATAAATGCAAATATGAATGGGAATATACTTCAGAGATATTTTACTCATTATAATTTCTAAGGATGTCAATAATTGTGGCCACCATGCATTGGACAAAAAAACAAAGTTTTACTTCAATGAAAGGTTAGCATTTTGTGAATTTTTTGAATGTAAGATCAAAAAGATAAACAAAGCAGATTTATTTTCATAGCCGTCTTTGCTCATATTTACCAAGGGTGCCAATATTAGTGGAGGGCACTGTACATATGGTTGGAATTTTACATTTAAACACTATTTTGTTTAAACTACCAGTACTAAATTACTATTAGTATAACTAAACTCTTATTTTGTCTACAGTTGCAATCAAAAATATTCAACCCCCTTGACCTGCAAGACATTTTGATCCAGAGAACAAAATTTTGTGAAAACAATTCAACAAAGGCATTGGTACACTATTGGAGAAAGTTTAGTAATACACATTTAAGTAAAATCAACCAAATTGTAAAAACAAACAAATTGGCCCTAAACTTATTAATTCAAAATTATTCAAGCCCCAAAATTTGGTGCAGAATATTTTATTCTTTAAAATCAGCGATAAACGCTGCTTGGAAGTGCTTAGAAGCTTCTGTCATCTCTCTACTGCATTCTTGGCCCATTCCTCGCCTGAAAAAGCTTTCAGATCACTGATAATCTTTGGTTTTCACTTTGCCACTGTTTTCTTCAGATTCAACCAAATATTTTCACCGAGAACTGAATCTGGAGACTAAACAGGCCACTGAAGAACATTCTATGACTGATCCCTGAACCAAGCGTAAGTAGATTTTGATGTATACTTTGGGATGATTGTCCTGCAGGAAAGTCCATTGATCATTAGCTTCAGTCTTTGCACAAAAGGCATCACAAATGTGCTAAAATTGCCGATACTTCCAAGAATCCATGATGTCCACTTCTTGGAACAGTAAAACACCCTCATAACAGGACTGGTCCACCTCAATGTTTGATGATGGTGTTCTTCTGCTCAAAAGTTTAACCTTTTTTTGCATCAGACGCACAGCTGTTCCATGGGTCCAAAAAGTTCCAGATTGGTCACAGCACGCAATAAAGCAAGTTAATTTTTAAAAGTAACGCATTACAATATTGCATTACACCCTAAAAAAGTAACTAATTACGTTTATTAGTTACTTTGTATGGAAAGTAATGCGTTACGTTACTTTTGCGTTACTTTTTCTCATCTGGCCTCTGTAGTTACTTCCGATTTCTCTCAGCATGGGGACAGGAGACTTGTCAGTCAATAAATGTGAAAGAAAGTAACTGCCGTTGCTTAATCGGAAAAGTAACTCAGATATTTTCTTGTAAATTAAAAAGTAATGTGTTACTTTACAAATTACTTGAAAAAAGTAATCTGATTACGTAACTCATGCTACTTGTAATGTGTTACCCCCAACACTGGATACAACACATTTTAAGATAAGAAATAAGGCTGCCAGCTGTGTTTCTAGGAACTTTTGATGTCTTGGAAATCATCATATAGCCTTAGACTTTCTAAAGTAATAAAATTATCGCTTCTTTATAACTTTTGTGAGAGCTCCGTTGACTTTGTCATATTAGCTACTCTAACTTCAGCACATGCATGGGCTAAATGTATGTATGTGTAACAGCTCAAGCTAATTCTGTTTTCTAATAGAGTATCTAAAGGTTTGATTGTGTTTTAAGACAATTTTGTTCTCACCATACAAATAAGTGACTAAAAAACAGCATTGTTGAATAGGGGTTTAATAATTATGACATAGCTGTGTTTTTAAAAAATGCTAGAACTCAAAAATATTACATTATGTATTGACATTATCAGTTTTAATATCTGCCAGTAATCAGTTATAGATGCAAAGTCCTGGATCTTCAGAAAAGCTTGTATTTGTAAAGTACTGCAGTCTCTGGGGGGGTTGAATAATTTCAGTTGCAACTGTACTTATGTGGCATGTGAGCTGCATCCTGTTATCAATTTTGTTTAAAGGATCTTAACTTTTGTCAATCCAGTTGAATAATGAGAGTTAAACAAAAAAAAAAAAAAAAAAAAAAAAATTAATTTAATTTAATTTAATTTAATTGTAATTACTTTCGGTTTTCTAATCACACATTAAATTCTGGCATACTGTACTATAAAGATACTGACTATATAGCCTTAAGGGACAGTAAATAAAAATTCTATCATCGTTTATGCACTCTCACGTCATTCCAAACCTGAAGACTTTCTTTCTTCAGTAGAACACAAAAGAAGCTATTTTGAAGAATGTTGATAACCAGAACTAAATAGTTTTGGTTCTGTTTAACTCATATTAAAATAAGAAATTTCTTCTTTTATGCTCCACTGAACTATCCCTTTAGATGGACTATCCCTTTGCAGGTTAAATGTGCTGCTGTAATTTGTATTTAATTAATAGATAATTCACATAATAAGTACATCAGTCACATATTAACATTCACCCTATCTGATAGCAATTTAGATGCATATAATTCCTTTTTCAGCCACCAGGTGATGCTGAAACAAATACTTTTGATCCAGCTTGGTCACTTACCCTCACTGAATACCCCAACTGCTTTCAGTTCCCATGTGGTCAGTGAGTCTGGAAGAGTTTTGGTAATTCTTACTGACCCAGCCCTTAAACAGATTAAAATGAAAGGTATAATTGTATAATTTAACAAAAACAGTCTTCAGAGAGTCATTTTATGTTATTGTTTCTGTAAATTTTTTAAATCTGTGAAATAAGGCAATAAATTGTGTATTTTGTAAAGAATGTTTTTTTCATAATTCTCTAAAGGTTATCAGTTAAACAAAAGGGATTATGGTTCAGAAAGTTTTCTTACATGCTGGGGTGTTCCTCCCATAACCAGCTCTCAGGGAAGTAGCTCCTAATCTGAGATGGCATCCCATCCAGCAGAAAGTCAATTGCTGCATTGGAAGCATATAATGGAGAACTTTAGATGCAGCCTTTATATGAGTTTAGTCATCTAAGTTACTTAGAAGTTCATTACGATAATGGATGAATATGTAAGAAACACCCATACCTGCGCGACTTAGAATGATTTTATCCACATTCTTTTTACGGAGATTCATAGCAAAGACACAGCATTCATGGAAAGCAGTCTTACACCGTCTCTTCTGCTCCGCAGTTAACCCTCTACAGGTGGTTTTTCAGAAAGATGATATGTCTTTTAAAATGATACGTGATTTGTTATACATGAAATGAATTACAGTAGCAGTAGTATCTAATTATAGGCTCCAAAACAAAGTTGCATAGTAAGATATATATCTATATCTATATATGAGTTTATTTGCAAAACCAGATTAAAATAAAATAGATAATAGATAAATAGATAAAAAAAAATTAAAAATCATGTTTTTTTTTACTGTTATCATGTCTTTATTGTGTTTTATTTTGTTAGTTAGCTGTATTTTTTTAGTGTTTTTTTTAGTTTAATCAAAGTAACCCAACTGCAGTTTGAGTGTAGTTATATATAGTTATATAACCGTAGTTATGTATATATATAAAATAATGATGTTTATTACCTTATAACGTTAATTCTATTTATTATGAGCAATATGTATTGTGTGTTTACGTAACTACAAAACAAACAGCAGTAATGCCTACAATGAAAATCTTTTAGAAATATATAATATTCAACAACAACCAAAAAAAAGATTTCAAAAAAAATATTTCATGTACAGTACAAGTAAAATTAAGAGGACTTAGTAATTCTTTACGCAGGAAGAGGCAATCTCTCTGAACGATGTGCACAGGTTTCAAGAATCGGGCTACTCGCTGTCCCAGATAAGCAGCAATTCTTGAATGCCCTATAAGTTCTGGCTGTAGAACAAACATATGGGCATAAAAATATTCTGATGATGTTGCTATAATAAAAAAAAGGTTATTACAACATACTGTGACTGTTTTCTATTGAAGCTCATTTCTGCCACTGAATATTAAAAAAAGGTAATTGTGACTTCTTCTTTCACAATTATGACTTCTTTTTGTGGAATTGCGAGTTATAAACCTGCAATTCTGAAAGATGAAGTCTGAATTGTGAGATATAAACTCATTTTTTTTCATAACTGTGAGTTTATATCTCGCAATTGTGACTTTATAACATGCAGTTTTGAGTTATCAAGTCAGAATTGTGCTGTCTTGCATTTCTGACTTTTAACATTTTATACATATTTCCCCTCAAAATTGAACTTTATAACTCACAATTGCAAGTTTCTATCATACAATTCTGACTTTTCTGAATTTTTTCTGCCAGTTCTGACATTTTTAAAATTGTGAGATATAAACTCACAATTGCAAGTTATAAAGTTCAGTTTTGAGGGGAAATATGTATAAAATGTTAAAACATTAAAAAATATTATGATATTTATCTCACAATTCGGACTATTTTCCTCAGAATTGCATAATACAAACTCGCAATTCTGAGAAAAAAAGTCCAAATATCAGTCTTTTCTCCACCTCAAAATTGGACTTTATAACTCGCAATTGCGAGTTTATACCTCAGAGCTCTAAAAAAGTCAGAATTGCGAGAAAAAAGGTCAGATTTATGAGATATAAACTCAACTGTGAGAAAAAGTCTGAATTGCATGATACAAATCTTGCATTTGCAAGAAAAAATGTATTTATTTCTTGCAACTGTGTTCATATCACGCAATTCTGAGAGAAAAAGTTGGAATTGTGACTGTCTCGCAATTCTGACTATAACTCGCAATTCTAAATTTTTTTCACAATTGTTATAAAGTTATAAAGTCCAATTTGGAGGGGAAAAATTTATAAAATGTTAAAAAAACAGAAAAATGTTATTGTGACTTTTTATTTCACAGTTTATATCTCACAATTGTGACTTTATAACACACAATTTATCAAGTTATTAAGGCAGAATTGTGATAATGTTTTGTATTTCTGATTTTTGCATATCATTTTTCTGACAATTGCAAGTTTATATCACGTAGTTCTGACATTTTTTTTTTTTTTTTTGCCAATTCTGACATTTTTAGAATTGTGAGATATAAGCTCGTAATTACAAGTTATAAAGTTCAATTTTGAGGGGAAAAATGTGATAAAATTCAAATATAAAACATTTTATGATTTTTTATCTCACAAATCAGACTTTTTTCCTCAGAATTGCATGATATAAACACAATTTTGAGAACATATCAGTCTTTTTTTCTACCTCAAAACCGGACTTTATAACTCGCAGTTGTGAGTTTATACCTCAGAATTCTAAAAAAAAAAAGTCAGAATTGTGAGAAAAAAAGTCAGGTTTATGAGATATAAGCTCACAACTGTCAGAAAAAAGTCTGAATTGCATGATACAAATCTTGCATTTGCAAGGAAAAATGCATTTATTTCTTGCAACTGTGTTTATATCACGTAATTCTGAGAAAAAAAGTCGGAAAAGTCTTGCAATTCTGACTATAACTCGCAATTCTGCATTTTTTTCACAACTGTGAGATACAAACTCACAATTGTGAGTTATAAAGTCCAGTTTTGAGGGGAAAAATGTATTACACAAAAAAAATGTTATTATGACTTTTTATTTCACAATCCTGACTTTTTTCCTCATAATTGTGTTCATATCTCGCAATTGTGACTTTATAACATCCAATTTATCAAGTTATCAAGTCAGAATTGTGATAATGTCTTGCATTTCTGACTTTCGCAAGTCATTTTTCTGACAGTTGACTTTTTTTGCCAGTTCTGACATTTTTAGAATTGTGAGATATAAACTCATAACTGCGAGTTATATAGTCCAGTTTTGAGGTGGAAAAAAGACTGATATTCTCTCAGAATTGACCTTTTATCTCATAATTCTGACTTTTTCCTCAGAATTGCATGATATAAACATGCAGTTTTGAGAAAAAAAAGTCAGAAATGTGAAAAAAAGTCAATTCTGAGAGCATATCAGTCTTTTTTTCACCTCAAAACTGGACTTTATAACTCGCAGTTGTGAGTTTATATCTCAGAATTCTGAAAAAAGTCAGAATTGCGAGATATAAACTTGAAACTGCAAGAAACAGGCTTCCGTATTTTTGCAGACATGAAATGCTTGCAAACAAACCCCTTTGTTCAAACTGTTGTTTCAAATTGTCAGTTGAACGCTTCGGCCTAACCAAGTCAGTGCAAGTCCCTCCTACAAAAAAAAAGAGCATATTTTTGCCACTGTTTCAGAAAATCTAGTGAGATGTTTTAATGTTACAAATCACTCTGAGCATGTACCTGCACTAGAGAATCTGGCATTTGCATTGGTGATGAACATAAGGCCGACACGGTCAAACACATCAGCATTATTTTTGCCTCCTCCTCTTCCACAACCCAAGTCACTTCGCTCAACATGTTGCAGCACCTGTGACAATGAGAAATCCACATGATGTTATTGTAATTTCCCCAAAATACATATAATGTTGGACTTTATACAACTACTTTTTGAACAAATCCTCTATTTTACCTTTTTGAGAGGGTCCTTGTCGTTAGATTTTAGGTTGTACAGGGCAGTATCTACAACAGAAAAAGCCACCAGTGACTCTTCTCTGCTTGAAGTTGACACTCTTAATTCGAGTTTGTCTTTGGGTTTGTAGACTTTCTGTGAGTTGGGAGTTGATATCGCCACCTGAAATATATTTATATGAGTCATGATTTCACAATGCATCAATAACATGATACACATAACAATTACTGACGGCAGAGAAAAAGCCATTACATTTAAATTGTTAAGACATTTGGCCTTCACATCAATCCATGTGGAGTCTGCCACCAGCTCTGCTTTTTCCTCCCCATGCAGGACGTAGTACACCACTAGCCGAGCAGATGGCACCATGTCAGGGGTGATCTTAATGTTGAGGTTCTGATTCTTCCCACCGCCCCACTTAACTGTTTTGAACTGCACAACTTTTCCTCTGGAAATGATCTGAGAAAAAAAAGGTCATAATAGATGATTCACTGGAACAAATAAAGATGAATTCAGTGCAGCCCAATTAAACATATAGGGCATTCAGATGGACAGTGTTATAGCAGATGTGGATTCAAATGTTTGGAATTAATACAATTTTTATTATTATTATTTTAAATAAATTATTACTTATATTAGAAGTCCACTTCCAGAATAAAAATTTACAGATAATTTACTCACCCCCTTGTCATCCAAAATGTTTGTGTCTTTCTTTCTTCAGTCGATAAAAAAAGTTGTGTTTCTCGAGGAAAAAAAATTTAGGAATTATCTCCATATAATAGACTTCAGTGGTGCCCCCAAGTTTAAATGCAGCTTCAAATGGCTCTAAACGATCCCAGCTGAGGAAGAAGGGTCTTACGTAGCAAAATGATCAGTCATTTTCTGAACAAATTGACAATTTATATACTTTTTAACCTTTAACGCTCATCTTGTCTAAGTCTGCATGAACTCTGTTTTTTTTCTGGTTCAATACGTTCAAGACAATTACGGTTTGTTAAAAAACTCCTGTCTCGTTTTCTTCCCCAACTTCAAAATTGTCCCACATTGCTGCAGAAGTACCAACCCAGTGTTTACAAAGTGAACATACAAAGAAGATCAAAAGCCCTTTACAATAAATGGTAAAACAGCGATGTAAGATGATTTTGACGTTGAAGAAGAAAACGAGATGGGAGTTTTCCAGCATACAAACTGTATTGACCTGGATTGCACAGACTACGCATGCGCATCACAGAGAATAGACAAGACGAGCATTTGAGGTTAAAAAGTATCTAAATTGTCAATTTGTTTAGAAAATGACAGACCGTTTCGCTAGATAAGACCCTTCTTCCTCGGCTGGGATCATTTAGAGCCATTTGAAGCTGCATTTAAACTACATTTTGGAAATTCAAACTTGGGGGCACCATTGAACCACTATATGGAGAAAATAATGTTTTCCTCAAGAAATAGTCAATTTCTTATTGACTAAAGAAAGACATGAACATCTTGGATGACAATGGGGTGAGTAAATTATCTGTAAATTTTTGTTCCGGAAGTGGACTTCTCCTGTAAACTGATAAAAAGTAACAGTAAAAACATTTATAATGTTAGAGAAAATTTAAATAAATGCTGTTCTTTTAAACTTTCCACTCATTGAAGATTCCTGAAAAAATGTATCATGGCTTCCACAAAAGTTTTAAGCAGCACAACTGTTTTTATCATTGATAATAATAAAAAATATTTCTGGAGCAGCAAATTAGCATATTACAATGATTAAAAAATCCTACCAACCCTAAACTTTTAAAGAGTAGTGGGTTTGAAAAACATTACCACTTTAAAGACAAATGACAATCATGACAAAAAATCTGTTTAAAAATCTTTTGTTTTAGAGAAATATATAATGCGAGCCTCAAAATGATAGCTAAAATATGTTGTCACTTAAAGGAGAAGTTCACTTCCAGAACAAAAATTTACAGATAATTTAGTCACCCCCTTGTCATCCAAGATGTTCATGTCTTTCTTTCTTCAGTCGATAAGAAATTATGTTTCTTGAGGAAAAAAATTCTGGAATAATCTTCACATAATGGACTTCAATGGTGCCCCCAAGTTTGAACTTCCAAAATGCAGATTAAATGCAGATTCAAAGGGACTGGGATCGTTTAAAGCCATTTGAAGCTACACTGAAACTGCATTTTGGAAGTTCAAATTTGGAGGCACCATTGAAGTCAAGTTGACTATACGGAGAACATTCCTGAAATGCTTTCCTCAAGAAACATAATTTCTTATCGACTGAAAAAAGAAAGACATGAACATCTTGGATGACAAGGGGGTAAGTAAATTATCTGTAAATTTTTGTTCTGGAAGTGAACTTCTCCTTTAAGAGCTTAATAACTAAAAAGCTAAACTAAATAACTCAAAATCTGTACTAACTATATAATATCATTCTGATGGTTCCTCTTTTGTAAGCCGATTTGGATGAAAGCCTCTGCAAAATGCATACATGTAAACATATTTTACCTGGTAGCTGAAGGTCTTCAGAGAAAGATAGTCACGAAAATCAAAGTAAACGTTGATGTAAATGTACTGTCCAACTTCAAATGCTGAGGATTCAGGTAAATCAAGGTACAGGTAGCGATGGTTGACAGACACATATGATTCAGCTTTTAGTTTGAGTGGAGCCTGACTCCAAAAAGGATCTTCTGTCTCAAACTGAAATGAGTACAATATAAATGATCAGTTAGCATACATATCATATTATTTTGCTTGATAAAAAAATAACCTGATTAAATTATTATCTCTATATTTTTACCTACTCTTGTTTACCATTAGAAAAAAAATAGGCTTCAGTTTTACTCACAGTAAATTCAGCTTTTTTTACATTCGCAGGTATATTACAGGTGAAGTAAGCAATTCCATCCTTCCGACTTGTCGATGTCAATGTATCCTGGTGCCCTAGGAATTTAAGAGTGTCTTGTCCATTGTCAGTTGTGGTTACTGTTGCACTCGTCTTGACTGAAACACGTGGAGCTGGTTTACCCAAAGGATCCTTCACCATGACCTGTGTCCAAAATGTCACCAAAATGTTTGAATGGATGAAACATTTACGTATAAGGGCCCTTCTACAGAATTGGTGCAAACTACTGTCCCACAACCAAAAAAACACATTTAAAAAGCATTTAAGTACTCAAATCTTAGATGTTTACTAAGATCCTTTTATTATCTATTGAAACCCACAACAATATTTAAAATACCAGTAGGCTTAATATATACAGTCATGTGAAAAAGTTAGGACACCCTATTGAATTCCATGGTTTTCCGTATCAGGACATCATTAAAATCAGGACATCATATCTCCTCGTTAGTATAGTGTAGTATAGTATATTTTTCCTAAAAAAAAGGGTCCTTGGCTGGTCTTAAAATTTCAAAAATAAAACCTCAGATGAACAACAACACATGAAAAATTGTACCGTCTCATTATTTACTGAACATAATAAAGCCAAAAATTGAAAAGCCATGTGTGACAAAGTTAGGACACCCTTACTGTTAACACTGGAATTAAGAGGGTACATAACAGTCAAGCACTGCTAATCAAATGCCTTTGATTAACTGATCATCAGCAAGTCTGAACGTCTCTATAAAAGCATAAGCTTTGGCAGTTTGCTGGTCTGGAGCCTTTAGGTGTGTGTTAACACAATGCCAAGGAGGTAAGACATCAGTAATCATCTTAGAGCAGCAATTGTTGCTGCCAACAATCTGAGAAGAATAAAACAGCCACTTCCAAACAATTTGAAGTTTATTCACAAGTGGAAGACATTTAAAACAGACACCTCTCCTTCCAGGAGTGGACGTCCCAGAAAATTCACCCCAAGTTCAAACCGTGTAAAGCGGAATGGCAGACAACCCAAGAACTACACCACAATGATCCCAAGCACACCAGCAAATCTACAACAGAATGGCTGAAAAGAATCAAGGTGTTGCAATAGCCCAGTCCAATCCAGAGCTCATCCTGACTCAAATGCTGTGGTGAGAGCTGTGCTTAAGCAAATGCCCACAAACTTCAATAAACTGGAGCAACATTGAAAAAAAGAGTGGTCCAAATTCTTCCAGAACAATGTGAGAGACTGATAAAGTCACACAGAAAATGAATGCTTCTAGTTATTGCTGCTAAAAGTGGATCTACATGTAACTGACTCATAGGGTGTCCTAACTTTGTCACACATGGCTCTTGGTTGTATTTTTGCTAAATAAATAATGACGCTGTGTGATATGTCATGTGATGATGTTTATCTGAGGATTTATCTATCAAATTTTAGGACCTGCCAAGGACCAGATAAATTTTTGTTATGTCTTGATACAGAAAACCATGAAATTCAATAGGGTGCCTTTTCACATGACTGTATATATAATCATCGTTTAGTGGGTACTTTCAGTTGTAAGGTGGCTGTCCCAAACCCTAACCCCTAAATTTCAACTTATGAAAATTAAGTTGAAATAATTTTTGTATTTTATTCCATTGTTGTTTTTAAAAATATCTTTTTAATTTTTTAAAGTTCAGTAAAGTTCAAAAAATATTTATTATATATTCTCTTTGTAAATGATGAAACTTGAAACATGTAAAAGCAATGTGTCACACATTTTTCATGTCACTACTGAAACAGTGTATGTTTTAGTCCATTGGCTGAGACTGATTTTAACTACACCCTACATTTATGATCAGGAAATATTTATGTGTGACTCTCTCATACCTACATGCTGAGTAGATAGGCCCCATCATTTTGAAATAAATGTGTTCAAAAGAGTGAAAAATATGTGTGAAAAAACGTCACTACCGAACACCATTTTTCTATAAGTGAACACACGTTTTTGGGAGTTATTCCTTAACATTTAGTTTTTATATGTGTTCAACTGTTCAGATTAGCACAGATCATATGCTAATTAGAATCTTTGAGCAAGATTCAAAAGTATCTAAAATTGTCACTACCGAAACAGTCACGACCAAAACATCTGGTGAAGTTTCGGCAGTGACATCTTTGGTTTTTTTGGGTGTTATCCCATAAGATTGTCACTACTGTAACAGTCACGACCGAAACATATCATCATTGTTTCGCTAGTGACAAAACGGAACGCATAATCCTTTATTTGGGGGAAATGGTTATGCAAATTTGTTTAATATTTTAGTATATTTTAGTAGTGTTTTAGTATGTGGGTTTAAATTCTGTAATGTGATTGTCGCTACCAAAACATTACTGTCACTACCGAAAATGTGCTGTCACGACCGAAACATAGGATACTGAAACATAAAGTATACTGAAGAATTATCAACTGAAATGTTATGATAGTGTTTGGTTCAAACTAATGAATCCTTAAGTTTGAAATCAGTATGATCAACTTTTTGCCTTTTACAAAGAAAAACTTGATTTAAATACAACACATCTCATAAATCACACTTGATATACTGTTAAAATTGTAATTGTTATTGATTTACCTCTGAAAACACTTCAGTAAAATTATATTTACAAGGAAGATGTAAGTAAAATCTTAATAGGTCAATATAACCCTTCTTATTAAAATATATATTATTGTGTTTCAGTAGTGACAAATTTGGGGAGAGGACAAATATTCCAAAACTTTCTAAAACTACAATATGATAATTAACTGCACAATTACTAGAACTGTGTACATTGGATATTATACAGTTTTCATACACACAAAATTTGTGGAAAAGACACTTTTTTTTTTTCAAAATGTTTCCGAATCTGACTTTGAACCAGTTCTGTAGAATGGCCCATATATGTTTGTTCAAATATAATACAACTACTTGAGAAAACAGGTTTCTTACTCTTATAGCGTATGGTAGACCCGGTTTGATGAAAGGAGGGGTTGCAATCAGACTCAGTGTATATGGACTTTCTGCAAATTTCACATTTGAGAGCACTGCCTCCTGGGAGATTCCACCTGACAATGAAAAGGGGTTTTCAACATTGTCAAATGTGACCCTGGATCACAAAACCAGTCATAAAGGTCAATTTTTCAAAATTGGGATTTATACATCATCTGAAAGCTGAATAAATAAATTCTGTTTGTTAGGATAGAACAATATTTGGTAGAGATACAACTATTTGAAAATCTGGAATCTGAGGGTGCAAAAAAAATCAAAATATTGAGAAAATCGCCTTTAAAGTTGTCCAAATAAATTTCTTAACAATTTATATTACTAATCAAAAATTAAGCTTTGATATATTTACAGTAGGAATTTTACAAATTTTACAAAAATAGTATTTTTTTCTATTGCTACAAATATACCCCAGCGACTTAAGACTGGTTTTGTGGTCCAGGGTCACATATGGTTGTCACATTTATTTGCTTGATGGTATAAATCAGGATAACACACTGCTGTGCCTGTGGAACTGACTGGACCTACCAGTTGACTCTTGCAGCAAAACTCTCACTCGAAGAAAGGTGTTTTCTTTCATGTCACTCAGACTTTGAGGCCCATTCGGCATGGATAACAAAGCAGACTTGATTCTTAAGGTAATTTCTTCACTCTTTCCATTTTCCAGCTAAAACAAAAACCAAAAGTTTTGCAGTTAAAACAAATGTATTCCCTGAGCTCAAACATTAAAATTGTTTTGTTGACTGCACACTGACCCTACGTATTGCAAATGTTGATGGTATCATGACAGTTTCTTCTGGAGAACTGTATCCGAACGTCAACAAAATGCTTGCTGAATTAACTGGTGTTCCATCAGCATACCTGTCAGCACGCATATACACAAACAATTTGCAACACTGACAACTGAAATTAATATACTCCAGTGCTCAAGCTGGGGTTAAGAGAATTTTTTCAGTGTTTTTGAAAGATACAAACAGTTCAAACAGTAATATAAATATTGTAAAATACTGTATAAATCATTATAAAATAAAGTGGTTTTCTAACTTAAAACCTTCTCATTTCTAATTTAACACTGTTTTCTAACAGTTTAACATATTTGTGATGCAAAGCTGAATTTTCAGCAGTCATTACTCCAGTCTTCAGTGTCACATGATGCTTCAGAAATTATTCTAATATGCTGATTTGATGCTTAAGAAACATCTCTTATTATCAGTGTCAATACTATTCTTTGATGAACAGAAAGTTCAAAAGAATAGCATTTATTTTTAACAATAATTTTTTTCAACATAATGCAAAGTTTTTACAGTCACTTTTGATCAATTAAATGCTTCCTTGCTAAATAAGAGTATTAAAGGGGTTATCGAATGCCCATTTTCCACAAGTCGATATGATTCTTTAGGGTCTTAATGAAAAGTCTATAATATAGTTTGGTTAAAAATTCTCAATGGTTGTGTAAAACAACACCCTTTTTACCTTGCCAAAATCAGCTCTGCAAAAATCATCCTGTTCTGGTCGAGGCTGCTTTAAATGCAAATGAGCTCTGCTCGCCCCGCCCCTCTCTTCTCTCTGTGGACTGACGAGCCTGTTTACTTTAGCCGCATTTAGCCGCTAAACTTCCTAACTAGCACATTATTGGGAAAGGCGATCGCAAAGATTCATAAAAAAAACCTTTATACTCACTTCTGCTGTAAGTGAAGCTGGATCACGAATGATTCGTGTGAACATAGACGGATATATGTAGATCGGGAGGCGCATTCCCTTCACAAACAAACGTAATCCTGCATGTTCAACGGCTCAGACGTCGGGAGTGAATGACGACCACTATGTTCATTATTACATCCAGCAACACAACACCTCAATCGCTCAATTCTTGTCTAACTTACATCCCTGCTCCGGCATCAAAACATGGAGGTTGGACTCTGACAGCTGATCTGAGGTAAGACGCTCATGTCAATCAACTATCGTGGGAGCGGCCTCTGTCGGTGTGACGCCACAACGACAGGCATCTGAGAATGGCTCGATTTGAATTATTTTTACTAGATTAATTTAGATTAATTAAAACCCACTGCATGGATTTTTATCATTATAGGGTAGATTTGTACATACACTGCCAACACACATTAATGTTCAAACAACATGTAAAAGTGAATTTAGCATCCGATGACCCCTTTAAATTCTTTCACTTAGAGAATAAATAAAACTGGCCACAAATCTTTGAACGGTACTGTATTTATGTGAAATAAAACAGGAAAACCCTACTTGGCTGAAATCGTCAACTGGAAAGCTTCAAAGTTCTTCTCACTGATGTAGTTGGCTTCAGGCTCAAAGTGGATTAAAATACTGGGCAGCACTGAGAAACATAGCTTGTTTTCAGATATAATAGACTGAATATCTACATAACAGATTTAAAAAAAGTAATAAAAGACAAGGGTCTTACCGTATTCTTTGACTTCAAACTCAGCAGTGGCACTTGTTTCAAAAGTGTCTGCATAGGTCGCCACAATCTTCCAGATTCCATAACTGATGAGATTTACATTGTGAATAAAATGATGCAGAGACAAAAAAAGTAATAACTATGGAAAACACTATCTGGTTTAATAAACCGCCATTTGCCAGGCTTCTTAAATGTGACCCTGGACCACAAAACCAGTCTTAAGTCGCTGGGGTTCATTTGTAGCAATAGCCAAAAATACATTGTATGGGTCAAAATGATTGATTTTTCTTTTATGGCAAAAATCATTAGGAAATTAAGTAAAGATCATGTTCCATGAAGATATTTTGTAAAATTCTTACTGTAAATATATGAAAACTTAATTTTTGATTAGTAATATACATTGTTAGCAATTTTTTTTGCACCCTCAGATTACAGGTTTTCAAATAGTTGTATCTCGACCAAACATTGTTCTCTTCCAACAAACCATACATCAATGGAAGGCTTATTTATTCAGATTTCAGATGATGTATAAATCTTTTTGAAAAATTGACCTTATGACTGGTTTTGTGATCCATGGTCACAAATGGATAGTTCACTCAAAAATTTAAATTCTGTCATGAATTACTCTCATGTCGTTCCAAACCTGCGAAATCTTTGTCCATCTTCAGAACACAAATTAAGGTATTTTTAATGAAATCCAAGAGCATTCCCAGCAGGCACACAACGTCATAAGACGCTGATATTTGGTTAAATTTCGGTTGCGACATCGGCTGACCAAAATTCAATGTAAATTCAACGTTTAATGTCAACGTTAAATTGATGTCCAATATCAATGTCAGCTGACGTTGATATTTTGTTGTTTTTAGGTTGTGTAACCAAAATCCAACATTAAGTCAGCGTCAAATTGACGTCAAATACTGACGTCAACGCGATTTTCATTCTCAACCAAAATGCAACGTCTGTCCGACACCATGTCCAACATCAACCTGACGTTATATAGACGTCCAGTGCCTGCTGGGTTCTGACCCTGCATAGACAACAATGCAACCACCACGTTCCAGGCCCAAAAACTTAGTCAGGACATTGTTAAAATAGTCCATGTGACATCAGTGGTTCAACCTTAATTTTATGAAGCTTCGAGAAAACTTTTTGTGTGCAAATAGAGCAAAAATAACACATCGAATCGGAATTGAAATCGAGTTATGAAGGTCAGAATTTTCATTTTTGGGTGAACTATCCCTTTAATTAGCTTCTCCAGCTTGACTTTAAGTTCTTAGGAAACTTCACCTGGTTGACAAGGACTTACCAGTAACACCAAATATATTTATAATAGACTGTCTTACGTTGGTTTTAAAGGTATTTGGAATGGTGGAAGAAGTGGTTTTGCTCCATTGATGTCTGCCATTTCAATAATCTCTACTTTGATACCATTAGGGTCCTAAAAGGAAGTTGAAACATTAACAAGGTTCACACACAGAAATCATAATTCATGTAAAAGTATGAGGCTGTGAAGAGAGACGCTTCACCAGGAATGTAAGAGAGACAGTTCGTGTAGATTTCCTCAGCTCCTCGTTGAGGGAGTAAACACGCACTTGTACTAAGAAAACAGATTCAAAGGATTGTTTTAAAGTGATTCTTTCCTTTTGTCACTCCATCTTTCTCACACATCATAGATTCTTATCATACTAACCCTCTTGTTCGGGTGTGTACAGCGACTTGTCAGTCTGGATAAAGAGAAAACCGTTGACAGTAGTGACTGGGATTTTTTCATGTGCAGTGAAAGCAGGGGAAATCGCCTGAAGGTAGACATATCTGTCCTCTTTGGGGAAATCTTTAGCCATTATCTGGGAAACAGAACATAATATTCACGAATAACATCAAATCTGTACAAATCTGTAAGCAGCACATTTAAGCCACAAAAATACAGAAATATCCTCTGGCATCTTAAATGTGCAATCCTACCCGTAAAGTAGCCGAAGCTTGATAGTCGTTCGCGGCGTTGAGCTTCACGGACTGAGATGCATATTCTTTAGAACCTGCTGCTAGTGTGTTCTTCAGGTGAAGAAATACCGTAATTTCCTGATCATAACCAAACAACTGCACCACCACTTTTTCCGAAGCATCGAGTCGCAGGAGTTTAGGTGCAGTGATTAAATATCTGTAAAAATAAAAATAAAAAATCTGTGTAGTGTGTGTATGCGAGTTCGTTTCAGAGGCAGACTTGTAAAACAAAACAGTTTAGGCTATATAAAACATAAATGCCTATTTTAAGCCAAACATGAAGGATTACAGTTGTTTTTCACGAGTGTACAGACGTTTAGGCTTCGTTTAGTTATTTTTTTTTATTTTGCAGTTCTGCTTTTTTGATAACAACACAGTATTCTGTTCAGTAGAAATGTTTAAGTGATGTAAATTGCAACTTACACACTTTCCTGGACAGTAATGCAGACGAAGAGATGAAGTATGCAGAGCAAAAATAAACGTGCCATCATAGACTGTTTGCTCCTTAAAAAAACAGGTCTGGCATTTGTTCAGATTTTGTCAGCCAAATCAATATCTGCTCTGCTTGCTTAAAGTTACTTATTAGCTCAACTGTCTTGAAAAAGATCCTAAAAATGTTTTTGAGGTTTAGTTATAGTTAGTCTATAGTTATAGAACAGCTAGTCTAAATATGATGACTACGAAATAACATTAGTCATAATGATTAGTGTAACTGTTCGGGTGTAAAAGTTTAACGTTGATTATGAAATGCTTGTATCATCACTGTAAAGTTTGCTCAATCATTGTGCAACTCACAAAAAACTCACTAAAGCATACGCCTAGTCCTATTTACAACTAAAAGGGGATTTCACAGAGATGTTTTCTTTTCATGGGTTGTTTTATTATTGTGCAATTCCAGTAACTTTTGGACATCAATCTGACTCTTGACTTTTGTAATTGATTTACTGAATTTGAGTTAATTGTACACATTTAAACAGAAACCCACTAATATGGGTAACTGTGGGTTCTCAGAGATAAACGGTGAAAAGAGAGACATCGTAGATTATTCACTGTACAAAATATGAATAATAAGTGATATGTTTTCTCAAAGTGAGTTTAAATGACTTGTACAGCCAATATTATAGTTTCTAAGTTGGACTAGGTGGATATTTTTTACACCCATTTACATTGTTATGTATTATCATGGCAAAATGAAAAAAGTGACAAAATATGAGATTTGTTAATTATTTATTGAGCATACAAGTGAATACCCAAATAATTTTATATAAGCAAACATAGTATACATAATATAATAGAACCAAGTTTTGTAATAATACTTTAAGCTTTACATACATACACAGATAAAGTGACTATTCCATGTTTTTGGAAGTAAATCTTCAACTCCTATGTACATTCCTTTACATACTTCATTTGTTCATTCACAATAAAACATGCTTCAAGACCCACTGCTCTGATTGGGCTGCAGTGACACAAATCAGTCACTAAGTGGTGCTTGATCCCACTGGATCCTTCATAGTGGCTAAAGCGAATGGGGTGATGTGGCTTTATCCATACTGGAATGGGACAAAACAATACTTTTGCATGCAAATATGAATAAAAGATACACTGACTACTGATCAACTTAAATGATAGTGTTATAATGCGGCAGATCCGCATCCATCAGTGCGTGTACAGTAGTTCTGGAAATGAATTCAACATGAACATACAAAACAGCCCTTCCATGGCCAGTGCTGTCATAACTGAGTTCTGCAGGCGTCGTTCATCCTATCTGACCACTTCTACACCTTTAAGGAACTGCAAAGTATCCGTTAAAAGTGAGAGTACTCAGGCATAGCCGGATTCCTATACCTGAGCTGGCAGCACTTGGAGAACAGCCTGTGAGATTGCAAACATCTAAGACGCTTTATGTCTTCTCATAGCACCATAGTGGGTATGTGATGCACCAGTGAGGCCGGGTGAGGAACCTGTGCCAGCTGAGGAGGTGGAGGAGGTGGCGAATGGGCCTGCAGACCTACTACAGCCCCTGTGCTGGCCGGCCGGTGCCTGGCGCTCTTCTGGTGCGCTCGCAGCCCTGCCAACTGGGAGTACGCGCTCTGGCAGACGTGGCACTTGTAGGGGCGCTCGCCCGTGTGGAGGCGCACGTGGTTACGGAGGGTGGAGGACTGGCTGAAGCGGCGGTTGCAGAAACGGCAGACGAAGGGCTTGTCCAGAGTGTGTATGCGCATGTGGGATCGCAGGTTGCTGCGGGAGTTGAAGCCACGGTGGCAGATGACGCAGCGCATGCGGCTGGCGGTAGAGAGCGAGGCAGTGGAGGAGGTGTCGCACAGGTGGAATTCATCTGTGGGGAGAGAAGAGACAGAAGGGTCAGGGACTTCAATCAGATGCTAATGGAGTTTTAACCAAGGCTATTGTAGCGCTGTGATAAAGATCAGCCTGAAACCCACCCAAAGCCCCGAAGTGACTGAATTACTCACCAGTTTTTTTATTCTTCTGCTGTTCATCCTCTATGCCAGGGACTCCTGGGATACCCAGGAAGGTGTTGTGGGAATTTCCATACCACACAAGCAGTTCTTGATCTGGAGGTATTGTCTGTTAATAAAACAAATATATATATATATAAATGCATATATAAAATACTTTGAAAAACTTTTTAGTGCTGGGCAATGATTAATCGTGATTAATCGCATCCAAAATAAAAGTTTTTGTTTACATATTTGTGTGCACTGTGCATATTTATTATATATATATAAAGACACACAAATACAGTATATATTTTGAAAATACTTACATAGATTTATATTCATATATTTGTATTTATGAATATATATTCATATAATTTATATTATATATATATAAATATATTTAATATATAAACATAACATATTTTTCTTAAATATATTCATGCATGTGTGTGTATTTATATATACATAATAAATATACATAGTACACATTCATATATTATGTACACAAAAACTTTTATTTTGGATGCAATTAATCGCTGCCAAGCATTAAACTGTTATATTTGAAACTAAAATCAAAGTTTAATTAATGAGTAAATAGATTATAAATAAACAACAGATATTTAATAGAAATAATAGATAAATTAACAACTTAAATTATAAATGTCTGTCTATCTATCTATATCTATCTATATTTTGGTATTTCAGCTTACTTTAATGCTGTCTAAAATTTGAACCAAAATCAAAAAGTTTAATTACTTGAGAAAATCTAGTCGAAACTCATCAAATCAAATAGAAACAATAGAAATTTCATTTTATTTAAATGAATGGAAACTAAGATGTTAAATAGCAATAGGCCTAATATTTTATAGTGCATCGAAAATTCAAAATATAAAAATGATCTAAATATAAAATTATGAAAACTTTTAAAGTTATATAAAACGAACCTCTACTGCTTTGTAAAATATGCTGCTTCCGATTTGCACGACCTCCAGGTTCTGTTCTTGCTCGTTGCGGGCGCATTTGATGTAAGTCATCCAGCTGCGATGATCCTCTTGGCTGGCATCGATGAAATAGCGCACCGTGCCATCTTCATTGAAAACCTAAGAAGAACACAAACGCTTGCCATGAATCTCTAACTTGGCGTAATAGTTTACGAGGATAAACGAGGATGCATGCGACACCTGTTGAACGTCGCTTACCTCCCACATTAGATTGTTGTTCTTGAAGAGATCCACATGCTCGGGTGAAATGACCCTGCCTGTGAAGGGACCCATCTCGGTGCCAGCTTTTATCCAGGTCTTGGAGAAGATGCCAAGTCCTTCTCCAGGGATTGAGCTCTGCGCAATGATGACTTCACTTGGCAGCACTAAACTGGAGAGTTTCTGGACCTCTGGAGATAAAAAGCGGCAAATAAAATCTAAAGTTAATTTGGAACATTTAGTTTATATATCTAATAAAAACCAGGGAACGAATACAATAAAACGAAATAAAATGGAACTGCGCGCTTGCAGGCGCACTTAAAGCAAGAATTAAAAGAAATGAAATCGAAAGAAAGTATTTATAGTGTTAATTTCTAACAAATCTTTCATACTGTAAAACTATTTTATTATTCTAAGCCAATATAAAGGAATGCGCAATGTGTCCGTCAGTAAGACTTCAATTGCCGCTTTCAGGCGAGACACAAATAAATGTCAAACCCGTCTTTACGTTTAAGAATTCAGCAATTTTCTACGCTTTAAATGTGACGAGGCTATATATTCATAGGCAAGAAATAGCTTATTCCGTATTCATTATCCTTTCAGAAACTTTGTAGCACTAAATGTGCGCTGAAAGAAACGAGAAGTTTCTTTAAACGGCCCTGGAATTTCTGACAAAACGCAGAAAAGGAGATTAGCTGCTTGACATGGTGTGAATAGCGGTAGAATCAGCTTTCACGGCATATTAACAGCGGGACGGAAAACTTTAAATGCGCCTGAGAGGAGAGAAAAGTGTCAAAGCGGGGGTGTGGAGACTGTCCCGGGCTGATGAATGACGGGCTTTTCTCTGTCTAACGTCCTGGCTTCACTGGCAACTTTCTCAGGTCAAGCACAACGTTGCCCTGATGATTTTAATAGCCCTATTTAAATAAGTTTCACTTTGCAAGTAGGCTTTACAACGCATAAATCTTGATTTTATAATATGCATTTAGAACATATGTTAATTTTGCATATATTCAGCTGCCAACCATGTGCAAATCATTTAATGCCTTTTAAAGGGTTTAATTTTTTGAAGGAATTTCTGCTACTAATGTTTTTGTTGAAGCCCATCTTGCCAAACCCAGTTGTCTTTTGACCAAACATTAAGCCGTCCTACAGACATTTTAAACAAAACAGCGAAATCATTCTTAGCTTACAAAATGTAAATAATTTATAGGAAAGTCAATTTATGTTTTGTCTTATGTCTTGTCAATATACATTCCCAGAACTTGCGCAACTGTTGCCATCTCAGGTGAAAGCTCAAGCGGCTAACGCAGTCTGACTTGTATCTAACTTTTGTGGTTATTAAATGTTTAAAAATGCCACTGAAATGTATACTGTAAATAGAATAAATTCTTTTAAGATTCCCAATTTGCATCCTTGAAATAATACATTTTTTTTAACCTGCACAGTCTCTGAATAAGCACTGTACTGATTGTGCCGTATTATTTGAATTCTTTTCCCCCCATTTTTAATAGGCATAAGCCACTAAATTAATACAATTTATTTTTTACATTATTTTAAAATAGACTTTTACATATATTTTAGGCTACTGTTTCTCTTTAATACCTATTTTAAACACTTTTATCATTAATTGTATTTAAAACATGCCTAACACTTGTTCTACAGTAAGCAATTTAACATCAGATCTAATTTGCAATTAAGAATAAATTGAGAAAACGGCTTTACACTAAAATACTACAGCAAATATACAAATTCAAAACTTTCCAAACAACCCCTAATCAAGGGAAATCTTGTGGCGGACTCACCTCCGGAGAAGGACTGCGCCAGGACCTCGGCGGTGAAGGCAGTTTTGGGGCTGACAGTGCTGGTCTTCTCCTCGAACAGGTGTTCGCCCAGGACGTTCCTCCAGCGGCCGTACAGGAAACTGTGCAGGATGTCTGATGTGATGATGTCGGACAGGGCCAGAGTCTGCTGCTTAAATCCAGCCTTCAGTACCAGAGCATCTGCAGGCAACACTGAACCCATGATGAAACCCTTAACTATTATCCCTGCGATAAACCCGACAGTATCGCCCCTTGCTGTTAAATTTAGACCGAATATCTACGTTGTAAAAGGCGAATGTAATCGATGAATCAGTCTGAGGCCAATGCAATGTCAACGTGCTCTCTTCTTGCTAAGTGTCGAGAGAATGTTTCGCCTTTCCAAGGTCCCGGTGGGCTTTATATGCGTCAGGTCTGACCCACGGTAATTAGTTATTAATGACCCTCCCCTTGTGTTCTTTAGACTTGTTCAACCAGAGGAAAAAAAACGCCACACTCTTTATTGAGTGGCTACTCCTGAGGGGGTGGGGGAAGAAGGGGGAGCGATGTGTGTGTGTTGATGTTCAGGATCCAACAACCGCGTTTTGGCTAAAATAACAAGCCCCGTCTCCTCACCGTGAGCTCCGCTCCAGCTGTTTGCTCCTGAGAGACGAACAGGAGCACTTCTGGCACGGAAAACCCAAACGCAAACTCGACTCTCAGTGTGAAAACTAGTAAAGGACCCAGGGTAAAATCTGTTAGCTGATTTATCTCGTTTGTCTGAGAGAAACTGACAATATCGAGTTATATCAGTGTTTTTGTAAGTGCGACTTACAATCTGAAACAAGAAAACAAGAATAAGGCATGCTGAAAAGCAGCTTTTGTGACCGATATATTTTCTTCCTGTGAGGAAGGAGTTAAAAAATGTGTTTTCTTCATTTTGATCCATAGCATTTATCAGACCAATATATTGTATTAATTCACTATTTATTTATTAAAAATATTGTACAGTTAATTGTATGAAATTATTGCGTAGTTTCCCAACATGTGTCCCAACTAATACAAGCACAAACATTACGTTTCTGTTCTTTTCGATTAATAAATGTACAGGACCCCGCAATCATATCGAAATTAAATTCGCATAAACAATCTGAATAGGTTTTAATGATGTGCTTTGGAGTAGGAAAATATGCAAAGCCGTCTGGGTCAAGTATATCTTTTATTCAATCTTTTTCAGGCCGAAGTAATTTAATATTCATGGATGTTAATTTAAAGTCTTTTAGCATTGTGTGAGGTGTATATGGGCTTTTTTCTGAATAGCCCCTTGCCTTTCCCCCTCTTTCTCCAGGGTTGATGGACTGAGACAAAATGGGCAGTTTCCCCCCTTTCCAACAGGGAGGACATCTTTATTCCTTCCCCGGCTTGCGGGTTTCCTATTCAGCTCTCTTCAAAATAATGCCGGCTGAATGAAAAGTGCTGCAAATCAATCTTTCATGGTGTTTTTGAGGGCAATTTGACATCCATGCACTCTTCTTTTCTTTGAGATAAGTACAAGGGGATGGCCCGAGAAAAAATCTGGACAAGGATGGGGTCTGGCGAGTGGGGAACTTCCAAAAGGAGATGCGAGGAGAGCGCTGAGGAGAATATAGGTGAGTGATAGGGCAAGAAAAAAGATTAGGACTCAACAGCTGCTTTTGGGGGCTAAAGCCCCCCTCCTGGCTTTTCTTTTTCTTCAGGGGTTTCAGCCTCCCTGCTGAATTGGATTTGCACAAGTACAGATTGATCTGTTTTTATTGCACTATTATTGGTTTCATAAATAAGGGCAAACTTAGCCTGCATGGGGTGAGAGATGCAGTCGCGTTTTTCTCATTACAGAAAGACTGTGGGCTTTTGCAATTAATATCGTGATGGAACTGACAGATCCTATCTCAAGCGATTTTTTAATTAAACAATATTATCATTTGAAAAAATATAAGTTTGGTATAACGTGCAATGACATTGCGATTTGAACTTTCTTTTGCATTTATTGATTATTGATTTGGAGGACCTGACTGTGGTGATCAACATGCATCCCTAGCTGTCGATAAGGACAGTTTCCCTTAAGTGATTTTAAACTTATAAAGGAAATAAAAAAAAGAAAACTCGAATATATTCGAAAAGAAAATCTTATGTAACTAATGTAAAAGCTGCGCATCAAGTGGCGACGTCGCTTGTACAGCATGCGATGATAATTAACAGACGGCAAATCAATATTGTATGAACTAATCAGATGCAAAGGACGGCGTGGAAATAATTGCGAGTTCAATAACAGGGTGATAAAGAAACTTGCTGCTGCGCGTAATGCCTTTTGCATTCATGGCCTTCGTCTGTCCCGCGCGTCTCGGTTGCACAAAGCTGCAAGCTGTTCCGCGGTGCTTTTATCACAACAGAAAGGAGACAAAAATCCCACAATAATGGAGATTTGCAAATGTTTTTCTATTGATTTGACTCAATGAACAGTGGATTTTTAGGACAAGGAATAAGAGAGGACTTGGGCTGGAAAGCTGAATTGGGAGCGTGGAGGAGAGAAATGGTTTTTATATGGCTGGATAAAATTTAATTAGCGTAGTACAGCCCTTGAAGGACAATAGAGGACTCAATATGTACCCAATCTGAATCTCATTGGGGATCCAGACCGCAGAAAGTCAAAAGAATTGGAGAGAGAAAAGCAAGCTTTGAGAAAGGGAAGGAGCGAGGCAGACGGCAGGTGACTGGCACGCGTAAAAACAAGAGGGACACTTTTGGCACACGGCTGATTATTTGAAAGAGAGAGAAGACAAAACAAAAATAGAGGTTTCTTCAGGTTTGGCCCACTTAGACCAGCTGAGACTAGGGAGTGAATAGAGCGCAGAGACCAGAGGGGGACTGCAAAGCAAACAGAAAACGCGAACACGCCGAGTCACATCACACACAAGTGCTTATGGGAATGTGCCCAAATGGTGGACGAAAACCGTGGCCAAGAGCAGATATCACGCGAGTATTATGTATATTCATCCTCTGTGTTCGTACAGTGCAAATCAAAGCTCGCATTGAGCGATGGATATTGCAGGAGCACGTGCGCAATTTCCATGGAGAGATTTAAGGGACCAAAGCATCTGGCTCGCTGCCGCTAATGTGGATTGACACTTGGATGAAGAGGAAAATGTTTGCGTTTTATCAAAGACATCATTAAACGCCTGTTTTGAGCCAAGGACTGTGGCGTGCTAATTACGCCGCAGGCCTTTTTGGTCATCGAAATGGCTTAATATTTCGAATATCATGATTTCGTTTGTTACTAAATCTAGAACGAAAAAGCACTACCTGTTACATAGTCCCACAAATAAAGTATCGACAAATGTCTGTGCGATTGCACAAGCACTGGCAAGCAAAGAAAAAGTGTTTTAATGCGTTTCTCTTCAAAATGCATTTAGGAATTGAGAGAGCGCGCTGCCAGTTGACATTATGTTATAGACTAGTGTGAAACTTATTATTATTACTCAAATCTTTGATGTTTAAATAATTTGGAATTAACTAGACACACAAGACTCAGACGTAAACATCAACACAATTCGAAGACGTAACATATATTAAATTAATAGACAGTAAAAAAAATAAACGTTAATACAGTTTTTGTTTTTCAGATAGTAAATGCATATAAACTGGGAGAGAGGAAGTGAATTCATGCTGGGTAACAGAGTTCCACAGGTGACAGACAGATGGCAGAAATGCTAGTTTATTATTACTATTATTATTAACTATATTATTATTAATTATTACAATGCATTGTCAGGTGAGCCCAAGAAACCTGAAGCTCTTTTTTGTGTTTTAAGATTTTCTGATCTAAACTTTATAGTTGCAAGCACATGATGTGTATATATATATACTTTTATTCTATAAACTCTATAAATTCTTTTACAGACAGATCCAGGTGAAATAAATTCTTTCATTTTTCACAGAAACAGTACATTCCATTTGAAAACCACTAAGTCTGATTTAATGGCTTTTCACTAATTAATACAGAAAGCCTAGACACCTTCCAAAAATCTCCTTGGTATTTTTTATTCATGATACAGTGTGCATGTATAGCTCCATTGATCAGCCACAGAGCATGCTCTGAATGCTCACAGACAGTGATTTGCTGTTAATGACTGCAGTTTCTTTCAGCTTTAGTAATTGTATTATTTGTCGACTCATCTCTATGAGTTCAATACAGATTGATTATTCTATAAAGTGTCTGTGAACTGCAGAATGAAGTGTTGTATGGGGGCATTTTCCCTTGGTATTATCTTTTCTCTAAAGTAGATTACAAAACATAAACAATCAATGAAGTGTGGATTCTTCCGAGTAGATTTTAAAAGCTTATCGGTAATGGGAATAAAGAACGGGATGATCTGAAAAAGAGCAGAATTTGAAAACAGCTGCTGACAGAGTCAGTGGGAGATAGAGACAGGTCTCCCGGTGGGTGGAGACCACAATATGCACCAACAGCGGATTTGGCAAATCAGTGTGACACAGTTTAGTGAGAAACATCCCAGCAGCAACCAGCAAAGCCGTTTTTCGGTAATGAAAATGCCAGAAGATTTGTTGACAGTCAGCTCAATGTTTGATATTATACCATTAAGTATGATTTTAATAGTGATTCTCCATCATTTAATTAATTACATATGTAGCTCTGATGTTTTTAAGGTCTGAATAATAAGGTATTTTTAAGACTCAAGAACAAATTTTGTTTTGGATATATTGGAAGTTATTGGAGATTATTAATTCAGTTGTAGGTCAGAAGCTTACATACACCTTGCAGAATCTGCAAAATGTTAATTATTTGACCAAAATAAGAAAGATCATACAAAATGCATGTTATTTCTTTTATTTAGTACTGACCTGAATAAGATATTTCACATAAAAGACGTTTACATATAGTCCACAAGAGAAAATAATAGTTTAATTTATAAAAATGACCCTGTTCAAAAGTTTGCATACACTTGATTCTTAATACTGTGTTGTTACCTGAATGATCCACAGCTGTGTTTTTTTTTTTTTTTTTGGCTTAGTGATAGTTCATGACTCCCTTGTTTGTCCTGAACAGTTAAACTGCCTGCTGTTCTTACAGGTCCCACAAATTCTTTGGTTTTTCAGCATGTTTGTGTATTTGAACCCTTTCCAACAACGACTGTATGATTTTGAGGTCCATCTTTTTGCACTGAGGACAACTGAGGGACACATATGCAACCATTACAGAAGGTTCAAATGCTCACTGATACTTCAGAAGGAAACACAATGCATTAAGAGCCAGGGGGTGAAAACTTTTGGAATTTGAAGATCAGGGTAAATTTAACTTATTTTGTCTTCTGGAAAACATGTTAGTGTCTATAGCTTCTAAAGGGCAGTACTAAATGTAAAACAATATGATGTTTAGGCAAAATAAAAAAATGTACACATCTTCATACTATTCAAAAGTTTACACCCCTGGCTCTTAATGCAGCATGTGTCCTTCTGAAGCATCAGTGAGTATATCTTATTCAGGTCAGTACTAAATAAAAGTTTAACATATATTTTGTATGATCCCTCTTATTCTGGTAAAACAGTTAACATTTTGTAGATTCTGCAAGGTGTATGTAAATTTTTGACCTCAACTGTAATTCTGTAAAACTCACAGAAGATGTTTTGTGGCTTTACAGAAGAAAGAAAATCATAACAGTACGAAATGACAAAATGATGGCAGAATTTTCATTCCTGGGTGAACTATCCCTCTAGGAAATATTCACATACATCAAAATTGTATAGCGGGTAAGAAAGGGGTCCCAAACATTATTAATAGACATAAAGCCCCTGATTACTGTTCTCGATTCAGAGAGCCCCATTTGATACAATGTACAGCAACCTGTTACACTTACAAAACTCAAGGTGAGAGTACAAGGATAAGCAGCAGTAAAGACCGACCACATCCGAAACGTGGAGATGTGATGGCAATAAAACACGACCCACATCATTCTTGCAGATAAGTGATGGCAACAGCAGGCAATTTCCTTTGAGAGATAAGTGCATTAAAAGAAAAGGTAAATGCTTGTAAAAAGTAAATATGGCTTTAACTGATGCCTGCATTTACATAATTCACCTATCATTTTGCAAAAAGGGAGAAAAAGGCATACCCCACTTGGGCATTGTAGTCATTAGAGTGATCTTGACATTTCGCTGGGAAAAATGTCGCTGCATCAAATGATCTCAAAACAAAAGACCTCTTAGTCCACACAATAGTCCACTTACGGCTTGTCCTAAAGTTTTTTTTCCTCTCCCCGCACACGTCAATTTCGTGACTAATGCATTTAAGAATTAAGACTGAATGTGGTGGATAGAGGTCTATTATGGCCAGAAAAAAAAGCAGAAAGTAAAAGCAAAAACCTCTTCTCCCACTAGAGCCTAAATTTTTAATCAGTGGTTATCTATCTAAAGGTCAGAGAAATAAATGCAGGCTCATCAGTATTTACCCTTCCACTTAAGAAGATATTTCCTGAAATAATCCATCTGCTTTTATTACAGTGTGGCACCACTCTCCCTACTTTCACTATTCAATTAAGGGACACCTTCTGGGTCATTACCCAATAATTACTCATTTGCTACTGATGCCAAATGTGCTTTTGGCAATGGGCTCTGTGTGTCTATTACTGCAGAGCGCGTACAGTACAGCTGCCCCGGCAATTCCCATGCTGACACCCTCATAACACGGCCTTTCTCTCGGCTTCCTGTCTCAAACTTTTCAAATGGCCACTTAGCGCTCATGCACAGGACATCAATTTTAAGTTGTTGTCATCTGACGTGTAATTACTGGTAAAGACTTGATGGCTGACATCATCGGCAGTCTGACCGCAGATGTGGGAGAAGGAGATGCATCGCACACAATGGGCTAGGCACTAAGATAGGTTTGATAGGATACATGCTTGCTTATATCTCTACAATCTTAAAGATAATGTTGTAAAAGCTGGGTATCAAGGCGATACTGTAAGAACCATTCAGGGTTACCCCATGGAACCTTTCAGTCAGCAGTTCTTAGGAGGCATTTTTTATTAGTCTGATTTAATCTGATTTAAAATTATGGTTCTTTATTGACATCCATGATTCAAAAGGTACTTGATGCTGGAAGAAGATTCAAATATTCTTCACACTGAGAAAAAAATGGTTCTTTTAAGAACTGTTCAGGTTTATTGGGAGCCCAGAATGGTTCTTCAGTGGCACAAACCTCTTTTTTGAGCCAATTTTGAGTGTACAAACAAACTTTTGTGTAATGGAAGAATTTTGTGTGAATAAATGCTTTGATTTTAAAACTTTTATGAGTACTGAATGATTTCCTAAAACCATACACTTTTTGGTTTGATTTCACTTCATTTTTACATATTGAAACATCTTAGATCATAATCAGAGCTGATTACGTGTAATCCCGATTACATAATCAGATTCCAAAAAATAAGTACTTGTAATTCAATTAAATTACATTTTAAAAGACTCATAATCAGACTACAGTTACTTTTTTATAGATTACATGATCACATATTTTTTACACTAATTCCTCTTTTTCATCTTTTAAATATTCCTTTCTAAAATAGACACAGTATTTGACCAGTGGATTTACAACAATCGTTTTGTAATATTAATCGGTTATTTCTTTGGAAGGTGTTTGTCTTTCAAACACATTAAGATGCACAAATTCACCAACTTTTTCATTATCGATCCTCTATCACCTTATTTGAAGTACCCCTGACATATTAAAATAAATATTTTAATAATGAAGTATCACATTTGCATATTCATTGTTCTCTGACGTTGGTTATGGTCACATGACATGCAGGTAAACAAATAAAATATTTTATTTTTCCATAAAGTGTTTTATTTTGTTTTATTTTATCATTTTTATGATTTAATTAATTATTATATTTTCATTAAACTCATAAACCCCCTGCAGCTCCTCAACAAACCCAGTTTGGTAAACCTTGACGTAATGTTTAATGTACTTCATGTTCTTGATAACAACAAATGGAATATATTTTCTTACTCTTTATAATTTTACATCAATATGGTACAAGATTATCCTATTTAAATCAATGTGAAACTCGTCAAAAGTAATCTAAAAGTAATCTAAAAGTAGTCTGATTATACTCGCTAAAATGTGTAATGTAATGGATTACGTTACTACTACTTCAGTTTTCGTCATGTAATTTGGAATCAGTAACGGATTACAATTTGTAAGTATGAAGAGACAACTATAACTGATTCAAAGTTGAATTTCCTTTAAAGTTAATTTGGGATTCAGACCAGTGGTGCATTTTACAAAAGCATCATTACCAACATAGTTTTATGATCTAATGTTTCCTGAAACAATAGTTCAATAAACATTTGCAAACAGCATCACAAAGACGCACAGTTGTAACTACAGCCAGTTACAGAAATATAATATAATATAATATAATATAATATAATATAAAATTCCATCACTAATGCAGAGTATAATAAATCATACACAAAACATATTGCTCCAAAAGTAAACCTGGACTTAAAATGTCTATATGGTTGATGGACAGATTGTTAACGGTAATATAGTATGTTGGGCAGAACATACAAACACCCACCTACCATTCATCGGCCTCAAATATGGTTTTTCATCTGAAAAATGTATGTAGTACACACTTTACATGATACATGTTGTACATGGCAGCTCAATCTAATGTAAACCTAGAAAAATGTGCACTGTTGTAGTGTCTGTGCGGAGTGTGGAAGCTGAATAGTAGCGTGCTCCCTGCATGACAGATGGAGGCGCGGGTGTGTTCACTTGCTCTTAAAATACTCTGTCATTTTTGGTCATACAGATAAAATACATCTTTAAAATCTGTATTTGTGTGCACTCACAAAACAACGAAACATTGTGCTTTTGTAAAATAATTAAAGCAATCAGGATGTGCTTTCTGCTGTCTCGGTTTCTGTGAACTTCTTGAAACTCTGAAACTCTGTGTATACTTGCCTTACAGACATGAAAAATATATCTATAGAGAGTGAAATATCTACTTTCAAATGAACCAATTAAAATAGAAAACATTCTCAGATTATGTAATCCGTATGAAACATGCATACAGATGCATCCACTACTGTGGAGATGACAAGTAAGTGTCGCCGACTTCATCTCTTAAGCCAAAAACAAAGAAAGCAGTAGTTTATCAATAAATTAAAAAATTATTAAAATGTTCATGCAGTCTCCTTGCTGTTTTTCCCTGACATATTCATAATTATCTGATGGTGCTCTGTGGCAAGCTTTTTTTTTGCATGCGCTTGAGTGCTTATTAGGCTATGTATGCAATTAAATTAAATATTTTGATTTATATGGTTTATTAATAAATGTCATACTAATAGTCGACCAGAAAAATCTTTAGTCGAGGGCAGCCCTAGTTATTTTAAGTATAGTATTGGTATTTTTAAAAAAACTATTTGACATAAATGTGAGGTATATTTATATATATTAAAGACATTTGTTGATAGCACTTTATTTTACAGTCCTGTTCTGCATGTACTGTATTATAGCAATTACAATAACTGAGTAATAACTATAGGTCCTAACCCTGAACCTACACCTAAACATAACCTTAACCCATGTAGTTACCTTATACTACAGTACTTAGTGCAGGTACACGTGCTGTAACCAGTTTGCATAACCAATCTGTCTTTAAAAAATTATGGTAAATATACCATATAGTCCATTCTATAAATTTAATTTTTAACACAGTCAGTCACTTCCGCATTATTACTGACAAAATTGTTGTTTGGAGAAATAGACATGACTAGCAAGTTAGTTTTGCCGAACATTGTGCAATAGTGTTTAAGAAGTGAATTACTTATTTTTTCATTTGTTTGAAAAATGACACTTCTTTTGTCCAAATGTTTTATAAAAATGGCAAAATCCAAATTAGTTTATAACACAACTTATTTAGCTATGTTCATTTTAAAAAGAGTCACTAGGGCGTCCTCTTGGCATTCATTGGCATGTATTGCTTCATCCTACAAATTGCTGCCAGTTGTTATGCAAAGGTGAATATAAAAAGAGCGTTGAGTGCTCCTGTTCCAACACGGCCTGATAAAAGGCCTGTGACTCCTCTCGACATTTTCCACTAACATCCATGAAAATCAGAGACAAAAACAGACAGTGGTCCCAGCCTGGAGGAGAAAGAGCATTTCAGGAACACCAGCGGCGTATACCACCCCCATCACGACCTATGTGCGGGGGTTGCATTTCAACAACAAGCAAAACAGAACCGATTCAGCAGGGGTTATAAAGGGAAAAAATCCAGGAGCGCCCCCCACACACACCCCTTTTTCAGCTCGGCAGATTGTGCGTATTCAAGAATCGGTTTCCCCTTTCTGTGAAAAGTCCCTCAAAGACCAGACAGCACCCTCTTCAACGGGCCAGGCTCGAAAAGAGTCGGCCAGAGATGTCCGAACATCAATTACATGTTTGTTCACTTTCGGGTGACACACAGTTGACCCGGGGTGAACTTACACTGAAAGGGCTGTAAAAAAAGCCTCCTCCTCCTGTTGGCCTTCTCCCAGTGCCAATAGACTACCCTCGGGCCATTAACCCATTGTCAACCAAATGCAACTTCTGCATTAATGAAGCCATTATGAGGTCTACAGTCAGAGAATGAGAGAAATAAAGACACCGACTATTCAATTCATAGAGTGGGCCTTGGCAAGAGGACATAATAAGAGACTCTCAATGAAGCAGGTTAGGGGTGCCACAAGAGAAGGGAGGCTGGGCGGACAGCTGCGTGAAGGAATGTCAAATGGCTAAGTCGCAAAATCGGCCCGTTCACGAGGATTCGGCTCTGTGCGAAAGCGATCCGATTCGAGGATTTGGCTTTATGCAAAAGTGCATTTTAGCAGTTCCGTGGGAATCGAACCTATGACCATGGCGTAGGAGCAACCGGAGCAAAAGCGTTGTAGGTTTGCATTATCATGACTACAGGAACCCAAGTGCTGCAAATGAAATATTCTTGACTACAATTCGAGGAGTTCCATGCGAAACCAGAGCGCCCAGCGGGCATGGCAGCTCCAGCACGGCGCTGGCTGCGTGCGGTATCGTAAAGACATTAATCACCTCGACGAAAAGATCCGCTGACAGCACCCAGACCGGCTGACTTCCAGCCATATTGGCCTGTTTCTTATGTTAATGCAAGGATGGGGCCCTCTAAAACCAGGTCTATTTGTCCCATTCACTTCCACACAGAAGGCACTTGACATTTCTATTGCTTGCCTTTTTTTCTTAACTATCATAGTTGGAGCTGCTGCCCATCCATCCATCCCTGCCCTCCAACACAAACACGGCCAGCACCGCTCATTGCACACTCACTGCGACCAACGGCCCGTCCCTAAATGGTCAATGACTTTTAAATAGCAGGCAATAGAGTGTACGTGAATGGCAAATCAGCTAATTTGACTCTGTCATTCACTCATTCGAGTCCATCGCCTTGAAAACGGCTTTCATTTAAAGCCTGAAGCAATCTTCCAGATGATTGAGGGCTGTTATTATCAGCCTCAAACAATTAATGTCACATTACTTTACATGCATTATCCCCTTCATTAAGCACTTTACGTAGGGAGCAAATGGTACTTTTAAAAGCCATATATACATGAGCGGAGAGAAAGAGAATGAAAGTCTGAGAGAGAGAGAGAAAGAGACAAAGATACACACACACACACACACACATATTGGCCACCCAGGTGTACAGTCCTCATTATAAAACTTAAAATGAATTCCTTTCCAAGAAATGAACTGGGAAAATATTGAAACTCTACAGGAAGAATTAACATCATAAAACCTTTTCAGTACTCTCAAGCTTTATGGTATAAAGGTCAATTTATTAAAAAAGTAAGGTCCTGACCTTATAGTATAAAGCAACAATACGCAGTACAACACATATGTGACACTGGACCGCAAAACCAGTCTTAAGTAGCATGGGTATATTTGTAGCAATAGCCAAAAATATGCCAAATCATTGGAATATTAACCCATTTAATCCCACCAGTCACAACAGTGACTATAAAAAAGGTTTTTATTTATGAAGCTCTAAAAAACTTAGTGACTGATGTTTTAGTGCACTTCCTGTAAATATGGAAAAAATAAAGGGTATCAATTCAATATGTGCAGTTTCACATGGTTAGTGCAAACTGTCACATGACCAGGGGTGCGTTTCTGAATAGCATCGTTAGCCAACTATGGTCGCAAGTTCCGTCGTTACCAACATAGTTCAACGATTCAGTGTTTCCCAAAACCATAGTTCAAACGAACATTCGCAAATAGCGTCACAAACTTACGTGGTTGGAACTACAGCTCTCGACCTGTGGTTAGAAGCATAGTTCCTTGTTAGTAAGACATATGGGCTCAATAAATTATGCTCTTGGACACAATAAGCAAGCTAGCATGCAGTACAATCTATATCTTTCACTCGATCTAAATATAAATGCATTTTAATCTATGTATTTTTAAGCTTCCTCTGCAAGCGACGTTTTTGCATAGTGCGCATGCACATAAATGCCTACGGGAACCCCAGAGTATGATGTAAGAGGGAACCCACGATGAATCAAACATCAAATAAAGCGAAATGACAGGGAACAAAAAATGGTAAATTAGTCACCAGGTGCCATGTTTAATATAGCTGCATTTTAGAGATCTCTAATAAGTTAAATAGCATAAATTATTACTTGGTGACGTCATTAACAACAGCCCTACATTGCTGAACTAATGTGGTTCAAACGACGGAGATGCGACCTTGTTTGAGAAACACTCGTGACTAGCCAGTTCGTTTCCACAACAATGCATCGTACTATGGAGGTTAATCAGCGAGTTACATCGTTGTATGGGAAACGCACCCCTGAGCAATTTATTTCCTGTTTGCTCGTAGAGATAATGATGGCTGTATCAAAGCTCAAAAATGAAAGGCTAGTAAAGTATGTTAACATAAAGATATGACAAAGATTTTTGGTCCACATTATCTTTAGGATGTCTAGTATTAATATACAAATTCACATTTATTCAGTTTTGTTGAGTGTTGTCATAGAAAGAGTAAACATTTTTATGGTCACAATAGTGACTGGTGGGTTAACAGTGAACTTAGGTATACAATATAAATCCCATTACATTTGTTAGTGAAAATTGCACTAAATTGTTGCAATGACAGAATAATGCATTAAGTGAAAAGTTCAGTATTGATGTTGTACTACTGGTAGCACTAATTTAAAAATTTTATGATATGTGTTACAAAAAGTAACAATTTTGAAATATGTTGATGGTTTTATTTTTCTGTCTTTTGTCTAAGTATTCCTATCAATGTTGGGTTTTTATGCATATAGTAACCCTAGAATGTGATCAAACTGTTTAAAATAGTTAGGCTAAGATATATAATAATTTTTCTGAATGCAGAAATAAATTAACTTGGTACACACATTATCCCATCGGTCACAATTGTGACCAGCCATAAAACACAATCCCAAAAAATGGAATTAAACAGGATAAGTAAAGATCATGTTCCGTGAAGATATTTTGTATATTTCCTACCGTAAATATATTAAAACTTAATTTTTGATTAGTAATATGCATTGCTAAAAACCTCATTTTTTTTCAATATTTTGATTTTTTTTTGCCTTCTCAGATTCCAGATTTTCAAATAGTTGTATCTCAGACAGATACTGTCTTATACTAACAAACCATACATCAATGGAAACAGACCCATATGACTGATTTTGTGGTCCAGGGTCACATATGAGCCCGTTTAGAGAGTAATCTAGTCAGAATCGTTTAGCCACCGTGTTTTGAAAGGTTGAACAGAGAGATTCTCCAGTTTGTGTTTTGACGAGTGATAGAAATTCATAAGATGACTCTATCGATATCAGCTTGTCAATACATTGGGTAAATTAAGTAGGTTTCGCATGTACTGTCTAGTCAAGCTGGTTACCCACTGTGAGAGCAAAATGAGAGAAAAAGATGAAAGAGAACAATCGAGAAAATGTTAATCTAACTTTTCATCTCTCTTAAAAAACTTAATACAAAAACAAATTCTGTAGCTGTCGGGCCAGAACATCAAATTGCAAGTGTAATGATCCAGGACAGATCTGATGAAAATGGAATGAAATGGCTATGTCAATATTTTCTATAACAGACTCTCAGTAGGGCGCTCGGTGCAACAATGGGTTCAGAATACAAGATAGACCCTCCAACACCTTAAAGGGATAGTTCACCCAAAAATAAAAATTCTGTCATTAATAACTCACCCTCATGTCGTTCCAAACCTGTAAGAACTATGTTTATCTTTGTAACACGAATGAAGATATCTTTGATGAAATCCGAGAGCTTTCTGACCCTCTAAACACAGCCCAGAAAGTTGTAAGAACATCTTCTTGCAGCTTCATAACATTACGGTTGAACAGTGTCAGAAAGCTCTTGGATTTCATCAAAAATATCTCAACTTGTGTTCTGAAGATGAACAAAGGTCTTACAGGTTTGGAAGACATGAGGGTGAGTAATTAATGACAGAATTGTCATTTTTGGGTGAACTATTCCTTGAAGACTCACAGACTGAAGAGCTAGCTGATAATATCTTAGCCCTGCTCATCTTTCACTTTCAGCAGTGGGTAATGAATCCCTTGTGCCTATTAAAATTAACAACACAACAATAAACGAATGAACGTGCCAAAGATGCAATGTGCCAAAACATTAACAAAATTCTTCAGCCTAAAAATGAATTCAAACGCTTCCAGGTGTCGGCAAAACAATCATAGTTATCCCATGAAGGAATTGGCACAGCATCTCTGAGTAGCGTAAAAAAAATCCAAGCTTGTTTTTGAACCTCAAAACACAGTTAATTGAATTATAAAACATGTTAAAAGAATGTGTCAAAAAGAATGTGTGGCTGATTATCTCTGAAATTAATCACAAAGGTGCTGATAAAAAAACTTTCAGGAGAAGTCTATGATGCCATATCACGTTCATTGTAAGCGAACTGTTCACTTTTTCATTATTTTCGGCATTAATCTGCAGATAATAGAGCAGATTTAACCCAGATTCTCATCAGCTCATTTTACAATTTTGCTTATGTGAGAGAATATATCTGAATGCTTTGAAGAAATATGTAAATAAGACTTTAGGAGAGCTTTAAGCAAAGACGCTTGCTGTTCAGGAATGCCTACAGTAGACTTTCCGAAAGGCTTTCGGCCGCGTGTATAATCTCGCCTTTGAAGCCCGCCGTGTTTCCCTCGTCACGTCTTGAACATTTTTGTCCTCAAAACTGAGCTCAGTCTTAAGTTAATCCAGTGGATACTTCACTGAACCTTCACAGACATTATGGCACGGTTCCTCGTTTCCCTCCGTCCCATGGAGTCTATTTACTTACAATGGGAAATAATGCATGGCCTGGGGATCATAGATGAAAAGATCAGTGCCAGTGGACAGTGCCATCATATCGCACAATAGTGTATGTCACTCACGGCTAACTTAAAGCCTCTTTCCATTTCTCTCTGGATGGTTAAGATCTCTTTCTCTGTTTCTCTCAACAGGAGAAGTGGTGCGAGAGTTGGCAAACTCCTGTATTAGCCAGACGCTCCATTCTCCAACTGTTTGCCATTTCAAGGTCCTTTTTGCATTTGGGCTGAAAGGACTCCAGCGTGGCTGGGACTTAATGGATGGCCTGACAAATAAAAATCTCTGCATACCACTGTCACTTTTTATTTTTTTCTGTTTGTCTTTGAGTGCGGTGCGCACATTGTGTAAAATGTTTTTATGAGAGGATTTGAATAAATTTAAAACACTGGTAAGTCAAAAATACCAGGGATTTAAAAGTATTCCAGCGAAGGGCTTTTTTATGCCGGCATACTTCCATTTTACGCTTTACTCAATGTGCATGCAGATCAACTGAGGCAAGGCACAAGCTGTATGAATTTGCAGGAATTTCACAAATGAAATGAATGACTTTAATAAATAAGTGGATAATTTTAAATCATTCAAAAATGTCAAAACCTACAAATACCTGTATCCATTGTCGACAAGCTGTATATTGTCATGCCTAATGAGTTACATTCAAAGAAAGTATAATTCTCTGACATCCCTGAGCAGTTGAAAACACTGCTTTCCACCTGTCCATATCAATGTTGAACAGGTTTAATTAGCCAGAGAATGCCAGCATTCAAACCCTCCAGGTGAGTCATTACTCTAGCTAACGTAGCAGTCCTTTCCTTTTCAAATGCTCTGCTTCTACAATTAAGGCTTGTGACATTTCTCTCAACATATACGACTAGAAAAAGAGACCTCTATAGGTTCATCTGAATGTTACATCCATTTTAAACGTATTACTGTCAATAGCTAAAAATGTCAGCTATTATATGGATAAAAGACTCATTGCATTTTCTCAATAATTGCACAAGAAAATATCTACTCATACTCTACCAGTCAAAAGTTCTTGAACAGTAAGACTTATTTTTTTCAAAGAATTCTCTTCTGCTCACCAAGCCTGCATTTATGTGATCCAAAGAACAGCAAAAACTGTCAAATTTTGAAATATTTTTATTATTTAAAACAACACTTTTTTAATTTGAATATATTTTAAAATGTAATTTCTGTGATTTCAAAGCTGAAATTTTAGCATCATTACTCCAGTCACACGATTCTGATTTGCTGCTCATAAAACACTTATTTTTATTATGTCGAAAACAGCTAAGCAGAGTTTTTTCAGCTTTCTTTGATCAATAGAAAGTTCAGAAGAACAACAATAGAAATCTTTTGTAACATAATAAATGTCTTTATCATCACTTGTGACCAATTTAAAGCATCCTTGCTAAATAAAAGTATTAATTCATATAATTTCTTTCTGAAAAAAAATAAAAAAATCTATATATATATATACTGACTCTTTGAATGGTATAGTGTATAATGTTATAAAAGCTTTTTTATTTCAGATTAATGCTGAACTTTGGATTTTTCTATTCATCAAAAAATCGATGATTTCTGAAGGATCATGTGACAATGAAGACTGGAGTTATGATGCTGAAAATGTAGCTTTGATCACAGGAATAAATTACATTTTAAAAATATATTCATATAGACAACAGTTATTTTAAAAAGTAAAAATATTTCACAATTTTGGATCAAATAAATGCAGAATTAAATCTTGGTGAGCAAAAGAGACTTATTTAAAAACATTAAAATTTTACTGTTCAAAAACTTTTGACTGGTAGTGTATCTGTCAAAAGAAATCCAGCAGTATGTGGTTCTCAACTAGGGGGCATCAATAAGACTTAAAATGTTTTAAAATAAGATGAAACAATCTGTAAAATAAGCTTGAACAACTGAAAATCAATATTATTTATTGTAATTCAGCAACAGCATTCTTGCAGTCTTGAAATACTTGGATATAAGAGGAAGCCAAATTTTAAGTGTAATTTCTGGTTACACTTTGTTTTAAGGTGTCCTTGTTACAGTGTAATTATACATTTAAGAAGTGAGTAATATTAATTAACTACATGGTTAGGGTTAGGATTAGGGTTTGACTTAGGGTTTACTTGCATGTAATTATGCATAATTAATTGTTATTATAATAGTAAGTGTACGAGAACACCTTAAAATAAAAAGTTACCTTATTTCTAGACCTGGAAAAGTCAAGTTAATTATTAAAATTGCATAACGCAATGGGCATTTTTTAAAATGTTTCATTTTTGTAGTTACGCCACTCTTTAAAATATCTTTTAATTATTTTTACAATTTTTTAATATTTTAGCTATCTGACTGTTAAAAAAGTCCTTATTGGGTAAATAAAATATTTTAAAAATAATATTTAAAATGTTTATAAAGTATATGTATAATCCTTGTACATACATAATGTATGTATGTATGTATGTATAAACATTTGTGGGTCGGTGGGGATCTTGGAGCCAAAAAGGTTGAGAACACTGTCGAAGCAGGTATATTTCATATCTCAAATGATACATCAGAAATGACATCTCAAATATACATCTGAAAATCCAACTTAGTGTTAACCGAATGAATCCTGAAATGTAATACCCAATTAAGAACACACAGCAACAAGTAAGTCATTACGTTATGATTTCTGTTTCTGGAGGAGGGAATTCACTTTCACCTACACAATGGCCTTCTCAGCCCGTCTGACAGGTGATCCTCAAGGAGGAAGCCTGACTTGCACCTTAACGGCCCGAAATCCAACCCCAGAACTCAAGTGAATGAGCTCAATGCATCTCCTCCTCTGACCCCTCAGAGTGACAGAGGTGACCCAAGACCTGCCCTGGTCACACACCTGGCCTGTAGGTCCAGATGGCACTGATTGGAACGATAAGACAGATAAGAGACGCATTCTTACTGTAGTGGCATGTGTGTGTGTGCGAATGTGAGGGTGAGGGGAATATCGCATTACCTGCTCTCGCATGGTGACGACTTATCTACATAGTGAGAGTGAGATGTACTAGTTAACTGAATATGTGACTGTTAGGGTGGACCAGTGCTCAGTGATGGGAAAAACAATTTAACAGATCCATTTCTGGTTCCTTAATGGCTGTATGTACTTTGAAATACTACTAATAATAATGCTATTGCCAAATAATAGTCATATATAAATATATATATATATTTTCTGGCAAAACACGTACATGTAAAATTGTCTTTTTCACATTCTCTTTAAAGGATTAGTTCACTTCCAGAATAAAGATTTCCTGATAATTTACTCACCCCCATGTCAATCAAGATCTTCTTCAGTCACAAAGAAATGAAGATTTTTAAGGAAAACATTCCAGGTTTTTTCTTCAAAGAGTGAACTTGAATGGAAGCCAATGGACTGAAGGTCCAAAATGCAGTTTCAGTGCAGCTTCAAAGGGCTCTACACGATTGCAGCCAAAGAATAAGGGTCTTATCTAGCAAAAATGATGTGTCATTTTCTAAAAAATGAAAATGTATATACTTTTTAACCACAAATGCTTGTCTTGCACTAGTTTGACTTCATGCATTACGTAGACGTGTTGAAAAGGTCACGCGTGATGCAGGCGGACCCAGTGTTTACAAAGTGAACGTGCAAAGAAAGTCAAACACGCTTTACAAAAAAAGGTAAAACAACAGTTTTAAACGATTTTAAAGTTGGTGGAGAAAAGGAGATTTTGAGTTTTTCAATCAAAGTACACAGACAAGGAACTAACCACACGTGACTTTTCCAACGTGACTACGTAATGCGCAGTGTTAATTTCGTCAACGAAAATGACGAAAAATATTCGTTAACGAACATTTTTACTGTGATGAAGGAGCGTTGACGAGCTAAAAGTATTATCCGATGATAAAAAGTATGACGAAAGCTATGCCGCGTCTTTGTTAACAAGACGAGATGGGACGAGAATGTTATCTGAGGACTACCGGACATTCAAAAAAATATTCTACAGGCTAACTGTCCTCTTTCAAAATATGGGTTAGGCAGCCGCAATGGCTACCAAAACGCGGACCCGCGATCTGAAAGAATGGCCTTAGCAGCCAAAGGGTTAGGGATAAGGTCACCAGACGTCCTGTTTTTCCCGTAGTTTCAATACATTGTAGATTAACTTAAAGTTAGTGAAGACAGGATAGGCGAAATCGCGCAAACAGACACAGCAGAAGTGCTCTCTTGCACGCGCACGCCCCATCAATTCTCAGACAGCGCGTGATCAGTTCTCAGTGCTCAAATACACACACAGTAGTCCAAATGTCTATCATGTTGAGTATCTCACGTAAATACAGTTGGTTATGGCTTAAGTGACATAAACAGGTGGGTGAAAACTGAGAATGTGTCAGTATTACATGCATGCCTTCTGTCTTAAAGGGACAGCATTCCTAATTAAATACCTATCTGTGTCATTAATGTTAACCAACAAAAGATGTCAAATAAATGTACAGCCTACATTTTAAATAAACCTCCTGTATCTGAAAAATTAGTTTAATTTGTATCGTATTTGTCTTATTGTGCTTCTTTTTCAAAAATGATAAATTATATGCATAGGCATATATATAAATTAACAACTATCATTTTATAAGCTGCTCCTTTTTCGCTATAAATTCACCCAAAAATGAAAATTGTCAAAATTTATTCAAGTTTTCCCAAATTCAATCCTCGATTCAAATTTATCATAAGTTTAATTGGGCTGGTCTAAAGAGAGAGGAATTAATGATTATTTTTGTTTGAAGACTAAAGTAGCTACCAAAATAAATGTTAATTGCAGTTTGACTAAAAGTAATGACCTAAAGTTGACAAAAATGCAATGACTTTTCGTCGACTAAAACTAGACTAAAACTATGAAAGACTCAAATGACTAAAATGTGACTAAGACTATTAAGCATTTTAGTCTCAAGATAAAGACTAAGACTAAATAAAAAATGCCTGTCAAAATTAACACTGGTAATGCGTGAAGTCATGGATGCACTGTATAGAGAAAACCTGGAATGTTTTCCTCAAAAACCTTAATTTGTTTCGACTAAAGAAAGAAAGACATGAACATCTTGGATGACATTGGGTGAGTAAATCATCAGGTTTTTTTTTTTATTCCGGAAGTGAACTAATCCTTTAAGGAAAACATTAGGTCCAGTTTAACTAAACAGGGCAAATTAGCACAAGAGCACAATTTCAAAACATCGCAGATGGCAATGAAATCTGCGGGTGATTTACTAACAACGTGCAAATGAAAGAACACAGACACATCTCATTAACCTATCGACCAATGCAATAAATCAAGTGCAGCGCATATTAGCATAGTCACAAATAAGGAATAAAGAAATAAAAAAGCTGCAGTATGTTGAAAAGAACCAGAGGTCAAAAAATAAAGGGTTGCAAGAAGTTTTGCTAGACCTGGTATTGCGTGACTCCTAGTTGAGGGTTCCGAGTTGTCTTTTATTTCCTGAAGCAAATTAAAAATAACATGGCTTGGTGAACAATATGTTCTTCTGGCATTCCGAATAAATTAATATGTGTGGAAAACAATCCTTTCACTTCTACTTCACGCTCTCTGTTCTCTGCGGTGCATCCTACTAGCAACAACAATTGCAGCCATATCAAGCGCAAAATAGTTTAAGACATGCTTTTTCTGGGCATTAAATAATGGCGCAAATACCAGTAATTTGATGAGTGCAAACGTTAGTAAATCACATTGTGTGATTTATTTGAATACCCTCCTCGCATAAATTTTACGTCTGAAAGAGAAACTCCTACAAATGCATATTCAATAAGGTCAGGGTTAAAAATAACCGTGTCCACGCCTTTTCAGCACTAATTCTTCACCGCGCATCTTTAGTAAATCTTGACAGTACTATTTTAACACCAAAAGACGTTTGCATTGGCGCAAGCTATTAGTAAGTTAGTTTACTGGCTCTAAAAGAACAGTCACCCTTAAATTAATTTACTCACTAAACAGTTGCTGGTAGCCATTGATTTCCATAGTATTTTTTTCCATACTATAGAAGTCAATGGCTACTGTTAACTGTTTGATTACCAACATTCTTCAAAATATCTTTTATGTGTTCCACGGAAGAAACTCATACAGGTTCAGAACAACATGACACATGATGACAGAATTTTAATTCTTGGGTGAACTATCTCTTTAATTACACAGAAAACAAACAAGTGTTATCACATATTATCACGTGATATAGAGTATGAGAAAAGAAAAACAAAATCAGGCATTCCCTGCCTCCACCCTCTGATGTCACAGTTGCCCAGGAGCACCTTCAGCTCCTGAATGTTTTCACGGTTGGTCTGTTCAGCTAATTACAACGTCAGACAGTACTTTAGGTAAATCATATCATTATCAGGCTCATGGCTAAAATTCACAAGCCCCAGGATAAAATTTTTATGGGTGGGCCTCATCTCCCCTGGGCGCAATGACTAGGCTACATCATAAAAGATGCTTCCAGTTTTCCTTCCTGATAATGGCCCTGAATATTATATTGTTGATACTATATCATAATGTTATTACGTTTATTTTAATGTCATTACAATGTATGTAATACATCGTAATATTTTACATAATAAAGTGCTGCAGCTATGACAGTTTTGTAGGCAGTTTTTTTGTTTTGTTAAATGCCTGAAATATGGTCAAGATAGTTTTAGTTTATTTGTACTCTCAAGAATGAGTGTTGAACACTGATATGGAAGAGAAAAAATTGTTGAATATAAACAAAACAGGCAAGCAACTTCAGCAACACCTTCATACTGCAAGCCTAAAGTGGCAACACTAACCACCCTGTGAACCCTTTTAACAACAGGATTCTTGGATAACTTGCATTGCTTTACACTAGAATTAGAAGTGAGTTTTGTAAACCTCAGAATCAGAGAGAGCCAAATAGACGCTAGACATTAAAATCAAGAAGCACCATTCAAAAACGAGCTCGACAATGGCGATGCTGCGCTACAGAGTCATTTGGTAAATTATCAAATCTTCCTGAGGAAAGAAACGTCCCAAAAGCGATATTTCCTTTCAGAACAAAAACCCACATCTCACTTGCATTCACTAAGTGAAATCTGTCTTCAAAAGGCAAGAGGCCATCGCAGACAAATTGCCTTCATTCTTACTAAAGGAAAGCATTACAAAAGGAGCCAAATGAAAACAAAATTACTTGAGGTAGGTATCTGGCTGAAATGACAACACATAAAAGCTCTGCGGAAGAAAAGAAAGAAAACAGTTTCCGTTCTTGTAAGAAATCGTCAATTGGATCTCCGGAGGGTACTCTTCTGTCTTATTACCTTCCCCCTTAGCTTTTATTCATCTATGTATCTGTATTTTAAATGACTCAATTACCCAGGACCCTGTGGTGAAAATTACATATGTTTCCCCCATGTTTCCTTTTTGGGGCTGGGGCACAGGAGACCTCGGTGTGCCCGAACCCCTCCCCCGCTCACTCTTTCTGGATCGCCTTTCTTCATCGTTCTATTCTCTTCCTCCATCTGTTGCAAAATGCACAAATATCGTGCACTGTGAAGAACAAGCACCTGGAAAGATATCTGCCAGCTTTTCGAGTATGAAAATACTAACAGACGTAGCACGATAATACTTCCTATCCCATTAAACCGCTCTTAAACTTTCTGAAAATAAGTGCGTGACGTGTTTGAGACTCGCTTTGTTTGTTTCCATATTTGCCAATTAAACCAAAGTGGACGGAAATCCTTTTACTTTCTTAAATGCTTTAGATCTGTATCTCTTATTCCGAACGCTCAACCAATCCCAGACGATTAGCATCCTTAGTTTTCCCATCTGTCTCTATTAATGGAAGGCTTTTCATCCTTGAACTGAAGCAGTTTTACAAGAGTCAGTCCATTTTGAGAGAAATGGCTTTTTAGTGGAGTCATTATGCGTTCCTGCGTTACATCTTAGCATCGGGAGTTTGTTTGCCGTAATTGGCTTACCATTGTCTCGTTGAAATCCCCAATATTTACACACATTTGACTTTGTCAGACACCATCAACAGACCGCAGTCGACCGTCCTCTGCCGAGTCCCATCTGGAAATGCCTGAATCCTTAAGAGCCTTTAGCCATTAAGGACACACTTGCATTTCTCATTGGTTATGATTGTTTTATCCCACTGCGAGGAGGGAAAAGAGGTTATGCGGAAGCACTGTTAGTGGGCTGATGTCACATGTGACCTGCATGGTGCTCTAAGGCACTCTTAGGGTTGTGTTTTGTCTGCTTTTGTGTGAAGAGCTCTTGAGCGGCCATGATTTTCCACTTGGTGAGGCCTCTTTACACAGCCCAACACAATCAGGAGCCGAGCGGAGGCTGTGTTGATTGAGTCAACACCCCATCCCGCACACAAATATGTCACGCTGGAGCATTCACACGCTTAGATAAACAATTGAAGTGAACAACAGCATGCGCGCATACACGCCAAACACCCGCACAACTCACAACAGATCGCTGTGCAATGAACTGAATATTTACTACACTGCAAAACACAAACATGCTTGTACAAAAGGTTTGCATGACTTGAGTTGAATTCTTTGTTTTTTTGTTTTTTTTTTTACATTTCTACGTAAATGTTTCCACTGAACTGTGAATGCCAATTTGCTGTTAAAATCTGGCATCACTGTGACAATTACCTTCTTGGATTAAGCAAATCTAAGAATACAGTTAAGATCAAAATTTTACATACACCTCTGAAAAATGTGAATTATTTTACCAAAAAAGAGGAATCATACAAAATGCATGTTAATTTTTTTTTATTTAGTACTGACCTGAATAAGATATTCTGCATAAAGGATGTTTACACAGTCCACAAGAGAAAATAATAATTTAATTTATGAAAAAACACCCCGTTCAAAAGTGTACATACACTTTGTTGTTACCTGTTTTTTTTTAGTGATAGTTCTCACAATTTTTGGGGTTTTTCAGCATTTTTGTGTATTTGACCCCTTTCCAAAAATGACTGTATGATTTTGAGATCTATCTTTTCACACTGAGGACAACTGAGTGACTCATATGCAACTATTACAGAAGGTTCAAACACTCACTGATGCCTCAGAAGGAAACACAATGCATTGATAGTCAGGGGGTGAAAACTTTTCACCAAATTTGAGGACCAGGGTAATTTTTTATTATTTTTCTTCTGGGAAACATGTAAGTATCTTCTGTAGTTTCTGAAGGGCAGTACTAAATGAAGAAAATATATATATTTAGAATAATATTCAGGCAAAATAAGAAAAATGTACACATCTTCATTCTGTTCAAAAGTTTTTAGCCCCCGCTGCTTAATGCATCGTGTTTCCTTCTGGAGCATCAGTGAGAATTCTACCTTGTGTAAAAGTTGCATATGAGTCTCTCAGTTGTGTGAAAAGATGGATCTCAAAATCATACAGTCATTGTTGGAAAGGGTTTGAATACACAAAAATACTGAAAAACCAAAGAATTTTTGGGACCTGAAGGATTTTTCTAAGAACTTCTTCAGAACAAAACAAGGGACTCATGAATAACTATCACTAAACAAAAACACAGCTGTGGATCATTCAGGTAACAACACAGTATCAAAAATCAAGCATAAGTAAACATTTGAACGTGGTAATTTTTATAAACTGAACTATTATTTTTTCTTGTGGACTATATGTAAATGTCTTTTATGTGAAATATTTTATTTAGGTCAGTCCTAAATATAAAATAACATGCAATTTGTATGATCCCTTTTATTTTAGTAAAATAATTAACATTTTGCAGATTCTGCAAGGTGTATACTTTTGACCTCTTAAATATCAGATTTAAAATAGCTCCGCTCAGAATTTTTGCCTTTATTTACATGGTTGTTAATATATTATGTCCATCATCCCAGAAATGTACGTCGCTGCGTGAGCAAATTACCTGTCTTAACTCTCATAATGCTTTAAAACTGCAGAATGTTTTTTGCATTCTGTCAGTAAACTCATAAAACTGAATATTTTTGAGTAAACTAACATTTATAACATCTTTTATTAATTAAAAATGAAATTCTTTGAAGTTTCAAATTATACATGCAATTATACATAGAATTTAAATACATTTTATTATTATTAATGAGATAATTCATTTGAATATTTGAATATTTGAAATTTATACAAGTTTATCATTTATAAAATGATGAAACAAAATACTGTTACTAAACGTGACAAAACAAATCAACAACAACAATGAAAATAAAACCAGCAAAGGGTCAAACAATACAATCATATGAATTATTCATGCCCCAGTGCATGCTGGGAGGAGGGTGAATGGCAGTAACCCACAAAACCTTCTTATCAATTTAAAAAATGCATTAATCCAAGTCACCTGCTCTACTTGTTGGTTCAACTTGAAAAATCAAAGTATATCAATGTAGAAAACAATGCATTACTTGTATTCCAGGTATCACTTTACAATAATATTGCTTGTGTTATTGTTAGTTAACACAATAGTTGACAAAAATTAAATGTATACTATTCATCAGAATGCATTCTTAAAACACACTTTCTACAATTTTAGCATAAAAAGACATATGTTAACTTTAATGCATCACAAACAATCAACAATAGCATGTTTATAAATGAACTTTTAAATGCTGTAAAAAAAATTAGTTAATCATACATAAGAAAAAGCTGTAAGTGTGAAATAGTAAGCTATCCAAAAATCTTTTTTCAGATTTATTTACTTGATCAATTTTTATAATGTTCACCACAGAAGTCAAACAGTTCAATACATAACCATATGAGAGCACAGTTTTGTTTTGCAAATGTTTTCCCAGCAACCCCCGAGGAAAAGAAAAAACATCAAAAACAGATCAAACATGCTCATAATTGTGCTTGCAAACAGACGACTGCACTCTGGGGACTCGGCAGTAAAGCCCCCAAAAGTGAGATGAAGATATTGATTGGGATAAGCTGGTGTTGCATTATTGCTACCCCGGGGTGTTACGGAGACCAAACCGATTGAACAGCCAAGCAGCTGGTGAGAGGTTAGACACCCCTCACGCACTCACCTCTATTCACAGTCTAGTCAATACTTGACACTAGACTTACACTCTGCTGTTCATAAGGGGACTCTGGGACTGCGTCTAGGCTGAGATTAAGTCTCAGCAGGAGGGAGAGTGAAGACTAAAGCTGTAACATCTCCCACATGATTGATAAGAATATCATTACTGTGGAATCTGAGCGAGGCAGACACAGAGCTGCAGCTCTGAATGGACAGACTAAGATCAAGTGTGACATTAATCAACTGTTAAAGAACTTGCTTTGGAGATGGGTCACTGATTCACTGATTTAAGACAACATTTACAACATTTAGGAAAAAGAAAAGCACTTTTTAAATTTCTTACATTTTCTTGAAGACAAGGTAGTGTAGTCAACAATATTTTAAGACCTGAAAGTGCTATTAAAGAGATCATCCAAAAATGAAAATTAGGTTTATAATGATTTATAATGGCAATGAGCGGGTGTTTCTTTTCAACAGTCCAAAACAAGTCCAATAAAGCACACCCATCCCCAATAAAAAGTGCCTCACATGGCTCCGGGAGGTGAATAAAGGCCTCCTGTAGCGAACTGATGCATTTTTGCAAGAAAAATATATTTAATACATATTTAAATCGTAATAATCTCGTTAATCTAGCTTGCGCTAACTGTTGTACACAGAAACCACGCCACGGACGTCGGCGTTTCACATGCGTCACTCAGAAGTGAGGAAAGCAGTTGCGCAGCGGAAAGTTAAACAAAACAATGGTCATGAATTAAAAGTACAAAACTAGGTTTTGTAAAGAAAAATTTCAATATATAAGCTAAGAGGAGACTGGTTTTCCTTTGCTAAAGCAAGAAATCTTTGCTTCCTTTGCTCCTGTAAACAAATGTTAATTTTCACAATACTCACAGGCGCATGTGCAATGCATACGCCCTACATCATGCGTCCTGAGTGGCTTCTATGTACAACAGTGAGCGCAAGCTAGATTAAAGTGATTATTATGTTTTAAATATGGATATTTTTCTTATAAAAAAAATCATCGATTCACTACAGAAGGCTTTTATTCATTTATTCCCCGGGGCTATGTGAGGCACTTTTTATTATGGATGGATCCGCTTTATTGGACTTGTTTTGGACTGTTGAAGAGAAACATCCATTATGAAGCTTGGAGAAGCCAGAACAATTTTTAGTATAACTCCGATTGCATTCGTCTGAAAAAAGAAAGTCATATACACCTCGCATGCCTTGAGGATGAGTAAATAATGGGCTAACTTTTAGGTGTTTTGGGTGAACTAACCCAAAGTGTGTATCATATTAAATCACGGTACTGCAGTTCTTTTTGCAAGAAAGGCCTGAAACTGTAAATAAACATTCTGCTGCTAAAGTACTCACCCTTATGTCATCCAAGATGTATGGTATTTTTGTTTTTTGTTCAGAATAGATTTGAAGAAATTTCCTCTGCAGTTAATGGGTACCATCATAGTGACAGTCCAAACTGATAAACAGCTGATAAAAACATCACAATAAACCACAATTAATCCACACCACTCCAGTCCATCAATAACATCTTGGGAAGCAAAATAAACAAATATAATATGCTAAAATAAATCAGTCAAGGCTTTAAACTGACTTTAAACCACTGTTTCTGTCCAAAACACTAATCTATAATCCATAATAATGCTTCCTCCAATAAAAAAGTCCATCCAATGTTGTCCTCTCACATCAAACCCCACTAAAGTATTTGTTTAGAACTGTTTTGAAACTTTTTTCCCTTATAAACAGTCCTTGCTCATTTCCCTGCAGATTCAGATGACTCATATTTTAGCCAGAAGCAAAGGTTTGAAGTTAAAAACATCCAAGTGATGGATTTGTATCTTACAGACATGCAGATTTTCACTACTAAAGATGTCAGCTGATGGGCTGGAGTGGTATGGGTTACTTGTGTATTATTGTTTTCATCAGCTGTTTGGAGTCTCATTCTGACGGCACCCATTCACTGCAGAGGATCCACTGGTGAGCAAGTGACGTAATGCTACTCCAAATCTATTCTGATGAAGAAACAAACTCATTTTGGATGGGCTGGGGGTCAGAAGATTTTCAGCAAATTTAAATTTTTGGCTGATCTATTCCTAAGCTCAAAAAAGTGAATTTTTTTTTCTAAAATTAAACAGATTTAGGTTAAAAAAGTGATGGACAATCACAATGTCTCAACAAGGACAGACTGCCTTTCATCAGCTTCACCAATTCCAATATTTGCTGCTAAAGAGCAAGAGCAGAGCTGATCTCGGATCAGTTTCCATCAGCAAAGACCTCAGACCACCAGGAGTGTGTGGTGGTCCTCCAATCAGAGCACTGACACTGATTCCCTTACATAACCAAACACAATTCACCACTCTGTTTAGAAACAGCTAGACACATGTATTCAGCATGACAAGAATACAGAACATTCACTAACAGTTTATGGGCAAGATTATACAACACACATTGATGAAACAACATCTTGCAAAAAAAAAAAAAAAAAAAAAACAAAAAAAAGTTTTATGCTCTGTGCAGTATAATAAGTAAATTAATTAATTAATTACAAAAATAAATAAATCTTACCTAAAACACTGTTGATTATTATTTTATAAGTATAAAATAAATCTATTTTATTTGAACAGTAAAGACTCCTTTCTCTATGAAAAAAACCTACTCAGTTACCGTATAACAAAGACTAAAATCTATAATAAGCCTTGTCGTAGTATTTCCCCTGTTTTGTAACCCCAGCTTTGGTTCCACAAGAGCAGAGAGTGTGACTAATGTCTGAACTCTGTGTCACAGTCATCTCCTGCTCTTTAACAGGATGAACAACACAGGTCCAGGTCTTAGGTTACACTAGCCAAACATTTTACTGCCCTCATTTAGTAATTGAGCGCCTGCACGTATTGTTCTGCAGGTTTCGTGGAATCTGCTTCACAGCGGCCAGGTCATCAGACCAGGACCTGGATACCTGAGTGTCAGAGATTGAATGACCCTCAGATATGCAGATCTAGATGATGGAGGCAAGTGAAAGGAGAGAAAGAGGAAGAGATCGAAAAATAACAGAAGAGAATGACATTGATAAGAGCGAAATTTGACAATAATTAAACAGTCAGTCAGCAGTTTGTTAAAGGACTTGCACTATACAGTTTAAAAGTTTGGGGTAATTTTTTTTTTTTTTAAGTAATATTTTTTATTCAGATTGGATGCATTTAAGTTATTAAAAGTGACAGGACAGGTATTTATAATATTATAAATGAGTTATATTTTAATTAAATGCTGTTCTTTTGAACTTCATCAAAGTAAACTGGAAAATATAAATCACAATTTCTACAAAAATGCTAAGCAGCACAACATTGCTTCCAACACTGATATTAAAAATAATTTATGAGCAGCAAATCAGCGTATTAGAATGATTTCTGAAAGATCATGTGACACTGAAGACTGGAGTAATGATGCTGAAAATTCAGCTTTGTATCAGAGGGATAAATAACATTTTAAATGTATTAAAATTAAAACAATATAAAGTGTAATAATATTTCTCAATATTGTATTTCTCATATTTCACAACACAATATTTTAATTAAAAAAAAAATGCATAAAACTTTGTTCAAAGACATAAAAAAATCTTCCTTAACCCCAAAGTTACAACAGATAGACTTACAAGATTCTGATGATACAGAAATATCATTTAGAAGTGAAGAAAATATGATATGCTGCAAAAAACCCAGCCATAATAGGAAGCAGCCTGCAGAAAGCAATCATGTCTTGTGGCTTATCGTGCAGCGAGAGCAAGGTTTTCTTTATAAATTAGATGTGGTAGGTATATCACCTTAAACGTACTCACCCCTGAAATAATAGCTAATATCTTAATGAGTGTCTAAAGGCTCCCGCAGGAGGCCGAGAGGGTCTTGTACTGTTATTAATGGGATATAATGGACGCAAGTCAAGCATCATTAATTTGACCTCCCACCACTGACAGGTACCTCTTACAGCCCCTGGCATTTCAGGAACATGAAACCTGCGAGTGGAAGTCAACTGAAGCTCATACTGAAACTCAGGGCCAGAGTCAGAGTCATCATTTTAACAGAATGATACATTTATTAACTTTTAGCACAAGTAAATTGAAAACCACTGGATGTTTTTAATGCAAACATGCATTTTAACTTTTCACATAGCCGAACAACTATGCTGATTAATAAACTGACTTCATTTTAAGATCATTTTCTTAATTAGTAATCACGGCAGAGTAATTGAGAGGGCTGTGGCTTAACTGATTTTTGATGACAACATACTACTAATATAACTGAGAGATTGGTTAAACGGAGGGATACGCTTTAAAAGTGATTGAAGAAGACAGCTAATTATAGCTTAATTAGCCAGATGGGGGACCTCAGGGGATGAAAGCTTTGCCTCTGCGTTACTGAGCTGACTTTAGCAAATAACTGGCCACTTCAGGAAAAATTTATGGCAGGTCATTCGTTTTCATACGACAACATTGACTGATTTTTTTTTTTTTAATCACATTATTTGCAATTTCAGTATATTTATATAATGCATTTATATGAAACAAATGTGTACCACAGTTCAAAAGTTTGAGGTTAGTAAGTTTTCTAAAGAAATTCATACTTTTCTATAGTAAGGACATATTAAATTCATTAAAATTTACAGTAAAGAAGCCATAAAAGACTTCTGTTTCAACTAAATGATGTTCTTTTGAACTTTATCAAAGAATCCTGACAAAACATGTATCACAGTTTTCACAAAAAAATTAAGCAACACAACTGCTTTCAACACTGATAATAAATAAGCAGGAAAGCAGCATATTAGAATGATTTCTGAAAGATCATGTGACATTGAAGACTGGAGTAATGATGCTGAAAATTCAGCTTTGCATCACAGAAATATATTACATTTTAGTATATATTAAAATAATACCACTGTATTTTTGATCAAATAAATACAGTCATGGTGAGAATACAAAAAATACTTTTCAAACTTGTCAATTAAACAATGATTTCAGTGCTTCTGCTTCAAAATGTAATGTTAAAAAAAAACATACAAATTGAGGAAAAATAAGAGAAAATTGTTCCCACACCATATTTTTTTCATCATAAGAGACTTTTTAAAAACATTAGAAAAACTTGCCAACCTCAAACTTTTAGACAGTAGTGTATATACAAAGCTTAACACTTTTTGATGGTGCAGGAGGGAATATTTAGCATGTATACTACCAGTCAAAAGTTTTTGAACAGTAAGAATTCTCTTCTGCTCACCAAGTCTGTTTATTTTATCCAAAGTACAGCAAAAACAGTAAAATTGTGAAATATTTTTACCATTTAAAATAACTGCTTTTTTATTTGAATATATTTTAATATGTAATTTATTCCTGTGATCAAAGCTACATTTACAGCATCATTACTTCAGTCTTCAGTGTCACATGATCCTTCAGAAATCACACTAATATGCTGATTTGCTGTTCAAGAAACATTTATTATTAATATCATCAATATTTAAAACAGTTATGTATTTTTTTTTCAAAGAACAGCATTTATCTGAATTAAAAAGCTTTTGTAACATTATACACTATACCATTCATAAGCTTGGAGTCAGTATAATTATTATTCTTTTAATTTAATTTTTTGGGGGAAAGAAATTATAGAAATTAATACTTTTAATGATCAAGAATGCTTTAAATTGATCAAACTGTTTAAATTGTGATGATAAAGACATTTATAATGTTACAAAAGATTCCTATTTCTGATAAATGCTTCCTATTCATCAAAGAAACCTGAAAAAAATTCTACTTGGCTGTTTTCAACATAATAATAATAATAATAATACATTTTTGAGCAGCAAATCAGAATATTAGAATGATTTCTGACGGACTGGAGTAATGATGCTAAAAATTCAGCTTTGAAATCACAGGAATAAGTTACATTTTAAAATATATTCAAATAGAAAAAAGTTATTTTAAATAGTAAAAATATTTCATTTTTGCTGTACTTTGGATCAAATAAATGCAGGCTTGGTGAGCAGAAGAGACTTCTTTAAAAAACATTAAAAATCTTACTGTTCAAAAACTTTTGACTGGCAATGTAGAATAGAAATGCTAATTCATAAATAAAGATAAACGAAATACTGTATATGATCCCGAACATAAGAACAGACAATAAATGACTGTACAAAAGAAAACTCATCCATCTGAGCAGAAAATGTCAGTCATGTTACAATACAATTCAACAATAGTCCATGTCATACAAGAGTTCCCAGTCTTAAACACTATGTGAGAGCTTGTCAAAAAAACTGACACGCCATCTAGACCTTGTCCTGCCCCCGTAGCCTCCGTCTGAACGCTCATGTCCACACAGGTCTCACGACCAGCTGACCAGCACACCTGCTGGGTCCAAACCCATCTGCAACAGATTAGCCTTTCCTTCCACTACAACAGAGCCATTCCAGCCTCAAATAGTCCCATCACTTCCGCTAGAGCTGAGAGATTGCCTATCGACCAGACTTGACCTCACATCTTTATACATAAAGATATATGCAACACGATTCTTTTTCCTGCCCACTATCGCACCTGCCTGCCCTCGAGAGAGACGAGAGCCGGTCTCTCTGCTGTGAATGACTAAAGTGAGACGGTTATTATTTACGGCTGAAAGCAAAATTTCAATAATTGCGCGAGGAAAAAGTAGCGGGTTTCAAAGCACTTAATTTTTATGTGAGGTGGACCTTAGTCTTGACTCGAGTGGTAATTGACGATATTTTAAACATGACCTGGACCTGTGCGAAATGGAAAGATAAAATACCGCCCAGAGATCACAATACAGCGCAGAATGTCGTGACAAAAGCGCAGCCTCGATGAAATGTCATCATTTCATCGTTTTGACCCAAGACGCTACTGGATTCACAGGCTTTAACAAAAGCACAACACTAACAAAAGGTGTAAAATTCTGATTGAGGTGGTAAGATTTTTATATTTTATTACCTGTTAAAAGTAGCCTGAGTGCTCTGTTAATTACAACCATCTTATATTAAAAGGTCAGAACAGCAAGTACTTTACTTTCAAAAGAAAAAAGAAGCTTTCAAAGCCACAGAAGCAGATGATAAAACTTGTAAATTCAGTAGTGTCCTTCACTTCAACTTCTCAAGTCTTCGGTAGAAAAAGAGGCTTTTAAAGCTAGTAATGACAACCACCGCCGTCCTGAGTTGGAGTGTTTTTATGTCCATTTAAAGGAAATCTTTCTTTTGTAGCAGCAATCCACTCAATTTTCTAAATCAATACTGTGAAGATTTTAGTGTTTGGACATTTATGCAGCCTTCGGTTTAGTAACGTGATGTTGATATACAGTAAGAAGCGGACATTCAATATTGAGATATAATAGACAGTGAATTCACGACTGCTCATCCAGGTTCAGTCATTCAAAGCTCAGAGGTTACATAAGGAGGTTTCATTTATACTGCCTGAAAGTCACACATCACGACCAGTTACATTATTGATCAGCCACTTTAATAGACATTAACACACAGCTACATGTTTCTGCTTATTTTGACCACGCTGTTATCTAATACTGTACAAAATAGTGTGTGTGTGTGTAGTGTATTTTTATTTTTTTTTTTAGAAAAGTCTCTTCTGCTCACCAAGCCTGCATTTAAAGCACAGCAGTAACAGTAAAATTTTGAAACATTTTTTACTATTTAAAACAACTGTTTTCTATTAGAATATATTTTAAAATGTAATTTATTCCTGTGATTTCTAAGCTGAATTTTTAGCATCATTACTCCAGTCACATCATCCTTAAGAAATCATTCTAATATTCTGATGTGCTGCTCAAAAACATTTATTATTATTATTATTATTATTATTATTATTATGTTGAAAACAGTTAAGTAGAATGTTTTCAGGTCTCTTTGATGAATAGAAAGTTCAGACGAACAGAATTTATATGAAATAGAAATCTTTTGTAACATTATAAATGTCTTTATCATCACTTTTGATCAATTGAAAGCATCCTTGATAAATAAAAGTGGTAACACTTCATTTTACGGTCTCTTGACTTGCTTATTAGCATGCATATTATTAGAATATTAGCCATTTATTAGTACTAATTAAGCACATATTAATGTCTTATACTACATCACCTTATTCTACATCCCTAATCCTTCCCAATACCTAAACTTAACAACTATCTTACTTACTATTAATAAGTAGCAAATTAGGAATTTATTGATAAAAAAATTGGAGTAATTAGTGAATAAGTGTTCCCTATTCTAAAGTGTTACCATAAAAGTATTCATTTCTATCATTTCTTTCTTCAAGCTTTTGAATGGTATAGTGCAGGGGTGGCGAACGTCGGTCCTGGAGAGCCGCAGCCCTGCGTAGTTTTGCTTCAACCCTAATCAAACACACCTGAACAAGCTAATCAAGGTTACTGTGTTTTCAGCCTCTGCCACCTCAATATATGAGTATATGAACACATAAACATAATTCTCTAGAACTGCTCTGAGTCACTTCATGAGCATTTCACCATTTCTTTTGAGAAAAACTATCCTCATATCATATACAAACAGAAACTAAAGGTCTTCACAGCAACCTGTCAAAATAAAAGTTCGGTTAAACTTGAAGAAATTGTGACAAAAATATTATTACTTAATTCAATGACAGTACTATTATATTTTGGTTCATTACAGAAACATTATATTTTAAGGAATATTTACCAAAAAAAAATCCAGAATTTATTTACCAAAAAATGTAAATACACAGCAAAGTATTTCTAAAAAAAAAAAAATAATAATAATAATTATAAATTAATCCTTTACAAAATCAATTAATTAGACATGCTTTTAATTATTATAATTTAATAAAACCATTAAAACTGAATCTAGAAAATAATAGAAAACACAGTATTTGGTCAAAATAAAACTGAATTTGAGAAAAAAATTTAATTTAAATTAAATGTATTTCATTAGACCTTAAAAATGTACTTTTTGTTAAACTTTTAATAAATAGCAAGTTTCATCATTTCAATTAATTAGACATGCTTTTTGATTAATATATATTTTAATTTAACCATTAAAACTTTTTTAAGCAGTAAAACTATTATTTAACTTAAATGGAAAATTTGGAAATAAATAAAATGGAAAAAACAGAATGGATTTCATAGGGCCCTATAATACTTCAAAAGATTTCTAAATGCTGTTCTTTTGAACTTTTCAGGAATCCTGAAAAAAGTGTTACATATTCCACAAAAACAGCACAAAATGAGCATATTATAATGATTTCTGAAGGATCATGTGACACTGAAGACTGGAATAAAAATGCTGAAAAATTAGCTTTGCCATCACAGGAATAAATTACATATTACAATGTACTGAAACAGAAAATGGTTGTTTTAAACTGTAAAAATATTTCAAAATATTACTGTTTTTAATGTATTTTTGAATAAATAAATGCAGCCTTGGTGAGCATAAGATACTTTGTAACATGTTTAAATTAAGGAAACTGGTGGAAAATGAGCTCAAATGTGCCATGAATTTGAACTGTACACTACAGCATATCTCAGACAAGTTTTGATTTTTGACAAAAACAAGTAAAGACTTAACTCGCATCTAACAGCTCAGATAATCTGACTCTATGTCCCAATGAATCTTTGATCTTCAGAAGTTATAAGCTGCAAGCAAAGGCAGCCTATGCAGAAAATACAGCAGGTTTTGACCTACAAATCAAAAACAGGTCAAAAGACTCAAGTGAAATTTAAAGCACAGGTGCAGGATGAAGAATAAATGTTAAAAAACCTTTACTGTTGATTAATGCCACTAGTGTCAGTGCTGCTGTTTTTATTAAAGGACTAGAAACAGGAGTGAAATATTCAGCTACAAAAAGTAAGGTATTCAAATCTGAAGTGAAACGCATCAACACACGCACGTCCGCACGCATCCTAGACAACACAGTCCATACAAAGAGTTGCATGCATCCACCAAAAACAGACAATTCTCGTTCGGTTTAAGCTCTTTCCTCCCATTACAAACCCCTACTTTCCTCTCTCTCCACTTATTTCCCCTTTTTCTTTTCTTTCAGCATGAAAACACACTTGCTTTTATTTTTGCGCTTTTCTTTTTTAATGTGAGCTGCGTGTTCGGCCTCTTTTTCTCCTCCTCAGTGTGTCTGTGCTCTATAATTACGGTAGTTTCTACCTACTGCGCCAAAGAGCGCCCACCCCTCTTCCTCCCCTCCCCGAGCGTCCGTGTCTCCCCATGCTTAATGTGACACCGTCAGTCAAAGCCTTTGGAGAGCAGCCGAGCAGAAATCAAAAGACAGGGATGAAGTGTGAGGGACAAAGAAGACAGTGGATGTGATAAACACATAGAGAACCTGCGCTTTACCTGACAAGGGCCCTCTGCGCACCCAACCTGGTTCCTGCTGCTTTTCAAGGTGTAGGGAGTGTTTGCATCTCCGTATTCATCCGAGAGTGATTTCACTCAATGAACTGAAGGAAAGCAATCCGTGTGACTCCTGCCTTAGTCCAACCTGTTATTTTGTGTCATCAAGTAAAAGACTGAAGAGATAGAAGTTACTTTGAGAAAGAAAAACACACACTTTGATACAGTTAGTAATTTCAGTTTACTCATGCATGCTAAATGGAGGTTTTTTAAATGTGAAACTTTTCAACTAAAGTTTAGCTAGAGCGGTGTTTCCTCATCTTTTTGTCTTACGCATCCACACAGTCGAATCAGTAGGACTCAAGTACTAGTTTAGACTGATACTTGTCTTTTAATGAGAAGACCATCAGAGGATTTTCTGCGGCAAGAATATCTCAGTTACATATGTAACATTAAGTTCATAAAGTGTGGAGAAGTTGATGTAGGCTCAGTGGAAAATGCTTGTTCTTGTTGCAACATTTCTGCAAAATTATATTAGATTGTAATTGCGAGTTAATAAGTCTTAATAATGAGACTTCTGAGATTTTCTTTGAGCCCAAAGTTTCCGAGTTGGGGGTGTGTAAGTAAGGAGAAGTCCACTTCCAGAACAACAATTCACAAATAATTTACTTACCCCCTTGTCATCCAAGATGTTTATGTCTTTCTGTCTTCAGTCAAGAAGAAATTATGGTTTCTGAGGAAAGCATTTCAGGAGTTTTCTCCATATAATGGACTTCATTGGTGCCCTGATTTTGAACTTCCAAAAAAAACCCAGAAAAACCTCGAAAAACCTGAAGACTCGAAGAAGGTGAACTAAGTCCAGTACAGAAACTAATAGGATGTTGCACATGCGCGACTGAACGAATCATTCCCGAGATGACTCGTTCTTCCCGAGTCACATTAAAGATCCGTTAAAAATGTTCAAGAACGACCCATCACTAATTCGTAGCATCATGAATGAGCATCCCAGAGCCTGTGCTACACAAGCTTTTGTGCTTATACAGATTTTTATTTTTCGAAAAAATGACCGATCGTTTCGCTAGATAAGACACTTCTTCCTTGGCTGGGATCATTTAGAGCCCTTTGAAGCTGCATTTAAACTACATTTTGGAAGTTCAAAAATCAGGTCACCAATGAAGTCCATTACATGAAGAAAAATCCTGAAATGCTTTCCTAAAAAACCATAATTTCTTTACGACTGAAGACAAAAAGACATGAACATCTTGGATGACAAGGGGGTGAGTGAATTATTTGTAAATTGTTGCTCTGGAAGTGGAGTTCTCCTTTAATTAAAATTTAGGTTGCATGTATTAAATACTATCGTATTGTACTATTACAGTTACATATATATAACGATTCAATTTACAGTTGAACCACTGATGTCACATGGACTATTTTAACAAGGTCCTTACTCCCTTTCTGAGCCTTGAACATGATTGCTGTCTGTGCAGGGTCAGAAATCTCTTGGAATTTATCATAAATATATATTCATTTGTGCTCTGAAGATGAACAAAGGTATGGGTTTGGAACAACATGACAGTGAGTAATTAATGACAGAATTTTCATTTTTGTGTGAACTATCCCTTTAAATCAAAACATAAAAAAACCCTAATATGCATTCATTATTCAGTTTGCAAAAATTGTTGTATTTTATATAAATAAAAGTACATGTGCATCTTGCTTCAACCAAAGTGATTTAAAATCACATGATGTCATAATTACAACTTCCTAACTCTTAAATACGAACTTCCCAGGAGGACTTGAACATTATGTTAAATAAAGTAAAATAAAAAAAATGCATTTCCTGAGACAACCATAACATTTTAGCTTGCTTTGTCTTTGAGCTCTTTTATCATGACTCATATTTTATAGGACTCATCCCTGAGCACTTTCCAATGCTGTACCAGGTTTGCTATCGAGCTAGTTTACTATTTAAGAAAAGTTACACATATGGAGTTGGCTATGTGATGCTGTGATGTGATTTCAGCTGAAAATTGCAGTGAATTGTATATATAGAAATGGTTTTGGATTTTTGCACTTCAAATGCAGACAGAAGCATGTTTATCCAATGAGCAACACTGTTTTAAAACATTGTCTGTGTGTTTTAATCCAGTTTGACAAATATTGAATCTTTGTTTGTAGTTTTATAATTTAATTATAATTATTATTATTATTATTATTATTATTTTATTATAATTATAATTATAATCAAATTCTATTAGTTTACAAATCATAAGTGTTTTGAAGACATAATTTTGTGCAAGGAACTGGTTACTTGTGTTTTACTGACACTAGTGGTCATTTCAGTTAAAAACTGCAGTGAATTATGTGATTTTCCAATGACCAACATTGTGTTGCAACATTGTCTGTGTGTTTTAAAGGAGAAGTCCACTTCCAGAACAACAATTTACAGATAATGTACTCATCCCCTTGTTATTAATGTTCATGTCTTTCTTTCTTCAGTCATAAAGAAATCATGTTTTTTGAGGAAAACATTTCAGGATTTTTCTCCATATAATGGACTGATACGGTGCCCTGAGTTTAAACTTCCAAAATGCAGTTTAAATGCGGCTTCAAACGACCCCAAATGCGGTTGTAAACAATCCCAGCTGAGGAAGAAGGGTCTTATCTAGCGAAACAATCAGTTAATTTCATAAAAAAAAATACAATTTATATACTTTTTAATTTCAAACACTCGTCTTGTCTTGCTCTTCCCGACCTCGTTTTTTTCCGGTTCATGACAGTTAGGGTATGTCGAAAAAACTCCCATCTCATGTTCTCCCACAACTTCAAAATCGCCCTATATCGCTGTTTTACCTTTTTTGTTTAGGGTGTTTGACCTTCTTTGCATGTTCACTTTGTCATGGGTCGGTACTTCTGCAAGCGATGTAGGATGATTTTGTAATGATTTTTGAAGCTGAGGGAGAAAATGCCATCAGACTTTTTCGACAGAGAAAAATCCTGAAATGTTTTCCTCAAAAAACACAATTTCTTTACGACTGAAGAAAGAAAGACATGAACATCTTGGATGACAAGGGGGTGAGTACTTTATCTGTAAATTGTTGTTCTGGAGGTGGACTTTAAATCTTTGTTTGTAGTTTTATAATTTGATGTTGGTTGTTAGATGCGCTTGGACAAGAAAAAGACAAAAAGTTGCAAACCTGTGGAGAAAAAATAGAAATATGAGTGAAATGTGTAAAGAATCCAACCTCTGTCTTAAATGCATGTATATTTTGCTATTTTAACGACATAGGAACACAGTCTATTGGCAGTCCTAATATTTTTCATAAATTCTCTATATTCCCTTTCTATTTTCATCAAAAAACAAAATAAAAGCCATTCAAGAGCACATACCCCTGGTTGGGAATCACCTCCCTGTTCAAGAGATGACCATCAGATAATCCCGTGCTCTTCAAATGGCCATTGATTTCTTTAATCTGCCTATCATTTACACAGGGGCAGGTCTGCCAGCTACCAAACACTAAGTCACCTCTGTGTAAGATTAGTAATTCTGACACATATGTTACTTGTCTGCCTTTCAGATAGGTGAATCTCACCTTTCCCTCTGTCTCAGTGATCTCTGACAGCTGGGCTGGAGCCTGAGGACAGACTCTCTCAATGGAGACTTTCACTGGGCCCATCTGTCCCCTTCTGTTCTGCACCTCTCAGACACACTGCCTGAGGATAACAGAGCACAGCTCTTCACCTTCAGCACACACATCATCTGGACAACATTAAAACTTGTATAAAAGAACTGTTATTGTAATAAAATGTAATAATATTTATGATTAAAAAATACTATTCATAATATATTATTTTTTATACGTTCACAATATATTTTATATGAATTCAAGACTTCTCTGCCAGTGATAAGTTAATCATAATTTGGCTTTAGTGCATGAGAATGAACTGTGTTCATCTTCATCCATTACAGTGAGGAGACACAAGCAATAAGACACAAATGAACTCTCTCACTGCACTCACAAACTCATAAAGGCATCAAAAAAGGAGCAAATCAGGGAAAAAAGATTAAAAACGTCACATCTTGGTGACAAAAATGATCCCCCTTCACATTGACAGGCGCCCCCGCAGTTTGCCCCCCTTCTTTTTCTACCCATGCAGCCGTTAAAAGGCATCTGTCATTATGGCCCCGCTGAGGGGCAGACAAGTCCACTCTACTCTCGGGACCCGCCGTGAAAATCTCCAGCTTCCCCATGGCTGAGCCGAGCTTGACGCGAGTAAATGACAGGGTAGGGCCCCGTTCGGCCGCGCGGCATCCAGGGGCACTGCGCTCCCGTAACCCTGCAATTAAACCTCTCCTGCAGAAATGGGAGGGGGCAGTGTTAAAGGAGGGGGACAACACAAAGAGAAAGTAAATCAAATGAACATTTAAGTGCAAAAATGAAGCTAGAGTCCAAAAAGAGCCTGCATATTGCAAGGATGTGACTAACAGCAAGAGAAAAAAAGGTCTTTTTTCTCTTAACTTCTTTTTTTAATCATAAAAACCATCTGGATTTTAAAAGTAACCATTTAGGACGGACACAAACTACGTCCACCCTGAATGTTTTGGACAGCTAGTGCTCCAGACGGGGTCAAGATGTGTGTGGGCTGTGCGTTTGAAGCTAAAATACTGCTAAGTGCCGTGTTTGGTTTTAAAGGAGGTGGGGTCGTGGTGTAAGTGCTGTGTGTGTGTGCTACTGGGTGTATTGTGTTGAGTGTAAAAGGTCTGTGTCTGTGGAGTGGGGAGCAATTCACTGCTCCACACCTCCCCAAAAATGATATCCTCCATTGTGTCATACGAACAACTGAAACCAAGCTGGACACAAACAAGTTCTGCAGTAGATCGCTCCAAATGGAGGGGCTGCAAACTGTTCCACTCTCAAGGCCCTGGGGACTATGAACGAGAACAGAGACCATCATTAGATCAGAGAGATAAACGGCTGGCATGGGAAGAGAAGCCTGAGGGTCCACCTTCAGGTGTGTGTTTAAAAGTCCGGGACAAGACTGTGTGAACGGCGTCAATAAATCAGGGGTTGGACCTGCACATCAAAATTAATTAGCAAGCTCATCAGTCAGTCAATCAATTAGTAAGGTCTTGATGGTCATGAGATAAAGCAAACCAATGAGGGCCAAGTCAATCATCTCAACACCTTGGCCATCGACACTGTGCAAGTTCTCCACAAGTTCTCCAGGGACGTTCCTATGGAAATCATAATTACGATTTGATGTTTAGAAAGTTTAAAGCATGAAATTCACTGTTCATTTTCTAAATGCATCTTAATGATCTTATTGTAAATGATTTATTCATGCATGTTTCCTATTTTTTTGACCTTGTTTGATCTTTGAATCAAAAGTTGAGTCCAAACTCGATCTATCTGTGAAATAACAGACCTGTCTGGTGGGATCAGACTTCTCCAATTATTCAGTCAGATCAAACCCCACCACTCATAATCTCATAATTGAATGCAAGCTTGCATTCAGAATGGCCTCTATCCAATCAAAAACTGATGGATAGAACCACATTGTTTCACTAAATATGTCTCAGCATGGGAGAAAACACTGGTCACTACTAGTGTAGGGCATTACAAGCAATGCAAGTTACGTAATCAGATTACTATTTTCAAGTGACACATTACTTTTAAATTTTAAATTACTTTTACTTTAAAAAAAAACATAAGTTACTTTTGGGTTTTTTGTTATTAAAAATAAATAAGCAAGCTTAGTAAAGTAACGTAACAGCAACATAATGCATTACTTTCCATAAAAAGTAACTAAGTAACACAATAAATAATTACTTTTTTTTTAAATAAAGTAAAACAATATTGTAATGCATTATTTTTAAAAGTAATTTCCCCAACACTGGTTGTGGTCATACTTTATTTTAAGATCCAATTCTATTAACAAACCATTAACTATGACTTTTGCCTCAATAAACTACTAATTTGCTGCTTATTAACTTTTGGGTATTGGGTAGGATTAGGGATGTAGAATATGGTCATGCAGAATATGTGCTTTATAAGTACTAATAAATAGCCAATATGTTATGAATAGGCATGCTAATAAGCAACTAGTTAATAGTGAGAATTGTTCCCTATACTAAAGTGTTACTCTGGTTGCTACTTCTAAATTGGGATTTTAAGTTTAAATCAACAAAATAAAAAGCAATGACGCACATTGGGTGTGTAATTGATGCTTTAAAGGATTAGCTCATTTTAAGAATAACAATTTTCTAATAATGTACTCACATCCATGTCATCCAAGATATTCATGTCTTTCATTTTTCAGTTGAAAAGAAATTAAGATTTTTGAGGAAAACATTCCAGGATTTTTCTCCATATAGTGGACTTTAATGGTGGTCAACGGTTTGAAGGTCCAAACTGCAGTTTCACTGCAGCTTCAAAGGGCTCTACACGATCCCAGCTCAGGAATACTTTTTATCCACAAATGCTCATCTTCAACTTCTGACTTCACGCATCACATAGTGACGTTGGAAAGGTCACACGTGATGTAGGCCGAAGTACCAACCCAGTGTTTACAAAACAAAAGTGCAAAGAAAATCAAACACCTAAAGTTGGAGGAGAAAATGAGAAAATTACCTTTTTGACACGGAGCACACAGATAAAGAACTGTGTGTGACCTTTCCAACATGATTACATAATGTGACGTTGTGGAAGCACATCAGCACTTGTGGTTTAAAAAGTATATAACTTTTTGTTGTTGTTTACAAAATGACAGGGCGTTTCACTACATTAAACCGCTATTCCTCGGCTGGGATCACGTAGAGCCCTTTGAAGCTGCACTGAAACTGCAATTTGGAACTTTTACCTGCTGGCCCCCACTGAAGTCCAATATATGGAGAAAAATCCTGGAATGTTTTCCTAAAAAACCTTAATTTCTTTTCAACCGAAGAAAGAAAGACATAAACATCTTGGAGGACATGGGGGTAAGTAAATTATCAGGAAATTTTAATTCTGCAAGTGAACTAAGGCTGCATGTCCACCAAAGCATTTTCAGCCAGCTTAAAACGGCAGGCAATCTGCCGGAAAACGCCCAGCTGAGAGCGCTTAAGAGCACAGCGTTTTTTTCCGTTGAGACACTGTGGTTGTTATGATACAAAATATCTGCTTAAGTAATTGCAAATGCATAGTGAATTAAATGTTTCTCCAAGCATTACATTACCATAATATGGTAGTCCAGCAATTCAGCCTGTTAATGACATAAACAGTGTTGGGGGTAACGCATTAAAAGTAACATGAGTTACGTAATATTTTTACTTTTTCCAAATAACCAGAAAAGTAACACATTACTTTTTAACTGACAAGAAAATATCAGTTACTTTTTTCAAATAAATAATTGATTTATTGATTAAAAGCCCTCTTGTCCCCATGTTGAGAGAAATTGGGAGTAAAATGTTAGTTCTAGAATAAATGTGAACATGCATTAACTCATCTCACTCACAAAAAACAGATTCAGTATTCAATAACAAGTAACTAAGTGATGTAATTAGTTATTTTTTTAGGGAGTAACTCAATATTGTAATGCATTACTTATTAAAGTAACTTTTCCCAACAATGGACATAAATACTCGGAGACAAACAATATTAACAATATTAACTAGTCCCGCCCCTCCTCCACTCTGATTGGTTGGCTGACTAGAAAGTGACAATAATGAGCGCAGCGATTTAGTCAAAGTTGAACACTCTTCAACTCTCAGCGCCGAGAAAAAAACGCCCTGAACGTTCAGCGCTCAGCGTGAAAAAGACACTCAGTGGTCTGCATGCACCTGGCATTTTAAAAAAATATGCCAGCCGCGGGAAAAATTGCTTTGGGTGGACACACAGTCTAATCCTTTATCTTTGCATTTTATCATTCTTGTGATGCCACAGAGAATAATGGGAACCTGTAGTTTGTCTTCTGACAAATCACCTACAGTAAATAGTAACATCTTCCAGTAAGCACTAACATATCAGTGATATTATCGCTGATAACTAAAATGAAATCATTTAATTAAATGGACTAAAAATAAAGACAAAATTGAAAATAAACACTTTTTTATGACTTATAAGTCACTAAATTAAAATTCTGCGACAAACAATTTTGATTTCAGTTTGATCCTAAAACGTAAAACCTTTACAACCCACCTGCATTAAACCTCCAATAACAGACTGTGAGACATTTTTTTTGTCAGCATAAAACTGGAATTGACCAGTATTTATTATATTTATCTGTGTGCATCACAATTTTTTAAAAAATTCTTGTGTCTTCATTATATTTTTTGAAAAATTATTAGCATGCTCTCCCCCTAAGGTTGTTTCGATGGGCAAAAGAGTTTCAATCCCTTTCCTCCAGCAACCCAACAATCCAATTACATCACGGACAAAATTAAGTCCTGTGCAAAGCCGTTTCACTCATTTTACAATATGCAGTGTTGGGAAGGTTACTGTGGAAATGTAACAAGTTACAGATTACAAGTTACCCCATTTAAAATAATAAGTAGTGTAACAAGTTCAATTGCTTTATTAAAGTAATGTAACTAGATTTGATTACTTTAAAATTTCTAATAAATGTTTTTAACTGCTAATCATTTTAAAACATTTGAAGCAGGCTGGGATAATCTTACAGTAGTACTTAACACTGATTACCGTTAGACTTTCAAAATCCTCCACCACTTGAATTAAGATTATAATAATTACATTTTAAAGCACAGTCACCACAAAATTAGATTTTAGTGTTTTAGTACTTTGAAATCGTTTTGAGGTTAAATACTGATTTAAAATCATAAGATATAGTTTAATAGCTATTATACTGTTTTTGAAATCAAATCTTTGCAGGACAAGAAACACTGCCATCTAAAAATGAAACACATACAGTACATACACCCAAACAGAATAAATAAAACATTTATTGAATTAGCATGTGTCCTTATATTTTAAAGCAGTCAATGCACTTTGGGAATGAAATCAATTAAATCTGTGTGTATGTGTGTGAAAATATCCAGATGTAACATTTTCATAATTAACTGTAACTTAATTACAGACCTTTTCTCAGTAACTGATTAGTACAGTAACAGTAACAGATTACAGTTACATTTATTTTGTGATTAAATTATGTTACTCCCCAACACTGACAAATTAACGGCAACTGTAATTTTCATTTCATGCCAAATTTAATGATACCAGACAGTGTATTAACTTTGGCAGCCCTAAAACATTAAAACCAAAATTAAAAATGCAATTTAAAATGCACACTGAAAATAAAACGGAAGTAAAAATTCAAAACTATAATAACCCTGCAGTACACAACACGTGTGCGCATATGAATTGTGCAGTCAACATCCATAATTATTTCTTATTATCAACCCCAACTGGTTTCCGCCGCTGAACTCGGAAACTCAAAGTTTCACACAATACAGAGGGTCCTATTAGTAATTACATCTTTATGGTGCCGTTCATTCACGCTCAGCTCATAAACACAATCGTTCCAAAACAACAGCATTTGTGCTTTGTGTGATTACATAAGGCTTTTAATAAACAGACTGAACACACACCATAAAGTTGCAAACGTAGCAGACATTTTCTTTCCCTCCCTGTAACTAAGAAAGAGCAGCATGGGCTTTGAAATGAACGTTTAAAGGCAGTTATAAAGAGAGAGGGGCAAGTAAGGTAAGTGTACCTCATTTAATTGCTCTCTTGGTGGCTCGACTCACTGGGAGAGGGCTCTTTTCAGCCTCTTGTGTGACTGCACAGCAGGGGCTCCGTAATGGAACAGGTAGAAAAGGCGTTTATCAAATTTGCTTTTATTAGGAGGAGAATTTTAATAGACTGAGAAAAGGTAGACCTGCTGGGGAGAAAGCCGCCACTCTCGCAAGGCCTATCTTGGTAAATTAGAGGCTGCCAATGTCCACTGAGGGCTCTGCGGGCTTAGCAGCTGACAGTCAACCACACAATAGTGAAGATCCAGAGTCGGATGAAGACCTCTCGACACCGCCGGGGTGATTTTCAATCCGTTAGGTGCTTAAACGCTACGCTGAGGCAAATAAACCAACACTTGAGTGACACGATCAATGGAAGGACGGATTGTCTGTCAGGTCGACACGGACGGCCGGATTTAGAGAGTGACACAGCGGATGACAACAGCTGCCACGGCTCTATTCTCTCCAGCCATCATACACATGAAAACAAGGTGACAAATATGACACACTCTCCCCCTGAGCCTCTTTCCAGACCGAGATCCCACCTTCGTGCTCAATAGACTACTTGTCAGCGCGCTCGCTAGTTACCGCTAGTTATGTATTTACCGCATTTATATGAAAAGGAAGGAGCAGAAAATAACCTGATGCTGAGAAAGAGAAGGAGAGCGGCGGTAATCTTTTGAGCAATCAGCGGAAAAGTGCGCTTCACATTTTTCAATTTCTACCTGCCACTCGCAACTCAGGCTGCAGCGGATACGCTTGGCAATTTGCCAATCAGTGTGTTGTGTTGCACAGGGGGAGTCTGTCATGCTTCTGTGAGTCACACACACACCTCCAAACAACCACGTCTGATCGCACACACACCGTCTTCATTTGGAGTTGCATAGTGCCAGCTAACATAAGAAAACAGATACGTCTAGTAAACACAATGATGCGTCTTGATTTAAGTCTACATGACGGAATACGATACATTTTTGACATATAACAGAGATGTCAATCAGGTGAAGCTTATCCTCTGGAGGGGACAGACATGCATCTGCAGAAGTGCAGATATATACGCTCACTTGCGATCATGTTTATTCACAGAAGTGCACGCGTCTGAGATTCAGCCTCCTAATTGGCCCTCCTCCTGAGAGTTACAGGATCGTTTAATAAGGAAGAGGGGGGCTTTGCTAAAGAGGAGTGCAGGGTAAGATACTGATGAAGCTGTAAAGTCAGACATTTCCAGAAAGAGTAACAGCTCCCATTCTTTAAAGGGGTAGTTCACTCAAAAATAAAAATTCTGTCATTAATTACTCACCCTCACCATGCAAGACCTTCGTTCATCTTCAGGACACAAATTAAGATATTTTGGATGAAATCGGAGAGCTTTCTGACCCTGCATAGACAACTATTGAAACGTTCCCAGGCATAGAGTGACGAACGTAAGGTCTTACGGGTTTGAAACAACATGAGGGTGCATAATTAATGACAGAATTTCCGTTTTTGGGTGAACTTCCCCTTTAAGTGATAGTTCACCCAAAACTGTCATCATTTACTCACACTCATGTTGTTCCAAATCCACATGAATTTTGAAAAATATCTGCGCTTAAATGTATTGTATGTGCATTTGTAGTACTTCAAGTGTTAAAAAAAACATATTTTTTAAAAACTGTACTTGCAGATAATTAAATATTAATGAAATAAAAGACATGACTGTTTCTTAAAACACTTAAATACAATTTGTAATTGTAAGTTTTGAAATACATGTTAAATCTTTAGGTTTTAATCATCTTTTGTTGTGCTTTAAAGTAGTGATGTGTTGACTAACATACTAAAGTACTTTATTATAACATTAACTGTAATGTTATTTAATACTATAATACTAAGTAAGTTGCAACTTCATTACAAATGACAAGTGTCAGTAGAAATTACATTAAATTAGTAAATAAAAAAATTATATTTTAGTTTATCATAAATTGTCAACACATTCAGCATTACAGTTTTACCATATTTCAAGGACAACAGCAGTAATTATGAAATTACATATAAAGATATACTTAAGTCCAATTTGAGTGAGTCAAAAAGCCCTGTAAAATTTTGCTAACTATAGTTAATAAAAATGTAAACTATGAAAAAGCAATGCATTAAGACCTGGGGGGTGAAAACTTTTGAACAGAATGAAGATGTGTACTTTTCTTATTTTGCCTAAATATTCATTTTTCATTCAATATTTCATTTGGTACTGCTCTTTAGAGGCTACAGAAGATAGTTACATATTTCCCAGAAGATAAAATAATTGAAATTTACCCTGATCTTCAAATTCAAAAAGTTTTCACCCCCCCGGTACTTAATGCATTGTGTTTCCTTCTGAAGCATCAGTGACTGTTTGAACCTTCTGTAATAGTTGCATATGAGTCCCTCAGTTGTCCTCAGTGTGAAAAAATGGATCTCATACAGTCAAATATAGGGTTCAAATACACAGAAATGTTGAAAAACAAAAAAATTGTGAGACCTGAAGGATTTTTCTGATGAACAGGACAAACAAGGGGCTCATGAACAGCTATCACTAAAAAATAAATAAATAAATAAAAATACACAGCTGTGGATCAGTCAAGGTAACAATACAGTATTAAGAATCAAGCGTATGTAAACTTTTGAACAGGGTCATTTTAATAAATTCAACTATTATTTTCTCTTGTGGACTATATGTAATTGTCTTTTACATTAAATATCTTATTCAGGTCAGTGCTAAATAAAAAAAATACCATGCATTTTGCAATGTATGTACCATGCATCTTTCTTATTTTGGTAAAATAAACTTTTTGTAAACTTTTGACCTCAACTGTAAGTATATTATTTTAAAGCATAGTTTTAAAGTATCTGTAATAAGTAATTTTGTTTAAGTATATTCTAAAATGTACTTATTTTTCCATGAGGGGGTCTAATTGACCCATCCCAGAAAGTTTGACTGACAGGTGATCTGACCAGTCATAATTCTGAATCTGACACTTCTGTCCAACAAACAAGAGAGGAGAGTAGACTAACGTCTGTGTACTTGAACTTGAAAAATGGTGTGTTTTGAGTTTTTCCATGGTTAAAACAAGATACCTTCTGGTGCTCATTCATGTTTTTTTCATGCTATAACTAGTAAAAATGATCGGCTAATGGTTTGTATAGTTTAAATTTCTTGAAAAATTACAAAACTTTAAGGCTGAGACTTTGTTTCATACCTGAAATAACCTGCTCTGTCTTGTGTGTTGGTGTGTTGTCCGTTTCCTCTTTGCTCTGCAATGTATTTTTGTTTGCAAAGGGTCAATTACAGGTTTCATTCTACAGACAAAAAAAAAAAAAAACGCTCACACCAGTTCTCACCATTAATTAACTGATAACTATGACTTTTGCCTCAATAAACTCCTAATTACTTATTATTAGTTAGTAAGGTCGTTGTTAAGTTTAGGTAGGATTAAGGACGTAGGTAAAATATGGTCATGTAAAATATGTGCTTTATAAGTATAAATGAACAGCCAATATGCTAGTAATATGCATGCTAAAAAGCTTAAAAAGAAGAAAGTCATTCAGGTGTGGAATGGCACTAAAGATGAGTTAATGATAGAATTTTTATTTTTGGATAAAGCTGTTAAACTTCCACTAATCGACTCTATATTAAGGATTTGACAGACTGATGTTATCTTGATTCTTCAGGTGTTCATGAAGCAGCCTGTGTCGATGAAGGCTCTTCACCTTATGACATGTCTCTAGTTTGCTTCCGCACACATTGACATTGCCTTCTCTTTTTTTTGCCTTTTGCTGCATGCTTATTTTAATGTAAATGATTTTGATCCTTACATTTCTTCCTGCCGCATTACCCCATAATATGCTTAGACCCGTGAATTGTAAGGTAATGAAAGAGCTATACATAAAGTATTTAAAAAAGGCTTTTTTCTATCAGTCTACCCAAGGTCACCAACTCCGCCATTCAGAGCACTCCACCAGACGTGGTATGGTGTCGGACTGTATAAGGCGTATTGTGGCGCAGAATAAAGAATATGAATGTATTTGATATTGTATGGAGTCTAGCAGAGAGAACCCTACTCAGCCTTTCCCACAGAGTTGATGTTTGTAAAGCAACCGCTTCCTTTGCCACCATAATTAATCGCTCTCATTAAAATGACAATTCTTTCAAATTGCCGTCGCTTCATTTGTTAGGCACACATATGGGCCTGAAAGGAGAGACATTTCTAAGGCCAATTCATTGAACGGGCTGTGCAAGGAGGAGTGCTGGAAAAAAATCGTAATTAATGTTTTTGTTCGAGCACCGAACAATTCTCTGCTTTCTGTTACCTTGATGCGTTAATGTCTTTGTGCTTATCTAAATTCTGTTCTACTGATGGCACATTGTACCTCTTGTTTTGTTTACACCACATGCAATATGCAAACCACAAATTTTACTTTCTTTTATGATAGAGACACCGGGATGATTATTTTCTAGACAAACAGAGGGAGACAAAAAATAAAGAGGAAGATTCTTTGCATTTGTTTCAAGGTGGACAAAACAATGTGTGTCCGTATAACGATCCGCAGCTGATGGCCAAAATAAAGGCGGCCATATTAAGATGTTAATGTGCTGACTGATGAAAGCGCACGCTCTCGTTAATGCGATTGTCATGCGGTTATCAATACCAGAACAATCAGTGAAGAGCCTTGATGTGTTTGTTTATGAATAGAAAAAGAGCGGCAAACCTGAATGACAATTTTCATTTGCACCAGGAGCCCGTCTTGGGACTTTTTGTATTCTATGTATTACATTAGAAAAAGTGAAATGGAAAAGTGATATAACTACAAAAAGCTTAAAGGTACACAACAAATTTTGGTTTATGTTCTTCTTGGTGCTGTGACAGTTCTGGACATGATACTGACACCTATTGGTGTGGATGCAGTGTCATATAAAAGACTGCATTTTCAGTTACTGATGCCACTGTAATGTAATTAAATTCGCTTGAGAAAGCAAACTTACTGATCTATTCTTTAAGCTGCTGCTACTTTTTTTGAACACCTAACTTCTCCTAGAGCATTAATGCTAAAACCATCAAACTCTGGTCAGACCCTCACACTGCTCTGACTTGGTGTGCTATACCTCTTCTAACTGATCCATAAACCACTAAAAATCCCATAGACTTTCATTGAGACTTATGGTGTATTTAAGCTGTCTATTGCAATAACAAAGCTTAGCATATACTGGAAAAAAAAGCTAAAACCAGCCTAAAATGGGTGGCTGCTTTGGCTGGTCTCCCAGGCTGGTTTTAAAGTGGTTTTGGCCACTTTTTAGCTGGTCAAGCTGGGAGACCTGCTAAAAGACCAAACAAGCTTAAACCAGCCACTTTCAGCTTAAACCAGCTAAGACTAGACAGCCATCCTAAGCTGGATTTAGTTGTTTTTATAGCTAAAGGAGCTGGTTTTAGTTGTTATTTTATTTATTTTGCTAAATCAGCTGGTTTTTGGCTTTTTTTCTTTACTTAATCAACTTGTTTAACAGATTGTTCTTTTTTTTTGTTAAATCAGCTTGTTTTTTTTTTAAGCTGTTTTTGTTAAATTATTTGGGTTTAGCTGTTTTTTTTATTAAATCAGCTGGTTTGAGCTATTTTTTGTTAAATCATTTTTTTGTTAAATCTGCTGGCTTTAGCTGATTTATAACTGTTTTTTTTTCTAAATCAGCTGGTTTTAGTTGTTTTTTTTATTAAAACAGCTTATTTTAGGTGTTTTTTTTTTAGCAGTTTTTGTTAAATTATTTGGGTTTAGCTGTTTTATTAAATCAGCTGGTTTGAGCTATTTTTTGTTAAATAGCTGGCTTTAGCTGATTTATAACAGTTTTTTTCTAAATCAGCTGGTTTTAGTTTATTTTTTAAGTCAGCTTGTTTTAGGTGTTTTTTTTAGCTGTTTTTGTTAAATTATTTCAGCTGGTTTAGCTGATTTATAACAGTTTTTTTTTTCTAAATCAGCTGGTTTTATTAAATCAGCTAGTTGGAGCTATTTTTTGTTAAATCGTTTTTTTTTTGTTTTTTTTTTTTTTTTTGTTTTTTTTTTTTTTTTTTTTTGCTGGATTTTGGTTAAATCAGCTGGCTTTAGCTGATTTATAACTGTCTTTTTTCTAAATCAGCTGGTTTTAGTTGTTTTTTGGTAAATCAGCTTTTTAAAATTTTTTTATTCCTAAATCAGCTGGATTTTTTAAATTAATATTAGCAACATGTTAAATCACCTTAAAACGTGCTAGCAACATGTTAATCTGCTATCATGCTAAAACAGGTTAATCATTTTAGAAACACGCTAGCAACATACTAACAACATGCTGATCATGTTAGAAACATACTAGCAATGTGTTAAATCATGCTATAGCAATATACTATCAACATCTATCTAATCTATCTATCTAAACATTCAAAATGTAAGCTTTTACAACTGCTTCAAACTTTCAGGGTAGTCTTTCTTAAGCCAACTTCAAAGTTTGCTCTCAAACTTTACTCATCTAGTTGTAAATGAAATATTTGCATTCATGATTTATTTATTACATGAGGGAATGTTTCCAAAGAGGAAATACTGAGGAAAAAAAATAATAATCTCTGCAGTGATGAAATATATTTAAGGGCAACCTGGAAGTTTGCATCATCCTGGTTCCCTCAACAAAAACCCAACAGGACTTTGGGGCGAGGCTTGTCCATTTTTCTTTGACAGGACAGTGGAGATGAGACAGGAAGTGAGTGGGAGAGAGACAGGGGGTGGGATCGGGAAAGGTCCACGAGTCGGGAATCAAACTCGGGACACCTGAGGCGCAACTGCACCATATACCTGCGCACTGCCTACAAGGCTATTGGTGCCAACAAACACAACTCTTATGAAGAAATTCTGAAGACTAAATACAATCATCAGAAGTAAAAATTAAAAAATCTAGTAGAATTTGCTAGCTTGAGATTGTGTTAACCACACAACATATTTCAGGCGTTTAATCAAAAACCCATTCAAAAAAAACATTGACTTAAGAACGATGGAATTGCTTTCAGGTTTTGACCTACAAAAATACACCATCCCTGCAGCACACTGTAACATTTGTCTGGTCATGTGATCTCAAAACAGCCACACTATGTAAAATAAAAACATTTTTAGGGTCTGATTATAATGAAGTCTTCATCTCAGGTCAGTGTATGTGATTTTATACATATTTATCAAAAAGAATAGTTGTAACTTTTTTTATTGAGGGAAAATTACTGAGTGCACCTTTGAAGTCCTTCAAAACCAATAAACCTGTTTCCATCCACCAGTGAGCAATATGCCATATTTGGACCTCTGATCTAACATTTTACCTGCACTTACTATGCTAAGTGCACTAACATGCTCTTAATTCGTGTGGCGTAGCGGCGAGGATCAGCTCTCAGGGTCATAATGTGTAGCTTTGTCCAGCACACTTCACGTCCATTATCCACTTCATTACATGTCTCCGCTCATGCACAGTGCAGCCTTATGGCCTTTCAGAAGAACCTTAATAACCTCAGGGCCATAAAGCTAAAGCTTTAGGATAGGACGGCACATCTAAACCTTGAAGCACAAGGCTCTTCAGGTCACCTTTGACCCCACCCCAGGACCAGTCCTTCTATACAAAGACGGGAGAAGCATCAGGCCACACAGGGGCTTTGTGGAAGTCCAAACATGAAGGAAAAAGGGCAAAGAGCTGGAGAAGGAGAAAAAGGGGCTGTGTCCAAAACCTTAAGTTTGCATCACACCACCAGCATCTGTCCCATACTGTTTGTCACTAGTAGGTGTGGGGTTGCCATATGAATGTCACTACTGCCAGCATGTGATTAAGTGCCACTAAAACTTAACATTCATTAATTTTTGAATTAAATAAAGGCAGGCTTAGTGAGCTTAAGAGACTTCTTTCAAAACACAAAACAAATGAACAACCAGATAAAGAAAAACGTCACAATGACCCCACTCTTCTTCCTCTCTTATCATTATAAATAGAATTAAATATTGAAAATCTGACATAGAACGCAAAGGATTGTAGGATCTTATTGTGCATGGGAAATTTCACCAATGCTACTCTCAAAACCAAACCAGATGAAAGCATTTCAGGAAAGATGTAAACACAAACACTGCATTTGTATGTACCTCCATTAAGTGCCTGTGAACTGTGAAGGCAGCATTTTCCAGTTCTCGGACGCGAGAGAGGGAGGGTCCGAATTCCTTCACAGGTGTGTGTGTCTGAAAAAAGGTGCTCCTAATCGGAGCTGATTATCTGCAAGTTGCATCTCCCCTAATAGCACCTCGTCCGTCACATGCTCAGTCATCTGGGGTGGCTCTGACAGAGAGACCCTGTCAGAAGAGGAGGGATCGAGGAACTTGAGAGGGAAACTTAAACCAGTAATTAGGTTCAGCTCATCTGGTAGGGGAAAGGGCCCCATTTCTTCACTGTGTTAACCAAAGGGCACCCAAAACAGGTAATACAGACACCTTTATCATTTAAAAAGTGATAAAGAACAGTAAGAAAGTAATTATCTCCTAGAAGGTGCTTATTTTGAAATAATGACCAGCTGACTATGCATTATCCTATTAATATGAAATATGCATGTAAGTGTAATTATTTGAAGAAAAAAAAAAGAGAGAGACCTACAGTAAGAGTGAGATGACAGTTTAAGTTAAAAGGTGTCATGAAAATCTGACTTTTTCCATGTTTAAATGCTATAATCAGGTCCCCAGTGCATCTACCAACCCAGAAAACGTGAAAAAGGACAACCCTGTAACTTTGTTTTGATAAGCCATTTTCTGCAAGCATGTGAAAAAACTATCTGCTCAGATTTCGCTTGCCCTGTGACATAAGGGGATCTAATTATACAATTACCGCCGCTTAATCTGCACGTTTCCACCCACAAGGCCGCCATTTTTTTACCGCAAGTGACAACGGTGTACTAGTTCTAAAAATTTGAGTGAAGCATGCTAACTGTTCTGACATTGGCTGCACAGATGAGCACAGAACACTACTTAGAGTCCCAGCCTCAGAGGAGACAAGATAGCATTGGAATTATTGATTTATTTACTGTATATTACGCTGCTGCCTGTGTGTTTTAAACATAAACATGTGTGTGTTTGACAGTTTAAGAGCAATAAGACATGAGAAAGAACTTAGTTTAGTACTCACATGCTGTGTGACAGGCGCTTTCTGTGCACTTGCTTCAGATGTGTGTGCTCAGAAAACTATATCAGAAGTTTAAATTAATTTGGTTTAAAACACATGATTTTATTGTGACATACATTATAATCAAAACCAAATAGATGTTTTTTATCAGAGTATCTGAGGCACAAGCTGTAAAGGCACAGCTGTATCCTGAAAAAAGGGATGGAGAGCAGCAGCTCATTTGCATTTAAAGAGACATGCACAAAATCAGTGTGTTTCTGCTTCCACTCAAAATAGGTATTTTCAAAATGATATAATTAATGACCTGTGGGGTATTTTGACACATTCTGGGGACACCTGAGACTTAGAATATTTGACAGACCAATCAGAATATAGTAGAAAGCTGTGCAAATACAATCAAAAAGTTGAATTATCATGTATATGTTTACAATTTTGCTTGGTTTATGAATAAATCATTGAATAAATTTACAAAAGTAAAAACAAAAGAAGATATTTCAAAGAATGTTGGTAACCAAACCATTGACTTCCACAGTATAAAAAGATTAATGGCTAAAGTTAATGGCTACTGTCACCGTCCACTTAGGGCTGGGCGATAATTCGATACCGATAATTTTCACAATATAATTTTCCTCGATAAAACGATATGAAGGGTTCGATAAATGTTCAATATAATTTTTATGTGCCAAAAGCAGAACGAAATAGTGTGACTCATTTAAATCGCGCCACACGGACCGTTTATCCGCTTGGACCAAAGTTTAAACTGCCGCACTGCGCGAGCTCACTAAAGAAGATGCATTTATTATCTAGATGTGGCAATTTTTGCTACAATTTTTACAGATGTTACTGAATGATAATGAACAAAAAAAATGACCTCTGTATCCTCAAGCTACTATCAAACGTGCATTTCTAAGAGACAAAAAAGTGATATTATTATTATTATTATTATTATTATTATCATCATCATCATTATCAGACAACCCAAAACCTGTTTCTTGATTTGAAACAGGTTTTGGGTTGTCATTAGAACATGCAGAATTTAATTTTTCTATTTAGATATTTATTTTGTAAAAAAAAAAATTAATGGTCTGGTTTCTACAACTTTTACTTTGGAGCAAAAACCTGACTTTAAACTTGAAAGAAATAGAGATTTGACATTTATCGTGATAATTATCGATATCAACTGATATTAAAAAAATTATTGTGATACATTTTTTGCCCATATCGCCCAGCCCTACGTCAACTATATATAAATATATATATACACACACACACTGCCCTCCAAAAGTTTGGAAACACCTAGAAAAGTGAGGTTTTGGACAATATTGGCATGAATCCTTTTTCATTTGTAATAATTTTGCACTGATAAGGGATAACACAAACTATGAAAACATATTTTATTACATAAACAGTTTATACATAGAAAAAAACATACATTTTCTATTCATCAAAATATCCACCATTAGCAGCTATTACAGCTCTGCATAATCTGGGCCTAAATTCATTGTGTTCTAAACTTAAATGACAATCAATTGTTGAAGCTATTAAGGTGTGCTGACCCAAAAATCTTTTAAAAACCTGGGCCAAGTTTAAACCAGTAACCAGGCATCACAGCTGGCAAAGGGGCATGTCTGACTTTGACATGTATATATTGCCATTATTATGTAATCAAAATGAAAATTATTATTTCTGGTCTTCAATGATAATATCAAGTTACTTTAATGTATTTACACCAAAAAATGATAAGGATTTATGCTGACATCATCCAAAACCAAACTTTTGGAGGGCAGTGTATATATTTATTTATTTATGTATTTATTTATTCATTCATTCATTCATATATATATATATATATATATATATATAAATGAATATATATATATGTATATATATATATGTATGTATATATATATATATATTTGTCCAACAGAAGGAAGAAACTCAAATGTTTGGAACAAGTGAAGAGCGAACAAAACATTACAGAATTTTCTCTTTAAGGTACTAATGTGTACTATTTAGGGGTAAATATGGTACAAAGATGTATTTTATAAAGGTTTATGCCCCAAGACAGCTTTGTACCTTTTTTCTGAGAGTGTGGTCATAAAAATGATGCTATGGTGTGAGATACCCACAGTAATATATGCATGACGGCATTTAAGCGGGGAAGCCGGAATCTGACAGCATTGTGCTAAGTGTTGCATTTATATCGATTATGACTATTCTAATGTCCAAATCTAAACGATATTGAAAAACCATCATCTAATTGGGTTTAATTGCTATTAACGGGCAAATGTTTAATTGGCAGTTAGACATACCCCTTTTATCTCAGAGTGGTCCTTCAGTGAACAGCCCCCCTCTACACATGAATACACACACGTTTGCATCCATCACACACACAAACACGCTCACGCGCAGAACACACACAAAGGGATTAAAAGAGTCATTTGTCAGCCTCAGAGAGAAGATTAATTTTATATTGTCAATATAATGAATGAAATTTGTCAATTAATGTGACAAATGATGCGTTTTCTATAAAGTAACAACATGTATACCATCAATTGATCTGTAAATGATCTGCAGCTGTAAGGCTTTATTTTTATCTAATTAAGTAAATAATGCAGAGATTGGATGAAACATTTATTGATATGTGACGGTGGTTAAATGGAGCTAATGAGGGATGCAAAACACACTCTGCCTTCAAGTCATCAGGTAAAAGAGATTTTGAAATGAGTTGCGCTCTAAAGGCCTGATTACTTGTACAAACCCATTGACTGCAGGTCAAACAGCTCTACTGGGATAAAAACAGTAAGAGGGTCTGAAATGAGATATTTGTCATGCTTCAATCACTTGCCATGTTGCAAAGCATGTGTGTACTAAAGCTTTAATTAAGTCTGGCTCTGACTGTCCACCAGAAATGCATTTCTCATTTCAAACATTTATGAGTGGGTGAGATCATAACAGTTTTGTTTGGCTCTATTAATTCATTCAGAAACACATTAAAAATGCAATTCATACCAACCTGTATCACCTCAGTAATTGATTTATTGTCTTAAAGGGGTCATCGGATGCCCATTTTCCACAAGTTGACATGATTCTTTATGGTCTTAATGAAAGGTCTATAGTATACTTTGGTTAAAAATTCTCAATGGTAGTGTAAAACAACACCCTTTTTACCTTGCCAAAATCAGCTCTGCAAAAATCATCGCATTCTGGTCGAGGCTGCTTTAAATGCAAATGAGCTCTGCTCGCCCCGCCCCTCTCTTCTCCCTGTGGAGTGACGAGCTGTTTACTTTAGCCGCTAAACTTTTTAACTAGCACATTATTTGGAATGCGATCGCAAAGATTAATTAAAAAAACCTTATACTCACTTCTGCTGTAAGTGAAGCTGGATCATGAATGATTCGCGCAAACACAGACGGATATATGTGATCGGGAGGCGCATTCTCTTCACAAACAAACTAATCTACTGCATCTTCAGCGGCTCAGATGTCGGGAGTAAATGATGACCACTATGTTCATTATTACATCCAGCAACACAACACCTCAATCGCTCAATCAGAGATATTCTTGTCTAACTTACATCCCTGCTCCGGCATCGAAACAAAGAGGGCGGACTGTTACAGCTGATCTGAGGTAGGACGCTTATGTCAATCAACTATCGTGGGAGCGGCTTCTGTCAGTGTGACGCCACAACAAGAGGCATCTGAGAATGGCTCGATTTGAAAAAGGGGATATTATTTTTACAGATTAATTAAAAACCACTGCATGGACTCATTATAGGGTAGATTTGCACATACACTGCCAACACACATTAATGTTCAAACAACATGTTCAAACAGATGACCCCTTTAAATATAAGCATGTGTGTGTGTGTGTGTATATATACACAGTTGAAGTCTAAATTTTACATACTGTATACCTTGCAGAATCTGCAATTATTTTACCAAAATAAGTAAAAAATGTCAAAAGTCATTTTTTTTTATTTAGTGACCTGACCTGAATAAGATACTTCATATAAAAGATGTTTACATATAGTCCACAAGTGAAAATAACTGCTGAATTTATAAAAATGACCCCGTTCAAAAGTTTACATACACTTGATTTCTAATACTGTGTTCTTTCCTGAATGATCCACAGCTGTTTTATTTTTTGGTTTTAGTGATAGTTGTTCATAAGTCCCTTGTTTGTCCTGAACAGTTAAACTGCTCACTGTTCTTCAGAAAAATCCTTCAGGTCCCACAAAGTCTTTGGATTTCAGCATTGTTTGTGTATTTGATCCCTTTCCAACAATGACTGTATGATTTTGAGATCCATCTTTTCACACTGAGGACAACTGAGGGACTCATATGCAACTATTACAGAAGGTTAAAATGCTCACTGATGCTCCAGAAGGAAAAACAATGCATTACGAGCCAGGGGTGTAAACTTATGAACAGAATGAAGATGTGTACATTTTTCTTATTTTGTCTAAATATTGTATTTTTTTTCATTTAGTACTGCCCTTCAGAAGCTACAGAAGATACTTATATGTTTCCCAGATGACAAAATAAGTTAAATTTACCCTGATCTTTAAATGTATGTTAACTTTTGACTTCAACTGTATATATACAAAATTGTAGTCCGCCACTGATTACAGATTACATGATGAAAACTGTAGTTAGTAAAGTAATCTAGGTTAATCATCATAGGTAATCTTGTTACTTTTTAGATTACTTTTAGATGACTTTTTTTTTTTTTAACCAAACTTGTTTTAAACTTACCACTCATTATCAGTAATACATTTCACAATTATTTTTTTTTTTACACAAAGTGGTTCCCCCAAATTCAAAAGCATGGATTTTGAAGTTATTTACATGACATTTATATGACCATTCAATATTGTGATTATAGTCAAAGCTAAATGGTATGGCAGAGAGCATGATTTTTAGAAACTTTAAAAGAGGAAAAAAGAAGAATTAGGGAAAATAAATAAACTATGAATAATTTACTGCCATTGTGTGAATAATATGTAATCATGTAATTCATAAAAAAGTAACTGTAATTTGATTACGAGTATTTTAAAATGTAATATAATCTAATTACGAGTATACATTTTTGGAATCTGATTATGTAATCCAGATTACATGTAATCAGTTACTACCCAGTTTTATTTATTTATTTACTTATAAAAGTGGGTATAACTGGAGTGAAACCAAGTGTCTTATTAAAAGGTTGCATTAAAAAAACTTCAGCAAAAATAATAGTAAAATAGTAAATAGTAATAAATAATGTTCTAAAATAGTATTAATATAAATCCAGTCTTGTTTCTCATCAAACATAATTCCTGAGATACGCAAACAAGCGTAGCCTGTAACAGGAAAGATGATTAAGTCATATTGCTAATATTTAGGTCTTTACACAGTATGACAGATAGGGACAGCAGCCCCTGATCATTTGATTTCTATTTGTAACAATTACATGTCACTATTCACATGTCAGGGCACAAGCGTGAGGTGGGTCCCCATGAAGCCCTTCTGGTCTGTCCTGCACTGGCGCAGCTGTGGGGGGTTCAGTCAAACAGATGGGCTCAGACTGCCCTCCGCCCTTTACGGGTCCCTCCCACACACGCATGTATACAAACTCTCTCCCTTTACCGTCCACACACAACACACACTGACGTGCATACAAAGGACAGCTGCCCGTACCTGCCAACATTCAAGCCTGGACTAATTACTTCCCAGTCATCAGTTACCCAATGGGCCCTGGACAACAAAAGCAGAGGGGTGGGGGATCATAACTTCACAGAGCTTCATTAGAAAGGGTCATTTATCAGGACTAACAAGCCGGGGCTACACAATGATGGTCTCTACACTATCGTTGTCACAAAAGTTTCAGCATCAAGCACCAATGTTATTAGAGCATAACATTACAAATGATTAGATATACTCTCTATATGTTTTAACAAAATGTAAATAGCACACAGATGATGTCCAGATGATATACTTTTTGTGAGTTAAATATAAAAATAGTCATCCTTGGTGGCTATTTTGACTGGTCATGACATAAATGCATAAAGGAAACAAGAAGATGAATGGATGAGCTGTTCAGAAGGGCTTAATTATGGTGGTGACTGAATAAAGAAAATAACTTTAATATGGCCAGGGCAGCTGGGGCAAGGTACATGATGAAAATATAGGGCAAAAATGGACATAGGATATATCTAACTTTAATATATTCAAAGAAAATTAAGTGCAAGTGAGACTGGGGCTAGTTGTCACATAAGGAACCTCAAAAGTATATTTGTGACCCTGGAACGCAAAACCATAGTCATAACTGTCAATTTTTTTTAAACTGAGACACATCATCTACAAGCTGAATAAATAGGTTTTCCATTAATGTATGGTTGAAATGCAGCGGTTTGAAAATCTGGAATAAGAGGGGGCGGGGGGAAATCAAAATACTGAGAAAATTGCCTTTAAAGTTGTTCAGATGAAGTTCTTAGCAATGCATATTACTAATCAAAAATTAAGTTTTGATATATTTACCATAGGTAATAACAATATCTATTGTGATCTTTACTCAATCCTAATGATTTTTGGCATATAAAAGAAAAAGAAATAATTTTGACCCATAAAATGTATTTTTTGGCTATTGCTACAAATATATCCATGCTACTTACGACTGGTTTTGTGGACCAGAGTCACATTTTATTAACTATAAAATTTGAAATCTAAAGTCATATCACACAAAATGTATTTTCTCTAACCATATAGTGCATGTTGGTTTCAGAAATCTAGTTCAAAACATTCTTAAATTATTTTTATAATTTATTTTAAAAAATTGTATTCATGGACATTTTTGGCAATGTTCACGTAAAAACTGAGGTGCATAAGTTCAGGTTTACGATCAATCAGTTCCAAAAAAAGAAAAAAAACAAAACAAAAAAAACATGCGCTCATTTGAAAGAAAACAAGCTAAAAGACTGAATTGTTAATAACATTACATAATAAGACATTTATAAGCAATTTTTCAGTAGATCAGTCCCCACAAGTGTAAGGAGGTAGAAAAAATATCCTGAGAAAAGTACAAAAATTATTATATAAAAAAAATAATTGGGAGAAAGTTATACCCTGTTTTAGCAAAGTCAAAGTTTTAGACCAATGCAATAAAAAAAGAAAAAAAGAAGATCCTCTCCGAGCCAAAATGATCGGAACACAACATGAGGGTGTAAAATAATAATAATAATAATAATAATAATAATAATAATAATAATAATAATAATAATAAATTAAAAATAAATAAATAAATGTAATTATATAATTCTAAATTATATAGTTGAAAATAATTAATGCAGTTACTTGCAACAGCTTTTGTATGTGTTATTGCTGCAGGACCTTTTAAACACTCATAAAAATGTAATACTGTCCTTGCTATTTAAAAAAAAGTAAATTAAAATGTATACACGTACAACTGAAGTGACATTGAGTGACAAATGTTGAATTGTGCACTTTATGTGAAGTGACTATTAGAAAAAAACATTGTGATCCAACACAACAATAGGACATAATTATATTTCTATCGCAACTAACTGAGCCAGATCTCTGAGAGAGGGAGAAAGAGAAAAATGGAGAGAGATATAAAGAGAGAAGGAGAGAGAAAGAGAAAGGGAGGGCTGGAGGTGGGGTGCTTACTAATGAGAGCAATGCCTAGATGGGCTGTAAATAGGAGTACCAATATATCAAAAGCTATTCTCTTCAGTGAAGGCTGTGAAATCTTGAGCAGACCCTTTCCTAATTGAATTTCATGCCTTGCTTTTGTCATGTGCCACTGCAGCTTCTGTCCCACCAGCTCTATACAGCAGCAGGGTCCGAAAAGGAGGGAGAGACCGTGCGCATGGGACCCAGAGATTAACCAAGGGTGTGCACGTCATTCGGCTCGCCCGAAAAGCGTGCGCAGTCTTATAAAAAAAAAAAAAGTCGATCCGAGATTCAAAGCGCGATAACGAGGACGGAAGGAACATGCGGAGAACTTCTGTCGGGATACGGACGCAGAAGCGATTCCCCCACCTGCACACACTCCGGCCCCCGTCTCGGCCCCACCACAAAGGCCCCTCCTCTGGCCAGATCAAGGGGCTGGATCCCATGAATTAATTACTGTCCGCCTCTCCGCCTCCGGGTTATTAATAGTATGAAATGAGCAATAAAAGGGCTTAGGAGTGGGAACAGGGGTGGCAGACTGCAGAGGTGATCCGGCGGGGGGGACAAGAGGGGGGATTTGCAGAGACAGAGAGAAACTTTTGTGGACAGGGAGAAAGAGAGCAGAAAACACTATGGTGCTAATCTTCAATCCATCTGGGGTTCATTAGCATTTAGTGTGTTTGCAGTTGCCAATCAAGCCTTAAAGGCGCCTTTCTCATCCTCTTTCAGGCCTCCAATGTAAGCCCTGTTAGAATGGCGCGTAAAAGACTTGACAAAATATTTTTGGACAAGTGCTTTTGTCAGCGGCCTCACCCCCCCCGAGGATTGGCCTCTGTACCGGCGCTCTCAACGGCACAAGAGCTCAGGCACACAATTCGCCTATTACAGCCGCAAAGCTTATTATCCCCCAAAATAGTTAATAATTAGATTAAAACTTCAAATAAATGAAGTGCTTCTGTGAATGAGCCAGGCGTAGTCTCGCTACACGCAATCTGTCTCGCAGTCTATCAATATGGATTGCCAGGATCTCTCTCTTTCAGAACGCTCGCACAATGCCGCCGCAGATGCGGCCGTAAAGAAAATATTATAGCCATGTGTCCTTTCTTTGCAGCACGAGGAATTCATGGCCTTTGCGAGAGAGGCGGCGACGGCGGCAGAGGGAACGACGTAGCCATTTAAATGTCTTTGTGGTTAAACGCTGGTTCTTATAGCTATTCACGGCAAATTTATTTGCTGATTACGGTTGTGATCGACGTTGAGGTTGAACGCAAAGAATGAAGAACAAAAATGTGGAGAGAAAATAAAATAGCTTTTCAAAGAGCATAAATACATCTCTTCCTGGGTTTCGTTTCAGAAGGTTGATATTTACATTTAGAACCTATTTGTGTTTTTATCTTTAGCTGCATTATACTGACATTTATGCATGCATTGATGAGTTTCTACTTATTATAAAGTGTTTACTGAGGACAACCTTCAAACTTTAGATGGAACAAAGTAACTAAATGTCAGCTTTAGAAACTACTAAACACAAGCTGGGCTAAAAAGTCTGAGACGTCTAGTGAAATTGCTTTCATTATTTATACAACTATTTATACAATATGGTGGCTAATTTATATGAATTTGTACAATCTGCTTATTGACAGTTAAAGGTGGATCTTCATGGTTTTTCTGGTAACACTAAACCCTAATCCTAACCCTTACCATATAGTAATAGCATGTAGTTAACTCTTATTACTCAGTACTTAAATGTATAATTACAATGTAACGAGTTATGTTTAGGTATTGGTTAGTGTTAAAGGGATAGTTCATCCAAAAATGAAATTTCATCCTCATGATGTTCCAAACCCGTAAGACCTTTGTTCGTCTTCAAAACACAAATTAAGATATTTACAATGAAACAGCAATGCAACTAAAATGTTCCCAGACAGCTGAACCACTAATGTCACATAGACTATTTTAACATATTTTAACATGTCCTTACTAAGTTTCTGGGTCTGGGAACATTTCAGTTGCATTGCTGTCTATGCAGAGTCAGAAAGCTCTCAGATTTCATCAAAAATATCCTAATTTGCAAAAATATCCTAATTTGCAAATATCCTAATTTGAAGATGAATGAAGGTCTTACAGGTTTGGAACGACATGAGGATGAGTAATTAATGACAGAATTTTCATTTTTTGGTGAACTTTCCCTTTAAGGGATCTAGAATAAACTCACACAGAGTAAGGCATTATGTGCTTTATACGTACTAATAAACATCAAGTAAGCTAGTAATATGCATGCTAATAAGCAACTAGTTAACAAAAAGTGTTCCCTAATCTAGTACCATTGTATGAATTCATACAAAATTTCTACTTTAGAAAATAGTTCATGCTACCAAAAGTTGAACTGAAAATTTTGCACGACTTTCACATTAGTTTAGTATTAGGTTTGTTTTTTAATGACAGCAGAACTCAAGCTGCGAAAACAAAACATGATGTTCACCATCATAATCTGAGATGATCAAAAAACATCTTTGGCTTCAACAGAAGAAAAAAATGGTAACACTTTACAATAAGTTTCATTAGTTAACTACATCAGCTAACATGAACTAAGAATGAACAGTAACACTTTAGAATAGGAAACACTTATTAACTATTAACTCCGACTTTTCCCCTCAATAAATCTCTAATTTGCTGCTTATTAATAATTACTAAGGTAGCTGTTAGGTTTAGGTATTGGGTAGGATTAGGGATGTAGAATAAGGTAATGTAGAATAAGGCATTAATATGTGCTTAATTAGTACTAATAAATGCCAAATATTCTAATAATATGCATGCTAATAAGCAACTAGTTTAAAAAAAAAAAAGTAAAGTGTTACCCATTTACAAAATACAGTTGTTCATTTTTAGTTCATGTTATCACAGTGCATTAACTAATGTTAACAAACACAGCTTTTGTAAACGTTGCAATTAACTAAGATTAATACATGCTGTAGAAGTATTCCTCATTCGGTAACACTTTATTTTATGGCTTCTTAACTAGTTGCTTATTAGCATGTATATTACTACTAGCCATTATTTAGTACTAATTAAGCACATATTAATGCCTTTATCTGCATGACCATATTCTAATCCCTAATCCTACCCAATACCTAAACTTAACAACTACCTTACTAAATATTAATAAGCAGCAAATTACGAATTTACTGAGGGAAAAGTCGTAGTTAATGGTGAATAAGTGTTACCTATTCTAAAGCGTTGCCTACATTTTTGCAGCACCTTAATTACTTACCTTACTGCATGTTTTGTGGCAGTTTTAAAGTGAAATGCCCAGAGAGTGGTGCTAAAAAGCACGTATTCCTGCGTTTTTATCATGCTGCTTGAGGTACTTACTAAGGCTGTTCAGAATTCAAATATCTGGGGAGTGTCGCTAAAGTTTAATGCTCTAATCTTGTTGGAAATATCCTTTACACCAAACCCAACCTAAAATCTTATCGGCGTTAACAAATGCAAAAGCGATATAAAAATGCATCTGAACTTCCAAAATACAGATTCAATGCAGCTTCAAATGGCGTTAAACAATCTCAGCCAAAGAAGAATGAAAGGACTGGTCATTTTCCAAAAAAATTTAGAGTTTATATACTTTTTAATCTCAAACACTTGCCTTGTCTATTTTCTGCGACACACAGGCAAACTTTGTGTAATCCAGATCAAAAGAGGTCAAAAAAACTCCCATCTCATTTTGTCCTCCAACTTCAAAATCATCCTACATCACTGTTTTACCTTCTTTTGTAAAGGGCATTTGATCTTCCTTGCATGTTCACTTTGTAAACACTTGGTCGGTACTTCTGCAGCAATGTTGGACAATTTTGAATTGGATTACACAGAGTTTGCATGCGCATTGCAGAGAACAGACGAGCGTTTAAGATTAAAAAGTATAGAAATTCTAAATCTTTTTAGAAAAATAACCTATCGTCTTGCTAGATAAGACCCTTCTTCCTCGGCTGGGATCGTTTAGAGCTCTTTGAAGCTGCATTTAAACTGCATTTTGGAAGTTCAAACTCTCGGGCACCACAGAAGTCCACTATATGGAGAAAAATTCTGGAATGTTTTCCTCAAGAAACATAATTTCTTTACGACTGAAGAAAGAAAGACATGAACATCTTGACAAGAGGTGAGTAAATATTCTGCAAATTTGTGTTCTAGAAGTGAACTTCTCCTTTATTCAAAACGCCTTTAAACTCTGTACCGGTAAATCATACTTTGTGTGAAAAGGAATAAAAGTTGTCAGAGTTTTACTGCCTCTACTGTTCAACTGCAGTGATTCATACATATACTAGGTACGTTTTTTTTTTTTGTTTTGCAAACATGTATATCGATGCACATATTTCCAATAAGCCTATAGGTAGCACATTAACTAACATTAACTAATGGAACTTTACTGTAAAGAGGTACTGAGTGACATGATCAATGTCACTAATTTACTTTGTGACCTATTTCTTCATTTTTCATGCCATTTTATTTAATAACATTTTACGTCAATGTTTCTGTTTAATAAACAATTTCTAAGTTTTAATCAGACTTTAAATCTCAGACTGTCTTTGTAGTCTCAGACTTCTGGTTCCAGTGTTAGGCTGTAAGAGTGAAGGAGAAGCAGATCAGAAAGAAAGAAATAGAGTCACAGAAAATGGAATGGGGGGGGCTGCGAATCCAACAAGAATAGAAAGAAGAGAGCGCAATGATATTTTCTCATCTTGATGGTTTCACTCCACCTGAACAAACATTCACAGCTGGAGGCTCGAGAGAAAAGAGAGAGCGAGCGACTCAGGGTGAGAAAGGGTAAATGAGAGCGAAAGAGTGCACGACATGTAGACAGAGACGGTCTATAGAGGTTAAATACCGCTTAGTTTGTGAGGTCACATATACTTGATCTGATGAGAACATGTAACAGTCGAGGGAAGAAAAGTGCATTTCTATCTTGAATTAAAGGCATTGTTGGGAATACCGCTGATCATTAAATGAAATTCCAACTGCATTCAGCGTGCTGAAAAGAAAAGAAAAAGTCATTTTTGTTTGAAGATACTCGTCCCTGGAGCTGTTATAGAATGTTTCAGCTTGATACACAAGAGAGGAATCTATTTGAATGTGAAGAGAGATGGTCTTCACAAGCACATGCACCTGCCACTTATTAAAATAAAGACAAAAAAAAAAAAAAAAACCATCACTCTGTCAGTCATTCTAAAAACTGATCAAAAAAAATCACAGAAACTCTGTACCCTGGTTGTCCAGTTGTCGGACATGGCAGTGTAACCCCGTTTCTCTCGGACAACCTTCTCAATCGTTCTCTCGCTTTCTCTCTCCCTGACTCTCTTTAAATCCTTGGAGCAGTTCAAGAGACAAATTGCTTCTTGTGCCCGTATCAATGCATTTCATTTAAACCTCCTCAGCAGGGGGGTCCGGCCGAAAGATGTCATTCTGCGAGAGAGGAAAAGATAAAAAATATGCGGGGGAGAAAGAGGAGAGCATTGGAGGCAAATGGGCCGTGAACTGAACCATCATGTAGCCGCTAAGAACCTGCTTGCAGGCTTTATTCAATCGCTTCTCATTGTGGAGCGGCGGGCAGCTGAATGCTCTCTTTCAGAGAGGTCTGCAGCATGAACTTAAAGCAAGTAAATTTCTATCTTTCTGCGCATTAGCTGCCTCATTGCCCTTCATTTGAGTCCCTAAGAGCCCAGAGAAAAGAAACTGGTGGTGGTGGAAAGAGGGAGAGAATGGAGTGAAAAGTTAGCCACATAGGCAGAGAGGATGGGAAAAAGAGAAAAGTGGGAATAGAAAAGAACCGGAATAAACCGAGCAACCATTTCCATTTTCAAACTATTGCACGACGACTCTCGGACTACGTCGATACTAATGACAGTTATCATAAAGTCCTCGCTTTTTCATCTATGCCTTGATTTAACTCGTGACCTCCAAAGATATCTGAGGATGCGGCCGATGACCGTCCCTCGGGCTCTTGCCGTGGTGTCAATCAGACCACAGAAGACAATAGAAATCACCGGCAGATCGCTCACACTTCCTGTAGCACTGTGAGGCATAATCTACCCCTCCTTCTCTTTCCTCTCCTCCACCACAACATCAACAGGTTGCTCTTGCCATGATCAAAGAGGCTCTTGTGTTTATCCAACATTGACAATAAGAGCAAATGTTAGATTTCGTGTCAGGGATAAAGGGCTGTAGGAAGTGTGTCGAGAGCTGGGAGGGGCTGATGTTGACAGATCCCTCGAGACTGAAGAGCACCTGATCACCTGAGAGCTGAGTGAGGGTCGATGCAACAGGTGGATCTATGTGGTTAGCAAAGCTGCATATTTTAGACGAAGGCTAACGTTAGTAGGTCTGAATTAAGCATGAAGGGGTTGCAACCCATGTAGCTCTTACCAGTGCTGGGGAAAGCTACTTTTAAAAGTAATGGATTACAATAGTGTCACTCCCTAAAAACGTAACTAATTATGTTCGTTACTTTTAATGGAAAGTCAGTGTTTCCCCTGCCATTATATTAGGGGGGCGGCCCGGATATATATAGCACCAGATCACAACAGAAGTCATTTAAGTTTACCTTTTGCTATAGAACTGGTCTATACCTTGTTCTTTTATTAAACAAACGAAACAGTCTTATGTTATGTATCTTATTTACACAACGGCATGTCATTTATGTCTCTACGTAGAAGCGTGTCTACAATGTCTCCTCTGCGAAAATGGGATCACAGAGTCCATTCATAAAAACGGATTTACTCTATAGCGCAGAATGCCATAGAATTTGTACATTTTTGGATGAATAAATCAAAAGTAGGTCTCTCACTTAATTTGAATCGCAATATGGACTAGTGTCTGTGAATATTAAAACGCAAAAAGACGGTTTAAATATGAATCCTACATGTTCCGCTTGCCTCTGTATGAATAAACAGCGGAGATGCGGTTTTGTTTACTACACAAATACTGAAGCACACGAGACGCTTGTGGTGGTTTTCGGCATCTGCGTCTATATGTATATGACTACATAAGTGCATGAACTTAATCTCCAGAGCTGCTGTGAGAGTCACTTCATGTGAATTTTACCATTTCATTTGAGAAAATTTGCATCATATCATAGTGTATACACACAGAAACTAACCGACAACCTACAATATAATGTAGGTGTTTATATATTCCTATTTGTGGCAAATTTAAATAAAACACGTAAATGCTAAAAAATATATATATATATTACAACAAGCCTGGAACAGCTTGCACATATGACAGTTAGCGCAAGCTAGAGAAAAGTGATTATTAAGTTTTAAATATGGATATTTTTCTTAGAAACATATTCACCCTTTATTCACCCCCCTGGAGCTGTGTGGAGCACTTTTTATTATGGATGGATGCACTTTATGGGACTTCTTTTAGACTGTTAAACAGAAACACCTGCCTACTGCCATAATAGATCTTGGAAGAGCTAGGACAGTTTTTAATATAACTCTGACTGGATTCAACTGAAAGAAGAAAGTCATATACACCTAGGATGCCTTGAGGGTGAGTAAATCATAGGCTAATTTTCATTTTTGGGTGAACTAACACTTTAATGGATCTCTTGGACTTATTAGACCCCCCTTTTTTTTTCAGCCCTTTTTCACTCATCGCCAAACATAATATTCAATATTGCCCTCTGGCATTTCCAGTATTTTTGTTGTAATTATGACAAAGATGCTTGTTTTTAATTTTTGTATTAATATATTGAATTAAATAACATAATTCTTAATATATATTAAACAAATGAACCACAATTGATTATGTTTTGTGTTCCAAAACAACATGGGGGAAAATGATTTCATTCACATCTTATGGGTTTTCATTTTTATCATTATAATTTAGGGTTAGATTAATTTAATATATTAATAATTATTTGTTTTGATACATCAATTTGAAGGGTCATTCTGTAGCCACTTTGTAAGTTTGCTAAGGCTCCCTGGTTGAAAAACACTAGAGTTGAGAAACGCACTACGTCTATATAATTAGCGCATGCAGCTAATTTAATGTTGCTATTTTTTTTTTTATATTATATGCTATCACAAAAAAACTGAGCATCCTGCAGATAGTACAAGGAGAACCCTCTCCAAGATTGTCTCTGATGCCCCTCATGGGAGTTGTGTATCTGGACGGGTTTAGAATAGGGATAGGAGATAATTAAATATGTAAATAATATGCAAATAATACATAAATAAATGCCTTTAAAGGGATACTTCATGCAAAAAATTTAGTTCTGTCATCATTTACTCATCCTCAAGTTGTTCTTAACCTGTATGAGTATCTTTTTACTACTGATATATACATATATTTTTTTAAGTGCATAACCAAACAGTTGATTGACCTCACTGAAGTCCACAGTATTTTTATTATTGAAGTCAGTGGGGTCCGTCAACTGTCTGGTTACCCATATTCTTCAAAATATTTTCTTTTATGTTCTACAGCAGAAAGAAACTCACAGAGGTTTGGAAGAACTTGAGGGTGAGTAAATTATGACAGGATTTCATAATTCATTTTAAATTCATTTTCAGGTGAACTATCCCTTTAATTTTTAGCATATATGCTACATACAAATAGTTACAAATTTGCTAACTACTGTTGCCAAAGTATAAGATAAGTCATGAAAATTTTGGTTCATTTTCCGAGAAGGAAAATAATTTTTTGCATTACGTCTTGAATTTAAGAGTTCACTACCAAAAAGTTGACCTCAAAGCTCTCTAGCATGGACTAAAAGTCATAAATCTCCTCTAGTAGCCATCCTTCCACTACAGTCCTTAACTTATCAACCTACCTGTTGCTAAGGTAATAGTTGGTCTCTAGGTATAGCACCGTGAAGAGATGATTTGTAGACGTAATGCTGAACTGACCAATCAGCATCTGGGACAGGAGCCTTTTGTGTCTTTTGAGAGAAGGTAACGTCTATGAGAGAACAGAAGAAACATTCTGACATCAGACCAGATCGCAATCACAAATCAACTACTGATCAAATTACCTGACGATCTGTCAACAGTATTAGTGATTTCACAGTGCCAGCACTGAGAACAGACAACTGTTTAACTAGAGAATCCTTGGATGATTGACAGTGCTAACAAGTGTGAGAAAGAAGCCACATTTCCACACACGTCACATCAAAGAGCAGAACAAGCATGACACCATTGAATCTGACTTGCTGAACTTGAGTCACCCTCACCGATGACCCCTTTTATGGCTTATGAGGAGCGTCGCTCATGAATGCCTCCGATTTTGCAGCGCATGGTTAATGGTGACATTTGGCTGTCGGGGCGCTCCGAGTAAAAGCGTCCCGCACACACAGTGGCCTGCGGCTGGGGCTCTAACAATGGCCGGGACCACAGTGGACACACACACTTCCAGCTGTGGCTGACCATCCTGGCCTCTTCTCCGGCTCCCATGAAATTGGAAATTATCAGGGCCGTTTCTGGTGACAAATCATTGTCTGTGTGTTCCTGCCACTTTCCAAGGAAGGGAACAGACCCAAGGAGGGAAGAAACTCTTTTTGATGAGACTTGAAGGCTGACCTTGTCACCCTTATCCTTCAAAAATGCTGACCCCACAGAGATAGACTCAAAGTGTGGCCTGAGGTTGACTCTCTTAAAGTGCTACATTGATCTTTAACCGTTCCCACATTTCCCGCAGAGGCATCGAGACCTCCAATATGCCAACGGGAAAGCTGTATACTTCAACCCCCCCTCCTCTGTACCTTTAACTAAAGGCTTGTGAATGGGGTTTGTATGGCAAACCTGAGGTATCTTCACTGACCTGCAGCTGAACTTTGCCGTACCCACAGCATCTTTTCAAACCCGTGCTACTGTGGCCAAAAAAGGAGGCAGTATTTGTTTATAAATAACGTTTCCTTTACAGAGCCATCGCTGCTTGGCTAAAGGCTGAGGAAGTGAGTCGGGCTCAAGGAGGAGGAAAACAAAAAGATAAAGGGAAACTGCCAGTTGTGTTGCCAGAGGGCCTGGTCTCAATATCAAACCTGATTCAGGGCCAGATACAATAAGCCTGTGAAAAGGAAATCAATCTTGTGCTAAATTAAAGACTTATCAAGGAAAACGAATTGTGCAAACTGTAATAGCACTCTGGCAAAGTGGTACTGAATAATCATTACAGGGGAAATAAGCTAAATTGTTCAAAAGGGTGAACATCTCAGTAACTATAAGGTTTTCATATCTAAGCCAAACCAGACAAATGTGTTTGCTCTATAGTTGTTTTGTATGTTGGTTTCAAAGCCCTTTTATATTAGAAAAACTAACGAGTTCCAGTATGATAATATAACACAATAAAACACAATAAAAGTGCACTGACATACATGAAACAGGAGTCCACAGAATAACTAGTCATCTGTATAATGAATGTGGATTTCAGAAAAGGTGAGTTGTGTTCTCAGGACTAAACTATTTCGTAAATGTCACAGAAGGAAAAGTTTCCACGTACCTTAAGTGCTAAAAAAGTAATACTCATTTGATGAAGAAAAACATCTGTTTGACATTTTTTTCGTAATTGTTTACTCTTCAGATTTTGCTGAAAAGCATATTTTGGTTATTAATATGCTGTAGCTTACCATTATCCGTTTTACTGTTTGTTTTTTTTAAGTGACAAACCAAAAATGTCCCATTTTTTCCTGGCTAATAACAGTCATAGTTTAGTAGTTGTTTGGTAGTCAAATCATTAAGCTAGAAACTAACATTAAAAATGTCTGACTAGTATCTTAATAGAAACTGACATTAACAACAAGCCTAAAATAAGACTTATTCACTGTGAAAGCTAGTGCAGATACATTGAGAAAACAAACTAATCATTTTGAAAAAGCATCATGGCATTTTGTGGTAGCTACTTTCAGTATAGCAGTCCACCAAATGTTTAACTTTGTAGAAATTACCTAAAAATACAAAACAATACCATATCAGATATTTCTGGTTTAATTAAAAGTTTTCTTTCAGCATGAAAATCGATTCACGTATTTTTGCACGTTGCGTTTTATACAATGTGTAATTAACAGAAACAGTAAAGGAAAAAACAACAACAGTTACCTTAAACGATTAGCAATAGCTTATTTGAAGACACCAATGGGTAGGTAACTGAATCTAATTATGAGACTGAAAATATCATATTTAAGAAAATGGTTTGGCGCAACTGGTCCCCATGTAGTCTCAACCATTAGAAACGCCTTTAGCGCCATCTACTGCTCAACCTTACGAATGTATGACCTCGCTTAATAAAGTTTTCAAAAAAATAAATAAATAAATAAATAAATAAAAAAATATAGATATATATAGTGAAATATTTTTTACTATGTAAAATAAATGCTTTCTATTCGAATGTCTTTCAAAATGTAATTTAATCCTGTGATCAAAGCTAAATTTTCAGCATCATTACTTCAGTCTTCAGTGTCATATGATCCTTCAGAAATCATTCTAATATGATGATTTGCTGTTCAGGAAACATTTATTATTATTATTATAAACAGTATAAATCTTAAAACAATTAAGCACTTTTTCTTTCAGGATTCTTTGATGAATAGAAAGACCCAAAGATTAGCATTTATCTAAAATAAAAACCTCTCCTAACATTATACACTGTATATCGTTCAAAACCTTGGAGTCAGTGTGTATGTGTGTATGTGTATGTGTATGTGTATATATATATATATATATATACACACACACACTTATTTATCAAGGATGCTTTAAATTGATCAAAAGCGACGATAAAGACATTTATAATGTTACAAAAGATTCATCAAATGATTTATCAAAGAAACCTGAAAAAATTATACTCCGATGTTTTCAAAATAATAATAATAATACATTTTTAAATAGCAAATCAGAATATTAGAATGATTTTGAAGCATCATGTAACTGGAGTAACAATGATAAAAATTCAGCTTTTAATACAGGAATAAATTACATTTTAAAAATAGAAAAAGTATTCATTTTACTGTTTTTGCTGTACTTTGGATCAAATAAATGCAAGCTTGGTAAGCAGAAGAGACTTGTTTGAAAAACATTCAAAATCTTACTGTTCAAAAACTTTTGACTGGTAGTGCGTGTATATATTTATTTGATATATGAAAAACATTTCTTTAAAAATTTCTTCAACTGAAAAGGTTGTAAAGACTGTAGTGATTTCACCTCTCTCTTAATATACAAAAACAAAAACATTGTGTGAACAGGAATAAAACCACCTTTATGCACTGCAACTGATCCCAGACCATATTTATTCTGCAACTGGGACAGAATGGAAGTCCTGTGGTGATCCTGGTTTTCCTGGCGATCTGCTAGTCTCATAAACTTTAATTAAAACACTATCTATATCAGGGGTCACCAAACTTGTTCCTGGAGGGCTGGTGTCCTGCAGACTTTACCTCCAACTTTCCTCAACACAACTGCCTGGAAGTTTCAAGTATACCTAGTAAGACCTTGATTAGCTGGTTCATGTGTGTTTGATTAGGGTTGGAGCTAAACTTTGCAGGGACACCGGCCCTCCAGGACCAGATCTGGTGACCCCTGGTCTATATAAAAATGTTGTCTAGCAAAAACAGCTGATTTAGTGTTCTCTTAACAAGCACAAAAGGCAGATAATGCACACATGACGAGTCTTTCTGCACAGTCACATTTTTGCTTTTTGGGGTTTTCAAGAAGAAATCTGCAGACAGACACACAATACCATTTTAAAAGGATTTCCTTTAAAAATATTCTCTATATTTTAAAACATATGTATAAGTGTAGTACATTAATATTAGGTCAATCATTCTTGAGGCATGCAAAGATAGCTAATGTAACTCTAAAGATTAGGCCTACACAAAATCTTACCACTTCACATTTATGTGCTAAATGTTTGAGGAAATTTTCTTTTGACTTCCTGCTTGTTGTGAAGGTTTGGGAGACACCTGACACGACCACGGTTTTAAATACGAAAAATAATGTCTCAAACATTTTTGTTTATGTTCAGACAACCATTCATCTGTGTTCATGTCATTTAGACCAGAAGGGCTGTTTTTTTGAATATCACTAATTTTATTGATTACTTTAAAAAAAAAACAAAAAAACCTAGAGATTAAAAAAGAAAAATTAAAACAACCAACGACATTTTTTCTTTTCCCTTTATATGTCAAAACAAATATTTAAAACACTTAGAAAACCAATATTTTTCTGTCATTTTTTGTACAAAGAGGATAAACACTGAGTCTGACAAACCACAGGGTTTCAATATTGTCATCTCACTCTCTGCTTGTTTCGAGAAACACTATAATTCACTTTTTGTAAACTTCAAAGTGACCTGACAACAGCGAACACGCTAACTAACAGCTTCTTACACGGACATGAGATGCCAACGAATCTTTAGAATGGAATGGAACGCTCTTCAAAATAGCCTTTAAACTTTTCCGTCTGGTAAAGTAATGGTAAAAAATTTTCAATACTTCTTCAATCTTTTTTTGCGAAATCTTCGATGACCTGTTTGGCTTGTTGATGGGGACAGATCAACACATTTAAAACAACCAGTGTGCAACAGTTTTTTTTTTTTTTACACAGCAACAATATTAGTTGAAGTCCAGCCCATAGACAGCACTTGGAACAAGACTGACCGAAAAAAAAAAAAAAAAAAAAAAAAAAAAAAAAAAAAAACTTTATGACATCTGCATTTTACTTCAAATTAATTTTGTGAATTAAATGGTTTAAATGAATTTAAAAGCAGAATGACGTATATATCAAATGACATCTGCATTTTACTTCAAATTAATTTTGTGAATTAAATGGCTTAAATGAACTTAAAAGCAGAATGACGTATATATCTGAAGGATATGTCTTTGGTTTGCTAACTTGCAATTGGCACCGAAATAAAAAGGCAGAGAAAAATGGAAAAGGAGATCATTGTTATTCGTTCAACACAATCGCAGCTTTGATAACACGGATGTTTCAGATTTTCAAGGGGGTTCTCAAATAACAGAATCGGACCCGAACCTTAGAAAATAAATATGATAAACTAATATGTCTAAAAGTGCTGGTAGAAATAATTCAGTAAGCACGCAAGATGAAACACACAGACAGTGCATGAGATGTGGAGAACGGGTCGTTCTGTTGGTCCTGGGGTGTTTGTGAGGCCACGTCTCAACTGGCTCGTTCCTCCCTAAGTAGTGTACCTGCTTTGTGTGAAAGCTGTTGCCAAAGGGCAAACTACTGAGTGAGCGAGTGAGCCGTTTGAGTTCAGTCCTGTCTCACCACTCTTTCTTCTTCTCATCCATGGACACTCCACCTGGGCCTAGTGCTACTACCAGCAGAAGGCCTCCGATCACCGACGTGGTCTGGAAGAAGTCGTACTTCAGGAAGTCGTGCATGGGCTTGTAGGCTGGTATGGTCCAGAAAGCGTTGAAGTACACGTTGATGGCCAGCAGCCAGACGACCAGGGTGAGGGCGGCTAGTTTAGTCTTGAAACCGATTGCCACTAGGACAATAAGAGCTGTGCCCACCAGGTTCTGCAAGATCTAAAAGCAAACACAGATACTTTAGAAAAAGGAAGTCGGTGAGACATGCGACTAATGTGAAACGGTGACACAGGAAGCAGGATTTAACACTACAGAAATCAAGTATGCAACAGAAAACCTAGTCATGTCTGCCCTATAGTGGTGAAATAGATCATTACAATGGAGAAGACATCTTTAATGCTTAGGGTAATGGCTCTCAACTGGTCTAAAATTATTATTGCTGTGAACTGAATTGGCTAAACAATACGGCAAATAATCAATCAATGCCTGGTTTCCAATTTTCTTTAAGAAACTAGTGCTTTTATTCAGCAAGGATGCATTAAATTGATCAGAAATGACAGTAAAGACATTCATAATGTTACAAAAGATTTCCATTACAAATAAATGCTGTTCTTTTGAACATTTTATACAATATTGCTGTTTTTTTTTTTTTGCATTTTCCTATTTTAACAAAGTACAATTATATGATTTTAACAGTTTGCCCTTGCTGTCTTTGACTATCAAAACAGACTTTAACAGTGTTTGGCATCAGTCTGAAATGAATGATGGCTTGTGGCAAAAATGCCACCAAAAAAAAAAAAAAAAAGCCCCATAAACTCAACACAAAAGGGCAAAAACGCCCCTGCACAACATATTACGGCTGTTGCAATTAAAATTTAATGTGAGAAGAAATTAAAAGTGTCATTTTGCGGAATTACAGTTAGATTAGCTCAAACTGCAGCAGACTGAGCCTTATAACCAATCAAATACGTTTCTGTTGAATTTAGGAATGCACTGGCCAATCAGAGGCGATTAGATTGGTCAGCGCTGAAAACAAGCCAATCAGAAGTGCTTAGATTAGTTGGCGCTGAAAACGAGCCAATCAGAAGCGCTTTGATTAGTCAGCACTGAAAACGAGCTAATCAGAAGAAACGCCGGAGCTGTTGATGAGTGCACAGACTCGCAAATTCTATCATCATAAACAACACAGTGCAGGTAGGATGCAAATAAAAGACTAATTTTGTAGCTTCAGTGATTATAACAGGAGTTTCCGCATAACTTGCGCTAAACTTGGCTAACGTCATGGACCGACACGTTTGTCTATGAAGCCAGAAAGTGACGTGCCTGAAACGAAACAAAAACGTTTTATATTGTTTCTGTACTGATATTAATAATCATTATTACAAAAAAAAACAATGATCTACAATAAAAAATGTTGTCATAATATTGCAGCCCTATGAGCTCCTGTTTTTTTTACATGTATGATTTAGATACAATTTTAAACAGTCTATTGTTATTGACAAGAGTTTAAAATTGATTAAAGTAATTGGGTAAATATAAGTATTTGACATTAAAGACAACATATGGTTTTTATAATAATGTGATTATAAAAATTGCCCTCACAAATGTAAACCATTGCCCCTTAATGAAAAAATTCATTTCTGACCCTGGCTTGTATGTTTGCTAACCCTGAGCAGTCTGACTGCCCTTTCTATTATACATTTATATAAACTGAACCTAAACTGGGTGTTTCAGCCTACATCATGACGAAACTGACACAAAAAGTCCACCACGAACCCACATCCTGAGCAACACAATCACAACATTATCAGTATGATTGTGAGCCTGCAGCACTTATCTGCAGAAACAGCTGAACCCGGTGCAATAAACTTTTAGACGTTCTGCCAAGTCATAAGATGCGGTTTATGAGCACATTTTATAAAGCCAGAAAAGGCCAACTATAAACGATAATGACTCCACATTCAGTCATATGTAAACAGGGCTGATTGAACCCAGTCTTATACCCAGTTCTAAGCTTGTTTCTAAAATTTGTTCAAAGATAAGCAAAACATTAAAAAAAAATTGTTATTGAGAAATTGCTGTAATATTCTAAATGCCATTTTCTGATGCAATTTCAGTAGGTATTTTTTACAAGCAACTGCAAGTGTTAACATTAAGACCTCAATTAGTTTGTGATTCTAAGGATGGTGTCCTAATGAAGGCATCAATAAAAATAAAAATAAAATAAAAATATATATATACACACAGTAGAAAGCACAATTCAAAAGAATGGGGTCAGCAAGATTTTTTAAATAAATATTTTATTATTAAAATTAAATTAAATCTGCATACTAAATAACATGTATTTAACATCATGCATTAAACTGATCAAAAGTGACAGTGATAAAATATAAAGATATTTATATATATACTTTATTTAAATTATTTGTATTTTTTATTTTAATAATTTAATTAGTTTCAACTTTTAGTTATACTGTTTTTTATATTATTTATTATTTGTTATTATAAATAAATAAATAATTAAATAATACATATTAAAATAATAAATAACTACATTATTTACTTTATTAAAGAAAACTATTACATAAAATATAAAATAAAATAATTAATAATATTAACAATTCAAAATATATAATGGTCATTCATTACAGTAATTTATTTTCATGAAAGAAAAAAAAAAATACATGACCTCTGTGGGTTTCTCTATATGCTGCTATGAACTTAAAATCAAGCAAGGTAAAATACTGAATGTGATATTGTTTTATAATTATTACCTAGTAAAGTTTGAGAAAAATGAACTGTAAGATTTTTAATGTTTTTTTTTTAAAAGTCTGTTCTGCTCACCAAGCATGCATTTATTTCAAGTACATCAAAAACAGCACACGTCTAAAATATTTTTACTATTTAAAATTATTGTTTTCTATATATCTGTTAACATATTTTAAAATGTAATTTATTCCTGTGATTTCAAAGCTGAATTTTTATCATTTCTCCAGTCACATGATGCCTATTCTAATATTAGGATTTTTTTGTCACAGAAGCTTTTTATTACATAAATGCTGATCGTTGGATCTTTCTATTCATATCAAATCAATGCAGGCTTTGTGAGCAGAAGAGAATTCTTCAAAAAACAAAAAAACAAACAAACAAACAAAAACAACAAAAAAAACATTAAAACTCTTACTGTTCAAAAACGTTTGATTGGTTGTGTTTAATTAGACATTTCTTTGTGATTCACCCATTTATCAGGTTAAGGATATTTTGCTCACCGAGAGGAAGCTTGTATCAAAGTGCAGGAGCGTCATAAACATCAGCACAAGCAGGACTCTGCCACCCAGCTGCATGTACTGTTTAGGAGAGCTCTCTCTCATCGTGGGGACCCCAGCAAACATACTCCTGCCCTCAGAGCGTGACTCCGCAAGCAGCAGCAGCAGACCTCCACCCAGAGCCAAATTCCTGAAACACAGAATGACATGATCAGAGCATAAAACACAGGATGATCTACTCATTCCTAGCTTATCCTGAAAAGAACCTACCTCATCAAAAACTTCGGGTCCCAAAGAATGCTATAGGCAACCGTCTGCAACAGATAAAGATCAGGACTGTAATTAAACAGTTTAACTCAATTATAGTCCCATCCACAGATAAAATCTAATTACAGTCCTAAAGAACACAAACAGAATGCTCACACCTGTAAGGCGATGATCCCAAATAATCCAAAGCAGGCATACTGCACAAAATTCCTACTCAGGATCAGTATACAACCACCTGTTTAACAAACAAAACATCCATATAAAAATTTGTCAGAGATATTTCCGCTAAACAAACTTATTTTAAGGTGCCAGTGTTACAGTGTAATTATACATTTACGTAATGAGTTATATTAATTAACTACATGTACTTACTATATGGTTAGGGTTTGGCTTAGGGCTACTTGCATGTAATTCTGCATAATTCATTGTTATTATAATAGTAAGTACATGCAACATGTATAACAAGGACACCCTATAATAGAGTGTTACCCAAACTTCTTACCCAGCTGTCCAAGTAAGTTGATTAAAACAAACAGCGAAGCCAGGAAGAAGCCACATCCCCACGTCGTCTCAATATATTCTTTCTGCTCACTCCACTGGAACCACATGCGAATGCCGTCCTCCAGGAACGTGCTAATCAGACAGAGACGCGCTATGTGGGGCAGGTACTGCTTCGTCACTCGAAGGAACTACAGATGAACAAAAAGACAAAGATATGAAGATCCCCAAATTTAGGCATATGCAATAGTAATACTTGCCTTAGCAAACACAAATGTTAAGTCATTCTCAACATGTCTATCCACCTCATTTTCCAGGTGGGCGGGGCCATTTGTAAATTGCATGGGTCTGGCTTCTGGTCTCATCCACGTCCAGCTATTTTTAGCAGTACAAAACAGCTCGTTTTGCTGCTTGATATTGCAAATTGGTGTCTTGCCATATTTTAATGTATTATCTTAAATATGAACACACTGATTTGCAGTGCAAACATTTTTACCATTAACTGCACGTTGTTATTCTTCTCATTATTTCCCTATGCCGGCTAATGAACCAAAATGCTTACTTCCGCGTTAAAGAAAAAGGTGGGTATTTTATGGATTTTTTCAACAATAACTTATGAAAAAGGCACAGCGTTGTGCTAATTACGTGCATAAACTACAATCTTAACAAGTGTAAATGACCTTGTTAAGATACAGTGCCAGTCAAAAGTTTTTGAACAGTAAGATTTTTAATGTTTTTTTAAAGAAGTCTTCTCTGCTCTCCAAGCATGCATTTATTTGATCCAAAGTACAGTAAAAACTGTAAAATTTTGAAATATTTACTATTTACTCTTTAAATAATTACTATTTAAAATAACTGTTTTCTATTTGAATATTTTAAAGTCACATGATCCTTCAGAAATCATTCTAATATTCTGATTTGCTGCTCAAAAAACATTTTTATTATTATTATTATTATTATTATTATTATTATTATTATGTTAAAAACAGCCAAGTAGAATGTTTTCAGCATTTATCTGAAATAGAAATCTTTTGTAATAAAAAAGAAAAATTAAATTATACTGACTCCGTGCTTTTGAATGGTATAGTGTATAATGTTACACTATATAATAATAAATGTTTTCTTGAATATTTAGCTTTGATCACAGGAATAACATTCACATTTTAAAATATATTCAAATAGAAAGCAGTTATATTAAATAGTAAAAATATTTCACAATATTACAGCTTTTGCTGTATTCTGGGAGGCTTGGTGAGCAGAACAGAATTCTTTAAAAAAACAAAAATCTTACTGTTCAAAAACATTCGACTGGTAGTGTACTCTACCATTCAAAATGTTTGGGGCCAACTTAAAAAAAAAAAAAAAGAAATTAATACTTCTATTCAGCAAGGGTGCATTAAATTGATCTGAAGTTACTGTAAAGACATTTGTATCGTTACAAATTAATACTATAATTTTAAATGATATTTCAAACATTTAGGCAGCTGCTTTCAACAATGATTTTATTAAGAAATGTGTCTAGAGCACCAAATCAACATATTAAAATAATTTCTGAAAGATAACGTGACACTAAACATTGGAGTAATGACTGCTAAAAAATCAGTTTTGCCATCACAGGAATAAATTACATTTTTAAAATATTTTAAAATAACTAGAAAACAGTCATTTCAAATTGTAATAAAAAGATCATCATATTACTGTTTTACTGTACGTTTGTCCAAATAAATGGGGCCCTGACGAGCATTACAGACATTTTTACAAAAACATTAAAAAAATCTTACAACAGTAATTAAAGTCAACATAAAAGGGAAGAACATTTTTTTATAATCTAGCACAGATTTATGCAATTAGAAAGCTATTTTATTAGCTTCTTACAGACAAACAAGATAAAATAAATAAATATATAAATCCATTTACTTCCCACAAACGTCATATTTTTTCCAAGTAAGCGCTAAAACAGCTCTTTAAATGAATACTGCTTAATGTTTAACCCCTGAGCTCCAATTACCCTTTTCACTTCTTCCCACATTTTAAGTCAACATCAGCGCACAGGTGGCCAAAAGCACATCCATTTGCAACTGATGACTCACAAGGGCTACATCTCCAGCATTTGAATATCACTACGGTGTACTAGTAATCAACCTTTCCCCCTTCCTCACGCAACAGGTGTTAAACAGAAATGTACAAGGAAGGATAAAGATAATGCAATTTACTCTTCCAGGAAGATCACAGCATAGTACACGCTCTCTGATGCTCAACCTGTAACATGAGCTAGCTTGTTAAACGAAAGTAAGAAAAGAAAGAATTAGGCTAACAATTTGCTTGTAAAAGACAACGGCAAGTTATAGCATTCTGTTATTTTTAGAATGAAAAATAAGCACATTTCAAGATTATTAAAATGCATGTACTTTAACACACGGCAGCGTTTCATAATTATCTCAGTACTCGAATGTGAGCTTTGACACTGCTCTCTGCTAAGCCCCGCCCCCAGATGATCCACATCAGCACTAAGACGACAACGGGCCAATCAGCATTCAACAAGTACCATGCAAGACTAAATGAATGGGAAGAGATCTCAGGGCCAATGTCTGCCTGTGTGTCAACACTTTACTCGTACTCTGTGTGCCTGGAGGATATCTGACTTGTTTCCAAGCAGCACAAGAATATCAAAGAGCATAAGATTTGCTTTTTGCTATGTGTTTAAAAAAGCAGGATTGCTGAATGAGAGCTGTATGAACCAAAAATGCTATTTTTTTTAAATATGGTTCCTGGTGCTGTCTGATAAAACTTTATTAAAACTGAATAATAAAGACAGATGCCATTGGCTGGGGTTTCATTAAATTACTATAGTGACAATTAGGCTATAAAGAAGTAAAATGAGATTATGAAGGCCTTGAAAACTCCAAAACTGATAAAACATTCACAAAACCATTATAAACCCATATTAGAATGACATATTCATAAAGCTGATGTATATTATTAAGCCCAAAATAAGCAAAAACAACACAGTATGCAAAAAAAAGGCCTCGAACACATCCAACAATCTGCAACGTAAACAATTTCTATAGATTAATATCCTGCTGTCAATTTCCTTTTGCATATGAACCGAAAAAAACTCATCTTTTCCTTATCAGTCATCTATATATGCGCAACATACACTCTTACATCATCATATGAACAGATGTTTGAGGACAATAATGAAAACGATTGAAGAGTAAAGTTTGTATGCCATTCAAACACTATGGGTTCACAAAAGTGCAGTATGCATTTATATATATTTATATATAATATAGTCATAAATCAGGACTCGAAAGCAGCCCTGGAAAGCATAAGATAGTTTCGACTAGACCAGAATGACATATAACGTACATATACTTCAGTCCTTCAAGTCACAAGACTAGAAGTTGGTTAATAAACAAACCTCATTTGCTGCCAAGCAAACATGACCCGATAAACGCCGACACGGACTTTCCTGAACTTAGCAAGCGTTTGTTTAGTAAATAAGTGCGGTCTCCGTGATTTACTGTGTAAGTTGGCTGGCAGGGCCTTCTTGTCTCTCACCTGATCCGCCACGTCCTCCGCGTTGCTCATTAAATCATTTTGAGCCATGACGCCAAAATCCGAGAGCCGATTCCCGTTTGCAGGACACGTTTGCTTGTTTGACTGCTTTTAGTCGATATCTGTGTCCGCTCGCAGGTATGTTACAGGTCTCGTACTAGCCTTGCTATGCCGTCGTCTGTGTGTACTAGAATGCCATCTCCGCCCCATAATGCCCTGCACTTCGTTCTTTCGCCCCCTGTAGGACACGCGTGTAACTGCATGCCACGTGTACTGATCAAGCCAGAATATGGAGCTCAAGCGGTGATGTCTGACACATCAGTCTATTTTATGTCTGTAATGACATATATTTTCATAGACTGCCTTTTTCTGATTGGCAACAAGTTTGCAAATAATAAATAGTTAACGCATTCATAACCTCTAGACTGGACTATTGTAATGCACTGCTAGGTGGTTGTCCTGCATCTTCAATAAACAAGCTAGATAGTCCAAAATGCAGCTGCTAGAGTCCTTACCAGGTCAAGAAAATATGATCATATTACCCCAATTTTAAAGTTTCTGCACTGGCTACCTATTAGGTTCCGCATCAGCTATAAAATAGTACTTCGTACCTATAAGGCACTTAACGGTTTAGCTCCTGCGTACCTAACTAGTCTTCTACCACGCTACAATCCATCACGCTCCTTAAGGTCACAAAACTCTGGATTGTTGGTAGTGCCTAGGATAGCACAGTCCACTAAAGGAGGTAGAGCTTTTTCGCATTTGGCTCCCAAACTCTGGAACAGCCTTCCTGATAACGTTCAGGGTTCAGAAACACTCTCTCTTTTTAAATCTAGATTAAAGACACATTTTTTTAGCCAAGCATTCAAATAATGCATCTCATAAACTTTTCCTGCAGTTATATCTGATCAAATGCTCATTATTATTCTTTTAGCTCTGTTTTAACAAATCTTTCTTTTCTTAGTTTGAACAGCAGCTACGCTAATTATGTTCCTATTTGTTCTCTGTTTTTGCCATGGGATTGACATCCCGTGGTAACTAGGAATTCACAAGCTCCAGTGTGGATCCAGAACACTTAAGAAGAGATGATGCCAACCCCACAGAGGACTTCAGATGATGCCAACCCTGAAACAACATACAGCACTACCGAATTTCTGCTAGTAATTTATAGTGTTCTTTGTCTGTTTGATTACGTCATTAATTGATCTTTACCACACATCTCTGCCATATGTACATCAAGCTACTACTACATATTTTGTAAAAATGTCAATTTGGCGTAAAGTTGCTTTGCAACGATATGTATCGTGAAAAGCGCTATACAAATAAATTTGAATTGAATTGAAATTAATTTGAATTGAATTAAATAACAATTAGGTCATGTGGAGATTATACCCAGATTCAAAATGTCCACAACCTTGTCTAAATCATATACGGAAACATTAGTCCTATATTTGTTAGACTTTATTACTATTACTGATCTGTATTAGAAAATAAATAAAGAAATGACCAATGGACACAAAATCGTTTGAGATCAGTATGATGTTTACTTTTAAGACTTTTCTGCTCATCAAGGCTGCATTTGTTTTATTAAAATACAGGAAAAACTGTAATATTGTGAAATATTATTGCAATTTAAATTGTTTTTGTTTTAATATACTTTATAATATCATTCATTTCTGTGATGCAAAGCTGAATTTTCAGCCTCATTACTTCAGTCTTCAGTGTCACATGACCCTTCAGAAATCATTCTAATATGCCAATTTATTATCAATGTTACAAACATTGTTTAGCTGCTTAATATTTTTTTAAAACCTGTGATACTTTTTTTTTTAGTATTCTTTGACGAATGTTAAATGGAACAGCATTTATTTAAAATAGAAATCTTTTGTAAAATAATAATAATAATAATAATAATAATTATTATTATTATAATTTAATTGAGCAAGGATGTGTTAAACTGATAAAAAGTGATGGTAAAGACTTATATTGTTAGAAAAGATTTCTATTTTTAATAAACGCTGTTCTTTTAAACTTTTTATTAATTAAAGAATCCTGCAAAAAGTATCACAGGTTTCAAAAAATTATTAAGCAGCACTGTTTTCCATTAAAAAAATAAATAAATTAGCATTTTAGAATTATTTCTGATCGTGTGACATTGAAGACTGGAGTAATGATGCTGAAAATTCAGCTTTGCATCACAGAAATAAATTATATTTTAAAGTATATTAAAATAGAAAACTGTTATTTTAAATTGCAATAATGTTTCATATGACTTTTTTCTGTATTTTTGATCAAATAAATGGAACTTTGAAAAGCATAAGGGACTTCTTTAAAAACATTAAAAATCTTCCTGATCCCAAACTTTAGAACAGCAGTATATATTAACAATAATGTATTGTGATGAGTAAAAAATGCTGTAAAAACATAATAATAATTATATATAAAATACATTTTAATGACATGAAATGAGATTTACAATATTTATGAATTTAATATAAACGTTTATTGTAGTTTTTTTTTTTTTTTTTTAAGTAGTATTTTCTTTCAGGTTCTTCACAGATTTCACAGAAACACTTGATGAACTCCTATGAACATGAGGATTGTTTTCTTGTTTGGTCTTTGCCGACAGTATCTTTAACCTCGACTGTGTTCTCCTCTGAGTTCAACTGTGATGCATGATGCAAACTGCATGTGGGTGATGAGCTCAAATTTTCTTGCTCTTCTGAGTAATGCACAGGGTCACAGGAAGTCTTGTCTTTTTCACTGGAAACAGATTTTGTGTGCTTTAGTTGAACACTTGAGTCAGGCCTGTTGCTTTCTTGGCAGGGTGACTCTTGGCTTGACTCTGAGCCACGGTGTGTAGGACATATTAAGTGCTTCATGACCACGGCAGGCTTCTGTGGAGCTACAGAGTTTTTTGAGCGTAGAGACTTGGATTTGTGAGGTCTTTTAGATGACTTAAGCTTCCTCAAGTGTAAGCGCTCTCTCAAGAAATTGATGCATGGTCTGTTGAGATCTGCTTGGCTGCTGTCATTTCCACAGGAAGCAATGAGATCCAGGCCTCGAGGGCCGCTCGTCGGGCTGCTACATGACGCATCACTCTCACATTCATCCTGAGGTGCCTTTTTCTGCATCTTCAGGGCGTTGTGCTTCTGAAAATCAAACACAAATCTGAGTGTTTGCATTGAATTACATTACATTGTTTGAATGACCTACCACTTTTACACCAGGTTATTATTTATTGTAGTATCATTCAGATTTGTCCACATCTTGAAGGGAAAAAATGAAAATTCTGTCATTAATTACTCACCTTCGTGCTGTTCCAAACCCGTAAGAACCTCATTTATCTTCGGAACACAAATTAAGATTTTTTTTAATGAAATCTGAGAGCTTTCTAACCCTTTCTGACCTTTCTGTGTTTATGCACAGAGTGCATGCACCCTTTTTTTTTTTTTTAAATGGCACTAAGGTGATGCATAGAAGAAGAACTGCTGAATAAATCATTATTTTTGTTTTCTTTGTGCAAAAGCTATTCTCATGCCCTCACTACATTTCTGTGCCTTGACCGTGGTAGGACCCTTGCTGTTTATGCAGGGTCAGAAAGCTCTTGGATTTCATCAAAAATATCTTAATTTATGTTCAGAAGATGAACAAAGGTCTTCCAGGTTTGGAACGTCATGAGGGTGAGTAATTAATGATAGAATTTTCATTTTTAAGTGAACTATCCCTTTAAATGGTACACACATGAAGAAATAACTGTAAATACCATATATACCACTAAATTCTAACCTCAAAATCCATAGTTTTTCTTACCTGTAAGTTCTGGAAGTGCATTAGAGACCTGCAGTGAGTTTCCCGTGCAGATGACTCAAAGTGGTAGAATTTATGACACAGCTTACAGAGGAAACCAGCGACAGGGACCACAAAACTAGTGCCTGAGGGTCAGAAAACAGTCAGATCTGTTAACTCATACAAATTATTCTTTGACAGTCTACTCGAGAAGTGGTTGAAGCCAGGCACTTACCATATTGTGTGTCTGGATCATATGCCTCAGTTGTCTCTTCAAGAGCCATATCCCTATGAGCAGGATGCTATGAACAAAATTCACGTAAACCCTCAAGAGGACTTCACACACTTTGCACAAGAAGTAATGCAACTAACCTTCTCAAACACTGCAACATCATCTTCATTTCTATCCTCCTCATAATCATCTTCCCCTTCGAAACAGCCAATAGCATCCACTGTTATGAGCTCCTCCATAACCTCTGGGCCACCCTCATTTCTTAACTGCAACAAATGTTGAAAGAAACACAGTTGAGGTCAAAAGTTAAATACACCTTGCAGAATCTTCAAAATTGTAATTATTTTACCAAAATAAGAGGGATCATACAAAATGCATGCTATTTTTTAATTTAGTACTGACCTGAACAAGACATTTCATATAAAAGATGTTTACATGTAGTCCACAAGAGAAAATAATAGTTAAATTTATAAAAAAATAACCCTGTTCAAAAGTTTACATATGCTTGATTCTTAATACTTTGTTACCTGAAAGATCCACAGCTGTGTTTTTTTGTTTAAAGATAGTTATTCATGAGTAACTTGTTTGTCCTGAACAGTTAAACTGGCTGCTGTTCTTCAGAAAAATCAATTAGGTCCCACAGATTCTTTGGTTTTTCAGCATTTTGTGTGTTTGAACCCTTTTCAACAATGACTGTATGATTTTGAGATCCATCTTTTCACACTGAGGACAACAGGGGGGACTCATATGCAACCATTACAGAACTATTATTCAACTATTATTCAAACGCTCACTGATACTTCAGAAGGAAAAATTATGCATTAAGAGCCAGGGGTGTAACTTTTGACCTCAACAGTATGTTTTATTGATTAATGCATTTTGCATTAAAATATCTACAAAATACCCACACAAACCTCCTCAACCCTCTGTTTGTGCTCGGGAGACTTCATATGTTCAACAAACTTGCGAGGAGTCCTAAAGTGGCGCTCGCAAAGGGTACAGAAAGGTCTTGAGGACACTTTTGCCATCTGTGGGGAGAAGGAATAACAGTTTCATATAGTCAGTGATTCAAACTCAGCACGTGGATACTTCTGTAGTGATTAGATTTGGTGGCATTTGTTTTGTTAATGTTCAGGGCACCTTGTGTTTTTTAGTTCGCCTGTGCTCGATGAGATCACCAGAAAAATGACACTGGCAGGTTGGACACCAGCGCTGATGACCCATCCTCCTTTCTCTGTTACAAAGCAAAAAAAAAAAAAAAAAAAAACAGTGTTCTATATAACACTAACAGTCAAAAGTTTTTGAACAGAATTTTTTTTACATGTTTTTTAAAGAAGTCCCTTCTGGTTACCAAGCCTGCATTTATTTGGTCCAAAATTTGGCAAAAACAGTAAAATTTTGAAATATTTTTAATATTTAAAATAACATTTCTATTTGAAAGTATTTTAAAAAGTAATTTATTCCTGTGATTTCAAAGCTGAATTTTTAGCATCATTACTCCATTCACATGATCCTTCAGAAATCATTCTAATATTCTGATTTGCTGCTCAAAAAACATTTATTATTATTATTTTTTTTTTAATGAATATAAAGTTCAGAAGAACAGCATTTATCTGAAACAGAAATTATTGTAACATTATACATGTCTTTATCATCACTTTTGATAAATTTAAAACATCCTTGCTAAATAAAACTATTAATTTCTATCATTTCATTCCAAAAATTATACTGACTCCAAGTTTTTGAATGGTATAGTGTATAATGTTACAAAAGCTTTTTTTATTTAATGTTTTATTTAATGATTGTACTTTAAATGTTGATAATAATAATAATAAAAAAAATGTTTCTTGAAAAATAAACCAGCCTATTAAAATGGTTTCTGAAGGATCATGTGACAATGAATGATGCTGAAAATTTAGCTTTAATCACAGGAATAAATTACTTTTTAAAATACATTCAAATAGAAAACAGTTATTTTAAATCGTAAAAATATTTAAAAATTTTACTGTCTTGCTGTACTTTGGATTAAATAAATGGCTTGGTAAGCAGAAGAGACTTCTTTTAAAAAAAGCATAACAAATCTGGTAGTGTAGGATTATGCTGTCATTTTCTTTTAACAATATCTGCAAGGTTGGCATACCTAATATTTGAATTAATTTAATTAATTTATGCGTGCATTCCTCTGCTTGTAAACAAGGCACAGTGCATCTGGGTTCTACGTCAGAACGCCGGGCTCCTGCGTCAGCAGCACCACATGCATGCATTGTAAAACTCTTGTGAACACACAGCAAAGACTGACAACGAAGAGAAGAAATTGTTGAATAATGTCGTTATTTTTGTTTTCTTTGCACACAAAAATATTCTCGTAGCTTAATAAAATTACAGTTGAACCACTGATGTCACATGGACTAATTTAATAATGTCCTTACTACCTTTCTGGGCCTTGAACGTGTCAGTTACGTTGCTGTCATACAGGGTCAGAAAGCTCTCGAATTTCATCAAAAATATCTTAATTTGTGTTCTGAAGATGAACGGTCTTACAGGTTCTGAACGACATGTGGGTGAGTAATTCATGACAGAATTTTCATTTTAGGGTGAACTATCCCTTTAAATGTACACACTACACTTTTAAAGTGTGGAGAGCATCACTTACCTGTTTGTGCCCTGCAGGCACTCCTGGGTGTGGGGTAACAATGTGGCCAGACGGGTGTTGCTCAGATGCTGGATTTCCATCATACGCTGCTGATGATCTAAACTCGTCATGTGAGTCTGGAAGCCCTGCATAGGTGAAACACTTTACTAAACCTCATGATCAACCAACTCATCTACTTTTTAGCATACAGTAAAGTCTCACTTGCTGGTCAGGACAGGTGACGTTGCAAATATAGCAGGTGAATTTAACTGTGTGTTTGCTTCTCTCTTTCTCGCCCTCATGGCCTGCACCTGCTGCCATCTCTTCAGGTGAAGTGCTGAAGGCTCGACTCTCACTGCTACGCTGGATGGTCACTTTCAGGGACGTACCGACACCTTGAACCTGAATGACACAGCTCTCATTAAACAAGCTTTCCAGATCCAGTACCACATAAGCCATTGTTGATTAAGTTAAGGTGGAGTTCTTTTCAAAGTGGATAATGTCTTGTTATGATATAACTCCTATGGGTGGAGCTTCAAGTAAACAGTGTTTACAGGTACAGTTACATCAGAAGCTGAAAGACTGGATACAGCTTTATGCAAACAAGGTTGGTAAGAGCTTCTGTAACTCTAGCCTTATGCTAACACATACACTATTTAAAAGTATGGGGTCAAAATAAATCAATACTTTTATTCAGCAAGGATGCATGAAATAGATCCAAAAAAAAAAAGAAGCTATTTCAAATAAATGCTGTTTTTTGATCTTCCTAGTAAAATTTCCACAGTTTACACAAAAATATTAAACATCACTGTTTTTTCAACATTGGTAATTAGAAGAAATGTTTCTAAAGCAGCAATTCAGCACATTAGAATGATTTCTGAAGGATCATGTGACACACAAAGGTCACTGCACACAGAGTCCGAAATTTTCGTATGCATTTTTTTGTTTTTGTTTTCGTATTCGTCATCCTTTCCTACCAAAATTCTTGCTTAGAATGCAAAAAAGCAGAAAATCTAACCTGATCTGAACTTTTTTTATGACTGGCGAATGTTTTGGAGGCAATGTGTAAACATGATTGACACAATGTGAGGTCGTATTTATTTTTTAACATGCAAACATTTCAGACAGAAATTCAGACTCAGTGTGCAATGACCTTAAGATGGGAGTAATGATACTGAAAATTCAGCTTTGCCATAACAGAGATAAATAATTTTTTAAAATATTAAAATAAAAAACAGTTATAATATATTATATAATATTTCACAATATTACTGTTTTACTGTATTTTGACTATCCAACTATCCTTGGTGAGGATAAAAAGTTTGAATGGTAGTGTAGAATGTTTCTTGAGTAACCCAACTAAATAGGCATTAATGTACATGTTACTTTTCTCAGGGTCACTGGAAAGTATTAAATGTCAAATTATTATTTAAAACTGTTGATGTTACTGGGAATATCCAGAGGTAAAGATGTAAATATGTTACTTATGCTGGGATACAGACCTCTGCTGCTCTGTTGTGATCCACACTGTCTTCTTCAAGCTGTGCATTGCTGTTATCATCTTCTGCATCATTTAAAAGGGAAGTAAAAACAACTTCATCTTTTCAGCACAACACAAAAGGGTATAAACATGTTAGAGTTTGTATATCTAGAGTCTGACAGCAGTGTAGTACAGTAGTCCAAAAGTAAACACAGACTGTGACATTTTCTCAGTGGATGTGTAGTTTGCCTGAGGCTAAAGAGACAAACAGAGTGTCACCACATACCTTCATGCTCTGAGATGCTTGCTAAGTTTGCTTTTGGTGGTTGCTGCATCTTATCTCCATTTGCAGACTCTTCCCCCAGTTCATTTGGTCTGTTCAAAAGAGGTGGGAAATTTTGAAAGTCACATTAAAAACAAACACTGCATTGATTCATTTCAGTCTGTCTGCTTTAATATTCCATTGATTAAAAATTACCTCTGAGCTCTGTGCTTTTTCAAAGGAGGCTCTCCTTCTTCTGGGACTGAAGAATGAATTTGTCCAACAGTACCTTTGGGATTATTAGTGTATGAGAAGGAACACACAATTTCTGCATTGAGGATCTTTACATACAATTTGACAAAACATTTTTTAATGAATTTACCACTGGTTAATAGTCTAGTGTAAGTTAGTACTGGGCGATATACCTTTCCTAAACAACATACACAACGTTGTTAACTACATACACTTCTGACTAATGGTTGAAAAATTTGTAATAATTCACAACTGATTCTTTAACTGGGCAAACAGAACAAATGTAAACGGCCATTAATGGAAGCCAGAGACGCTGAAGACAGACGCAATGAGGAGAAAGTCATATAGCAGGCAGATCAAATTCATGGTTCATGAAGGGTGAAACATAGTAAGAAAAATGTAAAAACTATACTGGGGGTGAAGGGTTTATATGAATGTATCTCTGAGGGGAACTGACTGCCTTTATTAAAGTTTAAATGGTATTTTCTTTTCATCTTACCTCCGTATAATGCATATTAAAGGAGAAGTCCACTTCCCAAAATAAAGATTCACATATAATGTACTCACCCCCTTGTTATCCAAGATGTCAATGTCTTTCTTCACTCGTAAAGAAATTATGTTTTTTTGAGGAAAACATTTCAGGATTTTTCTCCATATAATGGACTGATATGGTGCCCCGAGTTTTAACTTCCAAAATGCAGTTTAAATGCAGCTTCAAATGATCCCAAAGGCAGTTGTAAACAATCCCAGCCGAAAAAGAAGGGTGTTATCTAGTGAAACGATTGGTTATTTTCATAAAAATAATACAATTTATATACTTTTTAATGTCAAACACTCATCTTGTCTCATCTCTACCTGGACTGTTTTTTTTCAGTTTATGACAGTTAGGGTAAATTGTATTTTTTTTAATAAAAATAACCGATCGTTTTACTAGACAAGACCCTTTTTCCTCGGCTGGACTCATTTACAACCACATCTGGGATCATTTAAACTGCATTTTGGAAGTTCAAAATCAGGGCACCATACGATCCTGAAATGTTTTCTTAAAAAAAAAAACATCATTTCTTTATGACTGAAGAAAGAAAGACATGAACATCTTGGGTGACAAGGGAGTGAGTACATTATATGTGAATCTTTGTTTTGAAAGTGGACTTCTCCTTTAATGTTCTGATTACAGCAGTAACTGAGGAAACGCTGTAATGCTGCTGTTCCCTAAGCGCCACCTGCTGTCAGAGAGTGAATTTGCGTTCTCATTCTGTCTGACCATCTGATGTTTTTGTTTCGTTCAGATATGTTTTATGTAGCATAATGTTACAAAGCTAAGGTCACACCATTATGTTTTATCTTTAATTTTGAAATTATACAATCTAATTTACATCAAAAACATGTAGCATGTTTGTTTGGATCGTGATTAAAAAAACGCAGTGGTTCAGCAACTGTTTCATGCACTCTGAAATGATTCATATAAAGGCATAGTCAGGGAAAACACATGATAAACTGTTAAACCGCCAGAATCCTAAACAACGGTAATACAAATCCAACCGTCCAGCACTAGTGTAAGCAGAGGCATCACCTCAAGTGTTTAGTGTGTACTCACCTATTTTTCCCATGTTTTTGTATATATATTTTTTTCATCTATCGATTACTTTTCCCAACTATGTTTAGCACGTTCTCCTTCTGTTTGTCTAGGAAAGAAAGAACAAAGAAGAAAAAAAAGAAATGTGAAACGTGCAATGCTTCTTTTCCTCAGTTGACACAAATAAACAATCAAAAGATTGCTTTAATAATAATGACAATGCTTTTTACAACAAAAGATAATAAATTCAAGATACAATTTAATAACAAAGATTTGATCTGCTTCAATGCAAATGTAACTTGCTTTAATGGAAAATGTCTTCCAACAAAAATGTCACTCACTTGTGATAAAAGCCATGTGATAATACAAATTTATTCGCAGCAATACGGTGATATAAAAGACATACAAAGTCATACAGATTTGGAATGACAAGAGGGTAAGAAAATGATTCCTTATGAATGTTATTACGTCCCTGTTGTTAGTAATGCATCTATTATGATTCTGAAAAGAGAATAAAAAGCAAAGAATAAGAGCCTTATTTAGAGCATATACACAAGGGCTTGTTACCTAAGAACTGGATATGGTTATAAATAGGTCAAATCTAACACATAAGGTGGATATATAACACAGTATATAAAGCTATATAAATAATACTGGACACATTAACATTTTTTTAAACTGGGACATATTCGAATTTGTCATATTCAAGTTTTCATTTCATCATATTTTCATCCCATTGGATTTTTAGACGTCATGTTAATCTTGTCACTGTGTAAATAAATAAGCTATTCTCTGAAATACTTCGAAACATTATATCCATTTAAAGTTCTATAGCTCAAAGGAGTTGCACTTGAAAATTAGTGTAAGTGTGCACTGCACCTCCTGACAGCAGAGAGCGCAGGATATTATGACAGAGGCAAAAACTTGCAGTGTACAGCATACATTGCACGCCTGATTTGTGTAAAAATCGTTATAGAAACAAATGAAAAAGCTCACCTTTGTATAAGAAAACAAGCCTCACTGCATCAGTGTTTATAGTAGATGACTCTTCCTCTAGTGCTGTGTTGTGGAGATTACAATGTGTAGACAATTAATGTGCGCCCTCACTCGGCTTGGAAGAAGAATTAAATACTCAAGAAAACAGCTTTTTGCGTACTCCAAATACAAAATTACAAATTATTGTTACAAGTTTCAATCCACATAAGGACAAATTTTTACCTAATTTGGTACTTTTAAAAAAATCGTTTTAAAAGTTACTAGTCTACTTATTCATTCGATAGCTCTTATTTAATAAACACTAGAATTCATTAGCGCATTATAGACTATCCATCTAACAAAAATATTTTCTAAGAACGTTTTGCTACCATTCCAATTAGGTTTGGAATATTCCAATTATTTCTTAATTTTCTCTGAACATTCAGGTTTTCTTGGTCATGTGAACACTGAAAAAAACATTAAATGGAACGTCTCATTTCATTATTTTGCAAACATTATTGGAATGTTACTTTGAGATGTTCTCTAAACCACCTTAGACAAACGTGAAAACGTAAAATGTTTTCTTATCCTCCATAAATTACACTACTAGTCAAAAAGTCTCTTCTGCTCACCAAGCCTGCATTTATTTGATCCAAAATGCAGCAAAATCAGAAATATTGTGAAATATTTTTACTATTTAAAAGAATTGCTTTGTATTTGAATATTCTTGTGATCAAAGATAAATTTGCAGAATCATTACTCCAGTCTTTAGTGTCACATGACCCTTCAGAAATCATTGTAATATGTTGATTTGCTGTTCAAGAAACTTTTTTTAAAAAAAAAAAATATTATTATGATCACTATTTAAAACAGCTGAATACTTTTTTTCAGGATACTTTGATGAATAGAAAGATGCAAAGATAAGCATTTATCTGAAATAAACAGCTTTTATAACATTATACGCTATACCATTCAAAGCTTGAATAATACACACACGCACACACACACACACATATATATATATATATATATATATATATTGGTGATATATCACCAATATATATATATATATATATATATATATATATATATACATTAGCAATTGGAATTAGCAATTCTGAAGGATCATGTGACTGGAGTAATGGTAATTATTCATGAGAAATAAATATCTAAATTGATCAAAAGTGACAATAAAGACATTTATAATTTTACAAAAGATTTCTATTTCAAATTAGCGCTGTTCTTCTAAACTTTCCATTCATCAAAGAAACCTGAAAAAAATTCTACTCAGCTGTTTTCAACATAATAATAATAATAATAATAATAATAATAAATATTTTTGAGCAGCAAATCAGAATATTAGATTGATTTCTGAAGGATCATGTGACAAAAATCCAGGTTTGAAATCACAGGAATAAATTGCTTTTTAAAATAGAAAATTGAAAACAGTTATTTTAAATAGTAAAAATATTTAAAAATGTCACTATTTTGCTGTACTTTGCAAATAAATGCAGGTTTGGTGAGCTGAGAGACTTCTTCAAAAAACATTAAAAATCTTTAAATAAAAAACTTTTAACTGGTAGTGTATGTACTAAATGTTTTGTGCTAGCGTTGGGATATTGTTATTAAAGACCAGATAACTTTGAATAAACGGTCTATAAACATTGCTAGAAGAATGTTCGTTTAGAACTTTGAGAGATCCAGAACGTTTTTTAAAGTTTCGAGAATGTTCACAGCTAGGCAAAACGGTTGTTTAAAATTGTCAAGCAAACTCACATTCCTAGGGCGTTCAGGCACTTAATTGTGCTTCTTTAAAATTCATGTTTGAGGTATTAAAACGTACTCGTCAAGTAGGCTAACGTTAACCATAAACATTATTTCACTCTTAAAATTCAAAAACGCTTTTGCAAAAACCCATCTTGGCTTTTAGGAATATGAACTGAACAACTCTATGCCTGAATGTGTTCAATTTTAGTCCTGCTCAGGTTTGATTGTGTTTATACAACAACGATTAACACATCGGAATGAAGAAGGGTAATTTGATTGTGTTGTGCGCCCCCAGTGGCTGGTGAAGGTAATGGAGCATCCAGCGCTTCATCACCGCATCGCTCCAGCAGCACATCTCATAGCGGTGGTGAACAGGCAGGGAGCAGCGCGTAGGGAGGAGGACGTATGTCGATTCACCAAGGTGTCTGGAAAATTGAAGGGAACGCTGCAAGGGACAGCTTCTAGATATTTCGGGGCCTGCCAATTAGGGCTCCGTTCAGGGTCTATTACATTGGCTTTTCATTCACTGTGAAAGAGAGCCTATTATTTATCCCACAAGATGGGCAATCGGGGAATGGAGGACTTGATTCCTCTGGTAAACAAACTGCAGGACGCCTTCTCTGCCATCGGACAAAATGCCAACCTGGACCTTCCTCAGATCGCAGTGGTCGGTGGCCAGAGTGCTGGGAAAAGCTCGGTATTGGAGAACTTCGTTGGGAAGTAAGTGACTGATGACAAATTGATGGGCAGCATCACTGCATCACTGTATCATTAATTGCCTTCCTGCACCGGACACAAGCATATTCAGTAATCACTTATAATGCATGTGCACCAAAACCAATGGTTATTTATTATGATATCGAGTTAGTTATTCATGCCAGTGAGGAGATGCTCTGTTTTCAGGCTGGTTACGCTCATAAATCAGGTGAATTTGTTATGCATTGTCCATTAACTGACAAAATAAAGCTATTTTACCATGATTTATTTAATGCTGGACATGCAGCCCACAAACCTTGCCTCGGTCTCTCGACATGTAGTAGCCTACATTTGCTTTTGGCAGCAGCTTCGTCAAGAAGAGTGACAGAGAATGATGCTCATGGCTGACGTGTGTGTGTGTGTGTGTGTGTGTGCGTGTCCTTGCGAGGCCGTCATACTAGCGAGCTGCCAACCTACACCAGCATTTTGGGCATCATATGCGTTAGCGAGCTTTATGTATTAAGAAGAAAAAATTCTTTATGTGAAATATTGTGTCATTTCTAATTTGCAGGCTAGAATAACAGCTAATCACGTATCCCTCCGATAATGTTATGCTTCCATTCGATTGTTTGCAGGGTTTAGTAAATATGCACGCAAGATATAAAGGCAATTAGAGGCTGCTGATATAAAAAGGATCTAAGTCAAGGGTTTAATGTTCAGCGGTTGCTGTATCAGGTGTCGGAGGGTCATATGTGAGCCACAGGCCTATCGTCTTCCCTGCTGTCCGTTTTCTGTTCACAAACCTGAAGTAATGCTAAGGGAATTTTGTGCATATCTTGAAACCAAGATTATTGGGACGGTATGATCTTTTTGAGGGGTTAGGTGACCCAAAATAAAAATTCAGTCATCATTTACTCACCCTTATGTTGTTTCAAACTCGTGTTTGATTGGCTCTTTTGTCCATACAATGAAAGTGAATGTTGACTGAGGCTGTCATTCTGCCTTTTGTGGTCAGTGAAAGGAAGTCATACAGGTTTGAAACAACATTAGGTTCAATAAATGATGACAATTTAAAAATGTTTTAAAAAGAATTCTCTTCTGCTCACCAAGCCTGCATTTATTTGATCCACAGTACTGCAAAAGCAGTAATATTGTGAAATATTTTTACTATTTAAAAATAACTGCTTTCAATTTGAATATATTTTAAAATGTAATGTATTTCTGTCATTTCAAAGTTGAATTTTTAGCATCATTACTCCAGTCTTCAGTGTCACATATATTCAGGATTCTTTGATGAATAGAAAGATCCAAAGATCAGCATTTATCTGAAATAAAAACATTTTTAACATTATACACTATACCATTCAAAAGCTTGGAGTGGGTATTATTTCTGGGGGAAAGAAATTATAGAAATTATTACTTTTATTTAGCAAGGATGCTTTAAATTGATCAAAAGTGATGAGAAAGATATTTATAATGTTACAAAAGATTTCTATTTCAGATAAATGCTGTCCTTCTGAACTTTCTATTCATCAAAGAAACCTGAAAAAATTCTACTTGGCTGTTTTCAACAAAATAATAATAAAAATGTTTTTCTGAGCAGCAAATCAGAACATTAAAATGATTTCTGAAGGATCATGTGACACTGAAAAAAACTTTGAAATAGCTTTGAAATCACAAGAATAAATTACATTTTAAAATATATTAAAATAGAAAGGAGTTATTTTAAATAGTAAAAATATTTCAAAATGTTACTGTTTTTGCTGTACTTTGGATCAAATAAGTGCAGGCTTGGTGAGCAGAAGAGATTTCTTTAAAAAACATTAAAAATCGTACAGTTCAAAAACTTTTGACTGGTAGTGTAATTCCGTTATCTGATTCTCTAAGACAGAGCAGCTCTTGCTTAAACTAAAATTTCATTCCATTCCATTTTTCATAACTAAGCATAATGTTGGTGGTACACAAGCAAATTCTGCCGTGGATGTACACTACTGTTGAAAAGTTTGAAATAAGATTTCTTAATGTTTTTGAAAGAAGTATCTTCTAGTGATAGTTCACCCAAAAATGAAAATTCTGTCATCATTTATTCACCCTTATGTTTTTCCAAAACTGTATGAATTTTTTCAGCTGTATGAGAAATCTCTGTGAGTTTCTTTCTTCTGCTGAACACAAAAGAAAATATTTGAAGAATGCTGGTAACTAAAGAGTTGACGGTAACCATTGTTTAGTTACCAACATCCTTCAAACTATCTTCGTTTGTGTTCAGCAGAAGTAAGAAACTCATACAGTCTTGAAAAAAGTGAGTAAAAGATAGCAGAATTTTCATTTGTTGACTGAGATTACATTATTTGACCATAAATATAATAAAAACACCAATACTCCATAGCAAAAAAATATTATTTAAAAAAATATTCTTTTTAAATATATTGTAAAATGTAATTTATTTCTGTAAATGTAAAGCTGAATTTTCAGCAGCTATTACTTCAGTTCTCAGTGAGTAAACTGTTGGTAAACTATACATCACCTTATTTGATTCTTGCTGTTTTATTGCACATATTTTATCTATTATATTCCTATACCTGCTTTGGGTTCACTAATTAACGTCATTTATCTCTTAACAGCATCATTGTTTTGTCTCTGGCTCATAGCCAGTTGAGCTTTGCTTGTTTTCAGGACCAAGGACAGTTCTTTCAAAATATGTGAAGGCTGAGTTAACATTAAAAATGAACCAAGTAGCCACACTATTACTTGTAAGAGACATCATATGACATCTTGTAAGAGATATCATATATGTAATATCATATTTATCAGTAAATTACAGTGATCAAGAAATTTTAGATTAAAGTTAGAAAATCTCTCACTGAATTGGCTTCGTTAGAATGTTCACATTTTAAATATGTGTGATTATGTCATGTAATATATGCATATTTTCTTGAATTTATTACATGGTAAATTGCACAGCCATTAGAAAATAATATATCATGAAAACAACAAAGCCGCTCTGATGACAGCCAAAGTCTAAGCTTATCTAAACCAGTTACACTGCTCTTTTGCCTATTGCAAGTGCTGTTATTTGTTTCAGGAAATCCAAATCTAATTATCTTATTAGATCTCTGTTAAGATGTCTGATGAGGAAAACAGCTTAAACCAACCTAATGTGTTTTGCTAGTCTTAGCTGGCCATGAATCTCTTCAATCTGGCCTGTTTGATAGCTTTAGGCACTTGTAAGTTGCTCTAGTTGGTAGACCATCTGGCCAACCAGCTAAACCTGCTGAACACTTGTGGAGAGACCAAATAAGACCAGCAAACCACTTTAGGCTGGTTAAAGTTGTATTTCCATTAGGGGCGTTTGTTTTATTGGGTCAAAAGGAACACAGTGTTTGTATTTGTAACACTAATGGGTGTGCGTAGATCCTCATCATTGGCAGGTTGCTATTAAGTTTAGCTCGTAACATTGTGACGTTCGTCACTGCCTCGTAGACCTTCATTGTTATTCAGCAGGGCCTTCACTCAGTGTTATTGGTCACGCTACACTGTGAGCTCTGTGGACACTAAAGTGTCTGTCAAGCTTGTCAGCCACAAACAGATCCACTGACTGGCAGTACAATGCTCACAGCTGTTACAAGGACAGATTTCACAATGCTGTACGAGGACAGCTGTTTGGCATTGAATGTGGTGTGTTGACTGGCTAGATTCACAGTTTTCACAACTGTAATACTATATATGTGGCCCTTAAAGGGACAGATCACCCAAAAAATTATTTAATTGATGACTGAATTTCCTTTTCTGGGTGAAGTATCCCTTTACATTTTTATTTTGCTCATCCTCAAGTTGTTTTAAACCTTTGAAATAGAGACATTTGGAAGATATTTCAAAGGTTTGAGATGACATGAGACTGAATAAGTGATATTTAAAGGGATACTTAACCCATAAATAAATATTTTGTCATCATTTACTTAGCTCCAAGTTGTTTCAAACCAGTATGAGTGTCCATCTGTTGAACACAAAAGAAGATATTTTGAACAATGTATGTAACCAAAATCTCCCACATTGCAGAGTCCATTGTTCCCCAAAACAAAACACACACACACACACACACACACACACACACATATATATATATATATATATATATATATATATTCGGTGTGGCATGGAGGTGATCAGCCTGTGCCAGCCCACGTTTCTTTGACAGTGGCCTTCAGCTCATCTGCATTTTTTGGTCTCTTGTTTCTTATTTTCCTCTTGACAATACCCCATAGATTCTCTATGGGGTTCAGGTTTGGTGAGTTTGCTGGCCAGTCAAGCACACCAACACCATGGTCATTTAACCAACTTTTGGTGCTTTTGGCAGTGTGGGCAGGTGCCAAATCCTGCTGGAAAATGAAATCAGCATCTTTAAAAAGCTGGTCAGCAGAAGGAAGCATGACGTGCTCTAACATTTCTTGGTAAACGGGTGCAGTGACTTTGGTTTTCAAAAAACACAGTGGACCAACACCAGCAGATGGCATTGCACCCCAAATCATCACAAACTGTGGAAACTTAACACTGGACTTCAAGCAACTTGGGCTATGAGTTTCTCCACCCTTCCTCCAGACTCTAGGACCTTGGTTTCCAAATGAAATACAAAACTTACTCTCATCTGAAAAGAGGACTTTGGACCACTGGGCAACAGTCCATTTCTTCTGACGCCTCTGACGTTGTCTATGGTTCAGGAGTGGCTTAACAACTGGAATACAACAACTGTAGCCAAATTCCTTGATGCATCAGTGTGTTGTGGCTCTTGATGCCTTGACCCCAGCCTCAGTCCATTCCTTGTGAAGTTCACCCAAATTCTTGAATCGACTTTGCTTGACAAGTCTCTCAAGGCTGCGGTTCTCTCGGTTGGTTGTGCATCTTTTTCTTCCACATTTTTTCCTTCCACTCAACTTTCTGTTAACATGCTTGGATACAGCATTCTGTGAACAGCCAGCTTCTTTGGCAATGAATGTTTGTGGTTTACCCTCCTTGTGAAGGGTATCAGTGATTGTCTTCTGGACAACTGTCAGATCAGCAGTCTTCCCCATGATTGTGTAGCCTAGTGAACCAAACTGAGAGACCATTTTGAAGGCTCAGGAAACCTTTTCAGGTGTTTTGAGTTGATTAGCTGATTGGCATGTCACCATATTCTAATTTGTTGAGATAGTGAATTGGTGGGTTTTTGTTAAATGTGAGCCCAAATTATCACAATTAAAAGAACCAAAGACTTAAACTACTTCAGTCTGTGTGAACTGAATTTATTTAATACACGAGTTTATTAAATAAATGAACTTTTCCATGACATTCAAATTTATTGAGATGCACCTGTATATATATATATATATATATATATATATACTACATACTATGGAAGTCGATGGGGACCAGAAGCTATTTGGTTACAAACAATCTTTAAATGATCTTCTTTTGTGTTCAACAGAAGATAGACAATTCATGTTGGTGAGTAAATGATGACAGAATTTTAATTTTTTTAAGTGAACTGTCCTTTTAAGAAAGAAAATGGCATTGTGTTTTCTTTTGGACCTCATTGACCCCATCACTGTATGGACAAAACAGTTAAAACATTCTTGAAAATACCTTAGCTGATTTTTCTATCATACTTAAATCATTTCCACGCTGACAAACTGTTCTCTGGACTTGTGAATCAGTTGCGGCGTATCATACAGTTGAACGAACATGAGCTCATCCATGCTGACACTTATGGTGCAATTTATCAGACAGATGTCATTATGAATGAGACATGGCCTTTAAAAACGAAGGCACATGCTGATGTGCCCTATCACCGTGATGACGTGACAATTAATTACATGATGGTGCTGTCCGGCGGAAAGCAGCAGGATATCGCAGCTGCTGTATGAATGTCATTAAACAGCCTGCAAGAGCAGATAAGACGCTGTGTATGTGCGTGTCAATAAATGGGAAGTGCAGCATTAAGCTGGTCAGGGGTGCTTGTAAATGTTTGGTTCCAGGCAGCTTTGTTTTTAAATACAGCGCAGCAGTGGCCACCTTTTTTTTTTTTCTAGTCACTTTCCCAAAAGAGATTTAAATAAATAATTACCCAACTCCGGAACGGTGGTGTATGCTCTGCTTACCTATTATATTCTACAAGTTGAGAATTTTATGCACTGTTCTTGTTTAATGACAGCAACAATGCAACAATAATGTATGATATTTAATTTATAAAATCATCACAGGAATAAATTACATTGTAAATATATATTACAATTAAATTGTTATTGTAAATTGTAATAAATATTTCACAATGTTTTGCTGCATTTTTTATCAAATAGGAGAAGTGTATGACAACACTTCATAACCTTAGAGCTCACAGCAGATCTGTCTTGAGAGGATTTTACAAGATTGTTAAAAATCAATTTCTCACTAAAAAAAAATATGAATGAAAAAATTTTGATCCACTGCAGAAAACTCATTCCTTGTATAGAGACAACAAGCTGCAGTTATTGCGACAAACAATGAACAATGACTAGATTTTTGCTGTTTTCTATGAAAAACTCACTGTCAGAAGTATTACCCAGTATTTGTCTAACTCTTAGATGATGTTCTAGAGCCTGTTCAATGTAAATACATAAGGTACAAAAACCAAACAGTAACACACCCCAAAGAGTACGCGCACACACTACATGTAGATTAGACTGCTGCACATGCACATAATAGTTCAAGCTTTCAGTGCGTGCTTTAGTCTATTAAAATACATTTAGAGTTTCCCATAAAATTCAAGGTGTGACTTTTATATATCTTTTATTTTTATATCATCTGATATAGTTATCAGAGTACAGTTTTCTTTCTCCAAATATCAGTATGATTGTAAATGTGATATTGATTTTTTAAAATAGTACCATAAACTATAAGTTAACATTAAAGGAGAAGTCCACTTCCAGAACAACAATTTACAGATAATGTACTCACCCCCTTGTCATCCAAGATGTTCATGTCTTTCTTTCTTCAGTCGTAAAGAAATTATGTTTTTTGAGGAAAACATTTCAGGATTTTTCTCCATATAATGGACTGATATGGATCCCAGAGTTTGAACTTCCAAAATGCAGTTTAAATGCGGCTTCAAACGATCCCAAATGTAGTTTGTAAATGATCCCAGCCGAGGAAAAAGGGTCTTATCTAGCATAACGATCGGTTATTTTCATAAAGATAATACAATTTATATACTTTTTAATGTCAAATGCTCGTCTTGTCTTGCTCTCCCTGAACTCTGTGTATTCTGGCTCAAGATTGATCGTTTACAACCACATTTGAGATCGTATGAAGCCGCATTTTGGAGGTTCAAACTCGGGGCACCATATCAGTCCATTATATGGAAAAAAATCCTGAAATGTTTTCTTCAAAAAACACAATTTCTTTACGACTGAAGAAAGGAAGACATGAACATCTTGGAAGACAAGGGGGTGAGTACATTATCTGTAAATTCCTGTTCTGGAAGTGGACTTCTCCTTTGCTTGACTTGCATTTTAGGCACAAGTTCCTGTTTTTGCTGTATTTGTCAAGGAAAATAGTTTCAAACAAAGCCACAGCAGAACTGTTTTGCATCTCTGAGCAAGACACAACAGTGTTTCGTTACTGAATCAATCAGCGGTTTGAACAAATCGTTTGAAAGAATGACTCAATGACTCATTCATGCAGTGATTTGCTGCCACCTACTGGCGATGTAAGGTTTATATTTAAAGTAGTTTTCCCCCTTTTTCATTTCAAAATGATTTAAAATACTTAAAGGATTAGTTCACTTTCAGAATAAAAATTTCCTGATAATTTACTCACCCCTATGCCATCCAAGATGTTCATGTATTTCTTTCTTCAGAAATTAAAGTTTTTGAGGAAATCCGTTCCAGGATTTTTCTCCATATAGTGGACTTCAGTGGTAAACACAGGTTGAAGGTCCAAACTGCAGTTTCAATGCAGCTTCAAAGGGCTCTACACAATCTCAGCTGAGGAATAAGGGTCTTATCTAGCGAAATGATTGGTTATTTTCTAAAAAAACGATTTATATACTTTGTAACTACAAATGCTCGTTGTGTGCTAGCTTGACCTCACACATTACATAATCACGCACGCATGATGTAGGCGGAAGTACCGACCCAGTGTTTATAAAGTGAATGTGCAAAGAAAGTTATGTGTGATCTTTCCACTGTGCATCGAAGAGCTAGCGCAAGACGAGCATTTGTGGTTAAAAAGTATATAATTTTTTTTTTTTTTTTTTTTTTTTAGAAAATGACCGATCGTTTTTGCTAAATAAGACCCTTATTCCTCGGCTGGGATCATGTAAAACTCTTTGAAGCTGCATTGAAACTGCAGTTTGGACCTTTAACCCGTTGGCCACCATTGAGTTCCACTACACTGTAAAAAACAATTTGTTGAGTCAACTTTAAAAAATTTGTAACCTGGCTGCCTTAAAATTTTAAGTTCAGTCAACTCAAAAAAAGTTTATTCAACTTGAATTGTTAAATTATACTAAGTGACAACTTAGATATTTGAGTTGAATCAACTTAAATTTTTAAGGCAGCTGGGTTACTTACCCATCTGTTAAGTTTAGCAAACACAAATATCCAAGTTGTTACTTAGTACAACTTAACATTTAAAGTTGAATAAACTTATTTTATGGGGAAAATTTATATGGGAAAAAAAATCCTGGAATGTTTTCCTCAAAAACCTTAATTTCTTTTCGACTGAAAAAAGAAAGACATGAACATCTTGAATGACATGGGGGTGAGTAAATTATCAGGAAATTTTTATTCTGGAATTGAACTATTCCTTTAATTCATAGCAGTCCTTAAATAAAAAGTCTATGGGCCTATTTATGAATCAAACAAGCATCCTCATCGAGTGTTAAGCACATTACGGCACTCTATTAAAAGTAAGTCAAAGAGGATGATATGAGATGCTGATTATCTGAGAGCCTATTGTGATAAGACACCTGTATATAATCATCATAATTGCTTTATTATGTTATCAGAGTCAATATGAATTACACAATTGCACTGTAAAAATAAGGCAAATTACATTAGCCACCTAAAAAAGAGAGAGATAAGATGGTGCCGAGGCTATTTTAAACATCCGCTCTTTGAAGTCCATAAAGGTGGTCAGTAATGAAATGCAATTACGTGTGTTTTTTTTTTCTTTCTAAACATATCCACTAATGCTGGAAGCACTTGTACCTAATGGCCAGAACTCATACAGCACTCTCTCACACTCCTTAGAGAGCTCTTTCTTCAACCCTATCTCCGAATCTCATTACTAAGAGTACGAATCTACTGGCAACAGACATGTATGAAAAATCGTACTAGTGCCACAAAAATATAGGGCAGGTACAAAAATGTGTTATACATGCAATTGCCAGAGCAGCACTAGTGCTGACATGTTTTTAATTAAGTCAATACATCTGTTTTTCAGGATGAGCTGTTCCAGTGTGAACATATACCGAGAGTCATCGTTAGATTAAAAAAGAAGAGTTTTTAGTCACGGCATTTAACAGTGTTACGTTTTATTGACTTGTAAAAGCAGTTTTAAACATAGCAACATGACTTTATAAAATTATTTTAATTTTTTGCACTGTTTATTTATTTTTCAGATTTTAAGAAAAGAAAATGTACATCTCTTTATGTAATATTCAGAAAGAAATTACTATTCACTTTGATAAACAAATGTGACTCAATTAATGCTGGCTTATGTTCTTTTTAGGGATTTTCTGCCTCGTGGCTCTGGTATTGTCACTCGGCGCCCCCTAGTGCTGCAGCTCATCAACTGCCCTACTGGTAAATATATTGCTAGCTTTAGAAAGAAGCCAAGAAGTTCTATAGTTTTAAATGCGTGTTTTTTAAAGGAATAGTTCACCCAGAAAATTTACTCAGGCCGTCCAATATATAGATGAGTTTGTTTCTTCATCAGAAAAGATTTGGGGAAATTTACTATTGCATCACTTGCTGGGTGCTGTCGGAATGAGAGTCCAAACAACTGGTAAAAACATCACAATAATCCACATTTCACACCACTCCAGTCCATCATTTAGCATCTTGTGAAGTGAAAAGCTCCATAAAAGAATTATTGGGCTGGAGTTTCGAGGATTATTGTTTTTATCAGCTGTTTGGGCTTCTGACGGCATTCTGACGGCACCCATTCACTGCAGAGCATCCACTGGTGAGCAAGTGATGTAATACTAAATTTCAAATCTGTTCTGATGCGAAACAATCTGATACATTTTCAGCAAATTTTTATTTTTGGGTGAAGTATCCCTTTTTGGCAAAACTAAAAAGCTGTTTTGTAAAAACGTTTTCTAATTGATTATTTCCAGAATACGCTGAGTTTTTGCACTGCAAAGGGAAGAAGTTTACTGATTTCGATGAGGTTCGTCAGGAGATTGAAGCAGAGACAGATCGCATCACTGGCCAAAACAAAGGCATTTCACCCGTCCCCATCAATCTGCGTGTCTATTCGCCTCATGGTACTTACATTCATGCACATACAGGAGTTATTTAATCACGACCAGATCTAAATATTCTGTTACATACAAGCATGCATTGTGAAATGTCACATATAATCCTATCACTACTTGTTTTCATCACCAGTTTTGAATCTCACGCTCGTGGACTTGCCCGGTATGACCAAAGTGCCGGTAGGTGACCAGCCGCATGACATTGAGTTTCAGATCAGGGACATGCTAATGCAGTTTGTGACTAAGGAGAACTGCTTGTTGCTGGCTGTGTCTCCGGCCAACTCTGACCTGGCCAACTCAGATGCTCTCAAGATTGCCAAGGAGGTGGACCCTCAGGGTGGGTTATCATCCAGCAACGACTGAAACATGTTCTAAAATAATTGCATACTTGCAGGCATACCTTGATGTGAGATTTGTAAAGCTCTTTTCATGTAAAAATTGTTTCTAAATAGGTTTGAGAACTATAGGTGTGATCACTAAATTGGATCTAATGGATGAAGGAACCGATGCACGTGACATCCTGGAGAACAAGCTTCTTCCTTTACGCAGAGGTAAAGTCAGTGAAGAAAAAGCATCCAGACTCATTCCACACAAATAGAGGGTGGTCATGGAAAATGTGTAAATAACAATGAACAGTGATTCCCAGAGCTGAAAGAGTGAAAAAAGAAGGTATATATATATATTCAATTTATGCTTTAAAAATTTACTTGGCTAACTGTTGTACTTTCAGCAGTTCAAGGAAATTCAGTAGTCATTAGATGCAAGATCCCTGTAAATTGGAAAAATGAAAAAGATTTTTTTAAATTAAATAATTATATGAACCAATCCTCAGTCTACGTTATGGCGCTATAAAGGAAAGTAAATAGGTCTGTGAATACTTGTCTATTTTTATAAAACTATTTTTTATTTGAAGGAATTCATTAATTTCATGATTTAAATAGCAAGGAAAAATAGAATTAGAAGTAATAGTAAAAGAAGTAGAATTTAGGGTGACTATTGTAACTTTTTGCACAATTCTGACTTTTTTCTTGCAATTGTGAGCTTACATCTTGCAATTCTGACTTTTTTCCCCAGAATTGTGTGATACAATTTTATATTTTGCAAGTTTACTTTTTAATTACATTTTACTTCTTACTTTTTAATGCAAGATATAAACTTGCAGTTGCGGGTTATATAGTCAGAACTGAGATATATAATGTCACAATTTTGACTTTTTTTCTCAGAATTGCATGATTTAAAGTCACCATTGTGGAAATAAAGTCAGAATTGCTAGATAAAAACTCACAATTCTGACTTTTTCCTCACAATAGCCAGTTATAAAAGTCCAATGTTTAGGGGGAAAAATACTGAAATGTTGTCAGAATTACGAGTTTATATCTCAAAATTCTGACTTGTTATAAAGTCACAATAAAAAGTCACAATTGTGAGATATAAACTCACAGTTGTGAGAAAAAAGTGACAATTACCTTTTTTATGTTTTACTCAGTAGTGGAAATGGGCCTCCGCAGAATTCTAGGAAACTATGTTCATTAAATTAATTCACAGCATGCACATATTCACTTCTTATATGCTGAGAACAACTTGTCCAGTCACCTCAATTGCGAATTGCTGAATTACTTAATGAAAAAATATATATATATTTTACATTTAAAATAGCAACATTTGACAACATTTGTATTTTTGGTTGTTACTGTTGGTTGTTTATTATTTCTGTTATAAAACAGTTGATGAATATTTAATTTGTTAACCAACTACTGGTAACTACTAGTAACTACTGGTTATAAATCATTACTTAACCATTAACACAATTTTTCTAAACCTAGCTCTTGTAGATAGAGAAGAAATGTGTGCCTGGTCTCTTGAAAACAAAATATAGGTCAGAAACAAAATGCATATAAGGAGGTTAGGCATTTATTTGTATATTTATTCGTTTTTAAGAGCACTCAGACACAGAAACACTTCAAAGGATTCAGGAGAGCAAAAATGGCTATTAAACCTGCACCACACTTGAGAGAGAAATCTTCTGTAGAGGACATTTGTGCTTTTGAAGCCTTTGATGCACTATTAAGTCTTAGTCTACCAGAGCAGCTGCGATTCTTTCTCCACTTCTAGATGACCTTTCTCCCCTGTTGTTCACTAACACTGATTACTTGTCACAGCATATACTTTTTAACTTTCGATGAACTTATTTAAATTAAGAAAAACTTTTCCACAAAATTAATTTAGGTCTATACATAAAGACTAAAACAAGTATTCTTACTGGGGTTTATATTATGTTATAACGTATGTTACAGTATGTTCTTATATTAGACAATAAGCAATAGCCTGCTAAAGACAATTACATTTATTGTTGCTATATGCAACATCAGATGAATAATAACCAAACTCCATCATAACTGAATTTTTCTTCACTGAAAAACATAAAATTACACTTAATTTCACCATTTACTCTCCTAATGCAGTTTCTAATGCATGTTTCCATTTATTTCCTCATAACTTCACATTTAAAAGCTTATTTAGCCATAATGTTGGATAGTCCTCCTTGTGAAAGTAATTTAACAGCTATAGTTCTGCACTTCCTGAAACATTATGGGAAATATTGTTATGACTATGTGTTATGTACTATGTTTGCTCATGCTGATTGCCTGTAACGATGTCAAGCTGAATGTTCCCTGTAGGCTACATTGGGGTTGTGAACCGCAGTCAGAAGGACATTGATGGCAAGAAGGACATCACTGCTGCAATGGCAGCGGAGAGGAAGTTCTTCCTCACCCACCCAGCCTACCGACACCTGGCTGATCGCATGGGGACTCCCTACCTGCAGAAAGTGCTTAACCAGGTAGAATGACAAATGCCTTTCTGCATGTTTTTCTGTATTTTATACACCCCACTGCCATTTTGACATAGAAATATATCTCTGTGACACAGACCATGTTTACTTTAGAGGGGACATCGGATACCCATTTTCCACAAGTTGGTATAATTCCTTAGGGTCTTTATGAAATTTATGCAACATACTTAATTTAAAATTCCTCTATGGTATTGTAAAACAACACTTTTTTACCCTGTCAAAAACAGCTCTGTTCACAGCGACCCATTTTGGTGCATGTCTCTTTAAATGATAATGAGCTACTGCTCACCCCACCCCTCTCTTATGCTTTTTGTGTATTTGGTGGCGCGTTACCATCAAAAACAAAACTAATCCATTGCGTCCTCAGTGGCTCTGATGTCGGGAGAAAACGAAGACTCTTATATTCACTTTTACATCCAACTACAAAACATCTGTATTGCTTACGAGACATTGTTGTCACTACAGCTGCTTGAGCGTGGAGAAAATGGTGCACAGCGCACAACTGGCTGAGAGCAGAAATATGTTAATATGGGGGTTAGATGTAGGTCTGTAGCTATTGATTATTTTAGTAATCGATTATTCTACCAATTATTACACTGATTAATCAAATAATTGAATAAGAATTCATTTTATTAAAAGAGCAATACTAAATATACAAGAGAAAATAAGATTAAAAATTAATAAAATTAACATTTTTATTGCTGAAATTTCATACATTAATAACCATGAACTAAATTAATTTAATTCAAAATGCAAATAAAAGTATATAAATTCTATATATATATATATATATATATATATAAAATAAATAAAAATACAAAACCAATTTCAAATTACTTTAGAAAAAGGTAAACATTACAACCTAAAACAAAGGCTTAAGTCAAGAAATTGAGGCATTTAGATGTAGGCCTATTTACACATTATTTAATTCAGCTCAGAGGGACATGAATGCATTTAACTTCCCGTTACAAATGCATAACATTCTGCTATTTTAAACAAAACACTGAATACTGATATTTACATGTATTTTTAAAATGAAGATACTTTAAATTAACTGAATCATTTAACGGGTGATTCATTCAAAAACAAAACACCGACCGTCGTGTTGCTCAAAGACACAAAACTGGAATGGTTATTTGTTTGCGAATAGAGCAAAAACAGGCAATATGCTGTCTAAAACGTAAGTCTCTTAATATTAACTTCTTGTTTATTGATGAACTGTTGCATAAAATCAGTATCACATTTGTAATCATGCTGAGGCACTCTTCATTTGATATTCACTAACTTTCTGTGTGTCACAGAGAGAGAATTAGACAATCAACATAAATGGCACTTAGTCTTTCACAAAACATAGCTAACTTAGGGACATCATAACTAACCACCATTAATTTACGGTCTTAAATATGTCTAGCATTTATCGGTTTGTGCGTCAGTAATAATGGTCTGTGGGGAAACAGTGTTCTGTGTTATAATTTGCCTCGATGATTTTTGTATTCAAGTTAACATTTCTCGAGTTACTTAAGGAATCGTTTCAGCCCTGGTTAGATGGTTGTGAGCGGTGCCTGAGCATTATGACATCATAATGCTCCGAAATTCAAAACAGCTTGATAACTGAGACTGTTTAGGTTTTTTTGAAGATCAAAAAAAGGATCGAATGGATTTTTATCATTGTAGTGTGGTTGTGTCCGATGTGTCCTCGATGCTGACTAGTAACCAAGGGTTTCTATTCTCATCTAGCAATTAACTAACCACATCCGGGACACTCTGCCAGGACTGAGAAATAAACTTCAGAGCCAGCTACTGTCCATTGAGAAAGAGGTGGAGGAGTACAAGCACTTTCGCCCCGATGATCCTTCTCGCAAAACCAAGGCTCTGCTACAGTGAGTCTGATATGTATTGCATTCTTAATTATTTACAGCCTATGCACATAAATTACCATTTAAGATTTTATTGTTGTTGTTGTTGAAAGAAATTCATATTTTTATTCAGCAAGGATTCATTAAAGGAGAAGTTCGCTTCCAGAACCAAAATTTACAGATAATTTACTTACCCCCTTGTCAACCAAGATGGTGATGTCTTTCCTCTTTCAGTCATAAAGAAATTATGCTTTTTTATGGAAAACATTTCAGGATTTCCCAGCCAAGAAAGAAGGGTCTTATCTAGCGAAACAATCAGTTGTTTTCTAAAAAAATGACCATTTATATACTTTTTAACCTCAAATGCTCGTCTTGTCTAGCTCTGTGTGAACGCTGTGTTTTCCGGTTCATGACAGTTAGGGTAGGTCTAAAAACTCCCGTCTCATTTTCTTCTCTAATTTCAAAATTGTCATGCATCGCTGTTTTACCTTTTTTTGTAAAGGGTATTTGATCTTCTTTGCATGTTCACTTTGTAAACACTAGGTCGGTACTTCTGCAGCGATGTAGGACGATTTTGAAGTTTGGAGGAGAAAATGAGATGAGAGTTTTTCGACATACCCTAACTGTCTTGAACCGGAATACACAGAGTACACACAGAGCTAGACAAGACAAGTGTTTGAGAGTGAAAAAGTATATATATATATTTTTTTTTTGTTTGTTTTGTTTTTTTTTTTTTTTAGAAAATAACCAGTCATTTCACTAGATAAGACCCTTCTTCCTTGGCTGGGATCATTTAGAGTCCTTTGAAGCCGCATTTAAACTGCATTTTGTACGTTCAAATGCACGGGCACCATAGAAGTCCACTATATGGAGAGAAATCCTGAAATGTTTTCCTCAAAAAACATAATTTCTTTACTACTGAAGAAAGAAAGACATGAACATCTTGGATGACAAGGGGGTGAGTAAATTATCTGTAAATTTTTGTTCTAGAAGTGAACTTTAAATTAATCAGTGAAAGTAAAAACATTTATGATGTTACAAAAGAACTCTATTTTTATTAAATAAATTATGTTCTCTTGAGCTTTATATTCTGAAAAATATAACTCTGAAAAAAGATTTCTCAAAAATGTTAGGCAGCACAACTGTTTTCACCATTGATTAGCAAAAATTAGCAAAATTCAGAATTGCCATCACAGGAATAACTTACAATTTATATTACAAGTTTAATAAAATAGAAAACAGTTATTTTAAATTATAATAATATTTCATAATATTTCAGAGCATAAGAGACTTTTTTCAAAAGCATTACAAAATCTTACTGACCCCAGACTTTTAAACAGTAGCATATCTTTATGTGTGTTTCTTTGTGAAGGTATGTATCTGTGACTTGCACAATTCACTCTTCTCTGGTTTAAAGGATGGTGCAGCAGTTTGCGGTGGATTTTGAGAAGTGCATTGAGGGTTCAGGAGATCAGGTGGACACAGTGGAGTTGTCCGGTGGTGCGAGGATCAATCGCATCTTCCATGAGCGCTTCCCCTTTGAGCTGGTTAAGGTAATTTTATCATACTGTTGTTCTCTAAGAGCAAAACAATGCAGTGGTCATACTTTCTATAGGATTATTTAAATCATATCCTCACAAATTATATAAAGTAAGTGTTTCTGTGTCTATTAATGATGACTAGATGGAGTTTGATGAGAAGGAGCTGCGAAAGGAGATCAGTTACGCCATCAAGAACATCCACGGTATCAGGTGTGCATCAGCCTCTACCTCAAACACACAGAGCCACACACATTGAGCAGCTCTCCTGCTCTGAGATCAAACTCGCTTTGATGTCACTGTGACATTCTGAGCCACTGCTCGCTAGATATGAAGCACTGTACAATGAGAAGCATGCCATGGAATATGAACTGCAATGACAAAGTGATCAGTAACTGTAAAGCACATCATTTATATTTCTGACTGCTCTCTTCATCTCTTTTACTTGTCAGGACTGGTCTGTTTACTCCAGATATGGCTTTCGAGACTATTGTTAAACGGCAGATTGCGAAGATCAAAGAGCCTTGTCAGAAATGTGTGGACCTTGTCATCACCGAGCTGGTCAATACGGTCAGACAGTGCACCAAGAAGGTAAATCTCCATGTCTGTGTGGCATACAGCTTCATATGCACTACCATTCAAAGGTTTGGGGTCAGGAGATTTTTTTATACATATACAATACTGAGTATTTAAGACATACTGCTGCTGCACAAATAGCATTTAAAATAACCCGTAGCAGATCTATACAGGTGGAGCTGGGGAAGGTGGAGGGTTTCAGATGAACGCTGCAAAAGGCTCAAGTGATTGCCAACCAGTCCTTTAAAGGTGAAGGTACAAACTCCTTGGCTGCGTATGCAACATGAACCAATCAGCTTGTGCCAAGTCGTATAAGGCTGTGAATATCGTCAGTTATGTTAACACCCGTCAGCCTGCGCCATCTAGAGTTTCATGAAAGAACTACACATGTGTAATTAGGACAGTGTTGGGGGTAACACATTACAAGTAACACGAGTTACGTAATATTATTGCTTTTTCCAAGTAACTAGTAAAGTAACGCATTACTTTTTAATTGACAAGAAAATATCTGAGTTACTTTTTCAAATAAGTAACGCCAGTTACTTTCCCCCCCATTTATTGATTAAAAGCTCTCCTTTCCCCATGTTGAGAGAAATCGGGAGTAAGATGTTAGTTCTAGAATAAATGTGAACATGCATTAATTCAGCTCACTCACAAAAAAACAGATTCAGTATTCTTCAAAATGTGAAATTCAACTCAATAAAACAAATATCCTTTATGCATTTAACCCCATTTTATTAACTGATGTCTTTGCTGCCGACCTTCGATGATCCAATTCAACCATACTAAATAAGTAAAAATAACTCAAGGTAATCTAACATTTGTTTTCCTTTTTTTATTACTGCTGAAGAATTTACATTTTTTTCTTCTGCGGTTTAGTGTACAGATGTGAATTTACTTTTCTCAAAGCCTGAGGCTTCTGTTGTGAAAAGGCTTTTACATTTGCCAAAAACAGAACTTTTTATATTAAAAAAAAAAAAAGCAAGCCCTGCCCAGATTTAAAAAGTAACGCAAAAGTAAAGTAATGCATTACTTTCCATAAAAAGTAACTAAGTGACATAATTAGTTACTGTTTTAGGGAGTAACTCAGTATTGTAATGCAATACTTTTAAAAGTAACTTTCCCAAACACTGAATTAGGGCCCGGCCACCGGTGGTTAATTACTCAGATTCTTCTTCTTCTCCAAAATGAATCGCATTTTTGAGGGTCTAAACATGCTCAAAAACTCATGAAACTGTGCACACATGCCAAAAGTGATGAAAATTTACATTTGATATGGGTTTCAGAAGTGGGTATGGCAAAATGGCTCAATAGTGCCACCTATAAAATTTCAACAAAGTGCCCCTCGAGCTGTGTTTCACATACGTGTACGAAATTCTGTAGACACATGTAACACACCAATACCTACAAAAAAGTCACCACGGTATGAAGGGCATGTTCGTGGCGGCCTGACAAACTTCGATGTTGCCATGAAACAGGAAGTTGTTATAATTCAGGCATACAATGACCAATCTGTACCAAAATTCGCAAGTTTGATAAGAGTCCTGAACACATGCCCATGCCCATATTCAGTTATAGTCATAGCGCCACCTGCTGGCAACAGGACGTGGAATATTTTACTTTCTAACAAACTCCTCTGAGAGATTTATTGACATCAACAGTATATTTGGTCAGTCTACTCTAAAGACCTTTAAAGGGCGTGTCCGTGGCGGCCTGACAAAGTTTAATGTTTCGCCATGGGAATAGAAGTTGTTGTAACTCATACGATGTCTGATCTGCCCCAAACTTCACATGTTCGATAAGAGTCCTGTCCTGAACACATTTAAAGGCCAATATTCTGTCGTAATCATAGCGCCACCTGCTGGCAACAGGAAATTACTTGTTTTACACTAACTTAAACATGCAATATCGATTCTGCAGCAGACTTCAAATGTTTGATAAGAGTCCTGGCCTGAAGACATCTAAAGGCCAGTATTCAGTTATAATCATAGTGCCACCTGTTGCCAGCAGGATATGTCATGCTTTGCAGTAATTCAAACATTCAAACATGTCTCTTTTGTAAAACATCATGTACAGTACTTATGTAAAGTTCTTGTTGTCTCAGTCTTGTATGTCTAGTCAACTATTTTTTATAGTTATAGTATTTACAGTATATGTATAGTCAAATGGTTAACCATTGTGTAAGTCTGTAATTGCTTTTCTTATTCGTGTTTAACTAGTATGTAGCACCGTGGTCCTGTGAGACACGACATCTCGTTCTATTATATGTCCACACATGTAGCAGAATGACAATAAAGCTTGACTTGACTTGATACCATGTTCAATCTGCACCAAATTTCATGTTTTATAAAAGTGCTGGCCTGAAGACATCTACATGCCAATATCCAGTTATAGTCATAGCGCCACCATGTGGTAGCAGGACGTTTAGCATGTACAAAATTTTTGGCATATTCGTCATATATTTACCACTTTAAATGTATATTGCCCATAGTTTCCTTTTTTTTCTAAAGCCACCGGGTGTTGGTGAGCCCAGGTGTGAGGGCTCTTTCAACGCTGCTTGCAGCTTTAATGTTACAAAATATTTCTATATTTAATAAATGCTCTTCTTTCTATTTATCAAAGAATTTTGTGGGGGAAAACTGTATTGCGGCTGCAACAAAATATGCAGATATTCAGCAGCACAACTGTTTTCGACATTGGTAATAATAAGAAATGTTTCTTGAGCTTCAAATCAACATATTAGACTGGTTTTGGAATGATCATGTGACACTAGACTAGTAAGTGCTGAAAATTCAGCTTTACCTTTACAGGGATAAATTACATTTTAATATGTATTCAAATAAGAGAAAAAGGTTAAATTGTAATTTTAAATTGTAATCACAATGTCAATATTTCACTTTGTTTCTGATATCAATCATCTGAAATAAATGCAACCTTGGTAAGCAACTTGTTTTGAAGATATTAAAAAATCTTACTGACCCCAAATTCATGTTCCCATATTCCATATATATAATCCTATACGATGCCACTTTAGAGCGAATTTTATAAGAACACGTGAAGAGTTCAGATGCAAAACCAGCTAAAAGCCATCTTGGTCAAAAATGAGATAATGGTACTGAGTGAATGCTCGACACATATTATACGTCCATCAAATACTTTTACTTCAAACTCACTAAATTCCAGCCTCAGCCCAATCAGATATACCAGTACCTACATAGAAACCTATACAAAGTAACCAGAAAGAAATGCTCATTTTAAAGAAACACGTCAGATGGATTTAGAGGCTTTTGCATCTCAATTCTTCATGTACAGATCATAGTTAACCCCAAAATAAGTAATAAGATTTTAAGTAATTATTAAAAAAAAAATGAAATCAGTTTTAATAAAGATAATATTTTTACTGAAGAAAATGAATTCTAGGTTTAAATTGTGGCATTATTTTAATTCATATAAAATATATCTCAAAAATGCATACATTTTTTAAAAAGTATAATATTGCATTTTGTTTATGCTAATTAATTTGATTTATTTATGTAAATGTTTTTTTTTAACATTTCATTTTTGCATTGCATCAGTGTGTACCGACAAAATTACTCTCATTACTCTCAACTCCAAAATAAAACACAGAGACCCATTATATTAATGAGAATGGGGTGGAGGATGGTTAATTGTCATCTAAATAATGCAAACTTTTAAGCTTCATTATTTTTATGGATATTAGAATTTCTTATTTTAATTTCATGATATTTTGGGGGTAAATATTATCCAGATAGGTTTTTCTGTGAGCTTCATTCTTAAACTGATAATCACTGAAATACCCTTTCCATTTGTTTGCGGTAATAAGATTTGCTTAAACAATAAGCCCTGCTTATTGTCTCAGTGGTTGTAGCTGATCCAGTATGTGTGTGTGTGTTTTTTTTTTTTGGGACAGCTGGCTCAGTACCCCATGCTTAGAGAGGAAATGGAGAGGATCGTCACCCAGCACATCCGTGATCGAGAGAGTCGCACTAAGGATCAGGTGCCACCTGCCGACCCTTACATATACTCATGTGGTAAAACCAAGCTATCCACCTTATTCCTAAACTCGGAAGTAAGCCAATGGGTGAGACTTTCGGTTCATTAGCTGCTATAGGGAAATGATGAGAAGAAATAACAATGTGCAGTAAAGGGTTAAACGGTTTTCAAACCAGTGTGCTCATAATTAAGATAATACATTCAAATAACATGGTAAGACACACCAATTTGCAATATCAAGCAGCAAAACAAGCACAGCTAAAAATAGCTGGACGCTGACGAGACCAGAAACCAGACCCATAAAATTTACAAATGGCCATGCCCACTCATACGGGAAAAATAAAGTGAATGACTTCAACAGAAAAATAAGTAGTGACATGTGTATTCTTTTCTTGCCATTAGGTCATGTTGCTAATTGACATTGAGTTAGCCTACATGAACACCAATCATGAGGATTTCATCGGTTTTGCAAAGTAAGTACATTATTTAAGAACATAACTATTTACAATTTTTTTTTGTCACCAAAAAACACAAACAGATCATCAGGTTGAGGAGATCATCAGGTTCATAGAAATTAATACTGAAATTGTCATTCAGTGAATGGTTTCTAAAGAGAAATTCAGTGGTCTGAAGAGCTGTCATTAAATAAGCTGAGGCTGAGAGCCTTGTTCAAAGATGATGATAGACAGAGATTGTGTCCTCTGTGATCTCAAGATATTCACAGTAGACCTACAGGCTCATTCATTAAGACATCATAAATAGTTCATCTTTCGCCCTTTATAAATTATTTGGCAGAATCAAATCTTTATAATCAAATCTGATCACCACTACTGAATGCAGCCTAGCCAGGCCGGTTTATCCTATTTATTAGTATTCATTGGTTCGCATACAACATTCTGTTCTGCAGCTTTTGCAGTTTAACTGGTAAAAGTATAGTCAGCTAAAGGTTAGAATACACTACGCTACTTTTGTACAGATCTTTGCCTGGATTTGCCGTCAGAGTTGATGCTAGTCAGTCAGCAGGTTTTGTGACTATAGATTTCCTTTAGTTCCAATCATTATGTGCTCTTTATGGATATTTTTTATTCTGTTTATCCCTTCAGTGCCCAGCAGAGAAGCAGTCAGATGAACAAGAAGAAGGCTGCTGGCAATCAGGTAAGCAAGTCAGAATAAACAGATGTTGCATCCGCATGCATCACACTGCTTGAACAGATGTTTGCTGCTTCACTCAAACATTACTTATGTAGGAACGGCAGCCGCAGTCTATAATTGGACACTGCATCAGTCAGTGTCTGTCATTTAATGAGATTTTAATTATTGAGAACAGTGACGGGTGTTGTTTTGTAAAATGCTCTTTAAAGTAAAAAATAATTAGGAAGAGCTTGTTGGAAAAAACATGGAGAGAGAAGCAACTGAATTAGAGTATTACTTGATTAGTTTTAAAATAACATCTAGATTGACCATGCAATTATATCTAATGCATATATCCTCCAGTGTACAATGCGTGGCTGCATTCAAAATGTGAAGCTGAAGAAATATATGATGGAGAGGTTTCTTAAAGTCAAAGCCAATGATTATTGTCTTCTACAAAGAGAAAAGCCCCATTTTTAAATTTAGCTTATGTTTATTACTATGCAGAGCACAAAAAAATAGTCAAATTAATATAACAATATATATATTATAAAATATAAATATATAAATCTTATAAAAAATATTAATAAGACAATTGTATTAAATTCTACAACTTATATTTATTAACAATATTTATATAATTAAAATAATAATCTATTTAAACAATTTTATATTGCATGTGAACTGTTTAATTGCAGTATGCATAAAAAAAACATTCTTAAAGAGCATAATGAGTGTACCTTTATTTTGGACTGAATTAAGCATTTTTCAGTTTTCGAAATTATCTGTTGTTATTAGTGCTGTCAAGTCATTTAATCACAATCACATCCAAAATAAATGTTTGTGTCTACATAATATATGTGTGTACTGTTTTTGTGTACATTTATATTATAAAAATATGAAGTATACACACATACATGTATATATATTTAAAAAAATATATGAAATATATATTTTATTTATATATAAAAAGTATATATACAGTTGCAATCGAAAGAGAGACTGCAGTACTTTACAAATACAAGCTTTTCTGAGGATCCAGGACTTTATAAAAATTGCATCTACAACAGTTTACTGGCATATTAAAAGTGATCAATATATGTCTAATGTTTTTGTCATTAGACAAATATATAATGTCAATATATAATCTAATGTTTTTGAGTTATAGGATTTTTAATAACACAGCTATGTCATAATTATTCAACCCCTATTTAACATTGCTGTTTTAAGTCACTTATTTTTATGATAGGGAACAAACTTGTCTTAAAACACAATTAAGCCTTTAGAAACTCTGTAAAAAAAAAAAAAAAAAAAAAAAAAAAAAACACAGAATTAGCTTGGGGTGTTACACATATTTACATTTAGCCCATGCATGTGCTGAAGTTGAGTAGCAAATATGGTACAGTCAACAGAGCTCTCACAAAAGCTATAGAGAAGAAATGGTTTTATTATATTAGAAAGTCTAAGGCTACATGAAGATTTCCAAGACATTAAAAGTTCCTAGAGACACAGCTGGCAGCCTTATTCTTTAGTTTAAAGTGTGTTGTAACAGAAAACCTTTGAGGGTGTTGAACAAAAAAAGCACAATATCATAAAATGTTTGATCGGAGCAACTGAGAAAAACCTGCGATGTACAGCCAAAGACTTGCAAGATGACCCGATGAAAGAAGGAAAAACATTTCAATGTGGTGTATAAGAAGAACACTTGACAAGCATGGCTTTCATGTTGAGGCATCTTGATACCACTCTTGACCAAGAAGAAGAAAAAGGCCAACTTGAACATGCTAAAATTTATTTGGATAGACGTATGGAGTGATGTGATCAAACTGGAGCTTTTTGGACCCATGAATCAGCAGTATGTCTGATGCAAAAAAGGCAAAGCTTATAAGCTGAAAAACACTCAGTCTCCTTTTGGCAAGAATTTTGATGCCTCTGGTGCAATGACTAAAGCTAATGATCAATGGGCTTTCCTGCAGGACAATCATCCCAAAGTAAACATCCAAATCTACTTAAGCTTGGTTCAGGGATCAGTCATAGAATGTTCTTGAGTGGTCTGTTCTGTATACAGATTTAATTCTCATTGAAAATATGTGGTTGAATTTGAAATACAGCAGTGTCAATGTACAAATCAAAGATTATCAGTGATCTGAAAGCTTTTTCAGGCAAGGAATTGGCCAAGACTGCAGATGAGAGGTGAAAGAAACTTCTAAGCACCTCCAAGCAGCATTTTTGGTGGTTTTAAAGAATAAAAGATTCACCACCAAATTTTACTTTTGGGGGTTGAATAATTTTGAACATGAACATTTAGAGCCAATTTAATTTTCTTTTATTATTCGCAAACTTACGTTCTCAGAATTACTCAAAAGTGTATTAATAAAGTTTCTCCAGTAGTATACTGATGCCTTGAATAAGTTGAAAATTTTGATTGCAACTGTTTATACATGTAAATATTTCTTAAATATATACATGTATGTGTGTGTATGTATGTGCACATATAAATTATGTAAAAACAAACTTTTATTTTGGATGCGATTAATCACGATTAATCGATTTGACAGCACTAGTTGTTATTCATGAATATCATGAATTATCTTAAAGCATGTTCAATTTAGTCACGTTTAACAAATTATTTGTATTATGTCTTGTGTTAATATTGTGAACTAGTTACTGAAATCTTTCTGCTACTTTTGTATTGTGTTCATCTTGTCTGTTCTCAGTACTGCCTTTTCCAGTTTATAATTACCTATCTTAAACCCTGTCTTTGCTTTGCTGCTGTTGCTATGGCAACGCGCCTCAGGATGAGATAATGGTAAGTGTGCACTGACTGCAGCCTCTTTGGTGTGTGTGAGTTATTGTGAGTAACTGTATGTGTGTTTGTGTTTGCTAATGCACTTTGGCCTTTTAATATAAAATGCATTTGAAAAATAGCACTACATGTTGATTATTATGGTACTCATTAGGGTGTATTTGTTTAAAACAAAAGCACAAATAGCTTTTTATAATCATTCATTAATCCTGACCTTTTCTGATAAAGTTGAGTGCTTTCACACCATGCCGCCGCACTGAAGAAGCTGCTGTGAAACTACATAAGGTTTTCAGTGGAAACCCATTGCACTCCTGAGAGCTGTAGCTCATGACGTTCATGGGTTTGTTCTCAGAGAACAAATGTACTGAACAAATATAGTACACCTTGAATGCACTCTAGGTTACTTTGGGTAGGAGGAAGTCTTCCTGATGTAATAAAAGTAATGTCTACCCCACTTACACTAGAAAATTCGGACAAATTGATTTTTTTTACATTTACACCTGAAAATAAAGAGTTTTAAAAAGGATACCAAATGCTAAGAAATTCTAAAATCCTTTTATGTGTTTATTCTATTTTTTTTTAATTGTAATGCTGATAATATCTTTTTTTCCTCCACACTTTATTTTTCTTATCTTTATTTTTAATAAGTTATCAACTATTATATATGGAAACATATTTCTGCCACTGAATAAAAAAAAAAAAAAGCGTTATTGCAACTTTTTATCTCAACATTTTGACTTAATAACTCGCATTAAGTGTGAAAAAATTCAATTGTGAGTTCTTAGAAAAAAGTCAGAATTGAGAGTTTATGTCTTGCAATTCTCACTTTTTTTAATCAGAATATCATGATATACACTCGCAGTTGCGAGATATAAACTCTCAGTTCTGACTATTTGTTTCTTGGAATTTTGAGGAGGGAAAAAGACTGATATGATCTGTAGTTCTGACTTTTTTTTTCGCAATTGCGAGTTTATATCTTACAATTCTGACTTAATAATCTCCCAATTGCATGTGAAAAAATCACAATTGCAAGTTCTGAGAAAAAAGACAAAATTGTGAGTTTATATCTTGCAATTCTGACTTTATTTCTTAAAATTGCGACTATTTCTTAGAATTTCGACTTTATTTCTCAGAATTTGGAGTCTGTCTCGCAGTTCTGATTTTATAACTTGCAGCTGCAACTTTGTATCACACAATTCTGAGAAAAGTCAGATTTGCGAGTTTATATCTCACAGTTCTGACTTAATAACTCACAGCTGTGTGTGAAAAAGTCACAGTTGCGAGCTCTGAGAAAAAAAGTCAGAATTGTGAGTTTATATCTTGCAATTCTGACTTTATTTCTTAAAATTGCAACTTTGTCAGAATTGCGAAACAAAAGTCACAATTCTGAGAAACAAAGCTCGCAATTGCAACTTTGTATCACACAATTCTGAGAAAAAGTCAGATTTGCGAGTTTATATCTCACAATTCTGACTTTATAACTTACAACTGCAAGTTTATATCATGCAATTCTGATTAATTTCTCAGTATTGCAAGTTTATATCTTACAATTCTGACTTAATCTCCCAATTGCATGTTAAAAAATCACAGTTGCGAGTTCTAAGAAACAATACAGAATTGTGAGTTTATATCTTGTAATTCTGACTTTATTTCTTAGAATTGCGACTTTATTTTTCGGAATTGTGAGTTTATTTTTCAGAATTGTGAGTTTGTCTCACAATTCTGACTTAATAATTTGTAATTGCGGCTTTATATCACACAATTCTGAGAAAAAAAATCAGATTTGCGAGTTTATATCTCACAATTCTGATTTTATTTCTTCAGTATTGTGAGTTTGTATCTTACAGTTGACTTTATAACTCGCAATTGCGAGTTTATATCTCACAATTCTGAGAATAAAAGTCAGAATCACAAGTTTGTATCATGCAATTCTAAAAAAAAAAAAACAGAATTTCAAGATTTTTAAAAGTTTTAAAAAATTAAAAAGTCGCAATAACATTTTTAATTTTTATTTTTGGCTGGAAACGGGCCTCCATATTTATCTGATGAGTATTTGTAATATTATAAAACTTTTATAAGTTCATATGTTTTCTTTTTTCTTCTTCTTCTTTTTGTTTTTGGAAGAAGTCTCTTATGGCCACCAGGGGTGAATTATTATTATTTTTTAATCAAAACCAGTAAAACCATATTATTACAATTAAATTTTTTTTGGTTACACTTTATTTTGATAGTCCACTTTAGACATTTTATTAACTATAAGTACCTTTGCAACTACTAATTCTCATTAATTTGCAAGTACATGTCTACTAACTCTCAGAGCAGACTGTTAGGTTAGGTTTAGGGTTAGTAGAATAAGTTGACATATACTTGCCAAGTTTAGAAGAGACTTAGAAGATATTAAGCAGACAGTCTACTAATACTCTAATAACTAGTTGACATGTAGTTGCAAAGTTACTTACTGTTAGTAGAATGTCTAATGTGGGCTATCAAAATAAAGTATTACCCAGTTTTTTCTATTTTACCGTATCTATTTTGTGGAAACCAGGATACATTTTTTTCATGATTCCTTGATTAAAAGAAATTAAAAAAAAACAAGTATCTATTTGACATAATTTTATTTGAGATCAAATTAATAAGACCTTTCTGAATAAATGCAGTAATTTCATGAACAAAATCTTACTCTTCCCTAAATCTTTTAACTGGCGTCAGGCTTTTGGACCCAACTGTATTTGCAGTGTTCTTTTAATTTGTTCTTCTGCGAAATCCCACATACACATCATTTTCAATTTTATTACATTGGGTTCCAGAATACTTGATTCTGATTGGTCAATGACAGCATATTTTTGTGTAATGACCACAAAACTGCGTAACTGGTCATTGTCCCAACTGATTTCCTACATAGCAGTGCGAGTTCATCCCTGCATCCCAGTGTGCATACTATCCACCCTATCTGCCCTAAATAGATTTTGTATATATGAAAATATATTATGAAAATAGAATTTAGAATGGATAGTATGCACATTTGGATACGGGTCATGTCTCTTGTACTGTGTTGCCAGATCAAGCTATTATAAGCATATTTGGACTTGTCTTTTCTACTTAATTCAAGCGTCAATAAAGTGGGAAGTTGCAGTTTAAGGTTAGCGATGTCTTTATCTTATTTACAAAAGATTTGAAATAATTTCTGTTTTTTCATTTAAATTTTGGGGGGGTTTATGAGTTTACACAGCAATATCTGCCAACACTGCTCTTGTATTATTCTTCTTTAATCTCACACTAATTTCTTGTCCATTTATTTGTGTATTTAAGAAGTATAACAAAGTCTGAAATCATCATACTCTACATCCCACATGTTTGCCTTTGTCTAGGTGATCCGAAAGGGTTGGCTGACCATCAATAATATTGGCATCATGAAAGGAGGAGCGAAGGAGTATTGGTTTGTCCTGACCGCTGAGAATCTGTCCTGGTACAAAGATGATGAGGTGAGTCCCCTCCGTTTCATTTAGCAATGCTTTTATCTGAAGCAAGTCACAGTATAATCTCAAAAGGGCCGGTTGCCCTGGAGTGGCCTTCTTTTCTTTTCATACTCTATGGGCTCTGTATTTTAGTATTATTTCCACCAGACGTAAGGCTATATTTAGTCTGTTTCACAATGCAAGCATCTTATCCTACCAGTAACCCATGCTGTAAATTCACAGCAACACTGGATCCAAGAAAACAGAATTGAGACGAATGAGGTCATGCAGTATAAATGAGCACATTAGTTCTGTTTCTTATTTCCGTAATGGCCGGGCATTTTGCCGTCTTAGCGGTCTGATCAAGCGCAGGTGTTACGGTATCGTCGTGACCCCCCACCCCACCCCCCACTGTCAGTCCAGACCGGAGGCATGAGGAGAAGCAGACCAGGGGCTGGTGGGAGGGCTGCTCTGGGGGTTGGGAAGGTGGCATATGGTTTTCATTACCATACATACCAGATTTTGGTCCAACACTTCCCAAAAGCCCTCGCTCTAGTTAGTTTAAGCATGCAGAGAAAGTCCTTCTAAAACAAAGGAGTTCCAGGTCCAAAATGACTTACTGTTTTAGACAAAAAAAGTGCATTTTGTATATAATTGTTTTTCATTTAATCTCCTCGTTTTTACAAACCACAGTTATGTCCCGCTTATGCCAAAACAAATTCCTTGTGGTCCAAGTGGATGAAATAAGACTCCAAACAATGACAATTATATACAGAGAAAAGACTTTTATTTTCCATCAAATCAACGTTTCATTTTCCACCAAGTAAAATTTCTTTCTTTCTTTCTTTCTTTCTTTCTTTCTTTCTTTCTTTCTTTCTTTCTTTCTTTCTTTCTTTCTTTCTTTCCCTTTTTTTCTTTCCTTTTTCTTTCTTTCATTCTTTTCTCTTTCTTTCTTTCTTTCTTTCTTTCTTTCTTTCTTTCTTTCTTTCTTTCTTTCTTTCTTCTTTTTTTCTACATTTTTCTGTTTACTCTTCTACAGACATCTGTTTTATACATAACGTTAATTTAATATATTCATATACATAAATGTGAGATATGATTTTATGTATGTAATTTTATATCTTGCAATGTCTACAAAAGAATGATAAAATATTTATTACTCTTAATTTTTTTAGAATGAATTATTTACTCTTATTATTTATTAAGTATTTATTAAATATTATTATTTTCTTATTATTATTTAGAATGAAAACAAACTCTTTTTTTAAATGTTAAAAAATCATGTTTTTTATTATGTTATCATGTTTTATTGTGTTAGTTAGCTGTGTTTTTTAGTTGTTTTTACTTTATATCTAAATAGCCCAACTGCAATTAATGAAATTAATTGGAAAAAAATGTTTAAAAAATTGTTAAAAACATAGTTATCTGTTTTTGCAAATGAACTCTTCAAAAAAAAAAAAAAAATATATATATATATATATATATATAATTCTTTTTAAGAAAAACTGAGAGGATTTTTTTTTTTAAATGTACAAAAATAAACATTAATAAACAAATAAGCCTTATTTGCAGAACTTCATTGATTTTTCTGCGAAAGGAAGTTCCTGAGCGTCTCCAGGGAAAACTTTGTCAGATTTCGTTAACTTTGCTGTGTAATCCACTTCCCCAAAGGACAGACATTACTTAGCACATGAAGGCATGCACATTTCCACGGGTAGACGAACAGAGACATGATGACGAGACTGTTGATGAACACAACTAGTTGATGTGTGTGCACCCCCCACACAGCCTAACCAATGTGCAGACTACTGTACAATCTCTACGCCCTGAACAGGTAGTCTGAACACTGGGAAAGCGGGGCAGGCATGACTCTTCGCGGCGAGATGAGATGAGTCCAACAGCACTAAGGAATGAATGTGTACAAAGCATTAAAGATCATACACTATGTACATGCACACATTAAATCGAGTTACTGAACTTAATTTTTTGTGAATACCACCACACCCTTTCATGCAAGCAAATGTTCCGTTTTCCAAATATTTTTGGGAAGTGAGCGTGGAAAAAACGTCAAGGACGTTAACGTTTATTATTGACCGCTGATTTCAATTTAGTGTGAAAAAGCTGCATTACAGCAGGCCGTTTGTCACTGTAATATCACATCTATTATTTAATATCCATTTAAAATTCCTTCAGTTTGCTTAGCTGTTTGATCATATCTATCCAGCCCATTGTCCTGTCTTAACCTCAAACTTTCAGATCTGTTTCTAACATATGCAAACGATAAATACTTCAAAGTGACATGAAATACCTGAAAGTCTGTGCATCTGTGCCAATCAGATTTGGCATTAGATGTTCCGATTGTCCTCCGAAAACCTTCATCCATCCTTTTCTCCGTCTCTGTCTCTCTTTTTCTCTGGCTCCGTTCGGCTGGACGTCCGAGTGTGTGAGATGCCAAAAGAGTGGTAGGTGAGTGGGGGAGGAGGAGGAGAGGAGGGTCCTTTAAAACCTCTGAGTGTTTGATGGTGGTACGAGAAGGCGAAGAATGTGGGTGGCAAGAAGCGTTGAGTTTCCTGGCCCTTTCACCCCCGGTGGCTCATAAAATCCGTCTTAGATTAGCAGCAAAGTCTTTGAAAGCATACATACACGAAATTATAAGATATACAGCATTTGCATCGCAAAATTAATTTGTAACACACGGCGTCTTTCAAATGTGGATTTTTCACAATCGACGTGGCAGACTTTTGACTCCTGGAAGAGCAGAAAAAAGGAGAGGGAGAGAAAGAGGTGGAGCTCTTTTCCTTTTTTTTCCCCCCGCCTTAAGTTTGTTTCTTTTCTCGTTAAACAGGAAGTGAGAGGTCAGAGGTCACAAAAGAGTAAGACGAGCAAAGCTGGTACTGATGAAGACCTGTCAGACTCAACGTTTGCTTTGAGATGTATTTCTGACATCTGTGTGTGTTTATGTGTGTGTGTGTGTGTGTGTGCGAGAGTGTGTGTAGGTGTGGGTGGTGTTGCTGACTGAGTTTCTTGGCATGGAGACGGAATTGTAATATCTCCAGATGTGTAGTCCTGCGGTCTGTACCTCTCTTCATGCTGCTATTTATTCTGAAGCTCACTTCCTCTGCTCGTGCTGGATAAAGGCCTCTTTATACTGGCTAACGGCCCCCCTGACGATCACACGCACACACGTTTTCGAGTTTTAAAACATGCCTGTAGACGAGGTGCTTTGGAAGTTAGTTCACATCAGGGCTGAAGTTCACGCTCACCGCAGAATGTTCTTCTGAGTTGCAGGAGGGTTCTTATTAAATGTGGAGACGGTGACGGAGTTGTGACCTATAAACAAGAGGCATTAATCATCCTCATGCCCTTTGATCCATCCTTCGGGTCGGGGCTCCCCTTACGTTGGTTTTTGTGGACGTTAATCTCTGAAGCTGGCAGTTTGGATGGAAAGTTTATTGTCATAAGACGACACCGTCTGCTTGGTCAGCGGTTCTAAAGCCTTGTGTTTGAAAATCAACCTGAATTTCTGAGGTTCTTAAAGGAATGTTCTGGGTTCAAGATGGGGTCAGCTCTACTGGCAGCACCTTTGGCATGTTGGTGATTACCACGGACAATCATTTAGATTTGTTTATTAAAACAAGCAAAAATTTGTTCACAGCAATGCAGTTACAATGGAAGATTGTAGAAGTATAGATATGACTTAAACATCATATGTTAACATATGTTAACTCTCTTCTGTCTTGACAGTTTACAGTCGATAAACCTACACTCTAAAAAGTGCTGGGTTAAAAACAACCCAACTTGGGTTATTTGACAACAGCGCTGGATAAATATTGCACAGAACAAATGCTGGGTTATTTTGACCCAGTGGGTTGGGTTAAATGTTTTTACCAAACACGCTGGGTTACTTTATTTAAGTCAACTATTGTTTAAAAATACTATATTGCTGGGTTAAAATGGAACTGGAACTTGAAAAACAAGACAAATTTAATTTATTTAGGTGAATACAGCTAGGGTGACCACCTGTCCCGCTTTGCGTTGTACCGCACAGCATTTTCACCCCTTGTCCCGCGCGTCGCATATTGAGAAAATGTCCCGCATTTTCATCATTCTGGTTGGTTTTTAATGAGCGTATTAAGAAAACGTCCTTGCGTTCTTTTGTCTTTTTAAGAAAGCTCATCAAGTGATCTAGAGCCACCGACGGAAATGGTCGAGCGGACACGGAAAAACACAATGTTCTCCATTCATTTTAACCAAATAATAATAATAAAAAAATCCATGCAGCTTTCAGGTGCAACTTTTTCTTATTTTAATAGTTTGTTTGAGGTGGTTTCTATGGCATTAATTTATTGATAAATGTCTAGAGCACATTATTGTAATGTGGGGCGCATCAAAATGCACAAGCACAAATCTCTTTTCTCACAGGTGGATTCTCTTCACTCGCTTTCTCTCGCTTTCATGTGCACGCTCAGAAACACAGATCAGCGCATGTGATAATGGATGTAATCTGTATTTACACAGCATAACAGTAGAAAATGTATCAGTGTCACACGTGTCCCACATTGTCTCACAAAATCACATATATGTCCCTCAACAGCCCTCTTTACAGGTGGTCACTCTAAATACAGCATAGTTTACAATATTACATACTTATAAACTCGTTTAACAAGCATTTTAGACATTAAAAAATGTAACATTTAAAAGTAGCATTTTAATTTTAGTGTATTCAACCGTTCTCTGTAATCGCCTTTTACCGAAATAGCACTAATTCGAAATCTGAGCCGGTGAAGGGCTGCTGTTCGCCGGGTAACTTCGAACTTTAGACCACAGCCGTTTCACTCGTAGCTGAAAGATGACGTGACTCCAAAACCTGCCCATAAACAAACAGTACTGACATTTGAGAACATATTTTAACATCCTATTAAATTAAACTCAGTACTAGTGCTCTTGAAACAGCTATTGAAATTTCTGGAATTGTGATTAATTAATATATCAACACTCCCAGTTTGTAAAAAATGGGAAAACTAGCAGCTATAATTACAGCAGAAATCCCGGAGGAAATATCTTACCTTTTATATGAGTTATATATTTGTAAGTATTTTATATGTGTATGCATTTGTAGTATTTCTATGCTTGAAGAAGCAAGAGGTACATCTTTAATGTACAGGTTTTCACAGCTGAAAGGTTTAACTTTGTCAAACTGATTTATTTTGATTCATAATATTTATAATATGAATGCAACATGTTTACTTATTAAATGAATCATAGGCTTGGTACAGTCATCTTTATAATTTAAAGTTTGGTGCCCATCTGCCAAAACATGTGTACTGATCATAAAAGCAAATACATCAGCTCTGTTCCTGTATTGTACATACACAGACATTCTCTGTGATTTTATGAGACTGTGCCGTGTGATTCAACATTTTTGTTTCCCCAGACTTGGGAGTCTCTCTAAAGTCTGTTATTTCTGGATAGCGTGCAGTGAAGGAAAAATATCATAAATTACAGGGTAAATTATTGAACCATGAAATATGAATGCTGGTCTAAGAGAGGCACTACCTTCTTTTTAAAATTTTCTGGGGTATTTTTGTGGGGTAACTAGAACAGTTGAGAGAAGACTGCATGAAAAAAAAGAGAGATGATGAATGGGATGGGAATTCAGCACTTAGCACCTTGGCATGCACATTACCTGCTAGCAGTATTGGACGCATTACTTTGAAACTTCAACTTACTAAGCTACAAGTTACTGATAATTAAAGTATTTAAACTAGAGGACAGCTTCCATTTCAAAAGAAAATGATTTGCCTCAAGCAACTAAGAACAAATTTCTACAATTAAAACTACTATGAAGCTATTTAAAAGAACAATTTAAAAATCAGATTACTGTCTGAACAAAGTAATTCAGAAAACTCACTTTGTCTTTTTATGTTTGATTATTATCTTAGGGCATTCAGGTGCAAATATACAGTACTGTGCAAAAGTCTTAGGCCACTAGTATTTTCATCAGCTAAAAATGGTTCAGAGTCAGTTGAAGTCAGTCTTTTGCTGTAGTGTGTCAGTAGGAAATATCAGTTTACATTTCTAAACATTCATTTTGCCATTAATTGTAATAATCCAGTGAGATTTTTGTGTGGAGCACAGGCTGTTGTCAGACTCCTTGTGCAAACAGAGATGTGATCTCTCCATCATTCAATCCAGTCTGTCTTAAGAAACAGAAAAAAACGGAGACAGACTAAATCCAGAAGAACTGTGGCAACATCTCCAAGATGCTTTAAGAGACCTACACCTACAAAGCTACAGTACTGTTAAAATCTTTAGACAGTTAGGGACATAAAATGAGGATGCTGTCAAAAACAATGTCATAAATAGATTTTCTTTATCAATGAACTTCTATTAACTAAAATAAATCAGCATTTGATGTGACCATCCTTTGCGTTTAAAGCAGCTTTTGCCCTATGTACACTTGTGCATAGTTTCTCAGGTAGCTTTGCAGGTAGGTTATTGAAACATCTTGGAGATGTTGCCACAGTTCTTCTGGATTTAGTCTGTCTCAGTTTTTCTGTTTCTTCGTGTCATTCCAGAGACAGACTGGATGATGGTGAGATCAGATCTCTGTGTGGAGCACTCGCTGTTGTCAGACTCCTTGTGCAAACAAAAATCTCACCAGATTATTACAATTAATGGCAAACAGAATGTTTGGAAATGTTAACCGAAATTTTTTACTGACACACTACAGCAAAAGATAGAAATAACTTACTTTAAAACATTTTTTAGCTGGTGAAAATACTAGTGGCGTAAGACTTTTGCACAGTACTGTATATGAAATACATATTTAAAAAAACGCAATGTTGTCGCACTACATCACTACTCATTGCCAAATGTATCTTATTTATGAAAGCTAAAGTAAAATATAGTGTATATTTTACAGCAGCTACTGTATGTGAAGTTGAACTATCTGTGAAATTTATTCTGCTATAAATTTGAATAGTTGATACTTTATAGTTTTTTATATTTATATCATAGCTCTACTTTAGAGTATTGACATCAGATATTTGTAATTATAACTGATATACAGATCATTTTGTGTTGATGCTGAAATGCATTCCTCTGGCTTTTTCTAAGTAGGTTACTCTTCTAATATGTGGATGCTTCACACTCTTAACATGCAAGTGTTTTCATCCTCACTCCCTCTTCTCCTCCTACACGCTTTATTGTGTGATCTCTCTGCTCTCACTTTTATATTCAAAAGGAATAAGCATCAATCAGAATGACAAATCAACCCTTTTCTGTCCCCTTTAGGTATATGAGAAAAACACATACTTTAATCTCTAAGAGCAGAGTTTAATTTGGATTTCCATCGCCAGCTTGTGTGTTGCTGATTAAGTGTGTGAGTCATAAAGCATGATACTCACTGTGCCATTGCAGGCTTTCAGCGTGCAATCAATACTCAACTCACATCACAAGCACCTTGTTAACTGTGTAGAGTTATAGCTGATGGAGCTGATTTGTAAGCACTAGCGATGTTTAATTCCTTTGTATTTGTAATGTTTATACAGATTTATGCGATCGTAATAGAGTGCTTGGTTAGATGTTTAAGTATTTTATTCTGCTTTTGCCATATAGTTACAGCAAATACAGGTTCAGATCAGCGATATTAGTCTCTTCAGTCAAGTATAGTGATGGGTCGTTCTTGAACGATTCGTTCATTTTGAACAAATCTTTAATGTGACTCGTGAAGAACGAGTCGTCTCGGGGAGTGATTCGTTTAGTCCTATTAGGGTCTGTACGGGAATTAGTTTACCTGTTTTGAGTCTTTGGGTTTTTGGAGTCGTTCGTTCATCACGTGACAATCCCATAAGATGAACGAACGACTCCAAAAACCCAAAGACTCAAAATAGGTAAACTAATACTCAAACCCAAAATCTTGTAAGATAAGAGGCGAAGTGAGCTAATCGTAGACTAAAGACTAAAGACCCAGGTAAACAATGAATTAATCTTTTCTGTTTCTTATAGCATTATAGTTTTGTCTTGTTTGTAGTGTGATCAACGTTTGTGTAAGCAGTAGATGTGTTAGGGAGGTAACATGTAACATTTTAATTATATTTTGCTAAAATTAACGAAATGACTCGAAAAAAAGATTTGTTCATTTTGCTGAACAAGACTCAAAAGTCAGAATCAGTAAAAGTAATCGGTCAAGTAGTCTCTTATCTGGTAGTGTTCACTTTTGTGGGCTCAATGTAGACCCAATTTTTCCCATTTTATTAATGACTTTACATTGTATGTAAATCTTTTAGAACAATAATTTTCTTTCTTTTCTTTTTCTCTGGCAGGTATTGTAATTTGACATGAATATGTAATACATCATGTTCTCATGGCATTGGAATAATAAAGCATTGAAAACAAACAAACAAAAAAAGGTAGTGTTCACTTTTGCTTTGTTTTAATAATGTTTAATTGTAATTATTGCCCCCTGCAGGAGAAAGAGAAGAAGTACATGCTGCCATTGGACAACCTGAAGCTCAGAGACATAGAGAAGAGTTTCATGTCCAGCAAGCACGTGTTTGCTCTCTTTAACACTGAACAAAGGTTAGAAAAAATGGTTTACTCACTGCAGAGCTCTCAAAAATAAAGACATACATTAATACATAATACATAATTAATTTTAATATACACTGCCGTTTAAAATTTGGGGTCGGAAATGCTTACTTTTTTTATTATTTATTTGATCAGACATACAGTAAAAACTGTAGTAATGTGAAATATTATAATAATTTAAAATAACTTTTTTATTTTGATCAATTTTATAATGTAACATATTCTTATGATGGCAAAGCTGAATTTTCAGCTTCATTACTCTTTAGTGTCACGTAATCCTTCAAAAATCATTGTAATATGCTGACTAGGTGTATATTTATGCAATTTAGTAATACATCTCAAATGTATTTTTCAGTCATTTTATTTCGTAGGCATGATATGAGTTCATTGCTCATGCATGTTGTTGGGCTGTTGTCTCAGGAACGTGTATAAAGACTACAGGCAGCTTGAGTTGGCTTGCGACACCCAAGAGGAGGTGGACAGCTGGAAGGCATCCTTCCTACGAGCTGGAGTTTACCCAGAGCGCATCACTGTACGTGAATGCTTCCACTGATCATCTCTCAGTCATATTAACTTACTAACTCATTACTGTGCTGTAAATATGGATTCCCGTTTTCACCACTGAATAAAAAATAGGTTGTTGTGACTTTTTATCTCACAATTGAGACACAAATGATACAAACTCACAATTCTGAGATATAAACTTGCAGTTGCGAGTTATAAAGTCAGAATTGCATATATATATATACTATATATAAAAATATATGCTTTTTCTCAGAATTGTGATATAAAATTACAATTCTAAGAATGAAAAGTCAGAATAGTTATAGCTATAAAGTCAGAATGGTGAGATATAAATTCACAACTGCGAGAAAGTTTTTTGATTTTTGTCTTGCAGCTGTGAGTTTGTATCTCGCAATTCTGTCTTTTTTCTTGCAACTCCAAGTTTTATCTACAATTCTGACTTTTTTTCCTCAGAACTGTGAGATATAAACTAGCCGTTGTGAGTCCAATTTTCAGAATTTTCAGTGTACATTTAAATTTCATTTAGGAATTTGAATAACGTTTGTTCAGTATTTCATACTGAAACAGGAAATTTGATATAATTTTTTGATATAAACTGTTTTCTCAGAATTGTTAGATACAAATTCACAACTGCAAGAAATAAAGTCAGAATTGCGAGATAAAAACTCGCAATTCTACACTTTTTTCGCACAACTGTGAGTTTGTATCTCGCAATTCTGGCTTTTTTCTCGCAATTGCAAGTTTTTCTAACAATTCTGACTTTTTTTTTCACAATTCTGACTTTTTTCTTAGAAATGTGAGATAGAAACTAGCAATTGCGAGTTATAAAGTCCAGTTTTGAGGGGGAAAGAAAGACTGTTGCCAGAATTGTGAGTTTATGTTTTAAAATTCTGACTTAACTCCCAATTGCTTCAGAATTGCGAGATGTAAATTCACAATTCTAAGAAAAAAAGTCAGAATTGTGAGTTTATATATCGCAATTCCGACTTTATAACACTCACAATTCTGAGAACATAACAGTCTTACTTTCTTTTAATTCTCAGAATTGCAACTTTTCATTGTCAAAATTGCAAGTTCTTTTTTCAGAATTGAGAGTTTATATCATGCAATTGCAAGAAAAAAAAACTGAATTGTGAGATAATTTCATATGTACCAGCTACCACATGTATAACCAAACATTAATGCAATTTTAACAAACATTGATAACTTACTAACTTAACTTATTGTGCTTTCTTTGCTACATATGCAGGATAAAGAGAAGGTAAGTTGTTCACTGACTGATTTTTTTCTCCTGCAAGCATCGATCATATGCAAAGATATTCCTCTCCCAAATATCAGTATGTGTTGGATGGAGATCTATGCCTGGAAACTAATTTTCAAAATAACTGTGATCTAGTAGTTGGATTACTCATGATAATGTGTATTGCTGGTCCTCAGCAAAATGACGCTAGTGAAGAGAACGGCTCGGATGGCTTCATGCATTCCATGGATCCTCAGCTGGAGAGGCAGGTGGAGACCATCAGGAACCTTGTGGATTCCTACATGGCCATTGTCAACAAGACTGTGCGGGACCTCATGCCCAAGACCATCATGCATCTCATGATCAACAATGTAAGCTGTGTTTACCATGATGTTTTGATAAGTCTTACTGGTTTCTTACTGGATGTGCAGGCGACACTGGACTTTTTTTTTATAGTCTTCTTCCTTGCTTCCTCTTCCCGTAGACTAAGGAATTCATCCATGCTGAGTTGCTGGCTAACTTGTACTCATGTGGAGACCAGAACTCTCTGATGGAGGAGTCAGCAGAACAGGCTCAGCACAGGGAGGAGATGCTGCGCATGTACCACGCTCTGAAAGAGGCCCTCAACATCATCGGGGACATCAGCACCACCACCGTCTCCACTGCCATGCCCCCGCCGGTGGATGACTCCTGGCTCCAGGTGCAAGGAGGACCTTCAGGGCGCAGGTACTGTGTCATCTTTTTTAACAAACATTGCTTTTGATGTAATTTTCAGTGTACACTTAAATTTCAGCTAGAAATTTGAATGATATTTGTTCAGTATTTCATACTGAAACAGGAAATTGAGGTGAAACATGCCAAAGGTCATTTTTAAAGGATTAGTTTACTGCTTAGTAAAATAATAATTTAATCACCCCCATGTCATCTAAGATGTTCATGTCTTTCTTCAGTCGGAAAAAAAATAAAGGTTTTTGAGGAAAACATTCCAGGATTTTTCTCCATATATTGGACTTCTATGGGGGCCAACAGATTGAAGGTCCAAAATGCAGTTTAAATGCAGCTCTACATGATCCCAGCCGAGGAATAAGGGTCTTGTCTAGCAAAACGATCAGTCTGTCACGCTCAGACGAAGCACACGAACAACGACGTAAATAAACGAAAGGTATTTAATAAATCCAACGGGGAACACAGGAGACACAGGAACACAGGGTAGTAACATCAACGTCCGACAAGGCAAGAGGGGAAAACACACGCTATATATACACAGACTGATTACAACCACAGGTGTAGACAATGAGGGAGAAACCAAAACACACAGAACTGCAGGGGAGATGATGGGAGAAACCAACTAGAAAGTCCAGGGGTGTGACACAGTCATTTTCTGAAAAAAAAACTAAAATAAATGAATAAAAAAAAAAGATAAACTTTTTTATATTTTCTGAAAAAAACCCCCCACAAATGCTGGTCTTTGCATTAGCTCTGTGCCCACGACTTCACACATTGCATGATAAATTTGGAAAGGTCACATGTGGTTAGTTCTTCGTCTGTGTAGTCCGCTCCAAAAAGTAGGGTAGAGCAAAAAAATCTCATTTTCTCCTCCAACTTCAAAATTGTCCGACATCGTTGTTCTGCCTTTTTTTGTGAAGGGTGTTTGACTTTCTCTGCACGTTCGCTGGGTCAGTATTTCCACCTATGTCACACGTGACTTTTCCAACGTGATCATGTAATGTGTGAAGCCTTGGACACAGAGCTAGTGAACGACGAGCATTTGTGATTAAAAAGAATATCAATTTGTATTTTTTTAGAAAATGACCGATCATTTCACTAGATAAGACAGTAATTGATTTTATAAAAATGGCCCTGTTCAAAAGTTTACATACGCTTGATTCTTAATACTGTGTTATTACCTGAATGATCCACAGCTGTTTTTTTGTTTAGTAATAGTTGTTCATCAATCCCTTGTTTGTCCTGAACAGTTAAACTGCCTGCTGTTCTTCAGAAACATCCTTCAGGTCCCACAAATTATTTGGTTCTTTGGTTCAGGGGCATTAAGAACCAGGGGTGTAAACTTTGGAACAGAATGAAGATGTGTACATTTTTCTTATTTTGCCTAAATGTCATATTTTTTTTTGTATTTAGTCATTCCCTTTCGGAAGCTACAGAAGATACTTATATGTTTCCTAGAAGACAAAATAAGTTAAATGTACCCTGACCTTTAAATTTAAAAAGTTTTCACCCCTGGCTCTTAATGCATTGTTTTTCCTTCTGGAGCATCAATGAGCATTTGAACCTTCTGTAATAGTTGCATATGAGTCATTCATTTGTCTCCATTTGAAAAAAATGGATCTCATAATCATACAGTAAATGTTGGAAAGGGTTCAAATACACAAAAATGCTGAAAAACCAACGAATTTGTGGGACCTGAAGGATTTTTCTGAAGAACAGCAGGCAGTTTAACTGTTCAGGACAAACAAGGGACTCATGAATAACTATCACTAAACAAAAAAACACAGCTGTGGATCGTTCAGGTAACAACACTATTAAGAATCAAGTGTATGTAAACTTTTGAACGGGATCATTTTAATAAATTCAACTCATTATTTTCTCTTATGGACTATATGTACACATCTTTTATGTGAAATATCTCTTCAGGCCAGTACAAAATAAAAAATAACATGCATTTTGTATGATCCCTCCTATTTTGGCAAAATAATTAACATTTTTCAGATTTTGCAAGGTGTATGTAAACTTTTGACCTCAAATGTAGATAGACAGATGTTTTCTTTTTCAATCTTTTTATTTTCTCATCAGGTCTCCAATGTCTAGTCCCACTCCCCAGCGTCGGGCCCCACCTGGGCCTCCTCGCCCAGGTGGACGCACCGCCCCAGGACCTCCTACTGCTGGAGCACCTCCTGTGCCATCCAGACCTGGAGCCTCTCCCGACCCCTTCAGCGGCCCCCCGCCCCAGGTTCCCTCTCGTCCCAACCGCGCCCCACCAGGCGTCCCCAGGTGAGTGATACATTAATTGTGCAAAACATAATTACCATCCTGATATATAAATGAAAGTAATAATGTTCCAATGTAACTGTAATTGAAAGGGGCTTTTGAAATGTTTAGTTTAATAAAATACAGCCTAGTGGCCACAGAATGTGTTTTGACTACTGTGGGGAGTAATACAAGTGCTAATGGTGTTGAGAGGAATGATCTACAAACTACCCTCCATTTACACTCTTTACAGCCCTTCTGCCCTGACCTGATCCCTGGTCTTTAACACGAGAAAGACAGATCAGTAACACTCTTTCTGCTACTTCTACTTCTCTCTCCTGTCACAATCCATTACTTTTTCTCAGCTCACACACTCCTACACACAGTCCAACTCACAGACCTGCACTAACAAACCACTCACACATTATTTTCAACTCAGCTGGTTTTGTTTTTCCATCTCCTTGACATGAATCCATGTGCATATTTATTCAAATGATGTTTTAAACCATTCAGTTCATGTATTGTTTGTATAGTAACATCAGTGCATCAGCTTTGTGAGATCATTCTCTCATGATATACATGTTTGGGAGGAAAATACAAGGGAATTAGACCAATTAAATGGGACAAATCATTTAGATAATACATTTTTGCTTCCTCCCATTGCCTCTTTTCTGTCGACCGGTGTTCTCCTCAAACTCAGTCCCACTAAATCCCTTCCACAATGATTCCGGTTATTCTTTCAGAATTTCTATCAGTGACCAATGAGGAGTTACGCAAATGGTATGTCTGACATATCGTCCGTATGTGACATCACTATGTTCTTGCATGGCTCTGTCTTTAAATGTGTTTAACATCTGATTGTTCCCTAACACCTCTCATTTACTAGATGTGTGTACACACACTGTTTATTACTGTTAATTTATTTGTTCAGAGTATTTTATTTTTCCTAATATCCTAATTTCAACTATGCTTAGAACTGCCATAAGGAAGAGATGCCAGAACAACTCAGTCTTAAATGTATGTTATGCATTTAGTTCTTTTTTTTAGCAATAATTGTATTGTAAGTTACCATAAGTTAACATGGTTTTAAATCAGCGGAATAATATTTTATTTTTTTTTACTAACTTTCAATTTAATTAATTTCATTTCATTTGGCAATAGAATTAAGTTAGTTATGTGAATTTAAATTAACAATAATTTAAAAGGTTTTATTCTTTTCTTTTCTTTTTTAATTAGATTAAATTACAAAATTTATTTTAATTTGTATTTATTTTATTTTTTATATTTGGTGGGTTGGTGTTTCAGCCACAATGTCTCGTTGGTGTTTTTAATTTAATTTAATTTAATTTAGCAATAGTTGTATTTAAGTTATACCATAAATTAACATTGACCGATTTTTCAATAAAAATAAAAAACCTGTAATTTAATCTAATTTTAAAAAGACAAAGAATAAAACCTTGTTTAACATTAATTTGAGATGATTTACAATAAATTACAACAACATTACATTATAATTACAGTACATTAAATTAAATTAAATTAAATAATAATAATAATTAAATAAAGGTTAATTTGTGGTATAACTTAAATACAGCTATTGCCAAATTAAATTAAATTAAATTCTGATGAAGAAATAAAAAAAATAAAAATAAAACAAAATAACAATTTTAAAAAATGTAATTTAATCTTTGTTTAATTTCTATTTTTTTATTTCTTTGTCAAATTGAATTGAATTGAATTGAATTGAATTTAGTAGTAGTTGTATTTAAGTTATACCATAAATTAACATTAATTGAACGTAATTTAATCTAATTTAAAAAAGACAAAGAATAAACATTTTAAATTAATGTTAATTTATAATGATTTAATTTAATTAAATTACATTACAGTAAATTACTATTGCTAAATAAATTTTCTATTAAATATAAAAATAAAACAAAAATTACAATTACATAAAATGAAAAAAAAATCAATTGATTTTAATTTAGGTTATAACTTAAATACAACTATTGCCAAATTAAATTACATTTTGAATTGAATTGAATTGAATTTAATTGAATTTAATTTGAGCCATATAGATCCAATTTAACACATATAGATTTTTCTAATACTTGGCATATGACATGCTGTTTATGTTTTTATGTCATTTTGTGTCTTCCTGATACTTTATTATTATTATTAATTATTTGTATTTATTTAGTTATTGTTTACAGAAAGTATTTTTTGTGAGACCTAACATGCCAAATGTTCAGTAATGGCTCTGCTGCTAACTTTCGTTTAGTTTACTTGTAATACTTAACATCAGTCCCAAATTTCTTGACAGTGATTTGGATTAAACAGTTTTAATCCAAATTTTATTATTATGTTTTAAACTAAATTATAAATTATAATCTGATTTATTATTCCTGTAGATGTTTAAAACTTGACATCACAGATTTTGTAGTTCATGAATTCTCTTGTGTATCATACAGTATATGTTCATTTTCAGTGTTCATTGTTACTGCCTTTGTCTTCATGTTCTTTTGTGTCGTTCCTAATCGTGTCTTTTGCCCTGTTGTCTGTCTGTCTTTCTGTCTGTCCGTCTGCGTCTATCAATCTGTCTGTTGTCATCTTCGAAGTCGGAGAGCACCAGCCTCCCCCACCAGATTCTACAGAGACTTGCTCACTGAGCATTAACACTGGCCATCAGCAGACAGAGGAAAACCACTGACCCCTCTGCCACTATACCACATGCATGCACACAAGCACAGTCCACATACATATCACACGTTTACTTGAAAGAGTATTTACTCTTCCACAAATATACACCAGGAATGAACATCAGTAGTATTATAAATTGATCTAATAATTGTACCTCTCACATGAGCACAGATGTGGTGCCATTCTATTCATTACCAGCCTATATCCTGTATTTAAGAATAAAGAACACTAGATATAAAATGCACAGGGATCGTCTGAGTAAACCAGCCTATTTCACTGTTTGCTTCAACATTTATGCACATGAATGCTAAATGACACTGACATGTTTTACCTTGAACATTTACTAGCAACAACTAAGCCTTAACCAGCATCTAACCAGTTCTTAACCCCAAAATAAAAGTGACCTGCATGTTTGTCTTAAAAATACACTTTCACTAAACTAGTTTTATCTTACTCTGGATTTTTATATTGTTTCCTATGAAATGGTTTATTTTATTTTATTTTATTTTATTTATTATTTCATTTTATTTTGTTTTATTTTTATAATAATCACCAGGACAGAATTACAAATCTCACATGTAATTTTACACTGCCAGTCAAAAGTTTTTGAACAGTAAGATTTTTTATGTTTTTTAAAGAAGTCTCCTCTGCTCACCAAGCCTGCATTTATTTGATCCAAAGTACAGCAAAAACAGTAACATTTAAGTATTTTTTTAGTATTTAAAAAAAACTATTTATAATTTGAATTACTTGAATATATTTAAAAATGTAATTTATTTCTGTGATCAAAGCTAAAGTTTTGTAGAATCATTACTTCCGTGTCACATGATCCTTCAGAAATCATTATAATATGCTGATTTGCTGTTAAAAAAACATTTCTTCTTCTTATTATTATTATTATTGTTATTATTATCAACATTTAAAACAGTTCAGTACATTTCGTTCAGGATTCTTTGACGAATATAAAGATCCAAAGATTATTTATCTGAAATAAAAACCTTTTGTAACATTATACACTATACTATTCAAAAGCTTGGAGTTATTATAATTTTGGGAAAGAAATTATAGAAATGGATACTTTTGTTTAGCGAGGATGCTTTAAATTTATCAAAAGTGATGATAAAGACATTTCTATTTTAGATAAATGTTGTTCTTCTGAACTTTCTATTCATTAAAAAAAACTGAAATAATAATAATAATAATAATATTAATAAATGTGTTTTGAGCAGCAAAGTAGAACGATGCTAAAAAAATCAGCTTTGACATCACAGGAATAAATTACATTTTAAAATATATTCAGTTAGAAAACAGTTAAAATAAATAGTAAAAATATTTTACAATTTTACAGTTTTTGCTGTACTTTTATTCTATTTATTTTATTTTTCAATAATCACCAGGACAGAATAACAAATTGGACACATTTTAACAAAATTTTGTGATTCTCTGATTTAAAGGGATAGTTCACCCAAAAATGAAAATTTGATGTTTATCTGCTTACCCCCTAGGGCATCCAAGATGTAGGTGACTTTGTTTCTTCAGCAAAACACAAACAAAGATTTTTAACTCAAACCGTTGCAGTCTGTCAGTCATATAGTGGCAGTCAGTGGCTACCAAATCTTTGAGAGTAAAAATGTCCTATGTCCTACTGTCCTGAGCGCTTGCCAGAAGCGATCTGTGCTTATACGTCACTCATTGTTTACACTTTGCACAGAGATCGCATCCGGCGCTTGTGTATACTACGCCAGAGCACATACACGTCACGTGCCAGATACTGTGCAAGCGCTCAGGACAGTAGGACATAGCGGTGAATCAGAGGTAAAAAATGATACAAATACTGTTTAGTTTCTCACACAGTCTGATCGTTTTGTGTCTTAGGACATTAGTGTTTCTGTCACGAGTCGCATGGTTTAATTTGGTTTTGTTTGTGTATGTTTTTTTACTCTCAAAGATTTGGTAGCCATTGACTGCCATTATATGACTGACAGACTGCAACGGTTTGAGTTAAAAATCTTCGTTTGTGTTCTACTGAAGAAACAAAGTCACCTACATCTTGGATGCCCTGAGGGTAAGCAGATAAACATCAAATTTTCAGTTTTGGGTGAACTATCCCTTTAACACAGTCCCTATTAATGTCTGAATGTTACATTGCACCTTTCTGAGACTGATTTATGTGCAAAAACTAAGTTAAAAAAATAAATGTAAGCAAGAATCAGTTCATATTTAGAACAGATTTAATTTTTTCTTTTAAAAGCTGGAACACAATTGTGCTTCTCTCTAATGATTCTCACACATGCATTATTCTGCAGATGGAAGGTATGTCTAAATATAGACTAATATTCTTAAGAAATGAGTGTTACAAGCCAGTTCTTTATTCGAAATCATAAAGCCCATTAAACCATAAAGTGTACACTCTTAAAAATAATTGGTGCTTCACGATGCCATAGAAGAACCTTTTTTGCTTAAATGGTTCTATGAAGAACCTTTAACATCTGAAGAACCTTTCTGTTCCACAAAAGGTTTATTATGGCAAAAGAAGGTTTTTTTAGATTATAAAAGGAAAGAAAGAGATGGTTCTTTAAAGAACTTTTGACTGAATGGTTCTTTGTGGAACCAAAAATGGTTCTTCTATGGCATCGCTGTGAAGAACCTCACTTTTAAAGAACCTTTATTTTTAAGAGTGTAGTCTAAACAAATTAATTTTAGTGAATCAGACACACGCAGCATACTGTGTGCTTGCGAGAGATAAATCAATAGTCAATAGTTTTATAAAATTTGTAGTAATATTTTCTATGAAAAATGAATGAAATGTTTTAAACTTTTTTATACACCAACTTTTTTTTTCGTCAAAATTATAATTTGGCAATGGAATTGCGTCTCTTTCTTTCCCCCCAAAAAACTAAATGAATTGCTTATGGAATTGTTATGGAATCAGAATCATTTCGAGGAATCACAGCATAGATCTAAAAAGAGAAAAACATTTTTTTTTTACATTTGTCCTAGCCACCGCATTAACTTAATCCATCATACCACACTTAACATTAACAAACCCATTCTCATTCTGTCAATTCCCAAGCTTTTTATTTGTTTTCTGTTTTATTTGCTGTTCTTTTTTGTCTTATAGCCGTCCAAGCAAAGGAAGCCCTTCTCACAGTGAGAATCCACATCCTTCATTTGACTCTTAGAGCCAATCGGCCTTCCTCCCCCTCCTCCTCCTCTCTCTCTGTCTCTCCACCGCCTCTCTTTCTCTGTGCTTTTCCTCTGACCAAGTGCATCCTGGGATTGCTGAATGCCTAGCGTTACTGCAGCAGCAAGTACGGATGAAGCGGATGAAAGAAAAGGCCGAAAGATAAATGAAGAACACGGGAGAGCTCACTCCCTCCGTCTGTACTATATACACTAATCACATTGTAACGGGCATCTGAATAATACGCCCAGTGTGGACTTGTGTCAACATTCGAAGTCACTGCAATGTTTATTATACTGCAGATGCTGTGTGGTGTTTGTGTTTACACACTAGACAATGTCGACTCAATCTATATATAGAGGTGTCTCACGAGCTAAAGGTGTATCTGCCGCACATAAGCTCACAGAGTATACAGGATAGCGGATACACGAAGTAAACTTAACGATTTTTGCACTTGTTATGTGGTACTGTGTGTGAATGTATTCTTCTTCCTGAAAGTTTGAACGTTATTTGATCCCACAGTGTTTGTTTTTCAGCCACAATGTCTCGTAATTTCCCTAGCAAACTAATAAGTCATGTCTGATTGAAATGTACATACATTAGAATAAAATATATATATATATTATGAAGTGTCTGGTATGCAAAAAGTCTCAAAATTATGTTTATGTGATACTGGTGCAATTCATTTATTTGTTGATGCGGCAGTGGAAAATGTCCGACCAAAGAGAATGGTTGGTGAATCAATCTGTCTGCGATTGAAATGTTGTTGATGAATAAATACCCAAGAATACCCTGACATGAGTTTAAATGAATAATATAGCATCTGTACTGACTGATTATATGGTGAACAGAATCTGTTACTGTGTTGATGTTTATTTGTTGTGCATCTCTGGGAATTGTGCTTCTGTTGCCTTGTGTCCACATTTACTAAGTATCGATAATGAAATCATTGTATTGAAAACGAACTGATTGTAAAATATAAGTTTATGGTTAGTATGTGTGTGGATATGCGTACTGCATACTGGAGGGGTCTGTGGACAACACCAAAATCTCCACTCTATAATGGAACGGGTGTGTGAATCTTACTGCTGCCATGTGTATCTTATTGTGGTCTGGTGTCATAAACTGGCCATTGCTTTGTGATGAAATTAAAGTGTCTTTGTGTGAAAGACAATAGTGAGTTTTGTTCTCGTGACTTCATTAAAATCTGACTTTTTCTGTGTTTAAGTGCTATAAACGGGTCCTCGGTCCATCTGCCAACCCAGTAGCACTGGAAAAAACAAGCTGCTTAGATTTTGCTCCCCCTGTGACGTAGAAAGGGGATCTTATTATAATATTATCACCCATTAATTTGCACGTTTCCACCCACGGTGCCGCTATTCTGTTTTCGCAAGCAACAACCGTGTACCAGTTCTAATGCCATGGCAAAATTTCAAGCAAAGCATGCTAACTGTTCTGTCGTTGGCTGCACAGATGAGCACAGAACACTATTTCCCAGTCCCAGCCTCAGAGGAGACAAGAAAGCACTGGATTTATTGATTTATTTACTTTATATTACACTGCTGCCACACAAATATAATATAAACATGCCATTTCTTTCCCAGCTGTTTGCCTTCACAGACATAACCGACTGTTTTTGTATCTAGTGTGTTTTTAACATAAATTTGTGTGTATTTGACAGTTTAAGTGCAATAAGACATGAAAGAGAACTTAGTTTAGTATTTGTATGACAGCCGCTTTTGGTGTGCGTGCCACGGATGTGTGCGCTCAGAAAACCCCAGAAGTTTAAACTCATTAGACATGATAATCAAAAACAAATAAATGTTTTTTGGCAGAGTATCTGAGGTACGAACTGTAAAGGCACAGCCCTGTTCTGGAAAAGGGGGCGGGGAGCTGCAGCTTATATGCATTTAAAGGGACATGCACAAAAATAGCGTGATTCTGCTTCTACTCAAAATAGGCATTTTCAAAATGATCTTTGGGGTATTTTGAGCTTAAACACTGTAAAAAAAAAAAAAGTTTCAATTTAAAAAAGAAAGTGTTTGTGCTGCTTTAAAATTTTAAGTTTAGTCCACATGAAATGTTAAGTTGTACTACATGAAAACGTGGATATTTGAGTTGAGTAAACATAAAATTTTAAGGCAGCACGAACACTTACTTTTTTAAATTGAAACAACTTTTTTTTTTACAGATACATTCTGGAGACACCTGAGACTTATTGCAAAAAGGGGCATAATAGGTCTCCTTCAATGTACTTTACAGTCAAGACTTTTAGGTTTGTGTCTATACTAAAACTTACTTTTGAAAAATAAACCTAGTCTGAGAAATAATCACTCACAGTGTAACTGCTAACCCTACTTCATAAAAGTATGGAAAAGTTTGGAAACACCCCTGGCAAAGTGTGGTTTTGGACGATATCAGCATAAATCCTTTCAGTCAGTTTTTGGTGCAAATACATTAAAGTAACTTGACATTATCATTGAAGACCAGCAATAATAATTTTCATTTTGATTACATAATAATGGCAATATATACATGTCAAAGTCAGACATGCCCCTTTGCCAGCTGTGATGCCTGGTTACTGGTTTAAACTTGGCCCAGGTTTTTAAAAGATTTTTGGGTCAGCACACCTTAATAGCTTCAACGATTGCCAACTAAGTTTAGAATACAATGAATTTAGATTATACAGAGCTGTAATAGCTGCTAATGGTGGATATTTTGATGAATCGAAAATGTAAGTTTTTTCTATGTATAAACTGTTTATATAACAAAATATTATCAGTGCAAAACTGTCACAAATTAAAAAGGACTCATGCCAGTATTGTCCAAAACCCCACTTTTCTAGGGCGTTTCCAAACTTTTGGAGGGCAGCATATAAGTACAATTAAAATGACAGATATTCTTGTAAACCCCAGATGTTTCAAAGAATAACATTTGTTACGTCTCACCAAAAATGTAAATATTTGAAATTAAATATTGATGAAAGCGCTTCAGCTAAACAGTTATTAAATTCTCAAATATGAATAAAACATAGGATTCAAAAGTTACGTGTTAGATTTTTGTTTTTGAACAAAAGTACAGTAAAAAGTAATGTTATGAAAAAACGACAATTTAATAACTTTTAATCATTTTAGAAATAATTTTAATATGCTAATTTGGTGCTCAAGAAAAATGTCAGTGTTGAAAACATACATTCTTGTCACTTTTGATCAATTTAATGCAATAAAAGTACTGATTTCTTAAAAAAATAAAAAAATGTAATCATACTAACCCTAAACTTTTATTCTTTGTGAAACATTGCAAATACAGTATAAATGAATCTCTGCTGAACACAACTGAAGGTCAAGACCAGTTCATTCGGCATGTTAGGGAAATTAGATGTTGATGGGAATTCCCTAATTACTAATAAATACTCTGTGCAGTTGATGTAGACTACAGATATCCTTGTAAACCACAGATTTCCTGCCTTTTAAAAGCCAGAAGGTTTTTGAAAAATGTCTTGCATAATAGGGAGAGAAAATGTGTATACGAACACATCTTAAGTTTTAAGTTATTAAGTTATTTTCTTCCGCTTTTTGGTGTTTTACATTATTCGTTGCAGTACTCAATTTTGATCTGAATTTAGCAGCGCTGAAATTCAAAGAGCAGAAACTGGAGCAACACTGGACATCTATGTAAAGTAGTTTTCATTCAACTCCAGTCTCCGCTGGAGTCAGACGAGTGTATAGAGCTGTATGTGGTGTTGTGCTTGACTCACAGTGTGTGGCTTTGTTTATGTTAAGTAGATCAACACTACACAATGAAGTTGTTTCATCAATAGACATACAGCAAGAGAGTTTTGGAGAGAGGAGGTGTGCACAACATGACAATAAAAACTTGATCTTTCCTGTAATTATATATAATACTGTTAGTCAAGCACACTATATGTCAATGAAAATAACCGAAGAGAAATTTTATTTGCCAGCAGCACATTTTTGTTGTTCTTTTTGTTTAGTTTTTAACAGTTGCGTCAGGTTCTCCAGACATAACACTAAAGTGAGCTCTTTTGACAGCATGTACTGAACAATATATTTGTACTTATAATAACTTGTTCTTGAATTATGCCTCTTTAATTTGGATTATCAATGGAAAACCTCACTTTGTTTTGCATTGCAATGTCATTTCACTATAAAATTCCAGATCAAAGTAGATGATTTTATTCACAAAAACATTTTAAGAGGTTTTTATTCTTTTAAAGAAATCATTCCCAAGTAAAGATCTTTCTGACTAGTTACAGATGTGCTGATGGTCGAAGGTTTTCAAACTGTTTAACACAAATGAGTGCTTTCACTTTATAATGGGGCACATCCCATGTGTCGTTACATCCTTGTTCAACGACAAGCCCTTCTTTTGTTCAGCCTTTTTTGAGTTGTCACCTAATTGTGTAGGACTGTTAATAGCTGAATAACTATTGCTACAAAACGTGGCGAGATTATGACTTATTGGTGTAACCATTTTCACCAGTGTAACCTATATAGTTAAGTTAAGCCCACTTTTAGGTAACTTAAAACATTTTACTGTTTAATTGTCTCTTTACTACAGAAGCCAGTTCCACCTCAGAGTAAAAAAAGTCAAATTGTGACATATAAACAGATTAAAAGATAAAGAAGATAAACATTAAAAGTTAGAAACGAAACAAAAAGAGCCACAAAATGTACCAGGCAAACAGTTTTTTCCGATAGAAAAAAAAACTGTGTTCTGTGTACTGTGTTTTCCATAGATATACACTACAGTGTACTTGGCTAACAGTCCAGAGGGAGGATGAAAAAAAGTTAAATTCTTTCTGGACACCTGGCAACAATAACGTCTTCAGTAGCATTTAAAGACACTACCGTGCCTCACTTGAAAAACATAACCTAGTCTGTTAGTGAAGGAAAATAAGAACCACAGTTTAACACTTAACTGATGTAATACTGTAAAAATATGGAGCTAAAACAAAAATGGCATACACTAAGTAGAGGTTTAAATGAAGAAGTACGCAAAAGTATCTCGGATGACTGGAACTCAGCAGAAATAATGTAAATGAGTGAATATAACTACTGTAAAGTGAACAGTTACTCCCTTGGGGCAAATACTTTTGCAGTCTCCATGAGTTTAGACATTTCTGAAAATGCAGACAAACGCCGTGCGTTTCAAATGCAGCTCTCGGATTGGTGGAGAGACGCACACAGCGCGTCTGCGGCGCACCACACACACTTCCTCTCCAGAGCGGGATGGGGGAGTTTCTGCAGTTTGAATGTCCCACTCAGAGCTGGAAAAAATAAACATAATAGCTGGGAATTCGTGTTTGTAAAGAAGATGGATTATAGCAGGCAACACTCTCAAAATATGGACGTCAGAGAAAGGTAAGTGTAAACGGCATTCGGCTGCTGAATATGTTCGGGTCCGTTTGGAAACGCCTACTAAAATACGCACAGTTAACTGAGTTTACAAAATTCCTATAAATTAAATAAGCAGTGTAATCTTATTTGGTTTAATCTAGCATTAAGATTGGGAAAAGGTGTAAATTGTGCAGGTTTAAGATTTATCTCTAAACAATGACCGTACATGGAAGTAACAGTTAATCGTAATTCGTAACTGTACTTTTATTTCTTAATACTGCAGTACTGCTTGAAATACTGCCAGTTTCTTCGGGCTGATTAAAACAGATGTTTTGTAATCTTAACAGTGTTTTACACAGCCCATTGTGAGGAACCGAAGGGGTGTAAGTTGGAGGTTCAACCGCTCGTCTGTGATCACTGAAGCGCTCAAGCTGCAAGTTCATGATTACACGATAAAGCTGTGAAGCTTTTACTGGCAGAAACAACCATTCGACAGCAAAACAATCAATTCCACATTATTTGGAAAGCCAGATGCTATTTATCAACAAAACGATATACAGTGATTGTATGAATGTCACTGCTTTAGTTTAGGTAACAAAGCAAGGCATGGTCTATGTTTACATGTACAACAATAACATAATTCATAGCATAGGAATAGGTTACCTATTGCACTCTATCTATCTATCTATCTATCTATCTATCTATCTATCTATCTATCTATCTATCTATCTATCTATCTATCTATCTGTCTATCCATCATACAGTGTTTTGTACATTGCATGCAGTAATGCATACTTGCATATTCACAGTCTTTTAAGTGTTTGTCCTATTCTATTGTAGTCTATTCTAGTCAAGATATCAAACTATCAAAATCTTGAAGAGAAATCTGTAAGGATGCTGTAATGAACAATTTTGCAGTAATATTAAATAATACCTTACATCATCAACTGATATGCAGTGATTTTTAGTGGTTGTATAAAGTTCAGAGGCGTCCTAGTATAGTATCCAATGTTTGTCCTTATCACAATATTTTAATATTATCTAACAAACTTCTTTTTTAGAAACGTTTTGCATGAAAAGGGAGCATGTGCAGTCTTTGTTTAAAATATACTGGTTGCTTTATTTATTAATTTTTTTATCTAGTGCAATAGCATCCATACATTTGTTGGTGTGGCCTAAATGTCTATAGGCTTTATTTATTGGATGACTAATTATGATATATATCTTAATCAGGTTGAAATGGCAATTATTAGAAGCATAAATATACAAAAATGTATTTAAAATACATTTATTTCATGCTAAGTATAAATACATTTACATAATATGTGCTTAATAAAAATAGCCTGCAATTGTACTTTTGGTATACTAAACTGGTATATTTAAAGTCTGCTAAATTGGAACAACTAATTTTGTTCTTAATTCACTTTAATTGTGCAGAAGTAGTGCTGAAGTCCAATTAAAGATATACACACATTTGTTAAAAAGTGGAACAATTGCAAGTATACTTCATCTTGCATGTAAAGATCAATATTATTCAACGATCATACAATCCTCATCAATAGCTGCATTAAAACACATTTAAGGCTTAATATTAAGAAATGTGCATTGTGCACAAGTAGTACTCTAAATAAAGTTTAATTACAATTTTTATATCCGTAAGTTTTGAGCAATATGTCAGTAAACATGTTAATAGACTTGAACTACTTCGTATGAAATGAATGTATTTTAAATATATCACTTTTTTTACTAGGGGATGTATAAATGTATTAGAATTCAAATTTGTGGAAGTGATAAAACTTAACTTCTGAATTAATTTCAACTTAGTAAGATGCAGTTTTGTGCAGTGAACTGTGATCTCTGACCTCCCACTGCTGCAAACACCTGATGTCCTGCTGGGCTGTCAGAAGTGATTCCCTTCAGCCTGTTCAGAAAACCTTAATTAAACTTAATCATTGACACGCTTTCTTTACATTTCTGAAATGTTATTAAATCATTAACAAATTAACAGGAACTCAAAGAAGAACACCAGCTTCATACATCAAATTCATGTTAAAACAGTGTGTCGTTTATGTCAGTTTAGCTCTGGCTGCCCATGACTTCTTCATTTGTTGGAGTTAATCAGGTTTTTTGAGTAGATTAAGATCATTGGAGAGCCTCCTGCCGGGCTCGCTTGTCTATCACTCTGTCATCAGAAATCATGTCAGAATCGAGTGCACTAACCATGTAACACCTCTGGCTGTGCCCATAGGAAGAGACTTCACAGGGAATCTCTTTGGCTACAGGATCCATTCCTCCCCAAGGGGCCGTCAACAAAGAAGCCGTGTAGAGAAGGAACCAGGCTTACAGACGGCAGAGAGAGGAGATCTTTAGTGGCACACATCAGATCTGTCAGGGACAAAAGGCCATTGGCTGCAAGCCAGCAGGCAAAGTAAAGAACCTCTGTGTCTTGTGACATAAACACATAAAATGCACATGAATGGAAAGCTTTTGTTTAATGCTGCATGACTGTGTCAAAACAAACCTCACAACTTTACCCACTGTCTACTGATTAGCTCTGTTACACTAGAGCAGAGGAAAAATGCATGATGCATTTGTAATATAGTAGTAGAATAGAATTTTGAACAAATAAAAATAGAATCCCTTACGAAACAATGTGTTTTAATGTTTTTAAAGAAGTTTCTTCTGCTCACCAAGCCTGCATTTATTTGATCCAAAGTACAGCAAAAACAGTCAAATTTTGAAACATTTTTACTGTTAAGGGCAAATCCATCGTTATGGATGTGACATTTTGCGGTGTGGATGTGACATTTAAATGCTTAGAGAATGTGTGTGTTAACAATATACCGAGTCTAAACATCAGAAAAAAAATCAGTCTATGCACAAGTTTTTTTATGTTAAAAAAGGGAAATAATCATGCATTATGGATGTGACAAAATAAAGGACAGTTTTTGAGAGACTACATACTTTGTAGGATTTCTGCGAATTAAACAGCACAAACCAGACACAATAATACCCAACAAATAGAGAAGTGATGGCTCTTCACAGAACATATAATTGCTAATTATTTTAATTTTGATGTGTCTATTTATGAGTAATATGTACTGTTATGGATGTCACAAGCTTGAAAAAAGCACTATGGAAAATCTTTCACTTTTACCCTTTAAAGTAACTGTTTTCTATTTAATATATTTTAAAATGTAATTTATTCCTGTGATTTCAAAGCTGCATTTTAGCATCATTACTCAATTCACATGTGCTTCAGAAATCATTCTAATATTCTGATTTGCTGCTCTAAAAACATTTATTATTATTGTTATATTGAAAACTGCTTAGAGTATTATTTTTTTCTGGTTTGTTTGATGAATAGAAAGTTCAGAAGAACAGCATTTATCTGAAATAGAAATCTTTTATGACATTATAAATGTCTTTATCATCACTTTTGATCAATTTAAATCATCCTCGCTAAATAAAAGTATTAATTCCTATAATTTCTCCTTCCCCCTCCCCAATTTTTTTTTTTTTAATTTCCTGCTGAAAATTTAGCTTTGATCATAGGAATAAATTGCATTTTAAAATATATTCAAATAGAAAGTAGTTATTTTAAATAGTAAAAATATTTAAAAATTGTAAAAATTACTTTGGATCAAATAAATGCAGGCTTGGTGAGCAGAAGAGAAAAAAATCTGGTTGGTAGTGTATTTAATATACATACATATCTTTCAGTATATTGCAATATGTGCATGGGCCATGTATGGCTATATATTAATACATGTAAAAATATATAGCAATGAAGACAAAAACTGCACTACATTTTTTCATATACTGTTGAAACACTCAGTGAACTTCTCTTTCATGAATTAACACCTGGGTTTACATAAAGCTAAACATAAAATCATCATTGTTTGCATAGTTACACATTGCATACATGAAAATATTGTGTGATGCTATATAAGAGAAAAAGCGTTTACTTCAATCAAATATTTAAATTTTTCAATATATGAAAAGCTGCAGTTACTTATGTATTATTCAAATGTTATTCTTTCTATTTTCAGTACATTAAATAATATATTTATATCATGTAAACTAAACTATCTTGCGATTCACGACCCAAAAATTGGTTGCAGATCTGTTCTGATGTGAAAAAATAAGAGTGCTGAAGTAAAAGCAGTTTAGAACTGCTAATGTAAACATGCATTTTTCTCAATTTCTTTATTTTGCTGTTTCATTCCTCCAGTCTCAATGCTGGTAGACCTGCTGAGAGGAACTGGGGAAAAGCTGTCAGCCAAAGTTCATCTGCTCAAGTTAAAGTGGCTTCTGTAGTCAAAACTACTGTAAAGAACAATACAGAGCCTGCACCCAAAAAAAGGAGGAAAATTCACCCATCTGGTTTCAGAGGAAAAGGTTAGTGATTGTTCATCTGATTACTCATTAGTATTTAGCTCCATTCTGATAAGAGATGCAAAGAGATTTTAAACATACATTGACATTGTGCACAGTTTGCCACTAGATGGCAGTGTTGAACTACTCAGACCAATCTAATCTCTCTGTGGAGTACTTGTTTCCTCCTGCACAAGGAAACAATTCATGGGTTTTTTTAACCTTTTAACATACCCAGGGACTCCCATCCAGACTGTAAAATTGTACAACTTTAATTAATGGTTCTAAAAAACATTATTAGCTTTTATGATGACATTTTAATTTACAATCAGCTCACATAATAAAATCTTTTCCTGTTTTGAAGCATATTCTTTGCTTTTATATGTATGAAGGATGCATTAAATTGGTTAAAATTATTATTGCTATGAAATAAATAAATAAATGTACAATACCATTTAAATATTTGAGGTTTATTCACCAAGGGTGCTTTACAATTATTAAAAGTTATTATTATTAAAAATAAATAAATAGAAACAGCCAAGGTTGGGAGCTTTTGGATCCCAAAGTCAATACAAAAATTGTATTTTTTTTTACATTTTGAATTCATACACTACCAGTCAAAGGTTTTTGAACAGTAAGATTTTTAATGTTTTTTAAAGAAGTCTCACCAAGCCTACATTTTTTTAATCCAAAATACAGCAAAAGCAGTAACATTGTAAAATATTTTTATTATTTAAAATAATTGCTTTCTATTTAAATATATTTTAAAATGTAATTTATTCCTGTGATCAAAACTAAATTTTCAGCATCATTACTTCAGTCTTCAGTGCCACATGATCCCTCAGAAATCATTCTAATATGCTGATTTGCTGTTCAAGAAACATTTATTATTATTATCATTATTATCATCAATATTTAAAACAGTTGAGTCCTTTTTTCTCAAGATTCTTTGATGAATAGAAAGATCCAAAGATCAGCATTTATCTGAAATAAAAAGCTGTAACATAATACACTACAATTCAAAAGCTTGGAGTCAGTATAAATTTTTTATAGCAATAAATACTTTTATTTTGCAAGAATGCCACTCAAAAGTGATGATAAAGACTTACAGTGATTTTAAAGATTTATAATGTTACAAAAGATTTGTATTTGAGATAAATGCTGTTCTTCTGAACTTTCTATTCATCAAAGAAACATTATATAACACTCTATAACAAGATAAGTTGTTTTGCAACAACAATAATAATCAATGTTTTTAAACAGCAAATCAGAATATTACAATGATTTCTGAAGGATCATGTGACTGGAGTAAAAACGCTAAAAATTCAGCTTTGAAATCACAGTAATAAATTACATTTAAAATATATTCATATAGAAAACATAGTAAAAATATTTCAAAATGTTACTGTTTTTGCTGTACTTTGGACCAAATAAATGCAGGCTTGGTGAGCAGAAGAGACTTTAAAAAAAAAAACTTTTGACTGGTAGTGTAAGTACTGCATAACTGTTTGTATTCCTTACATTTGTAAACATTCGATTCACACTGTTTTGATTAAAAGGACTATCGGTCATTTCTCCAGTATTTGTTGGTGCAGGTTGTACTGTACATCAAGATACTCCCTTTTAAAATGATACAGTTATATATCATATACAGGAAAACAAAGATCTGGAATTCAAGTATCCCATCTCACAAATCAAAAGAAAATGTATTTTTTACTGTCTTTCGGGGAGACAGCGGATACAATAGCTGAATTAATTCGACTGAAATCCTGCATGCTCTGCACCAGCTATTTCTTGTTATTTTGAACTTGACTTGCATGCATTTTCCATGGCTGTCCCAAAGGATGCCAGGAAACAGAGCTTAACACAATGCTTTATGCATTCAACATGGTTTCGCTCTTGCAGAGAGGGATGTATTGCCATATGATAGATTCATCATGGAGTTAATTAGCATGATTATAGAGCAGTGCCAAGTCAGTGAAACCTGTGAAGTAAAGATGTAACCTCTGGAGACGGGTAGCTTTATCCTGGAATTAACGAGGCAGTGCCTGTTTGATTTCCTGTTGTGTCAATGAATGACTCACACAGATTAAAGTCCTTTAACGGACAAGAACAAAGGATTGCCCTTAAGGCTGCTTTAAATATCTTTTTTCCAAGAACAATCATATGTATTTTCAGAATGTATTCTTAGAAAGTGGCTTTCTGTCATCGAAAACAAAAACAAACACACAAAAAAACAGTTATAAAAAGACCTTTAGGACTTTTGAGGATTTCTGCACATTTCAAATATTAATTTACTGTAAATGTGATTTTTGCATTGGATCATTTAATGTTGTGTCTAAGTTGTTCAAGTCAAAGTCCGTGACAAATTCTTTGCCGTAAAGAAATCAGAAATGTTTGTAAGCTGCTTTTACATTATGTGTCATATATATTAAGATAAATAATGTAACTGATCTCAGATCAACACAAAGGGCAGCCTCAGTCAAAGGTTTTGTTTATTATGAGTACAGCAGGTGGACTTTCCCTTCCTCCCTCCCTCTCTCCCTCCCTCCACACACCCCCTTTCACTCGTTCAATGCTGCTCCCTGACCAATCGCAGCTCACCCTGCCTTATCAGTTATTCAAAATGAAAGGCGGTTGAAATTTATGCTTGTTTTCTCCTGCTGTCCTTTATCCTCCAGTGGCAACATATGCATAGTGGCAGTTAAGCTCTTGAATAGCTGTGAGGCATCACGTCTGAATTCACTTACTCTATTTCTGAGAATTCATGTGTGATGTGTGCGATTTGGGACATTTTTAAAATCAGTCTATAGCATGGACTTTCTGAAGACACAGAAAGTGACACTGAGCTGTTTCAGGCAATGGCAGAGATCATCTTTTCTTTTACAAACTCATGGTGAGTCTTTATTGAGCTACTGTATGTGTTGACAAGTGGTGCTTCTATAGCATTTAGCATCAAAAAAATTTCAACAATTACCTACAGTTTTAAATATTGTATTTTAAGTTTATACCCATCTGAAATAACCTCGCTTTTACAATTCTTAATGTTTCCAGGCTGATTCTTATTTTATTGACATTAGCTACATGTTAGTTTGGTAACAGTTGTAACAATGTAGTTTAGGGAACAATTCTCACTATTAGCTAGTTGCTTCCCAGCATGCCTTTTAATAGCATATTGACTGTTTATAAGTATGTATAAAGCACATATTAATGCCTTATTCTGTATTTTAGGTCACTTAAACCTCAAATTAAGAGTTTACTAAGGGAAAAAAATGTCATAGTTAATAGTTAGATAATAGTACAAATTGGTCCCCAAACTAACCTGTGACCGTTAGTTTTAGCTAATGAAATCAGCAAAATGTTAGTTAGCTAATATATTGGGACCAAACATGTACCTAGAATGATACGCAACCATTCAAATGTTTTGGACCAGTAAGAATAACGTTTTTAAGAAATATGATTACAGTTTAGCTCTTTTCAGCTTTAATATATTTTAAAGTGTAATTTAGTTCTGTGATGCAGATCTGAATTTTCAGCAGCCATTACTTCAGTCTTCAGTGTCACATGATCCTTCAGAAATCTTTGTAATATGCTGATTTGCTGTTCAAGAATCATTTGTTATTGTTATGTCGGCGCCCACAGGCTTGTGGTTAGTGCATCGACATACTGCGCAACTGCGCTCACTGCGCTTCCCTCTCTCATCCCAGTACTTTCCTGTCAGCTCTCCACTGTCCTCTCAAAATAAAGGTGTAAAAAGCCCTTTAATATAACTTAAAAAAAAGAATCATTTGTTATTATCAATGTTGAAAACAGTTGTTTTGCTTCATCTTTTTAATGGTTTTGTACAGTGTCTTGCAAAAGTATTCATACCTTCATGTTTTCACATTTTGTTATGTTGCAGCTTTATGTTAAACTGCTTTAAACTACTTTTTCCCCACATCAATCTGCATTCCATACACCATAATGACAAAGCACAAAACAGGTTTGTAACAACTTTGCACATTTATTAGAAATAAAAAACTGAAATGATTCCATTGCATACGTACCCATACTTGAAATTTAGCTCAGGAGTAATTACATCTCTTGTAGATGTTACTACACTTTGAGTGTAGTTAAACTGTGGCAAATTCATTTGAATGAGTATGATTTGGAAAGGCACATACCTTTCAGAAAAGGTCTAACAGCTGAAAATGCATATCAGAGCAAATACCAAGCCCTGAGATCAAAATAACTGCCTGTAGAGCTCAGAGACGGGATTGCATCAAGGCACAGATCTGGGGAAGAGTTCAGAAAAAAATTCTGCTGCATTGAAGGTTCATAGAAGCATGTAGCCTCCATCATCCATAATGTAAGAAGCTTAGAACAACCAGGACTCTTCCTAGAGCTGGCCTCCTGGCCAAACTGAGCAATTGATGGAGAAGGGGCTTGGTTATACTGGTGACCAAGATGCTGGTGGTCACTCTAGTTGAGCTCCATGATCATATACTGTATGCAGATAGAAGTGACCTACAGAAGGACAAACATTACTACAACACTCCACCAATCTGGTCTTTATGGCAGTGCAGCCAAACTCAATCCTCTCCTCAGTGAAGACACATGAAAACTCACTTGGAATTTGCAAAAAAGCACCTAAAGGACCCTCAGACTGAGAAACAACATTCTCTGGTCTGATGAACCTCACTTCCAAGCATCTTGTTTGAAGGAAAGTAGGCACTGCTAATCACCTGCAGAGTACTATCCCAAAGTGAAGTGTGCTGGTAGCAGCCTCATGCTGTGGGGCTGTTTTTCAGTGGCGGGGACTGAAGGACTCGTCAGAGTAGAAGGAAAGCTCAGTGCACCGGAATATAGAGATAGCCTTAATGAAAACCCAGTCCAGAGCATACAGAACCTCAAACTGGGCTGAAGATTCACCTTCCAACAGGACAATGACCCTAAGCACACAGCAAGAGTGTCTTATAGAGTGAGTGAATGTCCTTGAGAGGCCAAGCCGGAGCCTTGGCTTGAACGCTTAAAATATTTCTGGAGTAACCTGAAAATGTCTGCGAGCCCCCATCCAAGCTGACAGAGCTTGAGAGATGAAGAATGGCAGATAATTGCCAAATGCAGATGTGCAAAACTTGTCGCATCATACTCAAAAACACTTGAGGCTGTAAAGGTGCTTCAACTAAGTACTGAGTTAAGGGTATGAATATTTATGCAATGTACTTATTTCAGTATTTTATTTTTTATAAATTTGCAAAGTTGTCACAAATCTGTTTTTTGCTTTGTCATTATAGTGTATGGAGTGTAAGTTGATATGGGGAAAAAGTCATTTAAAGGAGTTTAAAATAAGGCTGAAACAACAACACGATGAAGGGTATGAATACTTTCGCAAGGCACTGTATAACTGCTATAACAATATAAGCACTCAAATTAGTGTTCATACAATCATTCATTGTTATAAGTTACTTAATCAACCATTTAATTCTATGTTGCTGATTTTAGTATATGATACTTTATTTATTTAGGTTACTTTTTCTGTTTTTAATCATTCAGTCAGTTTGTGGACCGCTTTATGTTGTTTTACTGGCCCAGTAGTCCACGGATAACAGTTTGAGATCAATAAAAAGACTTTAGATGTCATTTGTTTGACTGCACATGTTCACAGCATTGTGGCTGAAAATGATCTGATGACCAGTCTTTGCTGCAGCTCCGGAGGAAATATGTGTGTCAGTGCGCATATTAGTGAAACACCAGCTGCTGAGTCAGCTTTTTAGACTCATTTGTTATGCTCTAATAATTTGGACTCTTAATTACACCATTACACATAAAATAAATACACAAAATCATCATATCTAAATGGCTTCTGAAGGATCATGTGACATTTAAGATACTAACATTAAAATATTATACTGACCCCAAACTTTTAATCAGTTATTTATTATTGACCGGAAAAGTCAAGTCATGGAAATTCATGTGGCATGTGGGAACCCTGTATCTGTGATCATCATTTGTTTTTGGGTTATTGCTGTATGCATCATTTTTTTTTCCCCCACTGACCACAGGTCAACTCAAGCTGACAGTTACTCCGGGCAGCGGGTGGCTCTATGTTCAAAGTAAGCATTTCTCTGAACATTTTAGAGTTTAAGAATTTGTTTTTCAAATGAGACTGCTTCACATATATTATATCAAATTTTAATAAACCGGTTGTACTTGTGCTTAATTCATACAGGAAATCTTACATTCATTAAATGAGAATTGAATTACTCAGACAGCATATTCTACTCATGATCTCATGTTTTTTTCACAGTTTTGGAGGCCAGGGGACTCATGGGAAGAGAGTACAAACCATGTGACTCATATGTAAAGGTGGGCATTTTGGCATATGCAGATAAGGTCTGGAGCAGACGGTATTTAGATGACATATGAGGTCATGTGACTGCAAGCCTCATAAAAGAACTCAAACCCAATTTTTCTCAGAGGGACAGCAGTAACTTTCCCAGTCGCTGTTGGTGATGATGTGCTATTATTTTTGTCATTATTTAACGCTTAATCCTCTGTGGACGTCTGCCCTTGAAATGAACCCGTTTTCATGTCAGCCTGAGCAGGTTTCAGGCATGAGAAAGCATCAGTTGTGTTGGCAGCTGTCCGCTCAATTCCAGATTCAAGTGTTGATTGATTTTCTCTCAGAATATGATGAATATATCCTCTAGCAATGTTAAACTAGTGGACTTAATAGCAACCACCAACACGTGTTTATTTATTCCAGATAAGCATTGCTCCAGATGTTGACCACAGCAAGCGATGGAAGACCAGGACCGTTCTAGACTGCAAGAGTCCTGTTTTTAACGAGACGTTTATGATGTAAGTGATTCTTTTAAAGCTTTATTGCTCGCTACAGACGGAGCACTTGTATTATGGTGTTTAAAAAGAGGAAGTGAGAAGTGTCGTGTTATCTTATGGTTGAATAATTTATGTTAAACATCATGTGCTCTTTAACCTCCTGTCTGACAGCCTCTGTATCTTATTCAGTCTTTCCGAAAGAGACCTTAGGGCTGAGTCTGCTGTCTCTCTTTTGTTAGCTGAAAAAGAGGCTGTCTTTTTGAAGTCTTTGGAGGAGAAGGCCATTGTGATTTTGGATGAAGCTGGACATTGATGAATGAGCTTTTGAAGTGTTGCATTTGTGTTGCAGAGATGTGGATGAAGACGATCAGAAGAAGAGGCTGCTGTTAACAGTGTGGAATCGCAATCGGACATCCAGGTAGGACTTTATCATCCTTTTTCACTCACGTGTTGATTTTCTATATAAATACAGCTGTATGTAAAGGCTAATTGTACATGTATGCATTTAATCTTCATGCTGCAAAAGACTCTCAGCAGTGCCACAATCACTCAGTACAAAATCAATACGTTATTGGCTGTTTTTATTTATACCAGCAGCGTCGTTGGACGGCGAGCATAATCTAAATGGGGTTAACTGATATAAATGTGACAAGACTTTATCAGGAGTTCAAAAATTCCTGCCTGTTGTTGTGTTTTAGAGTGTTTGATTTTGCCCACAGGCGCAGTGACTTCCTGGGTTGTATGAGTTTTGGTGTCCACTCCCTCATCACCTCATCTAAGGTAAATATCCTGTTGTTAACATTTGCCCATAGCGTTTTTACCCTGCTGTGTTTTGAAAGTCATTTGAATTTGTGTTTTTATCAGTATGACAGAAGGATGTACGGTAGTTGTAGTACAGTGGCTATTGCTTTTTTCCTTCCAACACCCATACATTCATTTTAAAAAGACTAAACTAAAAAAAACAAATAAGCATATATGAGTAAGCGTATTTTATATTATGGTATGGTATTTTATGTACAGTTGAAGTTAATTATTTTAAAAAAATAAGAGGGATCAAACAAAATGCATGTTATTTTTTATTTAGTACTGACCTGAATAAGATATTTTACATAAAGGATATTTACATATAGTCCTCAAGAGAAAATAATAGTTGAATTTATAAAAATGACCCTGTTCAAAAGTTTACATACACTTGAGTCTTAATACTGTGTTGTTACCTGAATGATCCACAGCTGTGTTTTTTTGTTTAGTGATGGTTGTTCATGAGTCCCCTGTTTGTCCTGAACAGTTAAACTGCCTGCTGTACTTCAGAAAAATTCTTTAGGTCCCACAAACTCTTTGGTTTTTCAGCATTTTTGTGTATTTGAACCCTTTCCAACAATGACTGTATGATTTTGAGATCCATGTTTTCACACTGAGAACAACTGAGGGACTCATATGCAACTATTACAGAAGGTTCAAACACTTACTGATGCTTCAGAAGGAAAAACGATGCATTAAGAGCTGAGGGGTGAAAACTTTTTTAATTTAAAGATTAGGCTAAATGTAACTTATTTGGTCTTCTGAGAAACATGTAAGTATCTTCTGAAGCTTCTGAAGGGCAGTACTAAATGAAAAAAAATATGATATTTAGGCAAAATAAGGAAAATATACACATCTTCATTTTGCTCAAAAGTTTACACCCCTGGCTCTTAATGCATCGTGTTTCCTTCTGGAACATCAGTGAGCATTTGAACCTTCTGTAACAATTGTGTATGAGTCCCTCAGTTGTCCTCAGTGTGAAAAGATGGATCTCAAAATCATACAGTCATTGTTGGAAAGGGTTCAAATACACAAAAATGCTCAAAAACCAAAGAATTTGTGGGACCTGAAGGATTTTTCTGAAGAACAGCAGGTAGTTTAACTGTTCAGGATGAACAAGGGACTCATGAACAACTATCACTAAACAAACAAACAAATAAAAAAAAAAAACATCTGTGGATAATTCAGGAAGCAACACAGTATTAAGAATCAAGTGTGTGTAAACTTTTGACATGTAAATGTCTTTAATGTGAAATATCTTATTCAGGTCAGTACTAAATAAAAAATAACATGCATTTTGTACAATCCCTCTTATTTTGGTAAAATAATTAACATTTAAGTAACATGTATGTAAACTTTTGACTTCAGCTGTATAGAGATAGCATGTGTACAGAATGTGACTCATTTAATGTAACTCTAAGAATAAAATAATAAATAACAGTAAAAATAATACTATTATATTTTAAAATAACAAGTGAGCATTAAATAATACATAAAAACATTTAAAATACAATGCTAATATTTACATTTTTTACTTGTTTATTTTCATATGGATTTTAATTATTGTCAAACCAAACTTGTATTTTGGTGGGTTGCCGGCAAGTAAGTACGCCTGTTTTAACGCTCCCGTGTGAAACGCGTCAGTGCATGAATGAAATGTCAAAATTTTGTGTTTTGCTCTCAAACTGGAAGCGCATAGCCTAGTTTTATGCTTTCACTTCGACTGAAAATCTAATACTGTGTAACTGTCGATCTGAAACGGTTAACAGCTGTCAGCCATGTTGGTACCCAAATGACCCAACGAATTTTTTTTTGGTTGTGGTCACGTATGTGACTTATGTGCACCCCTGAAGAAAAATTATAACTGTACACTCACTTAAGTGTGTACTTTTCTTTTATTATCAACATTTCGGAGTGAAAGCCTTCATGAGGATAAAACTTTGCTTTGTCATGCTTTATTTTAAGGTCCAGTTCAAACTATTAACTATAACTTTTGCCTCAATAAACTAATTTGCTGCTTATTATTAGTTAGTAAGGTAGTTTTAAGTTCATGTATTGGGTAGGAATAATGATGTAGAATATTGTCATGCAGAATAGGTGCATTGTAAGTACTAATAAACAGCTAATATTTTAATAATAGGCATGCTAATAAGTAACTAGTTAATAGTGAGAATTGTTACAAAATGGAGAACAATATAAGTAGAGCAGATAATCACTTCCAGGTGAGGATAACAATTAAGCAAGAAAAAAAAAGTGCACCCTTGGACATAGATATTTGTGATCACGGATTGTATACCGAACAGTAATGGTGTGAGTTTAGGCTTGGGTTTGGGAATTATCTTGAGGGAGAGCCTGCTGGTGACACAAAAACGACACACACTGCATGTACATGTTCTGAATTAGTGCAGTTCAGCAATTATTTATATAACATGTACACTATTGTAAAATGTGACTGAAATGGAAAGCCAATAGTGATATATTAATAAACAGATTTTTCTTTGTACGTCTACTTGCGTAGATGTATTGCCATGACAGAACATCTATTATTTAACCTAAAAACTACTTTCATTGGTTCACAACTCAATTCTGACTTGCTTTAAGAAAGCTGGCATTTTATATTTATTAAATGTTCTTCTTAATTTCATTCTCCTCTTGTCAAAGCATTTCCTCCACACCATCGTCTAATTACAGAGTGGGGGAAGTGGCGACGGGACTGCTCATTGAGGCTTGAAAAATGACCTACAATTACCAAAAGCAGCACACCGCAAACACGCCAGCATAGTGGCTTATTCTGCATGTCCGCCTGCACAGAAAAACTGTTCCTTTACATTACGTCCCGTTGTCAGATTCAGGAGTGTTATACTCATGTGTTAAGACAGTAAATCCATTCTCAGAGGCTGATTTTTTTCAGAAAAATTAGATCAAGCCCAATGGATGTTTTATATAACACTTTGCCATCTGGCTGAGCGGGAGAGTAAAATGGGCATCAGCTGTTTACAGCTGCAAAAGTCTCAAAAACACACACACGGAGCTGAGGACAACCACAGGGCCTGATTTTAACACTGTCCCTATGAGGGACGCAGTAACACATCAACAGATATTGGGATTGCAAAACCTCGCGAAGGAAAGAGCATCTTCTTCTCATGGCTCTCTATGTCTGATTGTGTTTTTCACATTTTCTGCTGACAGGAGATCAGAGGTTGGTATTATCTCCTGGGAGAAGAGCTGGGCAGGAGCAAACATCTCAAAGTGGCCTCACGTCACATCAGACAGACCGCCGGTGAGATTAAATACAGCTTCTCTCTTTTTTTTCTGTCTTTCGCTGTTGGATCGTAGCCACTCTCTGATAGCCTTTTGCTGTAAAGATGGACAAATTGCACATGACAGTTTTTCCTCAGCAACAGTAAAGCAGATGACAGCAGATATACTTGACATTGCTGAAACCAAACAAGCTTGAAGTTACTTTTGAATGTTTTACTTCTCGCCAAATGCTGTGGTGAATTAACAAGCAATGCCTTGTACTTTTTAGAGGGATATAGAGGGCTCGGTGTTGAAACGTACAGCATCCCTGTGGAGAGGCGTAACAAAGAGCCGGGGGCCGGGGGGGCCGGCACAGTGTGCGCCACGGGAATAAGTTGAGAATTAAAAGGCTGAAGCGTCATGATGTGTCTAAGTCAGATTAAATCCACTTTAGAGATCTTGTCTACCTCCCTCTGCCATTTCGTAATGACCTTCGCAATGAAAATGAAAAAATCATGGTTCATCTGGTGTAAGAGATCATCTTAGTTATTGCTCACGAAATGAACGATTTTGCTCCTGGGGTGTGTACGAAATGACACGTGTCCCGTCAGAGAAATTCAGCCGAGATTAAGTTTGATTAGAGAGAGAGAGAGAGGGGTGTAGGACAAAAGAGAGAGAGAGAGAGAAAGAGAGGGGGCTTGAGTCAAGGCACTGGGCTGACTTTAATAGAGAGAGCCAGCTGTATTGTATCCCTCTTGAATGCTGTTTCCATGAAGAATGTTTAAAAAGGCATTGCTTCTTGGGAGCGTAATCTCTATGGTTACAAAGTGGGGGAGCCTGTCGCGGGTTGTCGGGGTGGGGGTGCCGCTTTTAGGGGAGTAGGTTTCTTTCTCTCTCTGTTGTGGGGCAGTCAGCTCTGTGTCACAGGGATTCAGGTTGAGTTCATCTCTCATGGTGCAGACACACGCACTTTCAGCTCAAGCCTGCAGACAGCGTTGACCGGATTCTGCTGTCCTCTCTCTGCAAGAGTGCTGGAGTAGAGAGATTTCTACCTAGGGCTAAGATGTACTCAAAGAGCAATCTCTCGGCCTGGGACTCGTGGGACTCTCTTGTGTATCTTTCAGAAGCTGCTGCGACCAACTATGAAGCTGGACCCGAGACCGCAAGTCCAGAGAACATGCAGTCATTTACAGTAAGTGTCATTTATAGCATTGCATTTGAATTTTTTATTTATTTGAAATGTACGTTTTTTAGATTTGCGTTTTTTTTAACCCAAAATGCGCTTGGACATGCTTGAAGGGATGTTAACATCTTAATTAATATATTTTTAAGCTATTTTAGAGCTTAGATCAGATAGAAATAACACATTTGACTTTTTACCTACATTTAACATTTTGGGTGATTTTATAGTTTGTCAGAATTTTGAATGTGTAGCTTCTATGAAAAAATGATTTTAGAATATTTGAAAATATTCTGATAATGTTTTGTAAGAATTCTTTAGTAGTCACAGGAAGGAATGGAATGTTATTTACAGTTAATATTATAATTTTCTTGTAATTAATTTTGGAATTATTATGAATCTTCAGTGCCTCAGTATCAACCAGTTTATGAGTTTAAATTTAGACAGACCTTAAAATGTGTTTAAAAATGTTATTTTATAGTAATATTTAAATTTGCAATAAGGTACCCTACTATTAGCTAATGTGTTAACTAACATGAACAAACAATAAACAATACATTTATTTCACTAATTATTAATCTTAGTTAATAAAAATACAGTAGTTCATTGTTTGTTCATGTTAATTCACAGTGCATTAACTAAGGTTAACGCAACTTGTGATTTTAATAATGCATTAGTAAATGTTAAAATTAATATTAACTGTATTGTTCATCCCTAATTCATGTTAACTAATGTAGTTAACTAATGATAACTAATGAACCTTATTGTAAAGTGTTACCAAATTATAATACAGTATTAATTTTTTCACATTTTTTAAAAATATTTTTAAATTTCATTTTAATTTCAGTTTAGGTTTTAATCATTTTGTTGTTTTATTTATTAATTCATTCATTCATTTTTATTAGTTCTTTACATATTTTTATTTAGATTTTCAGTTTTACTTTCGATTTTTCTTTTTTTAAGTTTAATCATTTAATATTCATATTTTGTTTTAGTTCAGCTTTATTTCAGTTGCTGATTTTTTATAGTTTTAGGCTTGTTGGGAGTAAATTGCTTCGGCTATGGCGTTGGAAACTATTATTGCAGACTTATGCTAAGCTAACAACTGTACCCGCTAATGATGCTGCATGTAGTTAAAAGAGTTTTTCAGTCATCAGATGTGACTCCATCAGCTTGGGAATACAAGCAGCTCAATGGCGTGCGCTGACGTGACGGACAGTAGAAATATGAGGAGGTGTGTGGATGTGCTTTCGGTTAAGTGCGACACACACACATTCTCGCTCATTAAAACCCTCCCATCCACTTTAGCGAGCAACTTTTCCCAGGACTGTTCTCCGCCCGCTCTGTTCTCCTCAGACAAAGCTGGGAAACGGGAAAAGCCAACAAAGTGGCTGCAATAGGAAGCCCAATCCCGCACAGTGTTTATGATTTATCCCTGTTTGATTCCCGCTCCGTTGACACTCTTGCTGGTTCCCTGCATTTTTACGTGGAGGCCGGTCAAATACTAGGCTAATCATTCTTCCATTTCCTTCCTCTCTTCCCGTAAATCCATTTTTCAGATTTCTTACTTGACTTTCCAGGGGTTTCTGATTAACTGGTTCAAACTGGAACATCAGTGATTGCGTGATGTAAGAGATAAACAAACTATGGATTATGGTAAAGCAAATGCTTTGCTGAAATGACTGTGTTGGTTTTACACAGATCCTGTATTTTGGAAATTTCAGCAGTGTTTTCGTGAATTGAGGTGTTGTGCAAGGGTTGGACGTCCTCCACGTCTGTCAGCATATGCTTGTCCAGCTTCTCATTAAACAAACATCGAATGTACTTTAATGTCTGTGGCTCGTAATGAATGTTTGTGTTTACACGAAATCAAGCCTATCTGAGTGAGCTCCGTCTCACTGTGCAGAGAGAGTGAGTTCAGCCACTACTGTTGAGAGCAACTCAGGAAACATGTTGGCTTATCGAGCACAGACATACTGCCTGGCCACTGGCTGGGGGGGTGGAAGGTGGTTTCCTGTCATTCTTCTGCTCAGAGCAGTTCCCATGAGTGGGCATGCATAGCCGCACTAGAGCAACTGCGAAGGGAAGCAGCATCACCTGTGTGACTTTACTTTTATTTAAGACACCGAAGCGAGCGCCGTAGATGTAGGTGGACGTATATGCGGTGAGCGATGCATACCATCCACGGTCTGTGCCGGCTCTGCATCGAACGAAACTTGCCACAGGTTTGTCCCTCTGCTTTTTCTTGGCTTTGCTTCTAGTGTTGTTGAAGAGTTATGATGTGTTCGGTCTGGGATAGTACTCATGAAATTACTCCAATGGATTTGGATAAAAGTGTCAGCTGAAGTAGTAGTGAGAGTTCAGACCTTTCCGTTATATTATAAAGGTTGGGAATGATGAGGGTAAACAGACTGGTATTGCCGTGCGTAATGGAAAGGCTCAAGCATGAGATGCATCTCTCGCTCCCCAGGGCTGGATGAATTTATCAATAAGGGGTTAGTCAATATAAGGCAGAAATATTAGAAGTAAAAGTGGGGTTGGGGTCAAGGAGGGTTGCCGGATGGCTGGTTACATGAGTGAGGTAAGCAGACGCTTATATATCCTTGTGCTGTGATTGACAGGACTAGATGAATAGGGTGACCAGATGGGGTGAAGGGTGTGATTTTATCTGAAGTTCTCATCCTGGCTTGTTTATAATGATAGGAATAACAGTTGTTACAAAAGATTGAGGATGTAGTATGTAGTTTATTTCATTAAAACATGAGAAAGTGTCTTATAGTTTAGTTGGTGCATTATATTACTGTTTAGTGTGTTTTAGCGTTTTTCTTAGCCACCTTCGACCTTATTTTATTTAGTTTTACATTTGAATAAACCAAATGCAAAGAACATAAATAATGTTACAAATGTGTTTGTAAATGGTGACATTTACATGTAAGTTTAATTTAATTTTAATACATTCTAATATAATATAATATAATATAATATTATATAAAAATCACATTTTTTAAAATAAATAATAATAAATATATCTGTAAATTTACATGTACATTCATCAATTTTAATAAAAATTACCATATTTAATATAATATAAAAATTGTGATTTTTTTTAAATAAATAATATTGAATGTATCTGTAAATGTACATGTATATTAATAAATTTTAACAAAAATGACATACATTAAATTAATAAATACATTAACTCATCATAAAACCATAAAAAATTAAAACAATATATCATATCATATAATATAATTAGGCCGTTAATCGTGATTGATCACATGCAGAATAAAAGTTTGAGTTTGCCTAATATATGTGTGTGTACTTTGTGTAATTATTATGTATATATAAATACAAGCACATTCATGTATATATTTAAGAAATATTTACAAGTATATGTATTTATTATCATTTTTATTTATATTATATATAAATAAAATATTTTGTACATAAATAACATATTTTTCTTAAATATATACATGAATGTGCTTGTATTATACATAATAATTACACACAGTACACACACACATATTAGGCAAACTCAAACTTTTATTTTGTATTCGATTAATTACGATTAATCGTTTGCCAACTGTAAATATAATATAAAAACCGTGATTTAAAAAAAATAAGAAGAAGAAATGTAACAAAAATGATCATACATTAGAACAATAAATCATCATAAAACCATATAAACATAAATATAATATAATAATATATAAAAATCATGTTTTTTTTGAGTAAATAATAATATCCATAAAAAAATCCATAAACATTTAAACAATAGAATAGAATAGAATAGCCATATGGCAAATAAATTAACAGATTTTTTGAAGACTTAATGAAGGTGAAATTATAAGCAACTCAGTTTGCATGGACAAAGAAACACCTTTCCTTATTTGGAACCACAACCAATCCAAAACATGGTAGCTAGAACATTGAGAATACTTAGTCGGCCAAAAGCAGGACATATTTACATTTTTTGTGAATTGTTGGGAAACTAGGACAACACCTCATAAAATCAGGTCGTCTACTCTCTCTCTTCAATTTATATTAGAACATTTCTTCTCTGGATTATGGCATAATGTATGAGTATTGTCATAACAAGAGCTAGTCCACATTCAGTAATGCTATTACTTTGACTACACTGATCGCACAGGTGAGTTTCAGTGTTTGAACTCGAAGGAAGCGGTGGAAAAGGGAAACTCAACAGTTTGATGTGGATAATTATTTCATCACAGCAATTAATGGAGCTTGTAACGAGGGCGACCACGTCGACCCAGAGGAGAAAAGAGGAATGGCAGTGAAAGTCCTAAAGCTGTCATCACTTTTTCTCTTTTTATTCTCTCTCCCTCCCCAAACAAGGCTCTTTGTTGTTGTGCGGTCAATGTCATGTTAAATGTGAGACGCCCCCCTCCCCTTCAACATTTCCTATTTAGTTTGGCTCCAGCTTCTGTTGACATTTTGAACTTCTACTGTCCAAATATTCTGTCTCTGCTGTTTGTCAGTGCCATGGCAGTTTTCTCCCCCCGTCATTTCCTTCTCTTGCCAGGGAAAAAGAAAGCCCCCTGATCACCCAGCAACCCTGACTAATTTCTCAGCTTGTAGTTTTTAATATCCCTGACTCTTCGGTGCTGTGGCATTTCAGTCTTCGTGCTGCTGGGGTACAGTGGCGCTCTGGGGGGGATGTTTGTTTCTGGCACACACACACACACAGACACACTCCCTGACCCGGTTACTGTGAGGCCTTACACTGTACTCCTACTGTGAAAGGTCCATCTTCTTGAATGTTCCTTGAGGTCACCTTCATTTCAGTCCATTCAAAAGATATATTACATGGAGTATTTTTTAGAGAATTCTATAGTTCAATGATGTTCATTGAATGTAATTTGATTTTATTAGGCGTGAACCCCAATTTTTATTGTTTATTCTTTTTGATAAGATTTTTAAAATGTTTTAAAAGAAGTCTTTATGCTCAAATACTGCATTTATTTAATACAGTAAAAACTGTATAATATGTGACCTTGGACCACAAAACCAGTCTTAAGTCGCTGGGGTTTATTTGTAGCAATAGCCAAAAATACATTGTATGGGTCAAAATTATTGATTTTTCTTTTATGGCAAAAATCATTAGGAAATTAAGTAAAGATCATGTTCCATGAAGATATTTTGTAAATTTCCTACTGTAAATGTATGAAAACTTAATTTTTGATTAGTCATATACATCGTTAACAACATTATTTGAAGAACTTTAAAGGTGATTTTCTCAATATTTTGATTTTTTTGCACCCTCAGATTCCTGATTTTTAAATAGTTGTATCTCGGCCAAATATTGTCCTATCCTAACAAACTATACATCAGTGAAAAGCTTTTTTATCCAGCTTTAATATGTCATATTTTGAAAAAATAACCCTTATGACTGGTTTTGTGATCCAAGGTCACATATTGTGTATTTTTACAATTTGATAGAACTATTTTATAATTTAATATATTTAAAAATGTATTTCTTTGATAGCAAAGCTCAATTTAAGGAAACATTTTTTCATGATTTTTTTTTTATTATAATAATTTTAGCAGAATTACTTTTAGAAATTATAAATGTCTTTATTGTCATTTTAAAAATAAAGTAATGCATTCTGGCTGAATAAAAATATTGATTTCTTTAAAAATATGAAAAGATTTGTAACCAGAAACCTTTGAATGATAGTGTAAATGATTGTGATCTTTTACAGGTGACCATTTTGAGAGGAAAAGATGGTTTTGGCTTTACCATCTGCTCTGACTCCCCAGTACGGGTCCAGGCTGTTGATCCAGGTAATTTCAATCAGAAAATTTCATTTTTCATGTTGTCCTCATAATTTCCCTCAAGTTATTATAAAAAGTTGCTAATTCATAGCACAGGAGACTATGGGTTTCTTAGTTATGTTTCATTTGGGTAATAACTTGATGATGTTTATATGATGTTATAGTATTAACATGGTATTCCAATGTACTCATAAACCATAGTGTTGCCACACTCCTTAAGGGTGTTCTCCTTAAGTTTGTACCTTAAAGGAGAACTCCACTTCCAGAACAACAATTCACAAATAATTTACTCATCACCTTGTCATCCAAGATGTTCATGTCTTTTTGTCTTCAGTTGTGAATAACTTATGGTTTCTGAGGAAAACATTTCAGGATTTTTCTCCATATAATGGACTTCATTGGTGCCCCGATTTTGAACTTCCAAAATGTAGTTTAAATGCAGCTTCAAAGGGCTCTAAATAATCCCAGCTGAGGAAGAAGGGTCTTATCTAGCGAAATAATTGGTCATTTTTTTTTTCGGAATATAAAATTTTTTATACTTTTTAAGCCAAAAGCTTGTGTAGCACAGGCTCTGGGATGCGCGGTCAAATACTATTGAATGACGTCATGTGGAACGTAAGTGGAACCACAGACTAAGAAAGTGCAAGTAAGTCAAACGCTTTTTACAAACAAAAAGGTACAACGATGTCGGACGATTCTAAGGTTGTAGGAGAAAGTAACATGGAGTTTTTTAACATACTCTACCTTTTTGAGCCGGAGTACACAGACGATGAACTTGTGGTGATTCGAAGACATGATTCGTAGTAGTGATGGGAAGTTCGGATCATTTTACCGACTCTGACTTTTGAGTCTCATTCAGCAAAATGAACGAATCTTTTTTCGAGTCACTTCATTCATTTTAGCAAAATCAGCATCACGTGACAGCCCCATAAGATGAACAAACAACTCGAAAAACCCGAAGACTCGAAACAGGTGAACTAATTCCAGCACAGAACCTAATAGGATGTTGCACATGTGCGACTGAACAAATCACTCCCCGAGACAACTCGTTCTTCCCGAGTCACATTAAAGATTAGTTCAAAATGAACGAATCGTTCAAGAACAACCCGTGGACGTGCATCCCAGAGCCTGTGCTACACAAGCTTTTGTGCTTAAAAAGTATACAATTTTTTATTTTTCGATAACAATGACTGATCGTTTCGCTAGATAAGACCCTTCTTCCTCGGCTGGGATCATTTAGAGCCCTTTGAAGCTGCATTTAAACTACATTTTGGAAGTTCAAATTTGGGGCACCAATGAAGTCCATTATATGGAGAAAAATCCTAAATGCTTTCCTCAAAAAACAGAATTTCTTTATGACTGAAGACAGAAAGACATGAACATCTTGGATGACAAGGGGGTGAGTAAATTATTTGTAAATTGTTGTTCTGGAAGTGGACTTCTCTTTTAAGGGTACATAATAGTACTCCAAGCTACTAATATGCATCTTAAAAAATATACATACACTGCCATTCAGAAGTTTGGGATCTGTAAGATTTTTATGCTTTTTAAAGAAGTTTCTTATGCTTTTCTTATGATTTTCTGTTGTAATATACTTTAAAATAAAATTTGTTTCTGTGATGCAAAGCTGAATTTTTTTCCGTCATTACTGCAGTCTTCAGTGTCACATAATCATTCAGAAATCATGCTAATATGTGGATTTATTATCAGTGTTAAACAGTTGTGCTGCTTAATATTTTTTTTTATAGATTTATAGATTCTTTGATGAATAAAAAGTTATAAAGAACAACATTTATTCAAAATAGAAATCTTTTTTAACAAACGAACAAACTACTGGTCAAAAGTTTGGGGTCAGTAATTTTTTTCTTTTTCTTTCTTTTTTTAGGAATTAATACTTTTATTCAGCAAGGATGTGTTAAATTGATAAAAAGTTATAGTAAAGACTTAAATTGTTAGAAAACATGTCTATTTAAAATAAATGCTGTTCATTTTTATTCATCAAAGAATCTTAAAAAAATATCACAGGTTCCAAAAAAACATTAAGCAGCACAATTGTTTCCAACACTGATCATAAACCAAGATATTAGAATGATTTCAGAAGGATCATTTGACACTGAAGATTGGAGTAGTGATGCTGAAATTACAGCTTTGCATCACAGAAATAAATATAAGCACATTAAAATACAAAACCGTTAATTTAAATTGTAATATTTCACAGTATTACTATTTTCTGTATTTTTGATCAAATAAATGCAGCCTTGATGAGCAGAACAGATTCCTTTAAAAAACATTAAAATCTTACCAATCCCAAACTTTTGAACAGCAGTATATTTTTTTTAGTTCATTATGATATATCTAACTATTGAATTGCAGACATTGGTATGTTGGTAAATCTGAGCATAGGTTTAAATATTGTTAAGACCTCAGGAACTTTAGCGTAGATATGTGAACACTATTATAATAACAATAAAGTATGCATACTTACATGCAAGTAACCCTAAGCCAAACCCTAATGCTAACCCTAACCCTAACCATATAGTAAGTACATGTAGTTAACTAATTTTACTGTATTATAGTTACATAAGTAAATTATGCATAATTACATGCAATAACCCTAAACCAAACCCAAATCCTAATGCTAACCCTATAGTAACTGCATGTTCTTATTTGAATACAGGACACCAGAAAATGAAGTGTAAACAAAATCAGTGTATCAAAGAGATGTTATTTGTCTTTTTGATGGGGAAACTTTATTTAACTATGGTTTATGATCTCGAGTGTTTTTGTCCATTTTATTTAGGTGGTCCAGCTCACCAGGCAGGTTTACAGCAGTTGGACACATTATTGCAGCTGAACGGCCAACCGGTTGAACACTGGAAGTGTGTGGATCTGGCACATGCCATCAGGTGTGTAGGGATGTTTTTGGTCATCATTTTGTAGCTACAGGTTTCACAACACCTTTTCGGTCACACCAGTTCTCACTATTAATTAACTATTAACAATAAACTCTTAATTTGCTACTTATTAATAGTAAGGTAGTTGTAAAGTTTAGGTATAGGGTAGAACTATGGGATCTAAAATATGGTCATGCAGAATAAGGTGTTAATATTTGCTTTATATGTACTAATAAACAGCCTATATGCTAGTAAAATGCAGTTCTTAGTGAGTACTGGTCCTTAAAATAAAGTGGTACCACCTTTTTACTTAGTATTTTTTAATAGTAGTAGTTTAATGAGGTAACATGCATCAAGTGAAACTAAGGGTTCATTTGAAATGCATTCATGCCTTATCATTGAATTCATTCTTCTTCTTACAGGAACTGTCGTAATGAGATCACAGTAGTGGTGTGGAGGACGGTGCCTATTATGAAGCCTTACTATGAGGGGCTCATCCACAGGCCTTCCTACAAACCCTCCGGATTTGATTCTCACGCTTCAACTGCAAAGACACACAACAAAACCCCACCTTTACTCTCTCGACCCACCAATCACAAACAGGGTCGGCGTAAAAAAGCAAGTGTCCCTGAAAACACAGGAAACGGAGTGGGAGAGTCATTGTGGTCTTGGACTGGCAAACGAGAAGAAAATGATTACAAAACACGCACGCAGACCCTCAAAGGTACCCGTGTGACATCATCAAACGGCGACAACTACATCATCCTCTCTCCTGTCAGTCCTGGAAACCAGGTGGGAATCTGAAAGCAATTGTATTCATGTTCATTCTGACTGAAGTCTGGGGTAACATGTAGCTTATCTGTATGTTTAATATTGCAGATATTGCAGCCAGTGTATTCTGACTCCAATGGCACACTGGGAACTCTAGGTAAGACGGCCCATAAGAAGGTTTACAGTTTCTGTTCTACACCTTTAGGTAAAGATGAATTTTTGATAAATAAATGTTGCCTTTGTGAGCATAAAAAAACCCTGTACCAACTGTAAACTTTTGAGCTGTTTGCATACTACTCCAGGGTACCTCAAATAATGCTATGGTAGATGCCATAGAAAAAAAATTGTAATAGAATGGTACCTTTTTACAAGTTCTTGATGATATTTCATGTTGATTTTTAGGAAGAATCTATCAGACCAGCAGAGGACTGCAGCAGAGCCCAGATTATCTGCAGAATGGGGGGCTGCAAGCACAAGCCACCTTGTGCAGGTCTATGAACAGTAAGACCACCTCCTTGCCTCCCTCATCCTACAGACAGAGCTTTGCCAACTACCAGAACTGCACTATTGTCCAGTCCCACCTGCCTCACTCCAACTATGGCACATATGTCAGTCTGGCACCTAAGATTCTCATCTTCCCAGTTTTTGTTCAGGTATGATCACTATCTGTTTATCTTTGAGGTTTACTATCCAGTTTGTATGTTTTATTTTAAATTATTTAATTTCTAGTTAAAAATAGTTTCTGCCACTGAATAAAAAATAAAAAAAGGTTATTGCAATTTTTTTTATCTCACATTTCAAACTTTTTTCCTCAGAATTGTGTGATATAAACTCACAATTGCAAGAAATAATGTCAGAATTGCAAGATAAAAGATAAAACTCCCAAACTCCAAGTTTGTATCTCGCAAAAACTTTTTTCACGTAATTCTGACTTTGTGAGATATAAACACGATTGTGAGTTATAGTTAGAAGTGTGAGATATGAAGTCTATAGTCAATTCAGACTTTTTCTCAAAATTAAGATTTCAGAATTGCAAGATATAAAGTCTATAAAGTCACAATTCTCATTTTTTTTTCTCAGAATTGCGTAATATAAACAGTTGCAAGACATTAAGATTTCATCTCGCAATTCGAACTTTTTTTACATAATTCTGACCTTTTTCCTCAGAATTGGGAGATATAAACTACAATTCAGACTCAAAAGTTTGTATCTCGCAATTCTGACTTTTTTCCAATTCTGAGGAAAAAAGTAAAATAAAATTAAAAAATGTTAATCACAACTTTATTTCTTTATATCTCACAATTCTGACTTTATAACTCACAATTGCCAGTTTATATCTTACAATTCTGAGAAAAAAAAGTCTGAATTGCGAGAAAAAGTCAGAATTGTTAGATAAAAAGTCACCTTTTACCATTACCTTTTCTTATTTTTTATTCAGTGGCGGAAACAGGCTTCCATAGTTAAAGATGTTGGTTTGTGTTACTGTATTATACGAATATAATGGCTAATTAATTGAAATTGACAGTTTGTTCTTAAGGGGTTTTTTTATTATTAATTTTTGGTTCAAATCTGTATAAATGTATATGTAGGAATGTATATTTTCCTAAGATCTCCCCTTTTTTAATTTTCTTTAGCTTTATTTGTGATGTGAGAGATTTTTTGCAAATAATATGAGGTCATGTAAATCTGCAAAAATAATAATTATGCATTTTTTTAAACAAAAATGTTGTTAAAAATAGTTATGCATAATATGCCACACTGCAGCATACTGCTGTCACTGTTTGTCATTTCATGCCAATTACCTGTAGCCATATATTGGCTGATATAATGGCCAGTGTGCTGTTATTATAGTTTATCTAGGATGTTGTACTGACTCACACCCTTCTGCAAATGACATGACTGACATGATGCACATAGTGTAGCTGTAATGAGTCTTTAATTGCATTGCAGCCACTGGACCTGTGCAGCCCTGAGAGGGTCCTGATGTTGTCAGAGGAAATGATCCTTCATGACAGTAAACACATAGCTCTTAAGGTAACGCCTCTAACTCACACTGTCCCCAAAAGAAAATGTGTTGCTCAGAGGTTGCTTTTTATGAATCAGTTGTATTTAATGATCATTTTTTCATGAACATTTTAATAAATGTTTATAACTGATGAGACGATTGTTAGCATACAATATGAGAAGCCTGTTGCCACCACTGAAAAAAAAAATACTGTTGTGACTTTTATCTCACAGTCCTGACTTTTTTTGTGATGCAAACTCAATTGCGAGTTATAAAGTCAGGCTCTGTTTACACTAGTGCATTTTCATTTTAAAACAGCATTCAGGCTGCATACGTCATTAAGGATGTCTTATTTAAGAGAAGTAACCATAATAAAATTGACTGTTATTCCTTGGGTTGTAAAGAAACTGTAATTTATTTTTCCTATTTTTTATTTATTATTCTTTAGGAATACGCAGAGCAAATGTGGGCAGCCATGCCATCGTTTTCAAAAGTCTCTGTTTTGGTCCGTTTACACTGAAACGCAAGCCTGTAGTTTTCAAACTAAAATGGGGTCTGCAGCGTTTTTTAATTCTCTGTTAACACTGGAGTAGTGTAAACGACAGGTGTAACTGTAGCAAAAATTATGTGTTTTAAAACAAGAATGCACTAGTGTAAACATAGCCTCAGAATTGTGTGATACAAACTCACAAATGCGAATTTATCTTGCAATTCTTTTTCTCGCAATTGTAAGATATAAAGTCCAATTCTGAGGGGAAAAAAGGCTGCTATGTTCTCAGAATTGCAAGATTTTAGCTCACAATTTTGACTTAATTGCAAGCGTGTGTTAGAAAGTCAGAATTGCAAGATATAAACACAATTCTGAGAAAAAAGTCAGAATTGTGTGTTTATATCTTACAGTTCGGAGAAAAAAAGTCAGAATTGCGAGATATAAATTCACAGTTCTGAAATTCTTTGTCAGAATTGCAACTTTGTTTCTCAGAATTGCAAGTTTATATCTCACAATTCTGAGAAGAAAAGTCAACTACGAGATAGAAGCTCGCAATTCTGAGAAAAAAAGTCTGAATTGTGAGTTTATATCTTGCAATTCTGACGAAGTCGGAATATAAACTCCACTTTATTTCTCAGAATTGTGACTTTATTTGTTAGAACTGTGAATTTATATCTCATAATTCTGAGAGCAAAAGTCTTGTGAGAATTGTGAGATTAAAAGTCACAATTACCTTTGTCAGTTTTTTTATTCAGTGGCAGAAGAATATAGACTACATAAAATGACTAAGAGCCATACAAAACTTCAGAATTTGACATTTCTTGAAGTTATTCAAGAGTGTTCAAGAAACAATTTAAATATTAAAAGGAATATTAAAGGGAATTGGCTAGCAACTAGTTAATCCAATAATGGAAATTCATTCAGAGCATTGAAAAATCTACCATGGAACATAAAAAGAGATGTTTAGCAGAATGTTTATGCTGCTCTTTTCCACACCCTGAAAAAACGATTCTGTCGTCATTTGCTCATAGCAAACATTGTTACTAATGCTTACATTTCCTTAGCACACGTCTGTGGCACGAAGGGGGCCCGTTCCCCCCAAAACGAGTTACTGTGCACCCCTTTTCCATCCTCTCCCCTTCTTGCTGAACGGGATTGATTTTGAAAGTGAAAGTAAAACCGGAAAAACAGCGTGCATAAGAAAGCGACTGCACGCTTTCGCCAGCATCAGCAACTGCAGTTACAGATTACATGCTTCCCACCCGAAACACTGCCTCCCATTCACCCTTGTGTTTATACCAGCCACCTCGCAGCAAGTTTCTGAAGCGCCCCAGAAGCAGCTCTCTGCACTGCATCACTAAAGTTAGGCGCCTAGTCTATTTTATAGTCTATAATAATAATAATCGTCTTGCTATCGCCAAAGGCTTCCGCAAGAGGCAAAATCTCGGACTATCGTCGATACACGATACTATCAGCACAACCCTAGAGAAGATATTTTAAAGAATGTTGGTAACCGAACAGTTGAATTTCTTAATATGGAGAGAACTACAATGGAAGTCATTGGCTACTGTCAATTGTTTGGTTACCAGCATTCTTTAAAATATCTTCTTTTGTGTTCAGCAGAAGAAAGCAACTCACACAGGTTTGGAACAAGTGAGTAAATGATAACAGAATTTTCATTTTTAGGGTGAACTAGCCCTTTAAGTTATGTGATGGCTTTGTTATTACTATTTTATATCTGACAAATCTGCCAGCATTCATTGCAGATTGCGTTGTCGTGTCCAAAACTTGTAACCTTTTTGCATTCAGTTTAACTATCGATGACTTTCAGATCCTTTTAAGCAAGACCTTGATCTGGTTCCAGGAGAGACATACTGTCTAAAACATCTCGTCTTGGATAAAATATGCAGAAGCGATTCTTGTAACATCTTGTTTGTGGGCTCTGAAGGTGACCTAGAGCCGGTGTCCCCTTTCAGGAGAATTGACTGTTTTGCTTGGTCAGATTTGAGCTTGTTCTCATGATACCCTTCTAAAAGCCCGCCAGTCCAGCGACCCTGATGTTTTCTCGAGATGGACGAAACACTACCTTTCTATTAGATCCATTTCACCGAATGGCCATTTGGGAACTACAGGAATATTTGTCTCGTTGACAGTAATGCCCGACACAAAATATGCGCTCCTCATAGTGTGGAAGCAGATACCTTGATCCGAGCTTTCTTTCTGCCGCAGCTTTAAAAGAAACCTGCAGTTTGGGAATAACATGACCTCGGCTTCCTCAGCATGAGCAATATTGTGCAAAGATAAATCTCTAAATGCCACAATAGCCTCCAAAACCGACTTGGTATCTATAGCGATTCCCTTTGAGAGTCTGTCACATCCTTTGTGCTCTCTCGCAGGGCCCCCGTCTGCATGCCAGCTGACCTCAATTTTGCCGAGAGACCTGTTTGAGTAATGCAGTCAAGAGTTTCTAAAGATCAGAGTGTTTAAGAAGGATGAGCTGTACATCACTAAACACATTCCTCCAGTGTCCTAGAACGAGCGTGTGTGTGTTTGACTGTGATTTAGATCAGCTGCTTTTATTAAGCTGGCCTAATTCCAAGCCTGGGCAATGGGCGCCATGAAAGGCAAAGCAGTGCAACCTGCCCACTGCTTTCCGTGTGGGAATCCGAGCTTTTCCCTTTCCGAATGACCTTAGCTTGACTTCACCTGATTCGTCGTAACTTTAATGAGTGTTACAGTTGTATAATATTATTAAAACCATTCAGTAAAGGACAGTTCATTCTCAGCAGTCAATTCTACATCTGCTCTCCAGTTTAGATGAACACTATAAATAGTTAAAGATCAAGGCTCATGTTTTCCATTATAAAGAATTATGTTCATCTTCACTTGGTAGAAGCTGAGTGAGAGTGACACAAGAAGGTCAGATGGAATTGTTTCAGTGCGGTACTGATTGTTGTCTTTATCGCCCTCTATAGACTACAGTGTTCATCTACACAGACCTGATGTTGTTGACCAGGGAAGATGAACCGGGCCGCTGTAATGTACTACAGAGTCCACTTTACCTCCATGAGATACAGCTGCAGGACGGTACGTACTGCTATTTTCCACTAAGAAGACATTGTAATATGTTTTTTGTCCTACATATGTTTTTGGGGCACTGCATATTTTTTGTGTGTATATAAGAAAAGTGTGTATACATACAGTTCTCAAAAGTACAGATTTTTTTTCTGCTGATTCATTTGGGGATTTTTAACTTCTGAACATCTTTCAGTTTTTCACCACTATTTTTGTGCATCATAATGTGTGTGTGTGTGTGTGTGTATATATATATATACACTGCCGAATAAAATTTGTAATGTTTTTTAAAGCCTTTTCTGCTCATCAAGGCTGCATTTATTTGATTAAAAATACAGAAAAAACAGTAATATTGTGAAATATTACTGCAATTTAAAATAGTGGTTTTCTATTTTAATGTATTTTAGAATAGAATTTATTTCTGTGATGCAAAAATGAATTTTTACCATCATTACTCCAGTCTTCAGTGTCACATGATCATTCAGAAATCATTTTAATACGCTGATTTATTATCAATGTTGGTAATATTTTTTGGAACATGTGATACTCTTTTCAGGATTCCTTATCCTTGATGAATAAAACATTAAAAAGAACAGCATTTATTTAAAATAGAAACAATATACATTATCGTTCAAAGTTTGGGGTCAATAAATGTTTTCTTTCTCTTTTATGTGTTAAATTGATAAAAAGTGATAGTAAACACTTATATTGTTAGAAAAGATATATATATTGAATAAATGCTGTTCTTTTTAACTTCCTGAAAAAAGAATTCCAAAAGGCTCCAAAAAAATATAAAGCAGCACAACTGTTTCCAATATTGATAATAAATTAGCATATGATTTCTGAGGAATTGTGTGACAATGAGAACTGGAATAATGATGCTGAAAATTTAGCTTGTCATCACAGAAATAAATTATATTTTAAAGTATGTTAAAATAGAAAACTGTTATTTTAAATTGCAATAATATTTCATAATATTACTTTTGTTTCAGTGTTTTTGATTAAATAAATGGAACTTTTACAAGCATAAGAAACTTTTTTAAAGAACAGTAAAAATCTTACTGATCCTTTTGAATGGCAGTGTATATGTATTATAATGCACAAAAATGTGGAGAAAAATATGTTTCAGACAACTTTTGCACTGTGCACTTATCAGCAAATCAATTTGTGTCTGTCATTATTTTTCATATGTATTCACTACATCAAGGATTATCTATATTAATAAGGAAATTACATTCCACACACAGAGATGTTTGTACAGTAATTAAAACAACACTGTATTTGTTCCGTATGCATATGCCTTTAAAAAAACAATTAACTTTAAAAATAACTGTCTTTAAAAAAATAATACATATTATGTATTAAAGCTAAACAAAATAAAAAAGCATGCACATACTTGCACTGAAAGTATGTGGCATAATGTGCAAATCATGACTGGTTAAACATGTTTAAAGGAGAAGTCCACTTCCAAAACAAAGATTCACATATAAGGTACTCAACCCCTTGTCATCCAAGATGTTCATGCCTTTCTTTCTTCAGTCGTAAAGAAATTATTTTTTGAGGAAAACATGCCAGCATTTTTCTCCATATAATGGACTGATATGGTGCTCCAATTTTGAACTTCCAAAATGCAGTTTAAATGCGGCTTCAAACGATCCCAAATGCAGTTGTAAACGATCTCAGCCGAGGAAGAAGGGTCTTATCTAGCGAAACAATCGGTTATTTTCATTTAAAAAATACAGTTGAAGTACTTTTTAATCTCAAACACTCGTTTAGCCTTTCTCTCCCTGAACTCTGTGTATTCTGGTTCAAGACAGTTAGGGTATGTTGAAAAACTCGTATTTTCTCCCTCAATTTCAAAAATCATTTCAAAATCATCCTACATCGCTGCAGAAGTACCGCCCCAGTCTTTGCAAAAACATGCAAAGAAGATCAAACACCTTTAACAATAAAGGTAAAACAGCGATATAGGATGATTGTTAAGTTGAGGGAGAACATGAGATGGGAGTTTTTTGACATACCCTAACTGTCATGAACTGGAAAAAAAAACATTAGACAAGACGAGCGTTTGACATTAAAAAGTATAAAAATTGTATTATTTTTATGAAAATAACCGATCGTTTTGCTAGATAAGACCCTTCTTTCTCGGCTGGGATCGTTTATAACCGCATTTGGGATCGTTTGAAGCCGCATTTAAACTGCATTTTGTAAGTTCAAAATCGGGGCACCATATCAGTCCATTATATGGAGAAAAATGCTGAAATGTTTTCCTCAAAAAATATAATTTCTTTACGACTGAAGAAAGAAAGACATGAACATCTTGGATGACAAGGGGGTGAGTACATTACACGTGAATCTTTGTTTTGGAAGTGGACTTCTCCTTTAACATATCACAGAAAAGTTTGCAAGGAACATAAAGCACATGTGCATGATCAACAAACATAAAACATAGTGACAGTGCCGCTCCGGCCCAATAGAATAAGTTTTATTTCAGTCAACTATCCCAAAACTGTCTTGCACTGGCCTTGGGCCATCCAGTTGTTCTTATTGTTAAGCCCTGCGATGTGTACCTAAGTTTTAGAGTGAAAGAAAAGGCAGTGCTAGCGCCTGGCTTACATCTGCTTAAGATAAACACCCTGACGTGAACTAAATTTCTTAACATGAGTTTATACTCTTATCTATCTATCTATCTATCTATCTATCTATCCATCTGTCTTAATGATACAGTCTATCTGTATATCATCTCTCCGGGTCGATTGTTTAGAGTAGAGGGGATGTTAAGGAGGTCCACCCTGTGTTATTTGTGACCGTGTGTTAGTGATAGTCAGAAAGGAGACGTCAGGACTGTGGGAATGAGTATGTGTGTGTCATGAGAGCGTAGCTCTCCTCACTCTCTGTGTCTGCTGGGAACAATGGCCATGTCTCCGGTATGGCCCATTATAGTCAGGGTGGGCGGGACGGTGTATTCTTTACCTTCCTGAGAACAGAAATAATGCAGCATGTGGCACAGAGGGCAGTTCTATCTTCAGCCTTTATTTGACATCTCTGTTTTTTTAAATAGCCATCACTATGCTGACCTTTGTCCTTTCGGATATGAAACGAGTTGTATAGGCAAAGCACTTGACTTATTGTGTGTGTGCAGAGAGAGGCCAAATTAATATCACAATATTAATGTCAATATTTGAAATGTGTGTTATCTCTAATTATCAGTAGTTATGCTTATATAAATGTAGTTTGAATAAATAAAGTTTGTTTTCCCATGATCAGAACAGGACCACTGAATAGGATTTTAGCAAACCCCTCCCAGAAAATATTTTATAGATGTAATTATTTTTAAATAGATATAAATATTATGGTAACACTTTCCAATAAGGTGTCATTTGTTAACATTAGTTAATGTATTAACTAACATGAACAATAAATGAACAATACATTTATTTCACTAGTTATTAATCTTAGTTAATAAAAATACAGTCGTTCATTGTTCATGTTAATTCACAGTGCATTAATTAATGTTAACAAACACAACTTGTGATTTTAATAATGCATTGGGTTATATTTTTATTGTATATTTTAATACATTCATTATATAATAAATGTAGTATTATTTATATACTATTGTATTATTTATTTACACTTTGAATTAGATTTTTTAAGTAATTTTGTACCTTTTTATGTTTGTTTTTAAAATATTTATTTTAGCTTTAACTTATTTTTATTTCAGTTTGTTTTTAGAATTTCAGCGTTTTAACTTAAACTTACACTACCAGTCAAAAGTTTTTGAACAGTAAGATTTTTAATGTTTTTTAAGAAGCCTCTTTCGCTCACTAAGCCTGTATTTATTTGATTCAATAAAATTTTAAAATATTTTTATTTTATTTTAAAATAACTGATTTCTATTTGAATATATTTGTAAAATGTAATTTATTCCTGTGATTTCAAAACTTTTTTTGCTTTATTACTTCAGTCACATGATCTTTCAGAAATCATTCTAATATTCTGATTTGCTGCTCAAAAACATTTATTATTATTATTATTATTATTATGTTGAAAACAGACTGGAGTAATGATGCTAAAATTTCAGCTTTGAAATCACAGGAATAAATTATATTTTAAAATATATTAAAATAGAAAGCAGTTATTTTAAATTTTTAGTAAAAATATTTCAAAATTGTACTGTTTTTGCTGTACCTTGGATCTAATAAATGCAGGCTTGGTGAGCAGAAGAGACTTCTTTAAAAAAAACATTAAAATCTTACTGTTCAAAAACTTTTGACTGGTAGTGTATTGACTTTTTTTTCAAATTTAAAATGTTTTTTTTTAATTTGATTTAATTTCAGGTAATGAAAACAATGTTAATGTACTTTTTTTATAAATATAAAAATGTGAACATATCATTGTAATATCTTGTAATACTTGTTTTTAGTAAATTTGAATAGCACTTATGCAGTGCACATATGGGTGACATATATGTGAGTACATGTGGGTGTTCACATCCCCCAGAGTCAGGAAATGTTGAAAAAAAAAAACACCCTGACAGCCTCGGGATGAAGAAATTCACACTTGTGTCTTCTTCTCTCCAGTTCCTGCAGACAAACTGCGGCTGTACATCTCCTACTGGATAGAGGTGAGATCCTGCATCTAACCACCGACCCACTCATTCAGCGCAGATCTCTTCTCACGACACATCATGCTTAACACTGTGCTGCTCTGCGCTACAAATCACGCGCAACATAATGTGTTTCTCATCGAAGCGTTGACCCGACAGGATGGCCCTGTGGTAAACATTTACAGGATGTAAATGCTGTGCGGCTGTTAAATGGAAGGCCTTTTGCGCCCGGGGTTTACGTCACATATTAGAGCCTTTAAAGCTGCTCTTTCTCTCCAGAGTAAACGTGCCTGAAAGACGTAGCCTGCTCACTCGAGCAAACACATTCATCGACCCAGCCATCTGCCCATCTCCCTGACAACACCTCACACATACACACACACACACACACAGAGAGACATGAATGTGTGAGTGAGTATGATTGCATCTCTCATATGCCGTTCTCCCGCATAACAGCGCATGACACCGAGGTTTCTTAGAGAGATGATCTTGTATAGGTGGAACCTGCTTTTATAAACATCCTTGAAAGTCCTTCTTTTTTCTTAAATTAATGTAATGTGTAATTCTGTCCTTTTTTCTTGTATACACATGTTATTTCATAATCACTCCCTCAATGTGGCTTACACACTGTCTTTTTGTGTCTCTGTAGAGAACCGAATGTCTGTTCAGCCTGGAAGCCTTTTCATCCGAGCAGAAGAGGAGGGTCGTTCAGTGTCTGAGAGACAATATTGACAAGCAGCTCACCCTGAGGGACAGAATAGGCCCTGACCAGGTACTAAATCAAACACAAGCGCACTCGCTCGCAAAAACACCCACTTAAGTCTTGCTTTTAACCACAGTACGTCTGCATTTCTCCTGCAGTTATGGAGTATTATCGCTCAGCAGAGGTAGGGCTTTGTCAGCAGGACTAGCATCTGCTAAATGACCTTGCATTTCAAGAGCTTTATCCTTATTTAATTTCTCTCTCTGTTGCCTTCTCTTTAAAGTCAGGATGAAACTGAGTTTCCAGCATATTTTGGTTCTGTAATGTGGCGTATCCTGAGTGAAACATGGTATTCAATGAGAAAAAAATGTAGGGTGGTACTTGATTTTATCCATCAGAAACTGACTGGTTCGAGACAGGTCTATGTGGTTGCTGGGCAGAGGTTGGAAATAAATGGTCTTGATGACATTGGTTGAAAAAGATGTGGAGCAAATTATTTGTTTTATCAAAGGTTGTGTAAATAGTCCAAATATTTTTATAATGAAGTCTATAATGAAATGTTTTGAAATGTAATAATGAAATGTTTTGAGAATAAAGTCGAAATTATGAAAATAAAGTCAAAATATTGAGAGACTAAAATTGAAATGTTTCTCGAATAAGGTCTAAATGTTTCGAGAATAAAGTCAAAATTACAAGAATCGAAATATTTCAAGAATAAAGTTGAAATGTTTAGAGAATAAATTCAAAATTACAAGAATAAAGTCTAAATATTTCAAGAGTAAAGTCGAAATGTTTTGAGAATAAAGTCAAAATTACAAGAATAAAGTAAATATTTTGAGAATAAAGTTGAAATTACAAGAATAAAGTCAAAATATTACAAGAATAAAGTCGAAATGTTTCGAGAATAAAGTAAAAATTTCAAGAATAAAGTTGAAATATTTTGAGACTAAAGTTAAAATTATGATAAAGTCAAAATATTTCGAGAATAGTCTAAATATTTCGAGAATAAAGTCGAAATGTTTTGAGAATAAAGTCAAAATATTTCAAGAATAAAGTTGAAATATTTTGAGAATAAAATCGAAATGTTTTGAGAATAAAGTAAAAATATTTTGAGAATAAAGTCGAAATGTTTTGAGAATAAAGTTGAAATATTTTGAGACAAAAGTTACAATTACTATAATAAAGTCAGAATATTTTGAGAATAAATTCGAAATTTTTTGAGAATGAAGTCGAAATTATGAGAATAAACTGACAGAATTTGAAATGTGGGCTGTGTTATATTAAAAGCAACAAAGCACAAAATTATTGCGATTACTGGGTGGCTGGTGCGCTACAAATAATGAATGGAAGAATTAAATTCGTAAAATTATTTCCAATCATTTACTGTATTATACTGTGAATAAAACAGCTTGTGAATAGTCATTTAATGTTATATACCTCAGAAAACACAACAATATAACATACGTTAACGATCCACTTCAACCTTTAGAACATTTTATTGTTGTATTTAATTAAATACAAGTGAGGAATGAAAGATTGGACGCCACAGACGTTTTTGCAGAGTAGGTAGTGGAATTTTCACAAAGAAAACAGTATAATTAAATGAAATGAATGTCTCATTGTAAGCGAGAAGACAACTGATTCACATGAAAACAGAGATCTGTCCCGCCACATTAAAGAGCGTGAAAAACACATTATTGCAAGACACATTTTTTTATATTTCGCTATAAAACTGACAGCTGAGACTTTGTTTTATATTAAAAGTACCAAAAGCACAAAGCATATTGCTATTATTGGGTGGCTGGCGCACTACATATAGGCCTAATGAATGCAAGACGGGAAATATTATTTTCAAGCATACTGTCCCTGCGAGTATAACACATGGTATGATTTCTGCTAATAATCCCACATATATTTAAATAAATTCTGGTGGCCTGGCAACTCCCAGTGCTCCCAGTCCGGGCCATATGCATGTGCAGACACTCAAAATATGATAACTTTAATTGCTACAATTTAATTCTCGTAATTTCGACTTTATTCTCGAAACATTTTGACTTCATTCTCGAAATTTCAGCTTTATTCTAAAAATATTTTGACATTATTCTCATAGTTTCGACTTTATTCTCAAAATATTGCGACTTTATACTTTTAATTTTAGATTTTTAAATTTTGTTTTAAAGTGGCCCCAAATCACCATCGTAATAAGATTTTTATACATATTTTGGACTTTGATGGCATGAAATGGTTACACTCAGTAATCTACTGGCGCTACCTGTTGCTATTTTTACCGCAACACAACTCTTGAAAAATACAATACTGATACTCCTTCAGTGGCTGAGGCGTCATGACAAGTGTTGGCATGTTTACATCCTGCCAGGATGGAATCTAGCGTTTCTTGTCTCTGCTGTTTGTAAGCTCTTTCAATAGCTGTGGTCTACTAAAAGGCATCAGGGCTAAAGTGGAGAGAACAAAGACGCAGGTCTTTAGGAAATTTTATTCGTCCACAGGTATCCTCCTATTCTTTTCTCCTCTTCTTATCGCTAGAAAAAAGCAGTGAAGACTTACACCGCTTCTCTTGTTGACTCAAAATTACAACCAAAATCCACACAATGTGGCATTGTATCAGTATTTTTTTTTCCAAGTTGTGTTGCGGTAAAAATAGCCACAGGTAACGCCAGTAGCTCACCGAATGCAAACATTGGACATCATCGAAATAATAGCGCCCCCCAGTCGATGAGGATTTTTTAAATAACGTAAATCTTTTATGCGTTTTCTACCATATATTTCAGTAAGAGACATCATCACTTATGATTTTGTGTTGACTTCAGCAGAGTGTAACGTGACAAATGCTCACTCCACTCCATACAGTGCATGTACGAGTTAAACATAATGTTTGCTCCTGTTTTTTTTTTGTTCATGCTCTCTCTCACTTTCTCCACTCGGTGGGCGAGTGACATCAGGAGAGCAGCGACATCATCATCAGACTAGCACAAACAGACACGCGCATGTGACGGCGTGAAAGAGAGGGAGAAAGAAAGAGAGTGTAGAGAGAGAAAACAGGGCTGTTGTAATGCATGATAGTATGATGGAGGACTACATTACTTGTTTGTAGGGGCGAAACATTACGAAGGTGAGGTCATTTATATGTTGCTTTCTGCATGTTCTGTATGTGCCTGCTGCTTTTGCAGTGACTGATGGAAAATAGGGTTTTTTTATTTATAGCACCTTCAGTGTGATCTGATTGGCTTAAGTGATATTCAAGAAGGTGTGTTAGAAATGTATTAATTTGTTTTGAAATATATAAGTTTAAAAATGCATTGTGTCTTAACATGACACAAGGTAGAAAATGTGACTTGTATGCTGTTATCTAATAATCTTGGTGTTGAGTGAGCGTACACTTGAGTGAGCATCATATACATATAGTCTTGTGGCATTTTAGCAGCTCGTATCAGTATTTTTTGTTTGCCTTCTTGTGTCAGATCTTCTGTGCTGTCTTTAAAGAGCAGCTGAGCTTGTGTGTCAGTCGCGCTGCCAGCAAACTACTTTATGAGCTGATTAGATGTGTGGGGAGCATGAATACATTAACCTTTTCCTCTACGATAGGGAGACGTAAAATACAATTTCATGTTTTTTCTCTTTCATATTTTCTCTCTGCCTTTCCGTTTCATCTCTGCATGTCCCCCTGGTTAGAAAACAGTACTGAATATAATACAGTACTGCAGAGTTTTTTTTATTATTATTATTATTAATTCGCTCATTCATTTCTAATGTTGGCTTAAGACTTTTCTTAAGCTTTTAGCTCATACAAGCTTATGACTTTCCTGCTTTCATGTTTGATGTCATACAGACAACAGTGATATATGTTTACAAATAATAACAGTACTTTCAAAACACACTTTTTTTTGTTTATCTATTTTGTCTAAAATAGTAAAACCCAATAGTAAGATTTTTAAGCCATTCCCAAAACATTGCATCTGTTCGGTGTCGTATCCGTTTTACCCCCAGCAAAAAAACATAAATAAAAAACTCATAGAAAAAATAACATGATAAAAGTTATTGCAATTAATAATGCTTAATACTGGAGTCTCTTAAACTTGACGCATAAGTAATGTAATGTTTGTCATGGAGGATGGTTTATGGTTAAGTATATTTTTATATTAAACATGAGGGGTAGTGTGGTGTATATGTTGAGCAATAATTCATTTACAGTGTTTGTGAAAGACAACTGCATTAATAATTTAATCAATTACTTTGAAAAAGGACTTGACATAGGCTATTATTCAGTTTGAATGATGCATAATTTTATTTTTCCTACTTACTTAATTCATTTCTAAACATATCTCATATTTAATTATTTTTAAAAAAATGTATAGTATAATATATTTAAAATACATGTAAATGTTGCTGTATGTTGTGTTTTTCATTACACAAAGTACAGTTTTATGTATTTTCATATAAAGCACAATTTTGCATTCGTTTCCCCATTTATGTAATATACGTAAGTGTATAAAGAGTTATTATGTGTAATTTTTTTTAAATATATAGGACCTTATGAAATCTATTTTATTTTTTCCCAAAATCCATTACATTTTTTTCCAAATTCAGTTTATTTTTTCCATTTAAATTTTTCTGGATTCCATTTCTCATTTTCTTTTTTCTAGATTGTTAAATCTAGAAATTGTTAAAAAATATTAAACAAAAAGCATTTCTAATGAAATCATGAAACTTACACAATTTAAGAGCAATTTTTTAAAAGTTTAACAAAATGTACATTTATAAGGCCCTATGAAATGTGTTTTAGTTTTTTTTTTTTTTTTTTTTTTTTTTTTTTTTACCAAATTCCATGTTTTCCATTCATTTTCTGGATTCTATTTAAATAGTTTCATTACACTTTATTAATCAAAATTATCTCTAATTGATTTTATTTTTTAAAACAATTTTATTTATTTATTTATGTGTATGTTATTTATATGCTTTTACATTTTTCTGGTAAATAAATATTGGTAAATTATTTTCTTCTATTAAATATGCCTTAAAAATAATGTTTTAGTAATATTTTTTATTAGTAATACTGTCATTACATTAATTAATATTTTTTCTGTCACAGTTTCTTCAAGTTAAATTGAACTTTTATTTTGACGGATTGCTGTGAAGACCTTTAAGTTTCTGTTTGTATATGATACGACGATATTTTTTCTCAAAAGAAACAGTGAAATGCTCATTAAGTGACTCTCAGAGCAGTTCTAGAGATTATGTTTATGTGTTCATGTACTCATATTTTCAGGCGGCAGAGGTTAAAAACACAGTGAGCGTCACACACGCTTCAGTATGTGTGTAGTTTGCGAAACTGCATGTCTGCGCCATTCATTCACAGAGACACGCAGGATTCATATGTAGGATTCATATTTCACATAGTATTTTTTTTTATGGCTTAATATTCACAGACACTAATTCATATCGGGTTTTGATTTAAGTGTACTGACATGAGTGAATTCCATTTTTATGACTAGATTCCATCCGAGATTTCCACATTGTGGAAATCATATAGGGCCCTGAATATAGAAAGTATGTATTGTTTGCAATGTAAAAGTTATCATGTTTTTTATTTACCTACAAATACATTATTTTTATGTACATAAATTTAATTGTGATTTTCCATTGGATATACAAATGTCAAGAGCTGAGAGTTTCCTTTTTATGCTGTTGTTTGTGCAAAATACCATTCATGTTTTTCATCAAGAGTCTTTAAAGCCATAAAGTAGCAGGCAATTGTTAAATCCAGAGCCATCTGTAAAATGTTGATTTCAATTGTGCATTGACAGATGCTGGAACCAAAAGCAGCTGAACAGGCTGATCTGGGTCTGCTGGGCTTCAGCCCTCACAGTGTGTCTGAGCCCTGTTCCCCATCATGCCCTTCTGCATCACCCATCATGAGAAGAGCCAATTGCAGCTCTCCAGCTCAGCGGCTCTCCTACCAAGATCTGCACTGCAGCACTGGGGACGCCAACCAAACCGCTCCTCCGACCTCTCGAGATGCCTGCAAACCTCCGTACCTGGAGACCTCCGAGATCTGGAAGGAAAGACAGAAAGAGGTGAAAGGAGGTGGGCAAGAATCAGAACTGGAGAAAAGAGAGCAGGGAGAGGGCGAGAGCGCTTCTGAGACCATCAGCGTTGGCGCCAGACCCACATCGTCATCGTCATCTTCCTCACCTCTAGTCATTCCCAGACTGTGCCTGGATCGCTCCTTTAATGCAGATGCACTGACCTCACCGTCGACTGATGACGATGAGGAGGAGGAGGAGGAAGATGATGAGGACAGCGACGAAGGCTTTCTGAAGAGGAGGAGTATGGTGGAATCAACTCCTAGCAGTGGGCCGCAGAGCGGAGGCTTGTGTGTGCAGAGGTCCCTCCACAGACGGACGCACAGCGAGGGCAGTTTGCTGCAGGAGCCTCGGTCTCCTCGCTTCATCTCCGATCAGGCCATCGACTGCATAGAGGCCAAGCGGGAGCCTTCGGAGCGCTGGGCGGTTCCCTCCCCACAGACCTTGAGGAAAGAGCTCACCAAGAACGGAGGATCCGTGCATCAGATCTGTCTGCTTTTTACTGGAAGGAGGGTGCGTACAAATTCGTCTGTGATAAATTACAAATACCATGACTTATTTGATGTCACTAGAATTAAATATGCTAAAATATTTCAAAACCTCAGTGATGATTCGCATTCGAACATAATTGAATTAGTAGTTGAGTTAACTCAGAATGCGTCTTTTGTAAATCTACCACAGGTTTGTGGCAAGCCGAACTGTAAGTGCGACACGGGAAAACCTGGTGTCAAAAAGAAGAAATCCAAGAATTTGTAAGTCAAACTATTTTCTTTTACATCCATAAGGTTATACCAAAAAAAAAGTCATTTTGCATTATAGTAATGAGAAATATCATAGAAATGCCTCATTATTACGAAAATACGATAAATAACAGTAACAAATAAGGTGCAAGCAGCGATTACCGGGGTTCCTGTGCTTTAAGGCATTTAAGCAAATGTGGAAAAAGTTGTTTAGCAAGTCTGTAACCACCTAAATAAATGATTAAATAAAAGGATTTTGGCAAATACAGGTAATTTAACATAGAAATATGATGTTTTTTAACGTTTATAACTGTTATGCGGCAGTTGTGGTCCGATTTCGATAAAACTCCCTTAAACAAGTGCATGCTTGTTTAGAATCACCTGTCACATGTGCTCACCAGGATTCATGATGTTTTGAGTTTTCCTTTAGGCTTTATAGGATTTTGGGTAATTTCAGACAGGCCCCTTTTCTAAACAACTCCACTGTTGCTTTCCAAAGGGTAAATTAAAAAAAAAATGTGATAATTATTGACCTAGTCCAGAGAATTATACTGCAGTGCTTTTTTTTCCAGAGTGGAAAACTTAGGATTAGTTCGCAAAAGTAGGTTTTTTATATCTTCTCAATCATTTAACAAACGATTTGACTGACAGCAGTGGTTCTAGAAGCAAAGTTTTCCAGAATGGAAAATGTTCTGTCATATAATACTAATATTGCAAATATTCTGTCATATGATACGAATATTGCGTATATGTGCAGAAAAAACACGCTATGTACAATCGGTGACACCCTTGAAAAAATATGATATTGCCCCCCAGTGACCGATTTCTTTCAAATTTCTCTCATACCTTTGGTCTGCCTTATCTAATAGGTGCTCAAACTTCATTGACTAATGACAACCAAGTTTTTTTTGAGATACGCAAATGACACTTGTGACAGTTTGGACCAAGACCGTGCACAAGGATTTCCATGTTGAAAGGACAAATGGTTGCGCAGTTATAGCCATTTTTATGTTTTCCCCCTGCAATAGCACCACCAAGTGGCCAAGCTATGTGATTTTTGTCCGGCTCAGATTGAGCTCTTACATAAGTGTTCTGTGTTTGGCAAAGATATCTCATTTTGTTCAAGAGTTATAGGCATTTACTAAAAGTGGCCCCGCCCCTTTCTAACATTTTGGAAAGTCGAAAGTTTAGCTTTTTTGGCAATTATTAATATTCACTCTCCAGAGAATCTTTCTGCACTGGTTTGGTTCCGATCGGGCGAAAAACCTAGGATTAGCTCGCAAAAGGAGGTTTTTCAAAAAATGCGAAATGCCCAAAAATTTCATCAGGCTCATGAATCTGAAATGTTTTTGTCCGACGTGAGCCAAGGACTCCACGGACATAAGACACTTGAATCTGTGACTGACGGTTTAGGAGTTTAGCGATTTTGTACTTTTGATCACTGTAGCGCCCCCGTCAGGCCAATTGAGGCAAGCCTTGGTCACGTTGTAGGTGGTGTGAGTACTACCATCCCTTCAAGTTTAAGTCTCTATGACTTACTGTTTGGTCTGCACGATCAGTTTTATGTGGAGATCGCTGATCCGTGACCTTAACAATTACAATAGGGTGTCAGTGCTACGCGCTTGAACCCCTAATAAAAAAACACTGGTAACATTCGATGCAAAATCAGTGTGGACACAACCACCCTACAGTAGTAAAAATCCATTCACTCCTTTTTTTATCCCCTAAAAACCTAAACAGTCTCAGTTATCAAGACATTTTGATTTTCTGAGCAGTATGACATCATATTGCTCAGGCCCCGCCCACCACCCCTGACAGACTGTCCTGTATTAGCATATTTCCGCCCTCAGAAACACTGTCTGCCATTTTCTCTGCACTTGAGCAGCTGTAGTTACAATGTCTCTTAAGCAAAGCAGGTGTTTAGTATTGAATGTTAAAGTCTTCATTTTCTCCCAACATCAGAGCCACTGAGGACGCAGTGGATTCTTTTGTTTTTGATGATAATACACCACCGAATACACAAAAGAACAGAAGCACTGAAAATGTACTTACCCTCAGGCCAACCAAGATGTAGATGACTTTGTTTCACCATTTGAACAGATTTGGAAAAAATTTGCATTACATCAGTTGCTCACCAATGAATCCTCTGCAGTGAATGGGTGCAGATTTCAACAGATCTGTACTGATAAACAAACAAACACATCTTAAATGGCCTGAGGGTATGCAAATCTTCAGCAAATTGTCATTTTTGGGTGAACTATTCCATTAATTTTCTTCATGCTCAATGTAATTTCTTGTAATAAGAAATGTAGCCATGTAACCTTGAGATATTTAGGTGTTCTGGTTTAAGAGATGTGGATGTAATGTTTTCCATTCTCAGGTTCACTGGAGGAAAGCATTATTTATCCCTTTACTATCTGTGTTCCTCCTACAATAAAGCTTACGGCTATAACCGGAATACATTTCCTCCCAGAAGCACTTGAGTGAACAGTTGGCTAATAAATCACCTGATGTGACGCCTTTTGTCTTGTCACACAGGGCCAAAGACATGAAAAACCGTTTAACTTTTCTGCGGAAGAAGACCAATGACAGACATGGAAGCAATCCAGCAAGCAAGCTTGAGAAAGTCCTTAAGTCCGACAAGTGAGTCCACGTGATTGTTTTCATTGCGTGTCATATGCGTATCATCGTTTTCAAGTATCGAGAGAGTCATTCAGGAAGACTGAATGGGTGCATAGGCTGAGCTTTGATGTATGTGTTGAGTGTGCAATCAAAACAACAGTGACGTTTGTGAGTTATTGAGTAGATGGCCTATTTTGTGCGCTATAATTATCCGTGAATGGGTCATTAGCGTGAGTCATGGCTTTGTTGACCGTTGTCTGCTCATCCACAGGCCGACTCCAGAGGAAGCGCTCAAATGGGCAGAGTCGCTCGATGCGCTGCTTTCTCACAAATGTAAGATATGTCTCATTCGATATGACAGCTGTGTTGATCTGTGCACCGCAGCAGCTGTTACTGCTGTTTTAAACCATGTAGTTTATCCACATTAACCTCTGCTCCTGGATGCAAATCCAGATTTACCCCAGATTCCCTTTAGCACTTATTTTGTTTTCTGATAAGTGTTAGAGTAATTTTCTCGTCCCTTTTTCAGATGGCCTGGTGGTTTTCCGCTCATTTCTGCAAACAGAGTTCAGTGAGGAGAATCTGGACTTCTGGCTGGCATGTGAGGACTTCAAGAGGATCAAATCACTGTCTAAAATGGCATCCAGAGCAAAAAAGATATTCACTGAGTACATCTCCATACAGTCCTGTAAAGAGGTGAGGTGAAAAAACGTTTTTTAGGTTTTCATATTAATTGTGTGGTATTAAAGGAGAAGTCTACTTCCAAAATAAAAATTTACAGATAATGTACTCACCACCCCCTTGTCATCCAAGATGTTCATGTCTTTCTTTCTTTAGTCGTAAAGAAATAGTTTTTTGAGAAAAACATTTCTGCATTTTTCTCCATATAATGGACTGATATGGTGCCCCGATTTTGAACTTACAAAATGCAGTTTAAATGTGGCTTCAAACGATCCCAAATGCGGTTGTAAATGATCCCAGCCGAGGAAGAAGGGTCTTATCTAGCGAAACGATCAGTTATTTTCATCTTGGATGACAAGGGGGTGAGTAAATTATTTGTAAATTGTTGTTCTGGAAGTGGACTTCTCCTTTAAAGATGATTAGTAAAGACAAAGATTCTTCGTTCTAAATTCTGCACAATTATGCATCAAATAAATTGTTTCAATTTTTATGATTTTGAAATGCCCTTTGGCAGTGCTATATACACAATGCATTAAGAGCCGGGGGATAAAAAAATTTTGAATTTAAAAAACTGGGTTAAACTGAACTTATTTTGTCTTCTGGGAAACATAAGTATCTTCTGTAGCTTCTGAAGGGCAGTACTAAATGAAAAAAAATATGATATTTAGGCAAAATAAGAAAAATGTCCACTTTCTGTTCAAAATTTACACCCCTGGGTTTTAATGCATTGTTTTTTCTTCTGAAGCATCGGTGAGCTTTTGAACCTTCTGTAATAGTTACATATGAGTCCCTCAGTTGTCCTCAGATGGACCTCAAAATCATATACTCATTGTTGGAAAGGGTTCAAATACACAAAAATGCTGAAAACCCAAAGAATTTGTGGGATCTGAAGGATTTTTTTAAAGAACAGTGAGTAGTTTAACTGTTCAGGACAAACAAGGGACTCATGAACAACTAAACAAAAACACAGCTGTAGATCATTCAGGTAACAACACAGTATTAAAAATCAAGCGTATGTACATTTTTGAACAGGGAAATATCTTATTCAGTTCTTATAAATGCATTTTTATTCAAATTATGACAAAAAGTATATGCAGACATCTTAATCATTAATTTTTGGTGACTTTATAAATGATTTATACCATTTGACAACCTAAACTAATGTTGCATTTCATAGACTTTCAGGAGCTTGACATGCTTTTATGAGGTTTTCACTTTTCTTTTTTTCTCTCATTTTCTTGACACTGAAAGACTCTTTGCGTGTTGGTTATACCACAATGACTTTGGTTTGACAGGAGAAAGTTTGCATATTCATAACATCTGACTACAAAGAAACAAAAATATAAGATTGTGCCAAAATACTTGTGGGATTTTGTACAAGAATTTCAGCCTTCAAAAGAGACTTTTTCTTCTTGATCTCAGATCACCATGACATTTTGAATCTACACTTAAAAGAAAAACCTAGACTAATTTTAATATATCACGTATTCCAGTCACAGAACTCCATTTGTAATGTTTTTTAAACAAATGATTTTGTGCAAACGCAAAAAGTAATTTATATACATAAACTGCCTTTCAAAAGTTTGGGATCAGTAAGATTTTGTTTTTAAAGACGTTTCTTATGCTCATCAAGGCTGTATTTCTTTGATCAAAAATAAAGAAAAAAATTAAATATTGTGAAATATTATTACAATGTAAAATATCGATCTTCTTTGAAATTATGATCAAAGCTGGATTTTCAGCATCATTACTCCAGATCTATCAGAAATCATTCTAATATGCTGATTTAATATCAGTGTTGGAAACAGTTGTGCTGCTTAATATTTTGTTTGGAACCTGTGATACGTTTTCAGGATTCTTTGATGACAAAAAAAGTTTAAAAGAACAGCATTTATTTAAAATAGAAATCTTTTCTAACAATATACACTAGCATTCAAATGTTTGGTGTCAGTACATTTTTATTCTTTCATTTTTATGAAAGAATTTAACACTTACTCAGCAAGGATGTGTTAAATTGATAAAAAGTGATATAGCAAAGACTTATATTGTTAGAAAATATTTCTATTTTTAACAAATGCTGTTCTTTTTACTTTTTTATTCATCAAAGAATTCTGAAAAAAGAATCACAGATTCCAAAAAAATATTAAGTATCAACTGTATACAACATTGATAATAAATCAGCATATTAGAATGATTTCTGAAGAATCATGTGACACTGAAGACTGGAGTAATGATGCTGAAAATTCAGCTTTGCATCAAATAAATGATATTTGAATGTATATTTAAATAGAAACCCTTGCTTTATATTACAATAACGTTTCACAATATTACAGTTTTTTTCTGTATTTTTGACCAAATAAATGCAGCCTTGATGAGCATAAGAGACTTCTTTAACCCTCTGGGCCTCTTCTGTTATTTTTGACCGAAAAAATTTATATTTTGAAATGTTAAAATCGTAGCTTCATCGGAATGAGATGACACTTGCTGACTTTTGTTGCATTAGCTATGTGAACACACAAAAAAAATCAAGAACATGATTCTGATATGTTAAATCCAAAAGCCTATATATGTATAATATGTATATAGGGAGATATACAGGAGCTTACATGACATTATACAAGTTTTTATTTTTTAATGACACCAAATGGCACAATTCTCACTTCAAAAAAAAAAAAAGGATTTTAAAAGGGTTCACTCTGTTTTAATGTGAAATGTTGCATTTGTTGAAAAATAATAATAAACATATTATATAAATAAATATATATTAATTGTAATGGAAAAAACAGCTAATTAAAATTATATAAATATTGCAAATTGTCACAAAATCCCCTCAAAATTCTAAATAATAATCAAAAAATATTATTGAACAAAAATATTTTACAATGGTTTCCCTGAAAAAACAAAAAGTTACATTTCAAGGCTTCGGTCACTTTTGACCGCGAAGGAGCCAAGTGTGACATTACAACATTACAAGTTTTACTGATCCCAAGCTTTTGAACAGCAATGTAAATCATACAGTAATTATTTAGAAACATACATACAGTTGTGTGTGGATAATAGTGAAAATAGAAAAAATAATGCATTTGAGCTGACAAAATAAACAATCAAAATTATATTTCTTATTTTACTTGTTTTCAGCAATAACATGTCCAATGCATTTTCAACTAAAGTCTCATTCTGTTTTTCTTGGCAAGAAACAGGATTCATTTGTGTGAGGATTTTTTTTATTTAACTTCCAGAGAGCAGATGTGCCAGAAAACCAATCCAAAATGCATATGTAAAGTGTCCTAATCAGACTCTTGTTTTATTTCAAAGGTCAATCTGGACTCGTACACCAGAGAGCACATCAAGGAAAACATGGAGAACATCTGCGCAGACTGCTTTGACCTGGCCCAGAGCAGAATCTTCGGACTAATGGAAAGAGACTCGTACCCTCGATTCCTGCGCTCTGACATTTACCTGGAATTAACCAACCAAAAGAGACCCGGCTCGGCCACGGATCCGTCTTAAAGCTACGACGACGACGAACGGTAGACGTTGAAACTTTTTAGATCAGTATTGCTGGAGACGTAGTAGAACAGAACGTGTCTACAATCACATAATCCACTGATGCACAGCTTCATAATGAAACGTCAGTCAGCTAAGCACCTTGGAGAGCTCAGCCCGATGGATCATTGCACGGACAGATTGTTTTTGGACGCTTCTGTGCTGCACCCTGTTGGACGGTTGCGGCAATAAGATGGCGATAAATGTGTTCTGAACATGCTGGAAGTGTTGACTCGAATCACTTTGCAAGTGGCCATAAATGCCTTGACACTTGTTGACCCAGTGGCAGTACGTAGAGGGTGCAAAGCATGATGGGTAAGGGAAAAAGAGAAATTTTGGTACTGTTTTGTTCAGCTTTACCAAGATACATTTTCACTATTCTTTCCTGCACAGACCTCAACATACTCCATTTTTACAAACATCCTAGCGTGATGATATTGGACAAAACTAAGTATTAGGTAACAATAATGTCCTTAAATTTTTTTGCAGTTGACAGCATGTTTCAGTATCTCTCAGTACTACTGACAGAACACTAATTTTTATTACTTTCAAGGGCTTTGGAAATATTTCCACATCTGTTTTTCGCGTAGTGGCCCCGTGGCTCTAACCCCTCATGTTTTACAAGTGCAATATACAGTTAGTTATTCTTATTAATATCTCTTAAACAAAAACAGTATATTAAAGGGGTCAGACGTTTTTTTTATATACATATACATACTGTACAGATGCTCTCCTGTAATGCATCATACAGGCTTAGTAAGCTTTGTGGTCTCAAATGAAAGAAAACGTAATTCCTTATGTAAATAACAGAGGCTGAGATATATGGACTAACAGTTGTAGTGATGTTAAAACTGAAGGTGTTTGTTGTCATTGCTGTTAGTCGATCACACGTCGAATATATCAGAGTAACATAACAAAAAGAAGCCAGAGTTTCTGTTTAATAGTGGCTTAACATAAAGGAGCATGTGTTGTACATTGACATATGTGTTCTGTGTTGATTTACACGTTTATTTACCAGTTAAGCTCTTTGGGAGACTCATGTTTGGCAAATACAGTGTCGGTTTCCTCCTGTCTTCATCCTAACAATATCCTTCCTTCTGTAATAATATTTCTTGTATTTATTTGTGGGGTCATATTTCACTCACTGCTGCCTTCATATGTAACATACTCTCATCAAATAAAATTACATTCAAGCATGAGGTCAACTGAATCTTTTTTTGCCATTTTTGAAACGTATTATTTGTATTATCATTTTGTTGTTGCTTTGAAATACCACAGGATTTTAATGCATAGCCCTTACGAAGAGGTTGTACATCTAAAAATCATTATACACGCACACACACTCATGTTTGTTTTTATGAATTGTGGGGACTGTCCATAGATCTCTATAGTTTTTATACTGACCAAACGATATTGTCTATCCCCTAACTCAACCCTAACCTAAACCTACCCCTTACAGAAAACATGTTTGCATTGTTACATTTTCAGATAAACATCATTTACTATTTTTAATCATTTTTTTACATTGTGACACACCATGTCATAAATGTCAGGTTCTACTATCCTTGTGGGGACATTTGTTCCTCACAATGTAGCAAGTATAAGTACACACAAACACACACACATATATATATATATATATATGACAGACAGGGTTGTAAAAATCTATTTGTCATAAATCCGTCATAATCTATTATTACCCCTCATTTTAATTATAAAAACACTTTTAATTGCTTTTAGTTTTGTTTACATTTTTTTATTTTTAATCATGAAGCTACAGGACGACAGAGCAGTGTTTAGAAATAATGAAGACTAGGGCTAGATAAAAAAAAATACATTTTTCGATTTTAATAGATTCTCGTTTTAATGAGCCAAGATCGATTCTTAAATCACAATCGCTCTTTTGCAATAGGCTGAGCTATGTGCTTTGTTACTTTTGATATGAAAGTATCAGATTTACATCATGTGTGTTATATATCTGAGAGAGAAAACACAAAAAAAAATCACAAATTTAACCACTGTGTGCACCAGCAGTTTTGCTAGCATATAATTGGGAAAAATTTGATTCCGCGTCCAAACAAAATATTATTGAAAGCTCATTTTTTGAGATATCAACCTTAAATTTGAAAAACAATTTGTTTAGATTTGTGGCTTTGATTTTCTAGCAGGTTTAGAGTTCAACATGTTTCATAAAATATTTACTTTATATAAAATATTGTTCATAAATGATTTTCATAAAACTAAACCTCTCTAACTTTATTTCACTTTTTAAACTTTTTTTTTATTTCAAAAATTAAAATGAGAACAGACTCCCAAGCTTCAAATTTTTATGGGTTTTTGTCCACTATGGACCTATGAGTAACTGTTTTTTATTGACGCACAATATACATACATTTATATATATATATATATATATACTGTATGCGTATTTATATATACATAATAAATATACACAGTATACACATATATTAAGTGAATAACTTTTATTTTGGATGTACTCTGAATGACTAATTTGCTGTTTAAAACTACTCATATGTATGTCTGCAGATATAAGTAAGTTTAGATAGTTTTCATGAATGTTTAGTGTTCGTGGTATGAGAATGATTGCTGCGAGACGCTGGTGGAGTGAACGAGTGAATGACTCCGACCTCTGTCTTGTTGCCAGATCAAGCTATTATAAGCAGCTTTGGACTTGTCTTTTACACTTAATTTGATACTTTAGAAAATGAATAAAGTGGAAAGTTGCATTTTAGGGTTAGCGATATCTTCACCCTATCTTATTTGCAAAATATATGAACTTTTTTTGTTTGTTTGTTTGTTTGTTTTTCAGTTTTTATTTGTTTTCATAGCAATATCTGGCAACACTACATCACCGGGACTTAAACTGACAGTAATCAAAAAATCCCATGGACAGGATATTGCTGACAGGATTCCACATTTGTTTAGGCGAACACAAAAATAACATCATGATATTTTCTGTCAGAAATGTTATCAACACTACAGTAGCAAATACTGCACATTTAACACTAGTGCTCAGATCTGTATAACAAGAAGGTTACAGAATGAAATGAAATATACAAACACTAGCAATGAAGAAGTCTATGCTATTTTATTTAGTATAGTAATTCAATTGTCACAAAGTCATGCTAAAAACATTGATAAGAGCACTAGACAAAATGATCATTTACATGGTCTATTCTACAGAACTGGTCCAAACTCAGAGTTCGAAACGTAGTGAAAACACTTTTTCCACAGATTTTGTATTTATGTAAAATGGTATAATATTCAAGGTACACATTTCTAGTAATTGTGCAATTAATTCTCATATTGTATTTTCCCGAAAGTTTTGCAATATTTGTCTTCTCCCCAAATTTCTCACTACTGAAACACAGTAATACATCATGTAATAAGAAGGGTTATATCGACCTATTAAGATTTTGCTTACATCGATCTTGTAAATATTTTTTTCTATTCTATTAAGAAGTTTTCAGAGGTAAATCAACAACAGTTTCAATTTTAACAATATTTCAAGTGTGATTTATGAGATTTGTTGTATTTTGAATCCAATTTTTCTTTGTAAAAGGCAAAAAGTTGATCATATCGATTTCAAACCTAAGGGTTCATTAGTTTGAGTATACACTGAACCAGAAAATATCATAACATCTTAGTTGAGAATTCAGCATACTTTATTTTTGACAAAACATCCCATGTTTCCCATACATATATACACACACACACACACACACACACACACACATATATATATATATATATATGAAGAGTTCAGATGCAAAACCAGCTAAATCCATCTGATGTCGTTCTTTAAAAAATGCATTTTTATCATGCTCAGATGTATAGGTTTCTATGCAAGTACCGGTACTTCTAATTGGGCTGAGGCTGGTATTTTAGCAACTTTGATGAAAAAGTATTTGATAGATACGATAGCAAAAATTTTATTTTCATAAGTTGATATTTAGGAGTTAGTGTTCGGGACAGCCACCTCCCATTTGCAAGTACCCACTAAATGATGAGTTTATACATATTAAACTTACTGATGTTTTAAATATTATTGTGGGTTTCAATAAATAATAAAAGGCTCTTAGTAAACATTTAAGATTTGAATACTTAACTCCTTTTTAAATGTGTTTTTGGTTGTGGGACATCAGTTTGCACCAGTTCTGTAGAATGGCCCATACAGCAATGGTAATTAATGAAAACTATAATAGTATAATGTTTTGTTGCATGAATAATAAACAACTGATTAAATAATCCATCAGTCTGTCTCTTTTAAAGTGTTTAGTTCATATAATGAGTTGTAATTGTAGGGGTTATTATAGCACAAATCTTAACTCCACCCAAGATGTATGATATATGAAATATATATATGAATATATGAAAAGGTTGTACACCTAAAAATCCCCAGAGGGCAGCAAAGCTCTAGAAAAAAAAAAATGCAACGATGCAAGTAATCCAAATCCTTCACTATTCAGAGTTCACTTATTTAAGAAAAAAAAGTAATTTCTTTAAATAAAAAATATTAAAATACAAAAAAAAATAAATAAATAGGGTTAAAAAATGATGCATAAAATGTATATAGAAAATTACAAAACAAAAAAAACTAAAACATAGCTAAATGACAGTCTGTTTTATTCGCTGTCTCTGTTCCATGAAAGCAGTGATGGAGGTAAATACTAGCGTGTGGGAGCACAGTGCTTCCTCTTACTTTCATCTGGGTTTGACCTCTCATGCAGCTGTTAAAGGTGTGGCACACACTCCTTTAAACTTGAAGCTTATGTTGTATGAAAACAAATTAAAGGAAATTATCCATGTGTAAGAAAACAGCATCATAATTAGAGGAAAGTGAAAACCATGTTTTGCCTAATATATAATGAAAGCTTTTGATTTCACACTGCCTCTGATCTAGACGTTTCTATGATCCACGCAGCTGTGTCAGCACAAGAACAACTATTCACTGTGTGCATACTTTTATGACACAGTGCACCGGTGTGTTTACGCCACAACATGTTTACTCAGTAATGCGTCTACAATTACTTTTAAGAGTTATTTCCCCGGGACGGCTCTGTAGGTATGACACAGACACCGCAAAACATTCACTTGGTACAGGATCTACTGTTGTGTTTTTATACATTTACTTTACATTCCAATTAGTAAGGCAGTCAATAAGAAAGCCAATGAGCTTCCAAAAGCAGATGTTCAGTGAACACAAATGATCTGCGCTGATGAGTCACACAGCTTCGTGAATGAGCGTGTAGGTGAAGGAAAGGACTCGCATAGGAGCCGCTGTCTCAGACGCAGACAGGCAATAGGTCAAGTGGGTGATGGTGATGACGCACACAATCCAGATGTCTTTACTATGAGGAGGATGTTTGCACACGGAGGTTGTCGTGTAAAAGGAAACTTTAAGTCCATTTAAAGACGCAGAACATCCTGAAATATGAAAAAAAAGGCACTAAAAAATTATCAAAAATAATAATACAAGTAAAAAAAATACTGAAATATGTTTAGATAAAACGTTTTGACAAAATAGACATTTTCCGTACTGTCAGTTTACATCTGTTTTGATAAATTAAGCTAAATGCTAGAAAATAAAATATTCCAAATTAGTATCAAAATCACATAAAAATGCCGTATCTAAATAAATAAACAAACATAAAGCTAAAAACAGACATTTCCAATATTGTTTTCTCAAAATAAATTAAATGTAAAATAATCCTGAAATATGCATCGAAGCTTTATCATATCTCAATAAATAAATGCAATGTTTAGATAAAATAGACATTATTCCATACTGTCAGTTTAAATCTGTCTGTTTTATTAAATTAAATTAAGTGATTTCAAATTAATATAAAAATCATATCTTTATGTCTACATAAATTTATATTATATTTATATATACATTTGTATTATATATATATATATATATATATCAAAAAATTTGACATTTCCCATATTGTTTTCTCAATAAAATAATCCTGAAATATGAATCAAAGCATTATCATATCTAAATAAATAAATATACATAACGTTTTTTTTTTATTTATTTTAATAAATAAATAAAAAATATACATTTCAGTTTTTTATACTGTCAGTTTAAAGGTTTTATTAAAATTAATTCAAATTAAATTCAATTAAATGTTCAAAATTAGTATCAGAATCATAATATAAAAATCTTAAATCATAAATCTAAATGAATACATAAAAAAATATACATTTTCCATATTGTTAAAGTAATTCTGTTTTCTCAAATTAAATTAAATTAAATGTGAAACATTATATTAAATGTATCCTTAATTATGTTGATTTATCAAACATTGCCTGAATTAACACTGTCAAATACATAAATGAATAGATAGATAGATAGATAGATAGATAGACAGATAGATAGACCGTTTCCATATTGTCAGTTTTAATGTCTGTTTCCTCAAATTAAATTAAATTAAATTAAATTAAATTAAATTAAATTAAATTAAATTAAATTAACTTAAATGATAAAAAATAAATTTAATTATTTATTTATTTAAAATAAATATTAAACATTATAATATATGTATCCTGAATTATGTTGATTTATCAAACATTGCCTAAACTATCAAACATTGTCAAAAAATAATTAAATAGACCTTTTCCATATTGTTTTAATGTTTGCTTCCTCAAATGAAATGCAAAGAAATTAAAATTCTGAAATATGCATCACTATCATATCTAAACAAATAACTAAAATGTACAGTTAAAAATATACAGTACATGTTCCATATCAACAGATAAAATCTGTTTTCTTGAATTAGAATAAAATAAAATAATGTGGTATTTTCTAATTTTCACTTTTAGCAGATATTTTGTGACTTTCAGGTTCTTTCTCGTAAACTTTACATAAATAATTAAAAAAAAAAAAAAAAACCTGTAAATTACTAAAGAAATACATGCACTACTTTACTGACATCAAATTGCTCATATTAGCTATTTGAGATCTTCAGGATGCTTTCATTCACACCCATAGATGGTGCTACAATCACACTGTTTAGCAGTTATTAAAGAGCTGCACCGTCTGACCAAACAGTCTACATTTGGACAGATAGAGGGATGGTAGGGAAATGATGGGGATGTGTTTCTGCAGTTGTGTGAGTTTGAGGGGTGGGAGAGCACTCTCAGTATGAAGGGAATGTGAGGACAGGAATCACCCTCCGCTAACTTCGCCCTGGCTCATACGCAAACATCAATAAAGCCTTGACCTTCTTAGAAAAGAGCCGTACTACACCTGTAATGACGCAGACAGGCAAATGCCTCTTAAAACTGTGACAACAAACAGATTTTCAGTGTGAAATCTGCGTGAGTCTGAGTTTTCTTTGACGTGGAATGTTTGTTTTCACTGTAAATGAATCATGCAGAAATGCACAAACTTGTGTATTTTGGAGGACAAACATCAAGTGTTTTGTTTTTGTTTGGATTTATTATTATTATTATATATTTTGATACGCCTTAAAACGGTATGTACACAGAAATGTGAATTTTATGTGCACAGATTCCTTGGCTCATGATTTAGACATCCCGCATACCTTCATTTATTTCTCCCTGGAAAAGTTTTGTGCCATTTTGGATTTTTTAAAAAACACATTTTTTTGCAGACAAGTCCTAGTTTTGTTTTGCCAGATCTGCACCAAATTTGGCATCCATTAAATCTGGAGTGCCTGTATAAACACAATCATGAAAAACACACCGAACTTTGAATTCAGCATGTCTGCCAGACACCAATAAATAATGTTGGTTGTTGCTTATTTTGTTAAAACTGATAATTAAAAAGTATCTCATGAAATCTGGTGCATGTACAGTACAAATGAACAAAAGTATAATTTATCAGTCAATTGGATAAACATTAAAACGTCTGTAACTGGAACTATTAGTTCAGTTACCTTGACATTTTGTATGCCATCATCTATCAAGATCCCAGATGAGGGCAATCCAAAACAAAACCTGACTCTATTTAAGGACAACTTTCATCTTATTTGGACAGAAGGCGGCGCTATAACAGTGGACAAGAGGAAATAACATGATTGTGATTAATGTTAATGAATTGGTTTCAACATTAAGGCCTGGTTTCACAGACAGGGCTTAGACTAAACCAGGATTAGGCCATAGTTCAATTAGGACATTTATGTATTTTTGATAAATGTGCCTTAGAAAAAAAAAAAAAAAAAAACATGTGCATCTTGAAACAAAACAAAGGCACTGATATATTTTAAGATCAGTCAGTTGAAACAGCTCAGACTTACATTTTAGTCTGGGACTAGACTTAAGCCTTGTCTGTGAAACTGAGGGTATATGTCAGTAAAAAAAAGACTATAGCTTTAGAATATGAACATTACTGAGCTTTTAGGCTGAAGGGGATCGTATTCAGATCATGGTAATTATTTCTCACAGTGTTATTTTATTATTAAGCTCATTATCAAAACCAAGCCTTGGTTTTTTCATTCAGAAATGCAACAGGCGACGTTTCTGGAAGAGGTTCACATTCAGAAACGCATTAAACTTTCAGCATTCCTCACTGTTCCCTAAGGTCCGTCATTATTTTAATTAAGTATGTGTTCGTTCTTGATTGATGGCTAAATTCAGATAAGTGCAGATGCGACGTGCTGTCAGGTGCCAGCAGACAGAACGTCAGGAGCACACGGACTGCACTTTTTATGGCTGCGCTCTTTCTCTTTTTTTCCTGCCGTAAAGGATGAACTCATCGCTAAAAATGGATCCCGGTTCCTTCCTCATCACAGGCCTCATCATCAGCAGATTGGAGAACGGGCGACGAGCCAGGAGTCTTCATCTCTTAAAGGCACCCAGCCTTTTTCTTTTTTGCCACTCTCTCTTTCTTTCTCCATTCACTGTTCTTTTATGTACAGATATAGGCTACTCACATACAGGAGCGTCTGTAGCCATCAGTATCTGGCACAGGCCTCCCATCAGTGGTTCCCATATTTTGATTGATATATAGACATAAATAAATAGCCTAGCTGTACAGAATCGCTCACAACCTCTGTGCAGAATAAACTTGCTGACAAACTGATCTGAAAATTGTTTCTTACATAGATCGTAGGTAAATACTGAGAAACTGTTCCAAACGATTCAGTGCATGAGTCAACTGAATGAATCAAACTGAATCGCAAACTATTTCTGACCCTTTTACAAACTAGTTTGACTGTTAAGATTTATTCATTTGCAATTTGGAATAGCTAATTGCTTGATGCTACAAAGCTGATAGAAAACACACATGACATAACTGCTAAAATATTATCTTCAGGTCGCTATATAATCTCCACTGTCAGACAACCATTCATCAATAATAATTTTCATTGGGGCTCGTGCCCCAGTAAAAGGGATCTAGCCCTGCTCAAATTTTCACATACGAAGGTTCAGCAGACTGAGGCGTATTTTATTCAAGCATAGAGCATTTCCATCTTATTCTTCAACATGGAAGTAAGTGTGTGGGTGAGACGTCCGGTTCATTAGCCGCTATAGGGAAGTAAAGAGAAGAATAACAACGTGTGGTAAACAGTAAAACTGTTTCCACTACAAACCAGTGTGTTCATAATTAAAATAATATGGTAAAACACACCAGTTTGCAATATCAAGCAGCAAAACTAGCTTTTTTGTACAGCTAAAAATAGCTAGACGCCAATGAGACCAGAAGCCAAACCCATCAAATTTACAAATGGGGAAAAATAAGATGAATACATTTGAAGTCAAAAGTTTACATACACCTTGCAGAATCTGCAAAATGTTAATTATTTTACCAAAATAAGAGAGATCATAGAAAATGCATGTTATTTTTTATTAAGTATTAACCTGAATAAGATATTTCACATAAAGGATGTTTACATATAGTCCAAAAGAGAAAACAATAGTTGAATTTATAAAACTTACATACACATGAATCTTAATACTGCGTTGTTACCGGAATGATTTTTTGTTTAGTGATAGCTGTTCATGAGTCCCTTGTTTGTCCTGACAGTTAAACTGATTGCTGTTCTTCAGAAAAATCCTTCAGGTCCCACAAATTCTGTTTTCAGCATTTTGTGTGTTTGAACCCTTTCCATCAATGACTGTATGATTTTTGAGATCCATCTTTTCACACTGAGGACACTGAGGGACTCATATGCAACTATTACAGAAGGTTCAAACACTCACTGATGCTCCAGAAGGAAGATCGTTCCTGGAGATTGACTTTCCTGCAGAGTTTAGGTCCAACCCTAATCAAACACACCTGTCTGTAATTATCAAGTGCTCCTTCAGATCCCAGTTAGCTGGTTCAGGTGTGTTTGGTCAGGGTTGGAGCTGAACTCTGAGCACCCCCGCATTAAGAGCTGGGGGTATAAAACGTTCAGAATTTGAAGATCAGGATAAATTTAACTTCTTTTGTCTTCTGGAAAACAAGTAAGTATCTTCTGTAGCTTCTGAAGGGCAGTACTAAATGAAAAAACAATGATATTAAGGCAGTATAAGAAAAATCTTCATTCTGTTCAAAACTGTCACCCCTGGCTCTTAATGCATTGTTTTTTCTTCTGGAGCATCAGTGAGCATTTGAACTTTCTGTAATAGTTGCACATGAGTCACTCAGTTGTTCTCAGTGTGAAAAGATGGATCTCAAAATCATACAGTCATTGTTGGAAAGGGTTCAAATACACAAAAATGCTAAAAAAACAAACAACAAACAAACCAGGAATTTGTGGGACCTGAAGGATTTTTTCTGAAGAACAGCAGGCAGTTTAACTGTTCAGGACAAACAAGGGACTCATAAACTATCACTAAACAAAAAAAAAAAAAAAAACACAGCTGTGGATCGTTTAGTAACACAGTATTAAGAATCAAGTGTGTGTAAACTTTTGAACGAGGTCATTTTTATAAATTCAACTACTATTTTCTCTTGTGGACTATATGCAAACATCTTTTATGTGAAATATCTTATTCAGGTCAGTACTGAATAAAAAATAACATGCATTTTGTATGATCCCTCTTATTTTGGTAAAATTAACATTTTGCACATTCTGCAAGGTGTATGTAAACTTTTGACTTCAACTGTAAGTATGAAATTAATGTCCCTAAAAAGTCAAATTTCAAATCTCTTGTATACGCTACTGGTCTGAATGCCACAAACAAGCGGAGGGATACGATAGGGAAACATCCCAGTGTCACTGTACTAAATGTCGGCAGATCGAATTAGAAGACTGAACTGAAAATTAATTGACAATGAATATTTCTCTCTTTCAATAACAAGAGAGAGAGGGTTATATACTGTAGGACAGACTGTTACTGCCAATGCTGAGCTCTAAAAGAGAACAGGGTTTACGCCATCATTTCATGACTCCATCATCCAGAGAAAAGTCCATCAATAGATAATTTTGGGGTCATTTGGCCGCTGTCCAAATCAGTGGGTCAGAACTCATATTATGTTTGACAGTGATCTACTGCTGCTGACGACACTGAGAACGTTCACAGCCCACACAGAATAACGGTGTAAAGTTTACAACGTGTAAATTAAGTTGTTAGGCTGTTATTTACTTCACTGTCACAGAGACTCACCGAAGATCATATGAAAAGCAACCTGGTCCATTTCTAAACTATAATGGTTTAAACATATGGGCGGCCCTTCAGGTTCTGTGTATAGCAGAATCATTCAGTTCTTTTTGCTGTGTTTGCCTGCCTTCTTTCAGAGCCTCAAATGTTTCCTATTATGTCTTTCATTTTTCCCGCTGTAAATACTCCACTCTCAAAAGCCTCTGCCAATGTTTGAAATACTCCAAAGTTTTCATTTTGCATCATTCACCCCCAAAGTATGCTTAAGTCAGTCTCCTTTAAACAGTGCCATGAACTGATTAGAAAAATATGGACAATTATAGACAGCTTAACCTCTTTTCGAAAAAAACGGAGGCTGGTTTGTATTTCCTCAGTCTCTAACCTGAGTCCAGAGAAGAGCCAAGGAAAATAAATGTTAATGGTGTATTCCACAGTGTGGGTTTTATATTATTAACATTAAGGGAGCTTCCAAAAAATATATGTGGCAAAAAACATAAAAACAGTCTCGTCGACCATGCTGGCATATCCCTGGTGCCTCCAAAGGTCATTTTAGGCTGACTCCACTGCAGATTTGCAAGCTTTGGAAGGCAGGAGACCAAGATATGGTAAGGCAGCAGGCTCCAAATATAAGTTTTATTGAAATATTTACTGGGCTTTTGGCGTAAGGAGAGAGCAGAGAGAACAAGAACAACAAACAAATAACAGAAACAAACATTCATTGCTAAGAACACAAAACAATTTAGCTGCTGCTGGTTACTTGACGGTTTATACAAATTTCCTTTACCTGCTCAGTGACTTTTAATGATATTATTATTTTAGTCAGAATTTTAAAAAGTCTGTTATGTTTTGTGCAGTTCATGGTTAATCAGTTTCGTATTTTTAAATGTGTATTGGTTAAGACAGTAATATTGTGAAATATTTTTACAATTTAATTTTAAAATTTTCTATTTTAACACACTACCAGTCAAAAGTCTGGTACAGTGAGATTTTTAATGTTTTTTTTTAAGAATTCTCCTAACCAAGCCTGCATTTATTTGATCTAAAATACAGAAAAAAAACAGTAATATTGTGAAATATTTTTACCATTTAAAATAACTGCTTTCTATTTAAATATATTTTAAAATGTCATTTTTTCCTACATTTTCAGCATCATTACTCCTGTCTCACATGATCCTTCAGAAATCATTCCAATATGCTGATTTGCTGTTAAATAAACATTTATTATAATTATTACTATTATTATTATTATTATCAATATTTAATGCAGTGTTTTCCAGGATTCTTTGAAGAATAGAAAGATCCAAAGATCAGCATTTATCTGAAATAAAAGCTTTACTAACATTACACACTATACCATACAAAGGCTTAGAGTCAGTATCGTTTTTATGATTCATTATTTTTGTTTTTATGATCGTTTTTTCTATTCATTAAAGAAACCTGAAAAAAAAAAAAAAACTGAAAAAAATCTACTCAAAATGTTACTGTTTTTGCTGTACTTTGGATCAAATAAATGCAGGCTTGGTGAGCAGAAGAGACTTCTTTAAAAAACATTACAAATCTTACTGTTCAAAAACTTTGGACTGGTAGTGTATTTTACAATATCTGTATATATGACCGCATAAATATCTGTATATCTGTAAATATATTATAATTTCTGTTATAACAAAGCTGAAATTTTAGAAGCTATTACTCCAGTCATCAGTGTCACATAATTCTTTAGAAATCATTCTAATATGCTGTTCTGGTGCTTCAAACAGTTCTTATTATCACTGTTGAGAACATTAATTTGAAATGAAGTGTTTTGTAATATCATAAAGTTTTTTACTGTAACTTTTAATCGTTTTAATGCACCTTTGCTGGATAAAAGTATTAATTTCTTTAAAAATAAATAAATAAATAAAAATAAACCTTACTGACCCCAAACTTTTTTGTGTATCATCAAATATATACTGAAATATATCAAATGAACCAGAAGTTGTTTGTGATATTTAGAATATGTATGGAAATATCTTAAAGGGGTCATTGGATGCCCATTTTCCACAAGTTGATATGATTCTTTAGGGTCTTAATGAAAAGTCTATAACATGTTTTGATTAAAATTTCTCAATAGTAGTGTAAAACAACTCCATTTTTACCTTGACAAAATCAGCTCTGTTCACAGCAACCCGTTTTGTTGCATGTCTCTTTAAATGCTAAAGAGCTCTGCTCACTCCGCCCCTCTCTTCCATGGGGTAACGAGCAGTACTGTTTACTTTAGCCGCATTTCGCTGCGGAACTTGCTAACTAGCACATTATTAGCAAAGGTGATTTGCAAAAATTTATACTAGAACCTTACACTCACTTCTTCTGAAGGTGAAGCTGCATCACAAATGATTTATGTGAACATATACACATTTAGGTAGATCGGGGCGCATTCCCCTCAAAAACAAAACTAATCCTCTGTGTCTTCAGCGGCTCAGATGTCAAGAGTAAATGACGACTACTATGTTCATTATTACATCTAACAACAGAACACCTCAATCGCTTTGGGAGACATTCTTGTCTTCCCCTGCACTGGAGTCAACAAAATGGCCTGTTTACAGCTCACTCAGGATGGGTCTAAGGCAGGGGTGTCAAACTCGGTCCTGGAGGGCCGCAGCCCTGCAGAGCTTAGATGCAACCCTAATTAAACACACCTGATCCAACTAATCAAGTCATTCAGGCTTAATTGAAAACTGCATAGTATGTGTGCTGGAGCAAGGTTGGAACAAAACTCTGCAGGGCTACGGCCCTCCAGGAACTGAGTTTGACACCCCTGGTCTAAGGTAAGACAGCCCTTGTCAACAAACACTAACTATGAGAATGTAGCAAAAGTTTTTTTCTTTCATGTGCCCAGTACATACAGTAAGTTATCATGCTCAGTGTTTGAATTTATACTATTTCGAAATCGTGCATACTTTAAGGTGATTAGAAGTCTCGAGTCACCTCTAGATTTTTCATAAGAGGATAACCATGAGGTTTCCAATGAGAAGCAAAACAAGAATTTCCTGCTTTCGAGAACATTTTTCTCTCCCAAACAAAATTCCATGCTAATTCTAAACAGCTGTGTATCGCACCTCTGATACTGACAGCATGCGTGAGTTCACAAAACTATGTTCTGCACTGGCCCTGACCCAATGCCCTACTTGAGTGAGTCACCTGATCCAAATATTACCCAGCCGCCAGGCTTTTGTTGCTTCTTTACTGAGTAATGAAACTGGTGCAGCAGCAGTTCACTTCTCTGCTCAATCTTCACCCAGCTGACCTTAGATCCGCACAGTCATATTTCCTCTATTGTGTGATGTCATGGTGCAGATAAGAATGACAGTCAGGCAGCATTCAAGAGCTTTTTTGGCAGCACATGCTGTCAGAGTGCTCTCAGGGGAATGGACTCGGCCCAAGTACTGGGAAAGCAAACTTGCAAAACAAAGCTGCCAATTCCTATCCCTTTCTTTCATCTGTGATCTAGGAGATGCAGACAGATTTGTGTAGGAAAACACAGATGCACAGACACACGCAGCAGGGTGACTCCAAATATTGTGGATACAATAGTCTGGACTAGTTAAAATGGACTAAATTACATATTGGACGCAATATTGCCAGTTGCTTTGCCTGTTTGTGCTCCCCCCCCCAAAAAATGAAACCAAAACAGATTCAGCCATTACAAGTCTCTAAGCATATGTTAGCATATATATGCATATATAGGGCTGCACGATAAATCGCATGTGATTGTCATGCACAGCTCCTCAGTAAAACTGGTTCTATGAGTAGTAGTAAATCTCCATCACATGCGTTCAGCTGGGGGCGGCAATGAATACACAGAGCCGTAAATCACTGACAAGCTACGCAATATCGCGTTCATAATCGCAGATTAATCGCATTCGATTATAAGCATGATTTTGCATAGTTTGCCAGTGATTTGCGGCTCTGTGTGTTCATTGCCGCTCCAGCTGAACGCACGTGATGGAGATTTACTACTAATCACAGAACCGGCTTTACTGAGGAGATGTGCGCGACAATCGCATGCGATTGCGACATGTCATATATATATATAGACATACATATATATAATGTCAGCTAAGGTTAAAACGTAGATATATTGTTGTCCTGACATGTATCCTACCTCGTGTGTCTTGAGAACATCTGCTGTCTCTTCTTTTCAGGTAGCAATAGATCTGCCGGGATCATAGTTTGAATGATTTCAATGCCTTTATCATCCTTGAAGACAAACACAAAATTAGAATAATTTTACTCTCAATTAAGCAACACTTATGGACAGCTTTTTTTTTAATGATTCATGATGAGACAACTTTTACTACTACAAACCTAGTATTAGCTATTACCTGACAAAAAACCCCACTGAAACTTCAAAATAAGTTCAAGTGGAAATATAACTGTGTTATTTTTCATTTGGGCTGTGTATGCATGATTTGATCAATGTTTAGATTTAAATTTAAGTCCAATAATCAAAAAATGTATTGTATTGCCTCAGAATAAAAAAATGCATGTATATATATGAGAGTTTTGATAATTTTGTAAAGTTTTTGCTGGCAATTTGGTGATTGGAAATAGGCTAATTTATTTAACCTCAACAACATACACTGTACTGTTAACCAGTGACATCACTTGGAGCAAGAAAATCGTCTAAAAAACAAGTTCAAACGCGCGTTTTGATCTTTCATGGCAAACATATTTTGTTAAAAATTGTTCTGTGATTTCAGGAGGAACAGACAAAAACTGTCTACAACAGAGGCAACAGGGAAAGTTACGATTTCTGATAGGAGCTGCTCACATTAGGAAGTACAGGGTGAACTGAAGAAGTTTATTAAATACTGTAGATTCATCTGCATTTTTTCACAATATATTTCACCTATATCACTATGGGATTATTTTTGTGCCAATAAGAATGAACGTAACTTTATAAAACTGAACGTAACTTTCCAAGAAACGATCAAAAATATGCCACTGCAAAAGAAGAAAAACACAATGAAAATGAAAAAATGAACTCAGTCGCACGAATTTAACATGCTCTTCAAATATGCTTCATTCTTTGTTAATGATTTTCAAAGAATCGTTTTCGCGAATCATGGATTCTGAATGCGTTGCCACAGCTTTCGCTTACGCTTCGCAAATTTTCGTTTGCTGTTTTGGCACAAACCTCTCGTGGGGGGCGGGCTTAACAGCGATCTACTCTGATTGGCTAATGAGCTTTTGATGGACAGTTGCTCTCTGACCTGGAAGCACGGACGGTGACGTCAGTGGCGCAATACGTCGTGCTTTGTTTATAGAAACTATCAGAACTGTTGCACACTGTACATGAATAAAACTTTTATCGATGTTATTGATTAACGTTACTTTAGCAACACGAACTTACTTCAAGCTGCCCTGAGGGACAAGCTGAGGTGGAAGATGATGCTGCTCCGTGTCTGTCCTGGGAGCTCATCTTCAGAAACTAAGAGAGGACCGTAGGTGAAATACTAATAACATTAATACTTAATATAAACAAAGCACACCGCAACAACTTTCCAATATGCGCGCCACTGACGTCACCGTCCGTGCTTCCAGGTCAGAGAGCAACTGTCCATCAAAAGCTCATTAGCCAATCAGAGTAGATCGCTGTTAAGCCCGCCCCCACGAGAGGTTTGTGCCAAAACAGCAAACGAAAATTTGCGAAGCGTAAGCGAAAGCTGTGGCAACGCATTCAGAATCCATGATTCGCGAAAACGATTCTTTGAAAATCATTAACAAAGAATGAAGCATATTTGAAGAGCATGTTAAATTCGTGCGACTGAGTTCATTTTTTCATTTTCATTGTGTTTTTCTTCTTTTGCAGTGGCATATTTTTGATCGTTTCTTGGAAAGTTACGTTCAGTTTTATAAAGTTACGTTCATTCTTATTGGCACAAAAATAATCCCATATATCACCATGCATCTGTTATTTTCTTTTGGCAAAGTGTTTTTTATTTATTTATTTATTTATTTATTCCAGTTATTTTAAGAAGGCTTTGACATCAAAACATAAGTGACACTCTTTTAATATTAAGTAAAGCTAAAAACATAAATTGTTATCTTAAGAAATAATTTTTGTATGTTCTGTATAACATTATTATTTTATTTTATTATTATTATAATTATTTATTTATTTATTTACTTTTTGCATTTTACCTCTGCCATAGCTTGTTTCCTTCTAATAAAACTGGAACTGCATACTAAATATTGTTGGCTGTGACAAATTGCTTGTTTCTGTCATAGATTTATCCATGCCCATGGCCAGAAGTTTCAGCGGACCTCTTATCAGACAACATCTCCAAAGCACTATAAACCATATGACTAGTAAGTAAAAGCTCAAAAAAACATATACCACTGATAAAAAGTTTGAGGTTGGTACCATTTTTTGTTTTTGAAATAAGTCTCTTCTCCTCACCATAGCAGCATTTATTTGACAAAAATGCAGTAAAACAGTAATGTTTTGAAATTTTACTACAATTTAATTTTAAATTTAATTGCTTTCTATATGAATATATTGTAAAATGTAATTTATTCCTGTGATCAAAGCTACATTTTAACCATCATTACTCATCTTCAGTGTCACATGATCCTTCAGAAATCATTCTTTTATACTAATATGCTGCTCAAGAAACATTTCTAATTATTAGCAATATTGAAAACTGTTGTGCTGCTTCTTTTTTTAATACCCAGCTTGTCAAAGTGTACTAAAGGAAGAAGAGCTTTTTTTGTATAAACTTTGGAATAGCCTTCCTGATAATGTTTGGGGCTCAAAAAGCATTCGCACAACACATCTCATAATCTTGCACTCCAGTTATATGTGATGAAATAGTAAAAAAGTGCACATGATTATCTTTTGTCTTAAATAATTTGAACAACAGCTATGCTAAACTTTTTCCTTTTGTATTCTATCTCAGGATGCCCATCCCAAGGTTCTGCAGCAGTTCTAGTTTGGATCCAGCCTCACTTCTGAAGACTTCAGGAGACACCAGTACTCACAAAGACTTCAGATGATGGCAACTACAGCTGGACATACAAAACTGTCAAATATTATCCTTACATTGTAATCACTGCCTTTAAAGGTAAGTTCACAGATTTTCAATCTGCTTTGTGTTGTTACAATGTCTGTAATATTTGTAAATGAACAACAACTACTCTTTCTCTGTTACATGTATCTAGATAACACTATTTATAAGCAAAACTTTGCGTGATGACGAAAATGATGTGACTTGCTTTGTGTCATCAAAATGATAAAGTGACATGTGTTGCATCATCAAAATGACAAAAAAATTTAGTTGTGTCACCTGGTCAATAACTGCTTACAAATAAACTGGGTATGTCGGAGAGAGAATAAACATTGTTCATATTCATACATTACCAACATCATTACAATACAAAGTGGGCTGAAAATCGGCGAACTTACACTGTAATAATGTTGAAGAATAGCATTATTTTGTGTATTTAACTGAACACATGCTTTATACTGGTATAAATTTTGAGCTTTTGGCAAATGGACATTACTTTGTCACCTCGGGCTGATTAAAGAATTTTTTTACAGTTGTAACCTTGAAACATGCATGTTCTATAAAGCTGTATTGAAATGATAATTACCGTGAGAAGCTCTACACATATGACAATTAACCATGGCTTGACTATAGTAAAACTATACAACAATGTCTTTTTGGTTCAAAACATGGTTTTAATGCCATACTATAATAATGTTTTAGAGTAAAACCGTGTTAACCATAGTTTATGAAATCTTGTAAATTCTGGTAAATTTTGCTATGTTTTGTTACTATGGTTTTACTGCAAATGCTGTAGTAAGACCATGGTTATTTTTGTATTTACTATGATTTTACTGCAACAGTCATAATTCATCCATGGTTACTGTAGTAAAACTATGTTTGATTTTGTTTTTACTATAGTTTTACTGCAAATGCTGTGGTAAAAGCATGGTTAATGTAAAGGTACAAACAACTGTGATCTGAATGCTCCTCATTTGTAAGCCACAGTGGATAAAAGCACCTGATAAATGTAAATGTATTCATATATTTAATATTTTCATTTAAAATATTATTACATTTGCAACTTTTTGAGAGTGGTGTATATGTTTTCAATTTGTTATTGTGTGGAAGGACATGAGGCATTGATTATTAGCCACCGTGGGCTGCCAGCAAAAATTTATTATAAACCAGCGGCCCATAGCGGACCACTGAGTGACAAGCGGCGGCTCCCACCGGTGATCCGCTAGAAATACGATGAGCAAAACGCCGGTGAACCGCGGGCGGTATCGGCCACTGGCCCGCTGGGCCCATATTTGTTGGGGTAAAACCATTACAAATTCTGTGAGGGTTTCCACTGTCTGGAACTATTTGGCAATAATATTTTTATTTGAAAATATGCACACATTCACTCTTAATCATGCACAGACCTGCCTTTCTTGTCACATTCAACTACGATTTTCAAATCAAAGCAGCGAAATCTGACAAACCCAGCGTGGTTGCATGATGATTTCGACCACTTAACATTTGAATTACATATTAAATGTTTAGCTTCTTACCTCGTACTCTTTCACAATTAAAACGAGCGTCACAACGGAATTCTCAATCGGCTTCTGTGAACAGTAAAGCCCACCTTTGATTTGATTGGCCATCTTAATTATTTTTGATAATAATAATAATAATTCTGTACCGACAGAGGGCATCACTGACTGACAACCTTGACCTAAAATCAGCCGGTTTGCAGCATATCGGTAGCACAGGATTGGTTTGTAGAACAGGTGTATGTAAATGAACTGTTGCTTCAGATGTTAACTGTAATAATGCTTATGGTCTTTTCGAGCTAATAGGGCTATATTGAAGTGGTTAATATTCTGTATTCTGACGAGACAACTGATCTAACACAAAATATTTCATTTCTTTATGTAATTATGCAGGAAATATTAAACAGTATACCTGGTGTTCATAGCAGAAACTGATTCAAATACACAATACATATTACAATACAAGCCATATTGCACTATATTTAATGTATCATCTATAATAAAGCTTCATGTTTAAGTCCTTATAGTCAGCATTGTTTCTCTGAATAATGTTATGATGAGTATTTCCTTTCACCCACAGAGGCCGCTTCCACGATAGTTGATTGACATGAGCGTCTTTACCTCAGATCAGCTGTAACAGTCCAACTTCCATGTTTTGATGCCGGAGCAGGGATGTAAGTTAGACAAGAATTGAGCGATTGAGGTGTTGTGTTGCTTAATGTAATAATGAATGTAGTGGTCGTCTTTTAATCTCGACATCTGAGCCGCTGAAGATGCAGTGGATTACGTTTGTTTGTGAAGGGAATGCACCTCCCGATCTACATATATCCGTCTGTGTTTGCGCGAATCATTCGTGATCCAGCTTCACTTACAGCAGAAGTGAGTATAAGGTTTTTTTTTATGAATCTTTGCGATCGCCTTTCATAATAATGTGCTAGTTAGCAAGTTTAGCGGCTAAATGCGGCTAAAGTAAACATGCTTGTCACTCCACAGTTCCAAGAGAGGGGCGGGGCGAGCAGAGCTCATTTGCATTTAAAGGAACAACCCCTTAGAATCAGATGATTTTTCCAGAGCTCATTTTGACAAGGTAAAAAGGGTGTTGTTTTACAAAACCATTGAGAATTTTTAATCAAAGTATATTAGAGACTTTTCATTAAGACCCTAAAGAATCATATCAACTTGTGGAAAATTAGGCATCCGATGATTCATCATGTGGAGTGGATTTGACTGATGGCACTCTAAAAAGTGTGCAGACATATTCGCCAAATTAGAGATGGTAAAAGTGGGTGGGTCCGATATCATTGGTCTTCAAAAGTGGGTGGGTCCTGTCCCACCCACATTCAGTGGTTCTGACACCCATGTGTCAGAAAGTGGTAATACAGATTTTGCCTTCTTAGATATTGCTTTGGTCTCTGTTGCTATGGTTACTTGTAAGGAACATGGGCTTAACTCCCCTTGCACGTTCATACAGACAATATTTGAAAAGCGACTGTAAGCTGCTGTGTGAACGGGACATTTCGAGAAAATGTGGTTGTCAATCCCAAAAACTGACAGTCTGAACGTGGCCTGCCTTTATGTAATAAAAGCTTGTGTATGGATCCGCCCGCTTCTCATCTTGTTCGCTCCATAACATTCACCTATATCATGCATCTGTTATTTTATTATCTGTTAATGCAAAATTATGTTTTTTTTTATTAGTTATTTTACGAAGACTTTGACATCCACACGTAAGTGACACTCTAAGTGACATAAATTCTGTGATCTTAAGAAATTATTTTTTGTATTCTGTATATTATTCTTGGGTTTAAACGTGTTTGCATTTCACCACTACTCTAGATTGTTTCCTTCTAATAATCCTGTTGTTGGCTCTGTGACTAATTACTTGTTATTGTCCTAGACTCATTCATGCTGATGTCCTGGAGCTGGAGCGAACCTCCTATCAGACAACATCTCCAAGGCACCATGAACCATTTGACTAGTAAGTAAAATGCTAAAATGTTTGAGGTGAGGCTCATTTTATAAAAATGCAGTAAAACAGCAATATTGTGAAATATTACTACAATGTTAAATAACTGTTTTCTGTGTGAATATATTGTAAAATGTAATTTGTTGCTGTGATCAAAGCTGAATTTTCAGCATCATTACTCCAGTCTTTCCAGTCATTCTAACACACTGCTCAATAAATATTTCTACTAATCAGCATATTAGAATGATTTCTGAAGGATCACGTGACACCAAAGACTGGAGTAATGATGTTTCACAGGAATAAATTTCATTTTACAATATATTCACACAGAAAGGTTAATTTAAACAGTAATAACATTTCACACTATTACTGTTTTTACTTCATTTTTGTTCAGATAAATGCAGGCTTGTGAGCATAAGAGACTTCTTTCAAATATGTGTTAAACTTTTTACAGACCCCAAACTTTTGAACAGTATTGAACAGTTATGATGATGGCCTATGTTCCTCTCACTTAAATGATACTGTGGCATATGTAATCAGTTCTATAGAGACTGTGTCTCTACCCCAAATAATGAGGATGAATAATAGCAAAATAAACAAACATTTGAGCACCTGCAACAATGGTGCTTGGCCCTTTGAACTAATAATCGCTGGACTATTGATAATACCCAGCATACCAAAGTTCACTAAAGAAATTTCTTTCTTGTATTTTACTTCTAAACTTTGGAATATCCTTGCTGATAATGTTTGGGGCTCAGACACACATTTTAGCCAAGCATTCACACAATGCATATCATAATCTCGCACTCCACTTATATGTCATGAAATAGTACCAGTACCAGAAATAGATGCCAGTACTCACAAAGACTTCAGATGATGGCAACTACAGCTGGACATACAAAAGTGACAAATATTATCCTTATATTGTATTCACTCACACTCACAGTTTAAGGGTAAGTTCACAGATTTTCTGCTTTGTATTGTTACAATGTCTGTAATATTTGTAAATGAACAATATTTACTCTTTCTCCAAGTTACTTGTATCTAGGTAACTCCATTTGTAAGCAAAACTTTAATAGACCTATATGTATGGGCACTTACTATGTACTTTCTCAGACCTTCCAGAATTTGGTAACCGCGCCCATATGATTTAGATTTTACTCATCAAATGTTGATATTCAAATTAAGTACTGTTATAACAACATATCAAACACTTTACAGTTTTAACTGCATGAATTATGAATTAAATATAGACTAAACCATATTATAGCTACAACTGTCTCTGTTACCTTTGTTCTTTGATTGATTACATTTGCTGCTGTGACTTTAAGACCTGCCTCTGCTGCACACGACATGGATCTGACATGCATCTCATTCTCTCACAACTCCTTAAGTCCATTTACAACATTATTTAACTCATTTGAGACTTTGACATCCACACGTAAGTGACACTCTAAGTGACATAAATTCTGTGATCTTAAGAAATTATTTTTTGTATTCTGTATATTATTCTTGGGTTTAAACGTGTTTGCATTTCACCACTACTCTAGATTGTTTCCTTCTAATAATCCTGTTGTTGGCTCTGTGACTAATTACTTGTTATTGTCCTAGACTCATTCATGCTGATGTCCTGGAGCTGGAGCGAACCTCCTATCAGACAACATCTCCAAGGCACCATGAACCATTTGACTAGTAAGTAAAATGCTAAAATGTTTGAGGTGAGGCTCATTTTATAAAAATGCAGTAAAACAGCAATATTGTGAAATATTACTACAATGTTAAATAACTGTTTTCTGTGTGAATATATTGTAAAATGTAATTTGTTGCTGTGATCAAAGCTGAATTTTCAGCATCATTACTCCAGTCTTTCCAGTCATTCTAACACACTGCTCAATAAATATTTCTACTAATCAGCATATTAGAATGATTTCTGAAGGATCACGTGACACCAAAGACTGGAGTAATGATGTTTCACAGGAATAAATTTCATTTTACAATATATTCACACAGAAAGGTTAATTTAAACAGTAATAACATTTCACACTATTACTGTTTTTACTTCATTTTTGTTCAGATAAATGCAGGCTTGTGAGCATAAGAGACTTCTTTCAAATATGTGTTAAACTTTTTACAGACCCCAAACTTTTGAACAGTATTGAACAGTTATGATGATGGCCTATGTTCCTCTCACTTAAATGATACTGTGGCATATGTAATCAGTTCTATAGAGACTGTGTCTCTACCCCAAATAATGAGGATGAATAATAGCAAAATAAACAAACATTTGAGCACCTGCAACAATGGTGCTTGGCCCTTTGAACTAATAATCGCTGGACTATTGATAATACCCAGCATACCAAAGTTCACTAAAGAAATTTCTTTCTTGTATTTTACTTCTAAACTTTGGAATATCCTTGCTGATAATGTTTGGGGCTCAGACACACATTTTAGCCAAGCATTCACACAATGCATATCATAATCTCGCACTCCACTTATATGTCATGAAATAGTACCAGTACCAGAAATAGATGCCAGTACTCACAAAGACTTCAGATGATGGCAACTACAGCTGGACATACAAAAGTGACAAATATTATCCTTATATTGTATTCACTCACACTCACAGTTTAAGGGTAAGTTCACAGATTTTCTGCTTTGTATTGTTACAATGTCTGTAATATTTGTAAATGAACAATATTTACTCTTTCTCCAAGTTACTTGTATCTAGGTAACTCCATTTGTAAGCAAAACTTTAATAGACCTATATGTATGGGCACTTACTATGTACTTTCTCAGACCTTCCAGAATTTGGTAACCGCGCCCATATGATTTAGATTTTACTCATCAAATGTTGATATTCAAATTAAGTACTGTTATAACAACATATCAAACACTTTACAGTTTTAACTGCATGAATTATGAATTAAATATAGACTAAACCATATTATAGCTACAACTGTCTCTGTTACCTTTGTTCTTTGATTGATTACATTTGCTGCTGTGACTTTAAGACCTGCCTCTGCTGCACACGACATGGATCTGACATGCATCTCATTCTCTCACAACTCCTTAAGTCCATTTACAACATTATTTAACTCATTTGAGACATCATTAAATATTTTTATATTTAATAGAAAAAACTTTTTTCTTCCTCCAAGCCAGAGACCTGGGAGCTTAAGGGTGTGAGCATAATTTGGTGTGAGCATAAGTACTGGGACAGCTGAACTTAAGGCAGATGTAAAAGACTAAAGCTATTATTTTGTTGCAGATCCTTGCGTGCAATCAGAGCAGTGAGCCTGCGACACATAGACATCATCAGACTCTTGGTCTCATCCTTTGAAATGTTTTTCCCAGCCTTTAATGCAGCCAATTCCAACTGTTGCTTATTTTGGGGAGTTTCTGCCTTCAGTCTCCTCCTTTAGTCTTTAGTCTCCTCCTGGAGATTGATTTGGGTATTCTAAGACTTTAAATTGAAAGTAGCAGTGTGGCATCCCTGCCATTCCTCTTCCTCTTCCTATCTCTGTCTGGTCCCTTGATGGTCAGCTTATCACCTCTACTACTTACTCCACTCCCAGTGTAAGTCTAAGTGTCTCCAGCAATCACCATGAGGTTACCAAGCTGTACCTCTGTGACTTTCTGAGTGCCCCAATAGTTTTGGGGCACCTGTGGCTGGTACAGCATGGCCCTCATGTGGATTGGTCCAGGAATTCTTTGTTGGCCTGGAGTCAGTCCTGTCTAGTGTCATGTCTGGGTGCTGCCTCTACTCCTGGTTCCGTGTTCCCTGTTTTGCAGGTCGAGGCAGCAGATTTGACCGGTGTCCCAATGGAGTACCATCTTTGTCAGGTCTGCAGCAAGGCCCCAGCCATGTCCCTGCCTCCTCACCAGCCATATGACTGTGCAATCGACCTCCTCCCAGACACTTCTCCGCCCAAGGGTCATCTTTATTCCCTGTGGGGTCCTGAAAGCATCCCCATACCTCTCATGTCATCTGCCTTTGAACTATTGCAGGGTGCTAAGGTTTTCACCAAGTTAGGCCTTCACAATGTCTGCCACTTAGTATGGATTTGTGAGGGGGATATAAACAATGAACACATTGTGGAAGACAGTGTTCAACACAGCTACGGGACAATACGAGTACCTGGTCCTTCCTTTTGGTCTGACCAATTCCCCAGCTGTCTTCCAGGCTCTCGTTAATGATGTGCTGAGAGACATGTTAAATAAATTTGTCTTTGTGTACCTGGATGATATCCTTATTTTCTCTCCATTCTTACAGGTACACACTCAACACGTCCGCTAGGTCTTGCAATGGCTGCTGGAGAACCAGCTCTTTGTCAAGGCGGAGAAATGTGAGTTCCACGCCAAGTCAGTCACATTCCTGGGGTATGTAATTTCAGTCAACAGGGTTAAAGCCGATCCCGCTAAGGTAAGGGCTGTTGCCGAGTGGCCAGTTCCCAACACCCGTAAGGCTCTGCAGCGGTTCCTGGGTTTCATTAATTTCTACAGGTGATTCATTAGGCACTTCAGTCAGTTTTCTGCACCCTTAACGGCTCTCACCTCAACTAAGTTACTGTTCTGCTAGAACACCCAGGCTCAGACGGCCTTTGATGAATTCTTGTTTCATCTCTGCCCCTGTTCTCTCCATTCCAGATCCATTGTTAAGGTGGATGCCTCAGATGTTGGTGTAGGCATGGTCCTGTCTCAGCGGTCCCCTAAAGATTGGAAGGTGCATGCCTGTGCCTTTTTCTCCCATCGACTGAGCCCAGCAGAGCATAATTATGATACTGGCAACAGGGAGTTGTTGGCAGTAAGGTTGGCCTTGGGGGAGTTGCGCCACTGGTTGGAGGGATCAGCGCAGCTCTTCTTGGTCTGGACAGACCACAAGAACCTGTAATATATCCGTTTGGCCAAGAGGGTGAATTCACACTAGGCCCACTGGGCACTCTTCCTTGGCAGGTTTAACTTCACTCTCTCATATCGGCCTGGGTCTAAAAATGTCAAACCCGCCGTGCTCTCTTGACAGTTTGCTACCCCCGGGGAAGAGACTCCCACTGAGACCATCCTCTCCAGAGGGGTGGTGGGGGGCCCTATCCTGGAGAATTGACTAACACGTGAAGGAGGCCGGCCGAGAGAGTGAAGTGCCAAGGGGGTGTCCTGGGGGTCGGTTGTTTGTGCCGGCTGCGCTGCGCCCTGAAGTCCTCCACTGGGGACTGGCTACTCCCTTGCAGCCATTTTGATAGCATCCTCCAGCAATCTGTCTGCGGCCTTGTCAGGTTTGGGCATCCTGCGACTCCCTGTCGCCCCTGCTGGATTGATGTGAACTCTTCAGATTATCTGCCTGCCTGTGTTAAGTGCTGATTATTTTCAATAAAGAATTGTTTGTTCCTGCAAAGTGAAACCCGTCCCAGTTCCTGACAGGGACAGCCATGCATGCCCATGCCACTACACCCCCTCCACCATGCTTTACAGATGAGGTTGTGCCCAGCAAGCAATAGCCGTAATTTCACCGTCTCAGTTAACTATAGACCTGATCTAGTCCGGCTATGTGTAACCCCCTTCTAGCCCAAAAAACCCTGAATTTGGATACTTGTTGTTTTTTGCCAAAATAACATGTGAGATGTATGATATTCCATCATGTAAGCAAAGTCAACAGCGTTTACAAGGTGTTTAGTTTCATGTCTTTGACATGTTCTATGCCTAGCCTGAGCGTAGCCTCTGCTTAGCTCATAGTCAGACTGGCTATTTGTAGCCCACTGATAGTCAAAACTGATTTGTTGTAGTTTTTGTAATCACAGAGCATGGAATGTTGGGAGATGTCATTGTCACAAATCATGCTCACGGATGAGTTAATGTATTACTTTTTTATTAACTTACCTGTACATTTAATAACAGTATTTTATGTCATCATAATGAATTATCTGCAAAGAACAGGAAATTTGATTCAATATTAGCCTTTTACTGATATGTGACTATTTGTCAAGATTTAAGCAAACATGCCCGCGCAGGCCCGCTGCGGGTTAACTGTGGGACAGTGCGGGCAGAGCAAGCCCACACTAAACCCGCTGTGGGCCCCCTGTGGGTTAGCCCATGCGGGGCCCATAGCAGTTTGCTCAATTGGGGCCCAATGGGGATTTTCTGTGGGTAAGCCCACAAGAAAACCCAGAACAGTGCATTAAGAGCCAGGGGGTATAAACTTTTGAACAGAATGATGATGTGTAAATTATATTTATTAAGTATATTTTATTTACAGATTTTGTTTTTCCATTTAGTATTGCACTTCAGACTACAGAAATATTTACATGTCTCACAGAAGACAATATAAGTGCAATTTACCCTGATCATCCAATTCAAAAAGTTTACACCCCCTGGCTCTTAATGCATTGTGTTGCTTTCTTGAGAATCAGTGAATGTTTCCATCTTTTATAAAAGTTACTGTATGTATGAGTTCAACTGTCCAATTGAAAAGATGGATTTCAAAATCTTACATTTACTTCTGAAAATGGTTCAAATATGCAGATGCTGCTGAAAAACCAAATAATGTGCAGGAGCTGGAGGATTTTTCTGAAGACCAGCAGGCAGCTAAACTGCTCAGGACAAACAAAGGACTCATAAAAAACTATCACAAAACGTAAAAACAGTTGTGGATTATTCAGGAAACAACACACAGAATTAAGATTCAAGGGTATGTAAACTTTTGAATGGAGTCATTTTTATAAATTCAATTATTATTTTGTCTTGTGGAGTATATATAAACAGCTGGTATGTGAAATAGTTTATAATCAGGTCAGTACTAAATAAAAAAAAATAATATGCAATTTCCATGATCCCTCTTATTTTGTTAAAATTATTAACATTTTGAAGTAGTTCAAAAATCCAAAAAACCAACCTCAACAGGACACCCAATATATATATATATATACATGCAGTTTTTGTTGTAATAATGTATTTATATTTGTAAATAAATACATTGTAGGCTATCATTAAATGAAATTTATTTGAGACAAACCATGTGAATAATCAGATCATTGACTGATTTGTTAATTTATTCATTGTTATTGCTGGTTTTGATTAGTGACATAATCATGTATTAAATATTTCTAAAAGGAAAAAGAAATATTTAATGATATAATACATTAAATGGCGCGTCAGCTCTTCAGCACGTGATTAATTCTAGCCAATGAGAACTGGAACTGCTGGAACTCTGCATCGTTAATGAGCGGTCATTCAAGCTTCGACTGGTACCACCCAAGCTCTACTCAATCAGGTAATGCAAGATTTTTAATTTCTTGGTTTATTTCTGAATTTTCTATTAAAATTCGTCAAGGTGGTCGTGAATGAATTAATAGGAATTAAATTACACCCGTTTTAGTGGTAAATTTGATTACAAGTGAATTGTTTAAACGACGAACGGTCATAACGGCCGAAAAGCCGTTTTCTGAGGTAATGTTAACGTTAATCTCTGAGGTAATATATCCTTTAAAATTGCACTTGAATTCACTGAATTAAATAAGTTTACGTCCATTTTGGTGTTAATTTGGATTATTGTCGTTTTCCGTTGCTGTTTACGCGATGAATTAATAATAGCGGAGCAAGATGGAGCTAATATCTGTTTTAAAGTCTTAAAATAGCAACACAAACGGGGATTTATATATAGCACAATACAATACCTCGGCTACATGCTTATAAAATCTTGTTAGATATCATTAATGTATCTGTTTATAACAGATAGACATCAGTAAATTCTCCGCGCTGACCGGTAACGTTAACTGTTAACGTTAGGACAGTTTCACAAATAATATACAGTAACTTACTGTGCAAAAGTCTTAGGCCACTAGTATTTTCACCAGCTAAAAAATGGTTTAAAGTAAGTTATTTCTATCTTTTGCTGTAGTGTGTCAGTAAAAAATATCGGTTTACATTTCCAAACATTATGTTTGCTATTAATTGTAATAATCTGGTGAGATTTTTGTTTGCACAAGGAGTCTGACAACAGCCAGTGCTCCACACTGATCTAATCTCATCATCATCCAGTCTTCCTGGAATGACATGAAGAAACAGAACAAACTGAAACAGAGTAAATCCAGAAGAACTGTGGCAACGTTTCCAAGATGCTTAAAGAGACCTACCTGCAAAGCTACCTGAAAAATTTTGCACAAGTGCACCTAGGGCAAAAGCTGCTGTAAACGCAAAGAATGGTCGCACCAAATGTTGATTTCATTTAGTTAATAGAAGGTAAATGATAAAGAAAATCTATTCATGACAGCATCCTCATTTTACAGCATTTTTACACAAGTGCCTAAAACTTTTAACAGTGCTGCAGCTTTGCAGGTAGGTTTCTTGAAGCATCCTGGAGACTTTGTCACAGTTCTTCTGGATTTAGTCTGTCTGAGTTTGTTCTGGTTTCTTCATGTCATTCCAGAGACAGACTGGATGATGATGAGATCAGATCTCTGTGCAGAGCACTCGCTGTTGTCAGACTCCTTGTGCAAACAAAAATATCACTGGATTATTACGATTAATGGCAAAATGAATGTTTGGAAATGTAATCTGATATTTCCTACTGATACACTACAGCAAAAGACAAACTTTAACTGACTTTAAACCATTGTTTAGCTGATAAAAATACTAGTGGCCTAAGACTTTTGCACAGTACTGTACATTTGGTTAAAGATTATTACAAAGATACAGCCATATTACTGTCATGTTATTGTTACTTAAAAATTGATATATCATACGATTATATCAGTACTATCTTTTGTAGGAGTCTTAAACAAGTTGTGGTGTGCACCGAGAGAGAGAGAGAGACTCTCGTTAGAGTACAGTACAGGTGCCTCTCAAACAAAGCTATATATAGCCCAGGAAATAATATTAAGGTAGCATATTCATGTATTATGATTTCTCCTGGCTGTTTAACTGTAACCTGTGTAATGCTTGACTTATTTTTATTTATTTTTTCTTCCTTTTACATTCTCAGATATTATTGTACATAGTGTTATTTATTTATTTATTTATTTGTTTGTTTGTTTGTTTTATACCATTAATGTAATGTTTGTCTTCTTTCTCTTTTGAGTACTGATTTCCATCTAGTCTTGAGTGCAAAGTTTAGCTCCAGCCCCAATCATGTACAGCTGAACCAGCTGATTTAGGTCTTCAGGATTACCATAGACTTCCAAGCAGGTGTGTGGACAGGTTGGAGCTGAACTCTGCCAGATGTTGGTCCTTCAGGACACCACTGTTGTAAGTGATCACTTGATTAGTCAAAACAACTAACTTTTTAAGTTGTATTGTTTTATTTCACTAATATTCTTTTTTTCTCTCTCTCTCTTTTTCTCCCTTTGGCTGGTCAACTTCAGCTAAACAAAGAGCCACCAGGTTGCTGCATCTGTAATGTAAGTACATTTAAGTTTATGTAAAGCTGCACATTCATGCATCAAGTTAAAGTCATTAGTAATTTCTTAAAGTGCACCTTCCTCCAAAAATTAAAGTTCTGTCATCATTTACTCACTCTGTTGTTGAGTATTGCTTACTTTTGCAAAAAAAAAGAAAAAAAAAATTAGAGAGATTTAGAAGAACATTTCAACTATTTTTGTCTGTACAATGAAAACAACATTGGATGCCATTGACTTTCGTAGTATTGCCAAAAAACACTGAGACAATGTTGTATTATTTAGGTTTTTTTATATATATATATTTACATTTTATTCGTTCTTTTCTTTCTCACTTAGATGATGGAACAAAAAGTAGGCTGGCCACAGCATCTGAAATGGAAGGAGCAGAAGAACAGCAATCAGGCAGAGCTCTACTGTTGCCCCTTAGAGAATTGATTTATAATTTACTTAACGTTCTGATTTAGTTATAATTGATCATTGCTCTGTCCTATAAAATTATTTAATACATTCCACTGTTCAGTAGTTTGGGGTCAGTATTTTATTATTATTATTTTTTTTTAAATCTAAGAAATAAACGTTTACTTTTTAAAATGTTTAAGAAATTATTTTTATTCAGCAAGGATGCATTAAATTGCTAAAAACTTCTACATCGTTGCACAAAAATCCTATTTCAAATAAATGCTGCCCTTTTAAAACCATTATTCAAAGGATCCTGAAAAAATATAGACCATTTCGCTAGATGTAAACATACTGGTCCCGATACACTTCCTGTTTCTTTTTTTTTTTTTACTTTACACAAACATCACAAAAAAGTACAACCAACATAACATTTGACTGGATGAAAATGTTACATTAGCACCTTTAAGATGTATTTGTATATGTGAAATAAAATAAAAAACAAAAAAACAGGAAGCGCTTCTGGACCAGTGTTGTTTACATCTAGCGAAATGGTCTATATCATGGTTTCCTCAGAAATATAAAGCAGCACAACAGTTTTCAAGACTGCTGATGATAAGAAATGTAGTTTTGGTAAGCATAAGAGAGTTCTTTCAAAAACACTGACAAATCTTACCGACCCTAAACTTTTATGCATGAAATATATAACACTGTGCAAGTGGTTTTTGGACATGTTATTACAAAAATCTTACATATTGTGCCTTTAAATTAGCATTATTGTATATTTTTTTATAGCATTATTTAATATGCCAAAAAATAATGCTAATTTAAATGTTTCAAAAGTTTACTTGCATTTCATAATATGATGCATCCCACAAGCTGTTAAATATAACATTCATACACATTACACAATATTATTTGACTGTCTTCCAAATGCAATTACAATTCGTAATCATAGCCCTACTGAGACATGACTACTGGCAACGCGAGACCTGAAAGTTAGTAGAGATCGCTGCTGCAAGATCCCGTGATAATCATTTCTGCTGTTTGAATTTTGTTTTTACACGCGAGAGCACTAAGTTTACCTATCAGAGAGCAACGGGCAAACAAACAATAAAGGACATTCCTACTTGGTCTTGTAAGTATTTGTGTTTTCATTTTGACGTGTTCATTGTTTATACATATTATTTGTTATCATGTGCACAAACTGTACATTTTACGGTTGGAAAATGAGGAGATCCAGGCAACAATGGTAAAAAAAAGAAAGAAAAAGGAAAAAAAAAAACTCTCTCCAAAACAACATTTCCTCTCTAAAGCTCTCATTTTTGACAGTCAATAACTTATTTTAACTATGATATTGAATTTATGACAATGGCTTGTTACAGAGAGAGCATGAGCTCACTGGATAGAATATCTTTGTCAAATCTATGTCAAAAAAGCTTTGCTTAAACAATTTTTTTTTTTCGCTTCCCAGCAGCAACAGAGTTGGATTTGAGGAACTGCCATTAGGAAGCATTTTATACGAGAAATAAAGCCAATAATTAATAATTTCTTTTGAGTTCACTGTTGGTTGTTTTTGTAAACCAACAAAAAGGGTTCATCTTTTTTGTTTTTGTTTTTTTGTTTTACATTGTCATTTATCTGTAATGTTTTAATGTTAAGTGTGATGACATACTCTTGATTTGTATTAGATTTATATCTTAAAAATCTTTTTTTTTTTTCATTTTTATATTTTTATTATCTTAAGCTGTTAAATTCCACATTTTTATCGTAATATTTATATTTAAGTGTATTGTATTTATAATATTTTATTTTGTCATTTTTTTTTTTTTTTTTGATTTTTTATAATTTTGTATTGCTGTTAAAGTTAAAAATGTTAGTTTTCTTAATAAAAGCTGTATATTTAATTTGTTTGGATGGATGGCCATTTTGGTGTCTATTAGATGTGTATGTAGGCATTCATTAGCTGTCTGTTTGATGACTAGTCTATTTTTGGGCTAGTTAGATGTCTATTAAATTTTCCCTGACAGCCCAAATTCAATCTTGTTTTAGCCTAGACCCATATTCACTGTCTATTAGACTATACTTGTAGTCGTTCAATAATGTCTAGTCTATTAAATTTTCACTGACAGCCCAAATTTTGCCTTGTTTTAGCCTAGACGTCAGGGCTGTGTTTGAACGGCTAATAGACGTCTTTTAAATGCAAAATTGCTTGCTGGTATAGTTTAATAATAGCAGGGCACACTGTATGTTGTAGAATTAATTATGAATTTAAACGTTTAAATCATAACTGTTTCAAAATGCGTGCAGTGCTGAAATCATTGTTGAAACATTTGCAGTTAGCCTACTGTACAAATAAAAACAATTACAACACAACATAATGAGCCTAAATAAACATTGCAGAACTTTTTACGACGAATTAAAGTATATGGGCATAATTTACAAAGCATAAGTCTTTATTCGGATTTCAGAATGCGCACATCACTATTGCAATGAATACGAACTATAAACTTTTTAATTCCGGACGTTAACAAATAATAATTTACATGCTCAGGGCGAATATGTTGTAAGAATGTACAGGAGACAAAACAGTGCATTAAGAGCCAGGGGTATAAACTTTTGAACAGAATGATGATGTGTAAATTATATTTATTAAGTATATTTTATTTACAGATTTTGTTTTTCCATTTAGTATTGCACTTCAGACTACAGAAATATTTACATGTCTCACAGAAGACAATATAAGTGCAATTTACCCTGATCATCCAATTCAAAAGTTTACACCCCCTGGCTCTTAATGCATTGTGTTGCTTTCTTGAGAATCAGTGAATGTTTCCATCTTTTATAAAAGTTACTGTATGTATGAGTTCAACTGTCCAATTGAAAAGATGGATTTCAAAATCTTACATTTACTTCTGAAAATGGTTCAAATATGCAGATGCTGCTGAAAAACCAAATAATGTGCAGGAGCTGGAGGATTTTTCTGAAGACCAGCAGGCAGCTAAACTGCTCAGGACAAACAAAGGACTCATAAAAAACTATCACAAAACGTAAAAACAGTTGTGGATTATTCAGGAAACAACACACAGAATTAAGATTCAAGGGTATGTAAACTTTTGAATGGAGTCATTTTTATAAATTCAATTATTATTTTGTCTTGTGGAGTATATATAAACAGCTGGTATGTGAAATAGTTTATAATCAGGTCAGTACTAAATAAAAAAAAAATAATATGCAATTTCCATGATCCCTCTTATTTTGTTAAAATTATTAACATTTTGAAGTAGTTCAAAAATCCAAAAAACCAACCTCAACAGGACACCCAATATATATATATATATACATGCAGTTTTTGTTGTAATAATGTATTTATATTTGTAAATAAATACATTGTAGGCTATCATTAAATGAAATTTATTTGAGACAAACCATGTGAATAATCAGATCATTGACTGATTTGTTAATTTATTCATTGTTATTGCTGGTTTTGATTAGTGACATAATCATGTATTAAATATTTCTAAAAGGAAAAAGAAATATTTAATGATATAATACATTAAATGGCGCGTCAGCTCTTCAGCACGTGATTAATTCTAGCCAATGAGAACTGGAACTGCTGGAACTCTGCATCGTTAATGAGCGGTCATTCAAGCTTCGACTGGTACCACCCAAGCTCTACTCAATCAGGTAATGCAAGATTTTTAATTTCTTGGTTTATTTCTGAATTTTCTATTAAAATTCGTCAAGGTGGTCGTGAATGAATTAATAGGAATTAAATTACACCCGTTTTAGTGGTAAATTTGATTACAAGTGAATTGTTTAAACGACGAACGGTCATAACGGCCGAAAAGCCGTTTTCTGAGGTAATGTTAACGTTAATCTCTGAGGTAATATATCCTTTAAAATTGCACTTGAATTCACTGAATTAAATAAGTTTACGTCCATTTTGGTGTTAATTTGGATTATTGTCGTTTTCCGTTGCTGTTTACGCGATGAATTAATAATAGCGGAGCAAGATGGAGCTAATATCTGTTTTAAAGTCTTAAAATAGCAACACAAACGGGGATTTATATATAGCACAATACAATACCTCGGCTACATGCTTATAAAATCTTGTTAGATATCATTAATGTATCTGTTTATAACAGATAGACATCAGTAAATTCTCCGCGCTGACCGGTAACGTTAACTGTTAACGTTAGGACAGTTTCACAAATAATATACAGTAACTTACTGTGCAAAAGTCTTAGGCCACTAGTATTTTCACCAGCTAAAAAATGGTTTAAAGTAAGTTATTTCTATCTTTTGCTGTAGTGTGTCAGTAAAAAATATCGGTTTACATTTCCAAACATTATGTTTGCTATTAATTGTAATAATCTGGTGAGATTTTTGTTTGCACAAGGAGTCTGACAACAGCCAGTGCTCCACACTGATCTAATCTCATCATCATCCAGTCTTCCTGGAATGACATGAAGAAACAGAACAAACTGAAACAGAGTAAATCCAGAAGAACTGTGGCAACGTTTCCAAGATGCTTAAAGAGACCTACCTGCAAAGCTACCTGAAAAATTTTGCACAAGTGCACCTAGGGCAAAAGCTGCTGTAAACGCAAAGAATGGTCGCACCAAATGTTGATTTCATTTAGTTAATAGAAGGTAAATGATAAAGAAAATCTATTCATGACAGCATCCTCATTTTACAGCATTTTTACACAAGTGCCTAAAACTTTTAACAGTGCTGCAGCTTTGCAGGTAGGTTTCTTGAAGCATCCTGGAGACTTTGTCACAGTTCTTCTGGATTTAGTCTGTCTGAGTTTGTTCTGGTTTCTTCATGTCATTCCAGAGACAGACTGGATGATGATGAGATCAGATCTCTGTGCAGAGCACTCGCTGTTGTCAGACTCCTTGTGCAAACAAAAATATCACTGGATTATTACGATTAATGGCAAAATGAATGTTTGGAAATGTAATCTGATATTTCCTACTGATACACTACAGCAAAAGACAAACTTTAACTGACTTTAAACCATTGTTTAGCTGATAAAAATACTAGTGGCCTAAGACTTTTGCACAGTACTGTACATTTGGTTAAAGATTATTACAAAGATACAGCCATATTACTGTCATGTTATTGTTACTTAAAAATTGATATATCATACGATTATATCAGTACTATCTTTTGTAGGAGTCTTAAACAAGTTGTGGTGTGCACCGAGAGAGAGAGAGAGACTCTCGTTAGAGTACAGTACAGGTGCCTCTCAAACAAAGCTATATATAGCCCAGGAAATAATATTAAGGTAGCATATTCATGTATTATGATTTCTCCTGGCTGTTTAACTGTAACCTGTGTAATGCTTGACTTATTTTTATTTATTTTTCTTCTTCCTTTTACATTCTCAGATATTATTGTACATAGTGTTATTTATTTATTTATTTATTTGTTTGTTTGTTTGTTTTATACCATTAATGTAATGTTTGTCTTCTTTCTCTTTTGAGTACTGATTTCCATCTAGTCTTGAGTGCAAAGTTTAGCTCCAGCCCCAATCATGTACAGCTGAACCAGCTGATTTAGGTCTTCAGGATTACCATAGACTTCCAAGCAGGTGTGTGGACAGGTTGGAGCTGAACTCTGCCAGATGTTGGTCCTTCAGGACACCACTGTTGTAAGTGATCACTTGATTAGTCAAAACAACTAACTTTTTAAGTTGTATTGTTTTATTTCACTAATATTCTTTTTTTCTCTCTCTCTCTTTTTCTCCCTTTGGCTGGTCAACTTCAGCTAAACAAAGAGCCACCAGGTTGCTGCATCTGTAATGTAAGTACATTTAAGTTTATGTAAAGCTGCACATTCATGCATCAAGTTAAAGTCATTAGTAATTTCTTAAAGTGCACCTTCCTCCAAAAATTAAAGTTCTGTCATCATTTACTCACTCTGTTGTTGAGTATTGCTTACTTTTGCAAAAAAAAAAGAAAAAAAAAATTAGAGAGATTTAGAAGAACATTTCAACTATTTTTGTCTGTACAATGAAAACAACATTGGATGCCATTGACTTTCGTAGTATTGCCAAAAAACACTGAGACAATGTTGTATTATTTAGTTTTTTTTTATATATATATATTTACATTTTATTCGTTCTTTTCTTTCTCACTTAGATGATGGAACAAAAAGTAGGCTGGCCACAGCATCTGAAATGGAAGGAGCAGAAGAACAGCAATCAGGCAGAGCTCTACTGTTGCCCCTTAGAGAATTGATTTATAATTTACTTAACGTTCTGATTTAGTTATAATTGATCATTGCTCTGTCCTATAAAATTATTTAATACATTCCACTGTTCAGTAGTTTGGGGTCAGTATTTTATTATTATTATTTTTTTTTAAATCTAAGAAATAAACGTTTACTTTTTAAAATGTTTAAGAAATTATTTTTATTCAGCAAGGATGCATTAAATTGCTAAAAACTTCTACATCGTTGCACAAAAATCCTATTTCAAATAAATGCTGCCCTTTTAAAACCATTATTCAAAGGATCCTGAAAAAATATAGACCATTTCGCTAGATGTAAACATACTGGTCCCGATACACTTCCTGTTTCTTTTTTTTTTTTTACTTTACACAAACATCACAAAAAAGTACAACCAACATAACATTTGACTGGATGAAAATGTTACATTAGCACCTTTAAGATGTATTTGTATATGTGAAATAAAATAAAAAAAAAAAAAAACAGGAAGCGCTTCTGGACCAGTGTTGTTTACATCTAGCGAAATGGTCTATATCATGGTTTCCTCAGAAATATAAAGCAGCACAACAGTTTTCAAGACTGCTGATGATAAGAAATGTAGTTTTGGTAAGCATAAGAGAGTTCTTTCAAAAACACTGACAAATCTTACCGACCCTAAACTTTTATGCATGAAATATATAACACTGTGCAAGTGGTTTTTGGACATGTTATTACAAAAATCTTACATATTGTGCCTTTAAATTAGCATTATTGTATATTTTTTTATAGCATTATTTAATATGCCAAAAAATAATGCTAATTTAAATGTTTCAAAAGTTTACTTGCATTTCATAATATGATGCATCCCACAAGCTGTTAAATATAACATTCATACACATTACACAATATTATTTGACTGTCTTCCAAATGCAATTACAATTCGTAATCATAGCCCTACTGAGACATGACTACTGGCAACGCGAGACCTGAAAGTTAGTAGAGATCGCTGCTGCAAGATCCCGTGATAATCATTTCTGCTGTTTGAATTTTGTTTTTACACGCGAGAGCACTAAGTTTACCTATCAGAGAGCAACGGGCAAACAAACAATAAAGGACATTCCTACTTGGTCTTGTAAGTATTTGTGTTTTCATTTTGACGTGTTCATTGTTTATACATATTATTTGTTATCATGTGCACAAACTGTACATTTTACGGTTGGAAAATGAGGAGATCCAGGCAACAATGGTAAAAAAAAGAAAGAAAAAGGAAAAAAAAAAACTCTCTCCAAAACAACATTTCCTCTCTAAAGCTCTCATTTTTGACAGTCAATAACTTATTTTAACTATGATATTGAATTTATGACAATGGCTTGTTACAGAGAGAGCATGAGCTCACTGGATAGAATATCTTTGTCAAATCTATGTCAAAAAAGCTTTGCTTAAACAATTTTTTTTTTTCGCTTCCCAGCAGCAACAGAGTTGGATTTGAGGAACTGCCATTAGGAAGCATTTTATACGAGAAATAAAGCCAATAATTAATAATTTCTTTTGAGTTCACTGTTGGTTGTTTTTGTAAACCAACAAAAAGGGTTCATCTTTTTTGTTTTTGTTTTTTTGTTTTACATTGTCATTTATCTGTAATGTTTTAATGTTAAGTGTGATGACATACTCTTGATTTGTATTAGATTTATATCTTAAAAATCTTTTTTTTTTTTTTTCATTTTTATATTTTTATTATCTTAAGCTGTTAAATTCCACATTTTTATCGTAATATTTATATTTAAGTGTATTGTATTTATAATATTTTATTTTGTCATTTTTTTTTTTTTTTTTGATTTTTTATAATTTTGTATTGCTGTTAAAGTTAAAAATGTTAGTTTTCTTAATAAAAGCTGTATATTTAATTTGTTTGGATGGATGGCCATTTTGGTGTCTATTAGATGTGTATGTAGGCATTCATTAGCTGTCTGTTTGATGACTAGTCTATTTTTGGGCTAGTTAGATGTCTATTAAATTTTCCCTGACAGCCCAAATTCAATCTTGTTTTAGCCTAGACCCATATTCACTGTCTATTAGACTATACTTGTAGTCGTTCAATAATGTCTAGTCTATTAAATTTTCACTGACAGCCCAAATTTTGCCTTGTTTAGCCTAGACGTCAGGGCTGTGTTTGAACGGCTAATAGACGTCTTTTAAATGCAAAATTGCTTGCTGGTATAGTTTAATAATAGCAGGGCACACTGTATGTTGTAGAATTAATTATGAATTTAAACGTTTAAATCATAACTGTTTCAAAATGCGTGCAGTGCTGAAATCATTGTTGAAACATTTGCAGTTAGCCTACTGTACAAATAAAAACAATTACAACACAACATAATGAGCCTAAATAAACATTGCAGAACTTTTTACAGGATGAATTAAAGTATATGGGCATAATTTACAAAGCATAAGTCTTTATTCGGATTTCAGAATGCGCACATCACTATTGCAATGAATACGAACTATAAACTTTTTAATTCCGGACATTAACAAATAATAATTTACATGCTCAGGGCGAATATGTTGTAAGAATGTACAGGGAGACAAAAAAACATATATAAAAACGCTGACATGTTGGGTAATGTTTTTTTTTTTTTAAATATTTATATATTAATTCAATTAAATGAATGAGGATACTAGGGAATAGCAATATGGTGTCCTTATCCCCTCACTCGGGAACGCGCTCACGTGGTCGTCACAGTCATTAATTCCATTAGAATGTTCGGATCATACAAATACTCTAAAATTCCATAGCGCATTTATAACGTGTTATCAGCGAGTGAGTGTAAGTATGGTTTCCTTCCACAGTTTCTCCTAATTTTTCATGAATTGGAAAAAAATAATATTTTCTCAGTGTACATTTAGACTAAAATACACTTTATAATGAGACTGAAGATAAATAAAATCAGCAAAAAGAAACGTTCTCTCACATTCAACTGCTTTTAATTAGCAGCAAATTTCTTAACTTGTAAATATTTGTATTAGCATAAAAAGTTGAACAACTGAGACATAAATGCTGTTAGTCAGTCATACAAATTTGTCACACTGAACAATCCAAAGCTGCTTAGTTTGAATGTTTCTATGTGAGCTGTGTTTCATACATTTCTACACTAGTGACAGTGAACCTGTTTTTTCATGCAAAATTTGGCTGAAATTTCTTTAAAATGACTGCACTTTAAGGGCTGGTTCAAGCGTGATTTGAATTCAATTTAGATACGTTTTGTCCCATAGTAGATGGTTTATGAACAGAGATGATAACACCAGTGATGACTTCTCATAAAAATGTTACTTATTTTTCATTTTTTTCTCACATGCTTTTAAAAAGATGGTGTCAGGGACTACAGAAGAAATTCAGCTTTGTAGCTAATTCTGGGGCTGTCATTGACTGTCCATGTTCCCTTACAGATAAATAAATAAATAATCATCTCAACATACTTAACCATCATCCCATAATCATATGATCAGACTATATAATCAATAAGTCATGACATTAAAAACAACATTAAAATTGCATACAAAATAATTATAAGGGTCTCAGGCCAAACTCAACTTTTTTTATAACTCAAAGTCAATGCTTGTTTTGTTTTCAACTATGCTCATTGTTTTTCTGTGTTAACATATGGTATATTGTGTTAACATATTGAATATATTTTTATCACTGCACTGCTTCACCCTGCTTTTAATATGTCTTATACATGAGTGCCACATTTTTAAAATACCATGTCAAGTTCACAAAAGGCCCCTAATGCAACCTGTTGTGGGATTTTGTGTTTTTACTCAACTTAGCTCTTTTTCTCTTTCTCTCACAGTGTTTCACAGATAGTGTTGCAGACACAAGCAGACTAGCACAATTCCAGATTTTATAGATTGACCATCTTACATCCTTTGAAGCAGCCAATCCATGTCTGCCTATTTCCGACAAGGAGCAACAACAGTAGCACCCATGTCAGACAACTGTTCCCAGCAGGAAGCACCCATGGCCAGATTGTTCACTCTGGGATTGTCTGTACCTGCCTTCTTCCATGAGGAAGAGGCAGGTACAGAAAGGGCGATCACAGGCTTGTCTGTTTCAGGAGCACTGGGAGTATAAGCCTCAGACCCGCTTGAGACAGAGAGCACCCAAGTCTGTTAAGCCTCCACAGACATCACCTGTGCTTGAGTATTCCCCACAGGAGCCCATATCAAAGGGAGATCCAGATTGTTCACTAGGGGATTATGTTCCCCACAGGTGAACCTGTGCCTGCAAATTTCCCCACATGGGGGAGCTTTTGTGTCCATTGAAAGGGCACCCCCTTTGCCTCAAAGCAGCGCTCATGTCTGTCATGTCTGTTTCAGGAGCGCCGGGGCTATAAGCCTCAAGCCTCCTTGAGACAAAGAGAACCCAAGCCTGTTAAGCTCCCTCAGAGATCACCTGTGCCTGAGGATTTCCCACAGGAGTGTTCCTCAGAGGGAGCACCTATGCTTGAGCGTTTCTCTCAGGGAACACCAGCTGAGACCCCACAGGAAGAACCTATGGTTGCAAATGTCCCAGAGGAAGGGCCACATGGAGCACCCATGCCCAAGTTGTTCACCCTGGGAATATCTATACCCGCCTTGTCCACAAGGAACTTTCATGTTCGGAAAGGGCGATCACAGTGTCGGGACTATAAGCCTCAAGCCTCCAAGAGACAAAGAAACCCAAGCCTGTTAAGCTCCCTCAGAGATCACCTGTGCCTGAGGATTTCCCACAGGAGTGTTTCTCAGAAAGAGCACCTGTGCTGGAGTGTTTCTCTCAGGGAACACCAGCTGAGACCCCACAGGAAGAACCTGTGCTTGCGGATTTCCTGGAGGGAGGGCCACATGAAGCACCCATTCCCAAGTTGTTCACCCTGGGAGTATCTATACCCGTCCTATCCACAAAGAAGTACCGACTGCATAAGCATCAAGCCTCCTTGACACACAGAACACGTCTGCCTGTCATCACTGCAGAGAAATCACCAGTGCCAGAGGAGGGAGGGCCACATGAAGCACCCATTCCCAAGTTGTTCACCCTGGGAATATCTATACCCGTCTTATCAACAAAGAAGTATCGGCTGCATAAGCATCAAGCCTCCTTGACGCACAGAACACGTCTGCCTGTCATCACTGCAGAGAAATCACCTGTCATCAACGCAAAGAAATCACCTGTGCCAGAAAGTTCTTCACTTGACGAAGCAACGGAAGAGGCAATGGAACCCTACAGCTCCCCATCTAATAAGGCTGCCAAGGCTCAGAAAGAAGCACCCATGCCTGAGTGTTCTCCAGAGGAAGGACCCATGGTTATGTGTTCCCCAGAGGTCGAACCCAACCCAGAGGTCGAACCTTGTGTGTGTTCCCCAGAGGTCGAACCCATGCTTGTGTGTTCCCCAGAGGTCGAACCCATGCTTGTGTGTTCCCCAGAGGTCGAACCCATGCTTGTGTGTTCCCCAGAGGTCGAACCCATGCTTGTGTGTTCCCCAGAGGTCGAACCCATGCTTGTGTGTTCCCCAGAGGTCGAACCCATGCTTGTGTGTTCCCCAGAGGTCGAACCCATGCATGTGTGTTCCCCAGAGGTCGAACCCATGCTTGTGTGTTCCCCAGAGGTCGAACCCATGCTTGTGTGTTCCCCAGAGGTCGAACCCATGCTTGTGTGTTCCCCAGAGGGAGGTTCCCCAGAGGTGAACCCATGCATGTATGTTCCCCAGAGGTTGAACCCATGCTTGTGTGTTCCCCGGAGGTTGAACCCATGCATGTGTGTTCCCCGGAGGTTGAACCCATGCATGTGTGTTCCCCGGAGGTTGAGCCCATGCATGTGTGTTCCCCAGAGGTTGAACCCATGCTTGTGTGTTCCCCAGAGGACAAACCTGAGCAGAGGCCTCAAAGAAGGAGAAAAAAGAGGAACCAAAAGCAGCAAGTAAGATTTTGCTCATATTATAGATCTCTTAACCCTACCCCAAACCTGAACATAACTACTAAAATTACCTTACTTACTATTAATTAAGTAGTAATTAAGTAAATAGTAGTAATTAAAAATTTTTTAGATGAAAATCTTAGTTAACAATGAATATGTGTTCCCTAATTTTAAAGTATTACCAAACTCTTTCAAATTCAATTCATACTTATTCTGTGACTGGTATCATAGCCTTTTAATTCATAGACCACTCATGTTGAAATGGTTAAAGCATTGCATGACTTTGTCTTTTTTTTTAACAGGTCAACTCTGATGTATATCGGCTTCCAAGGAGAAGTCAGCAGTGGAGACCACAAAATGCAGACCAAATGCAGAGAGCTCATTGGAACCCTTACCCAAGATCCTGTCCATGGTCCCAGCCCAGATTTTGGAGACAGCAGAGCCATCATGCACCTCAAATAGGACCATGGCATCTGTGGCAAAGAGCTCAGAGGGTTCACCCAGGAGCACAACGGTGGTTCCAGCCCCATCCATGGAGGCAGCAGAATGCTTATGTCCCTCACTCAAAACCATGGCATCCGGGGCAAAGAACTCTGAGGGTTCACCCAAGAGCACATCCATCGTTCCAACCCGGATTGTGGAAGCAGCAGAACCCTCATGCCCCTCAATCACGGCCATGGCATCTGGGGCAAAGAGCTCAGAGGGTTCACCCAAGAGGACATCCATCGTTCCAACCCGGATTGTGGAAGCAGCAGAACCCTCATGCCCCTCGATCACAGCCATCACATCTGGGGCAAAGAGCTCAGAGGCCTCACCCAAGAGTGCATTTACATTTTCAGTCTCCTTTGTGGAGGCAGCAGAATGCTTATGCTCCTCACTCACAACCATGGAATCCAGGGCAAACAGTTCAGAGGGTTCCCCCAAGAGCACATCCATGGTTCCAGCCCCCTTTGTGGAGGCAGCAGAACCCTCATGCCCCTCAATCACGACCATGGCATCTGGGGCAAAGAGCTCAGAGGGTTCACTGAAGAGAAAATCCATGGTTCCAAACCGGATTGTGGAGGCAGCAGAACCCTCATGCCCCTCGACTATAACCATCACATCTGGGGCAAAGAGCTTTGAGGCATCATTTGAGGCAACTTAGTCACCTAATTTGTATATGACCATTAGTAAGAGATTATCTGTGTATTAGTAAGAAAAAAAAAATGTGTGCATTTGTAAACAAACAAACAAACAAAAAAAAAATCTGTGCATTTGTAAATAAACAAATAAATAAAAAAATGAAAAAAAGTAGAAAAAGTTCTATTTATTTATTCGTCTATTCATTTATTAAGGACAAAAATACATAAATGATGTCATTGCTATATAAATTTTTCACTGAGCCGTTTTCAGATCACGTCACAATTTTTACAATTAAAAAACCATGCATTTGTCATCAATGCTTAGTATCATAAACACACTACTTACCATTCATAGGTAATGATAAAAGGGATAAAATTAGTCTGTATTGACTTAGGTCTAGTCAATAACCCCTACTGTTCACTGCTGTACACTAACAAGGGGTATGTATGTATTGTGCAAATATGTTAACCCAAACACCCCTCAACACATATCTCATTTCAGAAAAATTATTAAAAGCATTACAGTCTTTTTATTGGATCAGAAAATATTTTGCAGTGAGAAAGGACCTAAATCCAGATGTCTTTGGTTCACTCAAAGCCGCCCCAGACAGAGCGCTAACTTTTACAGTATCATAACATGAGACAAAACAGTGTTGTAAAATATAATGACCAAAATTCTAGAGCTTGTCTCATTAGTAAATGGAAGCAAAGTCTTAATTTAAGGTATGCTGTTTCTGTCACTTTGCCACTGTTTCATGTTTGTGACTTTAAAGATGTGTAAAGTAAGGCAAATGGACGTTTGAAAAACTAACTGCTGTAAGTGATCCCCATACAGATCAGCTCTGAAAAGTTTCATGGATGTTTCAATAATTCACCAATGAAAACTTTAAAGGGACAGTACCCAAAAATGTGTCCTTTTGACAGTACCTGGCCTGCTTTACACAGTAAGATAGCAGTTCAGACATTCTGCTTATCGTCTCCTTACAGTGTGTGTCCTACAGAATAAAGTCATAAATGTTTAGAACAGCATAACAGTCAACATCTTTCAGCATAAACAGATGGTGCAGGTTATGTCGTTTGTAGCTGCTGCTGTTGCCTCACAAAAAAATAGGATGACATTTGAAATTCATGACTGCTTGGGTGTGATGGTTTCTACTATTTGCCTTTTTTTGAAAAGTCTCACAAGGTTGAACATGTCTATGGGGATTAGAGAGAGCAGAGAGTGATGAGGTGGTCATGACGTTGGAGAAAATATGAGCTGGTAGGGCTCATTTTTGCTTTAACATTAATGCTGAAATTATACGGGGAGAACTATTTAAGCAACTATGCGAGGATAATGGCCCTGTGTCTTCATCGAGTGCCAGGAGAATTCTGGAAAGTAACACAATCCGCTGGAATCCCAGCAGCAGACCTGCATTGTATTTGGGCTATTTTTCAGCAGCAGTGAATTCTGCGGGTCTAAGCATAGGCCCATAAAAATATCACATATAGGCCCTGGGTACATTCTGTACCACAAACATCACATTTCACTCATACACAAAATGGGGCTGAACTGGTGCTACAGAGTTTTTACTTGCTTTTAATTTTCAAAGCTTCCTACCAATGCACATTTAGACTTTATATTTTTATCAGGGAATGTGCATTAATATAAAAGTCAGCCTCAAATTATTACTGTTTACATTTATTATAAGTATCACAAGTATCTAACATGCTGTTCATAAAGCTCTCTCTCTCTAAGCATCTCACATGTAAAAATGTTATTTATAATTTTCTTTTTATTTATATCAAACAATTCTCATAATTTAATTTTAGATCTGGGCCATGGGTAAAACAATATACATACAAAGGCATTTGAAAAGTAGCAAAAAGTATGATGAAACCATGGTTTAAAAAAACTAAAGTATTTGTTTTGCGTCCTTTAAGATAAGGGAAAATGAGGCAGAGGTACAATGTTCAGGATGTTTCCTATCATTTTAAATGATCTGAACGTATCTATGACAAAGGGTTCTGAAATGATGGCTTCTTATAAAAAAGTGTTCCTGTGGCTCAATTTGCCCCACGTTAGGGGTAAGTTGACCCGAGTCAGTGGGTAAGATACACCATCTGGGTTTAAACTATCGGACTGAATCTGAACCCAAGAATTTTTAAAGATGAGTTATCTCTTTTAAAAATGAATTTAATAATCAAATGTAATTTTTCAGTCATAGTTCTCTTCTTAATCTTGAAATGAAACCAATCAGCTGAGGTTTCATTTTCAATCTGTTATTTTTTGCGTTTCTGAAACAATATGTTGAACACCAAAGTTTTAACATTCCCAGAAACAACTAAACAGAGAGTTTGTTTAGTAAAATTAAATAAAAACTGAACTAGAATGAAGGAATAAACTTCACTGAAATTACTAAACTTTTTAGACAAAAGATTCTTGGCATGGTATAGCTTTTCTGCAATGTTGAACAGGACTATAGGCGGAAAGATATATATGATTATAAAGTGAGATCTTCTGGGTCTCAGAGACGGATTTGGTGCACTTGTACACTGTTCCTATTAAATAAACTACAAATAATATGTATAAACTAAACCAGTTGTATAATATCACATTAAAATACCGTCAGAGATTTAACAACTTCAGTGCCTTATGGTGGGGTAAGTTAAAGTGCTGGCTCAACTTACCCCACAGCATTTGGCTCACTTTGCCCCATAGCTGGCATCTTGGAAAAAACTAGCTTACCAATTCAGACTAATATTTAGCTAAATCATTTGCATAGTTTTATATGTTGCTAAATCACCTATATGCATCAGAAATATTAGACCTGGATAAATTTGCTTTGATGTAACAGTCATTACATCTCTTATGCTAAAATTTTAAAGTTTTTAAAGTAAATTGGTGCTCTCCTTTTCACAGTCTGAAATCAGAAATGATGTGTGATTCCAAAATACATGATCGCATGACAGTAAAAGTGTACAGCTGCCAAGATACAGGACGGTGGGTCAACTTACCCACTGGCTCAACTTACCCCCGGCTTGGAAAATAGGTTAATTTGACTAGAAACACCAAAGACCGGAAATGTAAAACATCGTTCCTGTCGGGTGGACTTGCAAGTTCAGGAAAAAAGGTGGAAATCCATTTCTCAACTAACGTCGTACTGACAAATAATTGGTATAGAAACAATTTTCATTCAGAATTGTTCGATTATTCACTTTAATAGAAATATCAAAAGCATTCAGTGTCAAATGAAATAATGCCTCCGTTACGCAGCGGCCGTAAAGTGGACTACATGTATACGATCCTCATAAGTTTCCATTTAAATAAACCACCTGATACAAATAAAGAAACAGCTATTTCTTCTCATATCCTGTAGGCTTGTTTACAGCACTTGTATTTTCACACTAACCACCAGTCTTTAGCAGTTGCGTTTTCTTTCACCAGTTTCCACAACTGAACCCGGAATAGAGCTGAAAAATAACAAGCTCCGCTGCTCTGTATAATTGTTCCCCGCCATTGCCTGAGGTCAAGTGCATTTCCAAAACTGATTTGCTTTTCAGTTTTTCCTCTCTTGTGGAAGACGGGGGAAAATCCCTCCGTGAAAGAGGGACACCCGCTCTGATTTCAGCCGTCCTCTCAGCTGCAGTCGGGCCTCTGGGTGACCTCGTGAGGCTGGGACTAAACTGGCTGCTCTTAAAACCACAAAGCCACAGTTGTCTCGCTCAAGCCAATTTTACTGCCTACTCAGAGTGGCCTCCGATTGCAGGAAAACACAAACACAGTTGGCTGATGTGGCCGGGGCAAATGTGTTTAGCTGACTTAAAACGGCCAATGGAAAAAGGATGCGTTGCAGTTTGACTGTTAATTCAAGCGCAATGTAAAAGCTCTCTCTTTCTCTATCTAAAGCATTAGCTGAGCTCACATTTGTCAAAACAAATAACCTCTAGTATCAGTTCTGTTGGGATCTTAGTAGCTCCACTGATGAATGGGAACATTACGGCACAACACGACACTCTGAAGAGAACAAGAACAAGAAACAAAAAACAGAACAAGATTAGTGGATGTCACAATAAGAGCAAATCCATGCTGGAATATCCTCATGTCACTATCCTGAGCCTGTAACTCTTGCAATGGTCAGTGTTTCTGGTTAAATCATCACCTGTTGCTACATCCCAGTTCACACGTTCCATTGCAAATAGTATGTGAGACTACAGTGTCCCAAATCAGAGTACACTGTAAAAAAAAAATTCCATTCATTTTACAGATATTTCTGTTAACCCTAAAACACAATGCAGTAAAGTGTAAGATTCAAATAAAGGTAAAACCCCTGTAAAAAAAAAAAAAAAAAAAAAAAAAAAATCAGTATGTGACCCTGGAGCACAAAACCAGTCATAAGGGTCAGTTATTTTTTATTTAAATGCATACATACTCTAAAAAGTCAATAAATAAGCTTTCCATTGATGTATGGTTTGTTAAGATAGGACAATATTTGACCGAGACACATCTGTTTGAAAATCTGAGGAATCTGACCTCACCTTTGAAGTTGTGTGAATTAAGTTCTTAGCAATGCATATTATAAAAATTAGGTTTTTGATATATTTAAAGTAGGAAATTTACCAAATATCTTCATGGAACATGAACTTTACTTAATAACCTAATGATTTTTGACATAAAAGAAAAATCTATAATTTCGACCCATACAATGTATTGTTGCCATTTTTTTTCCCTTTTTTTTGTTTTACATACACTGATGTTCAAGTTTGGGTTTAGTAAGATTTTTTGTAGTATTTTTTTTTATTTTTTATTTTAAGTTTCTTGTGCTCACCAAGGCTAATTTGACCAATAAATGTTACTACTTTAAAATGTTATTTAAAAATTTAATAGTAATGATATTACATTTTGTATATGAAACATGCATAAATAAATCATTTACAAAAGATCAACAACGTTCTAACATCCTTTTAAAAAATTAAAATGTTCATTTGTTTGTGGAAACATTTTTTTTTTTTTTTCAGAATACTGTGATGGATAGACAGTTTGAAACCATTTACTTATAAATTTATTTTCTGTAACAATGTAAAAGTCCTTACTTTCACATTTTTGAATAATTACGTGTTGATGAATAATAATTAGAAAAATTACTGACCTCAAACTTTTGAACAGTAGTGTGTGCACAAGTCTTTTTCAGTTGATGTTACGCACAAACCTATGTGCAATATGATAATAATGTTTTTTTTTTTTTTTTTTTTTTTTTTTTTTTTAGACTTTTATGGATGTAGAAATGTCAAGAAGCAGGCAAAGCTTAAGTTGACACACCAGAATTCACCTGCATGAACCTAAAGGCAGTAAGAATTCTGCTTATTAATTCGGCTAGGCATTAGAGTTAACATGTAAACACAAGAAATGTGCAACAAAGGGGTTAGTGATGTTATATCAAAGTTTCATTATATGTCCAAAATATACATATATAAATATAAACAACAGCGCAAACTGAGACATATGTGATACTCCCTGAGACAAACAGGCAGGAATATTTTATACATTTATAAATTTTTAGCTTGTGAAAGAGGACGGTTACATTTTTCAATTACCTTAATTCCGGTCTCTTCCACTTCAACACTTTTTCCCTGTGTTAAGAGAGCTTAAAGGGATAGTTCACCCAAAAATGAAAATTCTGTCACCAATTACTCACCTTCACGTCGTTCCAAACCTAAAAGACCTTCAGAACACAAATTAAAAGGGTCATCAGATTCCCATTTTCCACAAGTTGATATGATTCTTTAGGGTCTTAATAAAAATTCTATAATATACTTTGGTTAAAAATTCTCAATGGTTGTGTAAAACAACACCCTTTTTATCTTGTCAAAATGAGCTCTGCAAAAATCATCCCATTCGGATGGATTGTTCCTTTAAATGCAAACGAGCTCTGCTCGCCCTGCCCCTCTCTTCTCTCTGTGGAGTGACGAGCCTGTTTACTTTAGCCGCATTTAGCGTGAAACTTGCTAACTAGCATGTTATTAGGAAAGGTTAATTTCAATGCAACTAAAATAAGTTTATTCAACTTGAAATGTTAAGTTGTACTAAGTAACAATTTAGATATTTATGTTTGCTAAACTTAACAGATGGGTAAGTAACCCAGCTGCCTTCAAATTTGAAGTTGATTCAACTCAAATATCTAAGTTGTCACTTAGTATAATTTAACATTTCAAGTTGAATAAACTTTTTTTTAAGTTGACTGAACTTAAAATTTTAAGGCAGCCAGGTTAAATTATTTTAAGTTGACTCAACAAATTGTTTTTTTACAGTGCATGTGCCACATTATGTACACATACCTGTACAATATACTGTACATATTTTTCATTTTCTGTAACATTTATCACATATCATTTTTACAATTATGCAGCAGTGCGCACCTCTTGTGTTGGTGCATGTCCAGCATTGAAGAATCAGTCTGAATGAACAATACAGTGGCGTTCATGGGAGGACTAATAAAAAAAGTAAAACAACCCACACACTTAGATATAACCACTTAGTTTCATCAAAATAAGACTTAAAATGGCCTGAAAACAGCAGATATTTTTAGTTGAACAATCAAATTTGTTGAAATTAAAGACATGTCAAGTTTATTATGAAAAACATCAATTCATGAACAAAATATATAATTGTTTAAATAAAATGTATCGTTTAAATCATTACTGCCTTGAGTTACTATTTTGGAATATATAAAAATAAAATACCTAAAAACACTAAACCGATGAGATTTACAGTGGGTACGGAAAGTATTCAGACCCCCTTAAATTTTTCACTCTTTGTTATATTGCAGCCATTTGCTAAAATCATTTAAGTTAATTTTTTTTCCTCATTAATGTACACACAGCACCCCATATTGACAGAAAAACACAGAATTGTTGACATTTTTGCAGATTTATTAAAAAAGAAAAACTGAAATATCACATGGTCCTAAGTATTCAGACCCTTTGCTGTGACACTGTCGGTTTGCTGTCTATTTCTTCTGATCATCCTTGAGATGGTTCTACACCTTCATTTGAGTCCAGCTGTGTTTGATTATACTGATTGGACTTGATTAGGAAAGCCACACACCTGTCTATATAAGACCGTACAGCTCACAGTGCATGTCAGAGCAAATGAGAATCATGAGGTCAAAGGAACTGCCTGAGGAGCTCAGAGACAGAATTGTGGCAAGGCACAGATCTGGCCAAGGTTACAAAAAAATTCTGCTGCACTTAAGGTTCCTAAGAGCACAGTGGCCTCCATAATCCTTAAATGGAAGACGTTTGGGACGACCAGAACCCTTCCTAGAGCTGGCCGTCCGGCCAAACTGAGCCAAGTACAGGGATATCCTGGACAAAAACCTTCTCCAGAGTGCTCAGGACCTCAGACTGGGCTGAAGGTTTACCTTCCAACAAGACAATGACCCTAAGCACACAGCTAAAATAACGAAGGAGTGGCTTCACAACAACTCTGTGACTGTTCTTGAATGGCCCAGCCAAAGCCCCGACTTAAACCCAATTGAGCATCTCTGGAGAGACCTAAAAATGGCTGTCCACCAATGTTTACCATCTAACCTGACAGAACTGGAGAGGATCTGCAAGGAGGAATGGCAGAGGATCCCCAAATCCAGGTGTGAAAAACTTGTTGCACCTTCCCAAAAAGACTCATGGCTGTATTAGATCAAAAGGGTGCTTCTACTAAATACTGAGCAAAGGGTCTGAATACTTAGGACCATGTGATATTTCAGTTTTTCTTTTTTAATAAATCTGCAAAAATGTCAACAATTCTGTGTTTTTCTGTCAATATGGGGTGCTGTGTGTACATTAATGAGGAAAAAAAATTAACTTAAATGATTTTAGCAAATGGCTGCAATATAACAAAGAGTGAAAAATTTAAGGGGGTCTGAATACTTTCCGTACCCACTGTATACTTAGTTTTAATAAACAGAATAGCCTATTAATTGCATTGTCAATGTAAAAATACAATATACATTTTTATTCTGGTAGTGTAAGTAATGTTTATTTAATCAAGAAAATGCGACTGGGACATGAATTTACATTTAATTTAAATGAAAAAATAAATCCTTATTTCAGAACACCACTGCATGCCACAAAAAATGTATACACTATATACATTTTACACTATAAATTGAACTGACAATGTAACAACTAAAGATGCTTGAGGTATCCTGCTCTTTAATATTTCCCATATTTAGAGGTCATTTCAAAAATATACTTACAGGTGGAGCAGTATTATGGACATCGGGTTTCACAAAGCAATGAAACACAAGCAGTACAATTCCATTTCATTAACCAGTGTTTATTTTCTAAATAATACATATCAGGAAAAATAACATTGATGTACTTACTGTTAATAATGTTTGAGGAGTTCATGAAAATATACAGTACACTAGTCTGCTCTGTGACAAATAATATCACAATATTATATATATATATATATATATATATATATATAAACAAACAAACGAATGAACGAACAAACAACAGTGGCAAACTGCTCACATCAGAGATACTCATGAAAAATGACAAATGGTACAAATCAATTGGATATTAAAATAATATTGTGGTAAGTGCCCAAAACAGTGCATTAAGTATTTATACTGAACAAAGTGGGTTATTTATTGATTCTAACCAGTGCTTACGGAGACCGTCAGTGTATGAGGTCAAGCCTTTTAGGGTCATATTTGAACAGGTTTGTCATTATATCTGGTCTTGATTTGTATGTCAGTGCAGTCACAGAAGAATTTGCAAATTTGGAGACCAAACAATGACACAAAATGGAGCAGGGCATCGAAAAGAGAAACATATTTGATTTTGATATAAAGGTTTTGAAAAGAACAACAAAAACAGCACAAAGAACGAATATTCAAACGACACACAATGGGGTAAATTATCTCTTGTAGGATAAATACATCAGAATCAAATTTTTACATCTCGGACTTTGGGAACACGGTTCTGATCATGCAACTGTAATCTTCAGGGAATGGGATTGAAGAAAAACATGCTGAACTGGCATAATACTGACGTCCAGTCATGTACAAAACAGAAATACAGAAGCTATAAAGTAAAATCCCAGGATGTGAAGTGACCTTCAGGCTATTCTTCAAGCAAACACAGCACAAAAATAAAGGTTCTTTTAAAGGTTCTTCACACTGATGCCATAGAAGAACCATTTTTGGTTCCACAAAGAACCATCTCTTTCTTACCTTTTTATAATCTGAAGAACCTTCTTTTGCCACAAAGAACCTTTTGTGTGACAGAAAGGTGTTTTAGATGTTTAAGGTTCTTTACGGAACCACTTAGACAAAAAAGGTTCTTCCATGGCATTGCGAAGCACCTTTATTTTAAAAAAGTATAGGGAAATCTGTAATGGGTTTAGATCACAAAACAGGACATCAATTTGCTGAGGTACAACTTCATCTGCATGTACGGACATGTGGATGAAAACGTAGGGAATCTATACATGAGGCTTTCTATATGTGGCCAAACATCAGCAGCTGAGCCACCACAAGCAGTCTTTCAGTTTCTCTCACCTATTCTACTATTTACACAAAACCACATGAGCCCCACGGCTCCAGACCGGTTCAATGTATCTACTCAGCAATTGGAAACGGAACCTCTCCGACCAATTTCCCCAGAATATACAAACATATGGAATCTAAAACACGGCTGGAAGTCAATCCGGCAAAGGAACGCTTTGTAGGATTTTCCGAAGGTGACATTTCTAGAACGTTTTCCTTGTGCATTACAGGCTTTTAGTTATTACTCCCACAAAATGAGTGGCTGGGAAAACGGGGCATTTCTTACGCCAGACCTTCGCTTTCTAAGCGGAACAGAGGAAACAAACAGTAAGGAAAGACTTTCGATCACACCAAGTAACACTGGAGACATATAAAAATAACTTAGATGAACTGTGTAAATATAAATAAAAAAGACAACATTCTTAATAATAAATAATTCTATTATTTACAACATTGTATATTGCTAAGAGATTTAAATTACTAAAATACTGAATAAGTAAGCAGCAAACATTACAGGCATGAGGTACAGCAAAATAAAAGATCCTGTTAAGTTTACAGTAGACTGTTTCACCAAACTTCATTTGATTTGATCTTGTTTTTCATGGCTTCAGAAGAAGAATGCATTCAGCTTTTTTAAACATTTCCAGGAAATAAAAAAAAAGGACAGAAAAGGTTGATCACTGTTTGAGTAAAGAACTGTACTGTAAAGCTCAGTAATGATCCATTTTCAGTGATATCTGAAAGATATCGGTAAGATTGCACATATACTGGTATTTGTTCTAGGCACTCTTTCCAAGTGATAGTTGAATAAAAGCAGCAGTATTTTAGCATTTACTATGCAATAATAGCATACAGTATAATACTAGAGACTAAATATGACATGATCTTTTACATCGAAAGAAATGACGACAGAGCTGCTGTGTACATGAATAAATAAGTCATCAGTGACTGTCACCACCTACTCTGTCACCTCACCGTTTTCTCCTTTGGATATCCTTTAATGATTTTAACATATGTATTTGCAATCGGACTACACACATCTCTCGCCGTTTTAACCAAAGGTAGTGAGAAGAAAGAGAAGAAAATAAACACACACTATAAAGTACTATTCAATGATGTCATACACTAAACGACTATTTCATTTAACAATTATGATAACCTGTCTGACCATAGCAGCTTTTTTATGGTAAACTTTTTCTTTTCTTTTCTTCTTTTTTTTTTTTTCGTTTTCATCAACAAACTGTACAAAGACAAGTGCAGCAACTGTGGTCAAAGATAAAAATATTGATTGACGGAGATACGGAAACAAAACCACCAGACATAAATATACACAAAAAGCTCTTCCTACCTTAAACTCTTCACTTATTGTTAGACACTAATGCCATAGAAATAACCTCTTATCGCTGGCTGGGCCGACAACGCAACCTGTTGGGATATCCTGGTTTGATAAGTAGCCTCACTTCTGCTATCACAATAGTTGTTGTTTCTATGCTACACTGCTGATGTAATGTTAAAGACGTTTTTTTTTATAAGAGCTCAGGGAGATGGTGAGGGTGGCTGATAAATGCTATTTGATGTTGTTTCTAAAAGTGGTTTGTATACTAATGTGTAGATATTAACTATCACACCACCATAGACTATCATCTCCAGTTACACTGGTGTACATATAAATAGAAATCTTAACAACGCCTGTTATTACACTTACTACAATATAGCATATTTGCTATAGTGTTGAACTTCAAGCCAGTTGTTACATACACTGCTGCTACGCGCTAATGTTATCGTTAGTTATTTTTCACAAAAATAATGAGCACCACAATAAGGGAGCACCGATGGCATATCTGCCAATGAGATATTTCTGTTACAAAATGTCAGATGAAAATTTAAGCCTAAAATGATACCTAGTTTAACTGCTATTTTCTTTACAAATATAATGCTACATTAGATTGCGCTAGCACAAACACTGTGAGGCTAAATGCTTATTATATTCAACAACGAAGCCTAAATTACATTCTTTGTGTCAATATTTAACTCATTTTTTGGATAATTTGGCATGAATGGACACATGGCTTCTAATAAAATATGTTATTGTCCTGAATGAAAAGCTGTTCTTCATCAACAAGCAAACGCTGACTGGCTGACGCTGACTCCATTCTATTTGTATTATTAATTGACCCTTCGCAGGGAGTTTGATTGACAGGCGATCTGACCAATCATAACGCAGAATCTGGCATTTTTGTCCGACAAGCAGTCAACTAGAAAAAAGTGTGTGTTGACATCTTTCCAAAGTTGAAACAAGATACCTTCTGATGTTCATTCATGTTTATTTCACGCTATATAACTAGTTAAGAGTAATAGATGATCGGCGTTACAGCGATTTGTCAAGCAAGAGCCACAAAATGCTATTCATTGTTTGATATTTGTTTTAAATGACAAGATGTGAAAGCTACTACTTTGTTTCATACCTAAAGTACCTTGGTCTGTATTTTTCACTGCGTGAGAATGTATGGCGTGAGAGCGGATGGCTTGACGGACATAAGAACCGTAACGGAGGGGGCGGGTCTTTGCGAAGGGTCAATTATGTCTGGTATATGCTGTGTCAGTGTGTATATAATTGTTTTTCTCTTTTAGTCAATCATCTCAGTGGCCGCTGAGTCTCTAATAGGGCTGTCGATCTATTAAAATGATTAAAGAGCAGGTCATATGGGTTTTTGAAAAATATCTTTTTTGCAGTTTGTAACAGTTGTTAATCAAAAAGTGCATTATACATTAAGATATTGTCTCTCAAAAGAAAGAGTTGACTCAGAAACAGCTTAACGAGTTGCCATATTTATGAATCTTCTACGTTACTGTTTTATGTCAATAGGTAACACATTCACATAATCCCAGCCTGTCTGCAAAATACGAACACACTGCCGTGCCCACAAACATTTCCGCTAGTTAGTGTGTTTACATCATGTGGAGAAGACGTTGTGTTCTGCTCTGTCAAAGCAAGTTTGTTTTGTTTTCATTGCCAAAAGATGATAATGTGAAGAATCATTGATTAAAGTTCATTTTTTCCACGATACCACAGCAATACAATTTGAAAATGTTGTTGTGTGCTCGTCATTTTACAGAGGATTTCTTCTCTAATCTTGGCTTTTATCTTCTTTGGCTTGTAATCTTCTTTATTTAGACTAACAAGCATCTCTGAACCACAACCTGTAAGTACAATTGATACATTATGTGTACATTCTCAGTTGAGTGCTCAAAATATCTTTTTTTGTGACGTATACCTAGAGCAGCTTTAGGTTTCCAGGTAAACCACGGTATTACTCTATTACTGAAATAGTTCTGATAATTCGCTGTGAACTATTTCCTAACAATGTGTTGATTAATGTAGACCGTCATTCTAATAACTACGTTTAACAATAAAGAATGTAGCTTAGACATATTTTGGTTTACAAACTGTGTTGGTTCATCAGTTAGTCACATTAGCACGCGGCTAACATATCCACCATTATTGTTTTGTTTTGTGTTTACAGTTTAGCAGCTAAACTTTAGCTGTGGGCATGATTCGCTTGCATAAGTGTTAAACAAAATGTTTTTATGTCATTATTTTAAGGATGGATTGGAGCATGATATTATTGTTTTATGTAAAGGTGCATCAGGGTTGCCAGATTTTCACAACAAAATCTGCCCAATTGCTACTGCAAACTAGCCCAATCACGTTTCGAGGGGTTAAAATACACACTTTTTGTCGGGGTTCCCCTGGTAAATTAGCTTTCTAGGAGCTAAATATGACATTACTCGGGTCGCTTCAACCTGCGCACATCGAAAACAACCACAGACTTGGCAACACAGATGGAAGCGCTTGCAAACTTGCTCAGGTACTCCTCTATGTGCCAATCACAACAGCCTTGGCCAGCTGACCAATCAGAGCAGAGTAGGCATATGGAAGGGAGGGGTTTACAGACATTATGCTCAAAGCTGAGTATGTTCTGAGTAAATTACGTTTTCTGACCTTAGATGCATTTAAAACTGTTGTAGGGGACTCCAACACAATATTACGCCACTTTAAAAAAACATATGACCTGCTCTTTGATTACATAATCAAATTTGTTTCATAGTTATAATGCGTAGCATTGACGCATTCAGTTCCAAAGAATATGTGTATTTGAGTTTGGCAATTTATGTGGATGATTTGTTAATATAACGATGCCAGACAGAGCTAGAGAAATTCTATAGTCAATCTAATTATTAATATTAATTATATTTATCAAATTGCACCAAACATGCAAGACAGGAAATGCGAATTGAATAGCACTTTATGGAGGTAATCTTACTTAAGTAATAGATGAATTTCACCGAAAATGCAAATGACTTTTGTTAAACATTAAACAACTGATTTATAAATAAATTACCCATGAAGAACATCCTTCTTCATTTACTGAATTTCAATTAGCTTTGAATGTCAGCTTTAGAAAATAACACAAAACAGAATGAAAGCATTCTGTCAATTAGTACGTGAACAGCTGAAGGGTCGATACAAAACCGCCTTTTTCTGCAGAGAGGAACTTGTTAGTAGATCTACATGTATAAAGCTGTTTGCATGTGTATGAATGTGTGATATAACTGCATTTTGACCAGAGGTAAAATCTATGGCTGTCCATAGACTGAATTGGCTGCATGGCCACAGCAGCAAAAACTAGCAGCAACAGCTGTGCTAACACAACTTCTTTCACAAGCTCTCTCTCTCTCTGGATGTAACTCACTGGATCAACACCTCCTCTGATGATTTTTCGGCATCAGATTTGTGCATTTCTTGCTGATATACAGGATTTTGTGATTTAGGGCCACAGCAGCTGCACTCGTACATCTTCCTATACACTGTGAAACATTCCCATCATCCCTCAATGTTTCATACAGGCGCTGAGGTCGTCAGCCAGATTTGTACGTTTCGTAGTGAGTACGAGCAGCTCAAACATTCAGAGGAGTGCAAGCCATTCGTGTGACACAAATTTGGATTTGACGTTAAGGTCCATCTTTGATATCAGAATTGATAAATACAAGAACACGGAGAACAGCTGATACGAGAGGACGCAGCGAATGACTAAACTTTCATTGAGACAGTCTCGGAGGTCAGGTGTTATGGGGCGTCGTGAAAACATCAGAGGTCCTCTCATTCATCAGTTGGCTTTAGTTTGGTGGTCTTGATTCGACTCGACTGGAATTATCCCAATCATCTGACTACAGTCAAACATTAACAGCTGCATTTTTTTCCTTCCCCCCCCTTCTTTCTCTGGCTCTACATAAAAACAACATTGCCATGGTTGCGTTTTACAAATAATGATCAATGAAAGCAAACATAAAACAACAAAACTGTCAGCCCAGGCTTGTTTGAGCTTTAGTTTGATGACATCTACGGTTGCTATTGCCATAAGTCATTCATATAAACTTCCACTTCTTGTCCTTTTGCGAAACCTGTTGTTGATGTGTTCGGTTGGTTGTTTGTTTTTGAGTGTCATACCCTCTTAAGTTGTTGCTGTTTGATGAGGAAACGAGGGCATGTTGGAGTGCGGTGTGAGTGGAAAGGCCCTCTTATAAGCAGCATGTAGAGAAGAATGGTTTCCCAGCAGGCCCCCTGGGTGCCACGAGGGGTGCCGAGCTCAGCCAATGGACCTGTGGCGGACTCCTTTGCTGTTCTCCTGGGCGTCGGGGTCTCGACACGCACAGTCTTCTCGCATGTCACATGACATAGGGAATGGAATCACCTGGCACAGAAAAAATATCAAAGAGAGTTAAGTTCAAGAGTTTGAAGTGATGATCTCACTATTTTACATCAGTGTTAGGACAGCAGACAAGGTTCAGTGTGTTTTATTAATCATATTTTGGAGATTCTGATCTAACGGATACTTCACCCAAAAATCAAAAGTTTTCCATAATGTACTCAACCTCATGCCTGTATGACTTTCTTTCTTCTGTGGAACATAAAAAACTGAAGAACATTGGGATCCAAACAACATTGGACACTGAACAAAAAAAAAAAAAAAAAAAAAAAAAAAAAGTAAAAGCACGTTGTGTGTTCCACAAGTCAGGTTCATTTTAAATGGTGAGGGTGAGTAAATGATGACAGAATTTTCATTTTTATGAGATCTATTATGTTGTTTAAGATGTTCATGACTTTCTTTTCTCAGTCGAAAAAAGAAAGGAAAACATTCCAAGATTTTTCTCCATATAGTTTCAGTGCAGCTTCAAAGGGCTCTACATGATCCCAGCTGAGGAATATGGGTCTTATATAGCGAAACTATTGGCCATTTTCTAAAAAACAAAAAAAAAAAGAAAGAAAATGTATATACGTTTTAACCACAAATGCTCATCTTGCACTAGCTCTGCAATGTGCGTCTTCGACTTCACATATTATGTAATCACGTTGGAAAAGTCACATGCGGTTAGTTCTTTGTCTTTGTACTTCGGTTCAAAAATGAAGGGTAGGGTGAAAAATCTCATTATTGTCCTCCAATTTCAAAATCGTTCAACATTGATGTTTTACCTGTTTTTGCAAAGAACGTTTGACTTTCTATGAATGTTCGGCACTTCTGCCTACATCACGTGTGACCTTTCCAATGTGATTTTGTAATGCGTGAGGTCAAGCTAGTGCAAGACGAGCATTTGTGGTTAAAACGTATATAAATTTAGATTTGTTTTAGAAAATGATCATTTTGCTAGATAAGACCCTTATTCCTCGGCTGGGATCGTGAAAAGCCCTTTGAAGCTGCACTGAAACTGCAATTTGGACCTTCAACCTGTTGGCTCCCATTGAAGTCCACTATATGGAACAAAACATCCTGGAATGTTTTCCTCAAAAACCTTATGTTCTTTTCGACTGAAGAAAAAAATTGGGGTGAGTAAATTATTAGGAATTTTTTATTCTGGAAGTGAACTAATCCTTGAAGTTATTAAGAAAGAGCAATTACTTAAAATGACTATTTTCCTCCCTAAATCTGATATAAATATGAATTGCAATTTTTCATTTACTTTGGATAAGTGCATCTGTTACACTAAAAAATGTCTTTACATTATACAAATAATTTCAAAGAAACTTCATGAAACAATGAATTAAACAATATTTTAAAGTAGAAAGACTGAAATAGTATTTTCTTGTAAAAAGTACTCCAATAATTTTTTTACATTTACAAGCTGATTTTTTTTAACAGTGCAGATGAATAAATGTAAATGTCACAAGTTCAAAGAATGAAAAAAAAAAAAGGAAACAAACTAAGTTTTTTTTTTCAAGAACATAATTGAAAAATGGTAGGAAAATTCCTTACAATTGACCATTGTGGTGAGATGTGATTTATCAAATATCGATCAAAATTATTCTTGCACTTTTGTCAAATTAGATACGGTAAGAGCTGAATGCGTGTGTGGGTTTAATGAAGTCTCTGACCAAAGCACGATGTGCTCTCATTTTATAAATAACATTATTATCCTTTTATGTAGTTCTAACTGTTTTACCATTTGGGAAAAAAAGGATGCGGAACACTGCGTTTTTCAAATCACTGTTTGTCAGCGAAAACAATTCCATAGAACCATTGGTCTCCACGGAATGGAATTCACTTTTTGAGAATATGATCCACACCTGCACTTCTACTTTACATTAATGCGACGGTATGCTCATCTGAGCTTGTTTGTCCTTTTGATGTCAAACAGAAAGAGGTATATTTTCAGTCCCTGTGAGCTATACTGTATGCGCGCACTGTCAGATCGGTGCAAGCGCGCTTGGATCCGTGTGAGCGCGGAGTGAAAAAAGAGGGAACGCAAGAGCGTATATGTATACAGAGGAACAAGGGATCTCTTGTGTTCGGAGCGTTGAGGGAAGGAATGCCCTCTCCTTGCCCTGTGAAATACACAGGCCTTTCCTTTTGGTGTCCCCATCCACTGTAGGGGATTTTCCCAACTGTAAATCTAGTCCATTCATAGTGCCCACAAACTCTGGCTGACAACATTCCCTCCATTGCCACACTCCTCATTACAACCGACCAACACTTCTCCAGTTGTTAAGTGTGCGTGTGTATGTGTGTCTTCGAAATGTTTTCGTTGCCCTCAGCCATCCCTGAATTGTTTCCAGGGAAAACAAACAAAACACTGCAAAACAAAAATCTTTCATGAAAAAATACTGGCCGCTTTTTTTCTTGAAGTTTCGACAACAGTACAGTGCAAAGGCGAATGCGAACATTTCATCAAAACATTGAGTTGCATCTGAAATCAAGTGTCTTAGATCAGAGGTTTTTAAATATTTTGAAGCCAAGTACCCAGACTTATTGTTGTTAACCATGAAAAAGAATGAAAGAAAGTAAAAAGGCCAAATAAACACACAAATCCCCCAGTGGTGAAAACTACAAATTTTATGTTGTTTATTTGTCTATGTGGTGTTTTTAATATGCTTTTAGACAAACCAGTCCATTAACCAACACCATTGCTGAGTATTTTCTCCTTAAAACTGTAGTCTCCCAAAGGCTGTCACAGAAATGCAGTTTGAAACTGCCCTTTTTTGCTACATTACAAACTTAAGTAACAAATCACGTCAAAGGACAGATTCCTATCATTAGCACGCAAAATATACCAATAGGATTATCAGCACAAAACCAAATATTAAATAGAGCATATAATAGAGCATATAAAGCAATAAATAGAGAACAACCGCTAACTTGAAAAATAACCCGCGGCAACAGTGTAAAAGTAGCCCGGAGTCAGACGCACCTCTCCCGCATTGCCGTCTGCACTTTACTCGCATATGCTCGTGGGCGCGAACTGGAATCACAAACTAAGCTGCATTTGAGCCTTCAAGGCATTTTGAGAGCACAACATTGTCAAGTAAATAACTTTAACAAATGTTACAGTATCTGCTGTAGTTGTCCGCTAGTAAAAACATAGTTTTATCAGTCATCATCCGTGTTTCGCCATTATATCGCGTTCACTACAGTTCAGTTAGTGGATCACGGGCCTCTGGCTGGTGTGACTGCGTGGGGAAAATATGCTAATTTGCATATTCATAGATCCACGTATAGTAAATGAGGCAAAGGGTGTAGATTACATTAAAGTTGTTTTAAAACATGAGAAAATTATTTTCACAAGAAAAAAACATTTAAATATGTCATTCTGATGATCAAAGATCAGTTTTAAGGGATAAAAATTTTGACTACGGGGGACTTTAACTAAAATGAAATATAAAAACTTTTTTTAACCTAATTGCTATCAAGTTTAACTTGATGTGCTAAAATAACTAAAACTGAAATCAAATGAATAAAAAACTATACAGACATTAATAATAATCATAAAAGTAGTAGTAGTAGTAGTAATGGCAACTAAATGACTAAAATTTAACTAAAATGTAAATATGAAAATATCATAAACATAAAATATGCACCTTAAAACTAATTTATAAAACTATAAATGTATATCAATGATACTAAAATAACACTAAGAAAAAAAGCAGTAACACTTTACAATAAGGTTCCATTAGTTAATGTTAATGTGTTAACGAACACGAACAATGAACAATACATTTATTACAGTATTTATTTGTTAATGCTAGTTAAGAAAAACAGCCATTCATTGTTAGTTCATGTTAGTTCACAGTGCATTAACTTATGTTCACAAACATGTCTTTTGATTTTAATAATGCATTAACAAACACTGAAATTAACATTAAAACATTTAATTTCATTTAAAGACACACTATAGGCCTATGTGCAAAAGCAAAAAATGCTTTTGGAAAAAAAAGAAAAAAAAAATGTTATTGTACCAAAGCCAAAAGGAATGATTAAAATAATATCTGAAAAACGTTATTTTTATTATATTTTATTTTACATTTGTTTTACACTATTTTCCTTTTTACACTATTTTTTTTTACTTCTACAATGGAAATGTTAAGCAAGGATTATATGAAGTCTAATTATCTGTGGCACAAACACCACATGATGAGTTACCCACCCGAAGTTTAATACTCAAGGTATTAGAGCATGAATTTGTCCAGCTACAGCTAATATGCTGTTTGCTTCCAAATAAATGACTTCTGAACTGACGTTAGGTGACGCCAATGCAAGCAAGCTTACTTTTAATGTTCGGTTCATGCCCCTGAGACCATGACATCTGGATAGTATAAATATCAGCATTTCACAAGGGTCAGACAAACTCTGACATAAGCTTGAAAGAAGTGAGGTTGAGAAGTCTGCAGGAAGCTTATGACAGTAAGCTGAGCTGTCAGTGCACTTTTCCTTCAGCAAACCTTGCAACCGCTGAATGTTCTCACAACATCTGACCTTTTCTGTATTGCTGTCATTAGGACGGTGGTAGAGGAACTGTGATTCCTCAGTAGCCTCTGTAGATTTGAACAAATGTAATAAAGCTCATTCAGAAATGATTTAATATTGTTTGTTTTTGTCACACAAAAATAAGTTTAGTTGAGTCAAAACTCAAATTTTACAGACTGAAATGAACAACTGGCAACCCAACACAGTACCAAGACTGTTTGAGACACAAAAATAAACAGAAAATGTCCTTAAAAACAAACTCTAAACTATAGTCATATTTAGCAGCACATTGTCTTTATAGTTTGAATGTTTGGTTTGTAAATGTCTCTTGAAATTTGACGGTAACCAATAATTTACTGCACAAACAAACCATTTTTAGCTAGTTAATGTACTCTGCATTTGGGTTGGATGCACCAGTTGAGATCCTACAACTGACATACGACAATTTTCCTGAAATGTCATTTCTATATCGCTCCTCAGTGCTCTCTACACAATGGAAGGCAATGTAGTTTCATATATAGGGTGCAATTCCACGTTTAAGCTACACTGGTGCACAGAAATCTGGAGGACTTTGGTAGAAAATTGTTTAGCGGCACCATTAGACACATCAACTGGAAGCAAATTAAGTTCTCCCGTCATGACCTCACCACTAAAATGGAAGACCTCATCATTACAAGGCATGGATTCAAATCCTGGTCATCCTCAAGTCCAGCAAACTAATAGGATGCTTTGTGTCAATGTTGCTTTTCTGTCTGCTCGTAGCACGTCAGAGGCCCGGGTTAGTTTTTCCTAATTGCTCTGTGGGGCTTGTGAGGGCAGTTATCCGCTATTGATGGTGCATTTGGGAGGAAAAGACCTTGGCTGACAAGAGCCCTGACAAATACAAGCAATGTATACTGTCAGTTATTGGAACACTGGATTGAAAAATATACAGTCCTTCCAAAGAAACAATGAAAACAGCCCACCGAAGACCACCGAAAACGACACAAGCCCACAGAGCTCCGGGGGAAGCCACCAAATTCTGTTTACTAAATCCAATAAACCATCAAATGGGGAGAGAAATCAAAACATCACTGCAGTGCTGTCTGTTAGGACCTGATATGACCCCAATCTACCTTTTTCAGGTCACTGTGGATAATGACATCTTTGTAGCTCCCATACAAAATAAAAGTACACTCTAAAAAATGCTGGCTTATTTTTTTAACCCAAATGCTGGCTTCAGCCTGTTGGGACATTTTATTGGGTTGTTTTTAATATTTTTACCCAGGTGCTGGGTTATTTTTTTTTTTTTACCCAAATGCCGGGTTGAGCCTGTCTCTGACGAAACATCCCAGATGCTGAGTTACAGTCAGAGCGCGGGTTTTTCAGTCTTCTACGGGAGAGAGCGGTTCTCAGCGCTGCTGATTTGGTGCACTTCTTTAGTGAAATAAAGGTTTGTATACATTTTATATCATTTATACAGTCTTTTCTGTGCTGTAAATTGTATTATTTTACGCAACGCAACATAAGGACGAGATGCCAGTCAGCTGCGTCACTTCGCATGATGGACTTTTGGCTTGCATAAAATAAATGGATTTTATTCGTTATAGTACTGAGTTTAATTTAATTTGATGTTGAAATATGTTCTCTAATGTCAGTATGTTTGTTTATGGGGAGGTTTTGGAGCCAGTCACGGCATCTTTCAGCTGCGAGTGAAACGTGAGGCCGTGGTCTGAAGTTTGCAGTTACACCAGCGAACAGCAGCCCTTCACCGGCTCAAATTTCGACAACACACGTGCGTGAGAAATAGCGCTATTTCGGTAAAAAGCGATTACAGAGAATGGTTGAATACAATAAAATGAAAATGCTACTTTTAAATGTTACATTTTTTATGTCTGAAATGCTTGTTAAACAAGTTTAAATATATGTAATATTGTAAACTATGCTGTTTTCAACCAAATAAATTCAATTTGTTTTGTATTTTGTCCATGTGTTCTTGCTTAATAATAAATGTTAATCTTTTGATTATTGCTGTTGCCTCTAGTAATTCTGTGTGTTTTTGTAAGTTCCAGACCATTTCAAGCCAGCAATATAATCATTTTTAAACAATGGCTCACTTAAATAAAATAACCCAGCATGTTTGGTAAAAACATTTAACCCAATCAGCTGGGTCAAAATAACTCAGCGTGTGTTCTGTCCAATATTTACCCAGCGCTGGGTTGCCAAATAACCCAAGTTGCATTGTTTTTAACCCAGCATTTTTTAGAGTGTATATATATGTCACAAGTAAATGACAACTTTAGCACACTATAAACATGGTTTATTGGGAGGTTGAAATATTACTCTTAAAAATGCTACTGACCAGTCATACCATGTTCTCAGGCAAGCTTAACTTTGATCTTTCCTAATGTGCACAACTGTTTAAAATTGTAAAACGTTTTCAAATGTTTTTAATATAAATCTTATGCTCACCAATATGGAAGCCCATTTCCTCTACTGAATAAAAAGTAAAAAAATTCTGACTTTTTTTTCCATAGAATTGTGTTATAAAAACTCACTGTGAGAAATAAATGTTCTCAGAGCAGCGACTTCATATCTCACAATTCTGACTTAACTCACAATTGTGTGTTATAAAATCAGAATTAGAGAATCAGAGATATAAACTTGCAATTCTGAGAAAAAGAGTCACATTTGACCCTTTGCAAACAGCTTGACTGACAGGCGATTTGACCAATCATAGCGCAGAATCCACCATTCTGTCCAAACAAATAAATCAGACAGGAGAGTACATTAACTTCGGTGCACTTAAAGTTTTTGTTGGAATTTCTTAAAAAAATGACAACATTTTAAAGCTGAGACATTGTTTCATAACAGAAGTAACCTGCTCTGTCTTGTTTGTTGGCGTGTTGTCAGTTTTCTCTTTGCTGCGCAATATACTGTATTTTTCATTGTGTGTTTGTCAGACTAAGCAACTGACTAAGGAGGGCAGGTATTTGGGAAGGATCAGTTGCGAGCAATTCTGAGAAAAAAGTAGACTTGTGAGTTTATATCTTGCAGTTCTGACTTCATTTCACAGAACTGTGACTTTATTTCTTCTGAATTAATAAATCACAATCATGAGTTTATATCTCACAATTCTGAGAAAAAATGTCAGAATTCCGAGATAAAAGTCTAAAGTCGAAAGTCTAAAGTAAACTAAAGTCGCAGTTACCTTTTATTTTTTATTCAGTGGCGGAAACGGACTTCCATACGCCAAGGCTGCATTTATTTAAAAATACTGTAAGAACAGCAATATTGTAAAACTGAAATACATTTTAACATATTTTAAAAGCTGAATTTTCAACAGCCATTTCTCCAGTCTTCAGTGTTATATAATCCTTCAGAAATCAAAGTTCAAATGAACAGATTTTATTTGAAATAGAAATCCTTTGTAATATTATAAAAGTCTTTACTGTCACTTTTGATCAATTTATTGTGCCCTTGCTGAATCATTAAAATCTCTACTAAAATGTTACTGACCCTAAAGTTTTGAACAGTAGTGTAAGTTTATGTGTGTTGGGGTAGTTTTACCCGCTAAGTTAAAAAAAAAAGAAAAAAAAAAAAACAAAAAAAAGATAATTATAATAAATTGTATATATAACATATATAAATAATAATCATTTAATTAATCCATTAATTAAAAAAAAACCCTTCTGGGTAAAACCGGTTTGTGGTTTAGTTAATTTTTATGATGACCCTTTTTAATTACACTTACTGTATATTATGAACACTAAAAGCACTGGGGTCAGTTCCAGATGGTTCCTTTTCTGGTTCATTTGAACCAAACAAGGTTAATTTGAAGTGAAAGCTTTAAACCTTTTAGCACAATTTTAACACAGAAACTCTACAAAAATACAGCACCTAACCCACCCAGTGATGAAACCATTATTGTTTTGCTTTTTAAATCTTCATCTTAAGTTGATGTTAATGAATTATGTCACCCTCAATGCCAAATGAAAAATATCAGTGCAAACAATTATTATTTTTTCAAGAGAAACATCAACATGTTTTCGTTTATGAAATGCTCAAGATCACTGTAGTGTGGATGGTAATTAGTTCACAGCACCATACTGAATGTATTGTAGAAATGTTAGGAACAGTTCTGTTTACTTACGGTAATCACTTTCAAATGAGTCCTTGCTCTTTTCAGCTGACTCTGAGAAGTGTTTGCCTCAATTCTGATGTGAAATTGCTACAGTTCAATCATGTTACTTGCATAGTTTTACAAAAAAAGTCAGATAAAAAGGCCTGAAATGTCACAAATCATTCCCGCTCACATTTTACACGAAAATGACGTTATTCACAGAAATCTTTAAATAAAGCTTATCTGAGATAGAGAACGCAGCCAAGAGAGGTGGAGCTCAGCACAGGGTCAACTGGGTGAACACGATAGCCATTACATAATGAAAGTAATAAAATGCATTATTACTCCTTAAAATGCCACGGCAAAGATGAAAATTAAGCATTTATTGGCTTCTCCGAGTGCAAAAATTACACTGGGCAGACGCGCTTACCCTGCGGTGGAGCAATTTGCTCAATTATTTGCTTTTGGCAGCAAGCTTTCTGAATTCATATGTGAATATTGTAAAACTTTTGTTTGTTCTAAACTTACAAAGAAAGTCAAACTCCTTACTCCCAGCCACTTATTAGCACAATTTCAAGACTGACAATGCATCGGCCGGCTTCTGAGAGGAGGAGGATGTGCAGTTAGTTTTATTATTTGCTTGGGTAATCCTCTGCCGTGACAAAGCAAACGGCCCCCTGAGTTTACACGTTTCTATATGATTTACAGCTGCCTTTAAATGTTAAGGGTCCAGTTCCAACTGCCGTTTCTAGACCTTTCACAACAAGTTGTGTACTCTGCCGGGAAATGCGTCATCACACATGCCAACTTTTTTTGTTCTGGCACCACGCGCGGGTAGAGCGATCCAGTGTGCTTCCAGAGTTCGCTGTTGTAACTTTGGAGAAGTTACTTCATTCTTTGTCTGTCAAAAGAGAAGTTCACTTTCTCTGGCAGCCAGGAAAACTTGCTCAAGGAAAAAGCAAGGGAGGATCAAGTGAAAGAGGATGACAAGTCCATTGGAAAAAGAACAGTACACAAGCGTGCAGAAAAAGCCTTTCTAGGGCTATTTACCACCCTCGGGATTAAGCTCACGGATCTTTCTCTTTGTTGGAAAGCGAGGTGAGCGTCCATATGGAAATGCTATATGCAACCGTTTGTTGCCATGGCTTTGGAAAAACACCCAAACATATATGTGCGTGCTTCATCTACAACGTCTACAATGCATTGTGGGTAGGGTTCAGAGAGTTTCCCCCGCTTCTGTGGGTGTCCTTAAAAATTTCCTCTCCAAGAAGATAATTATTACAACGCAAGACATATTAGCCTGTCTGAATCTGCAGTAACGGCGCAGATTATGCCCTTTACAGCTGTTTATTTACCGCTTCTTGAAGCGTAAACAAGGAATTTGACTAATTAAACCTCTAAAGAATAAAAAAAAAACGTACCTTTTTGGTTTTAACAGTAGAATGGCAGCAGTCTCCTCCGTCGTAGTTGCAGAACGCTCGGTTGTTGATGGCGTCGCAGTAATTATCACCCATGAACGGCTGGTGAGAAACAGATAAAACTGCTCTGTGACATACAATTACCAAACACATAAACACAAATAACATAAAATAAACTCTTCTTGTGGTTCATTGTCAAATGATAATGTGTTCCCCCATAAACTCCATCAATAAACTCACATAAAACCAGAAGGCACGAAATAAAGAGACAGCCATTCACACTTGCGTACATCCACAACTGTGTAAAAATAGACACACAGACTTGAGTCTGTTGCAATTATGTTGCCCTGGAAAAATTGAGTTAGTATTCCCGGGCTTGTGGATGGTGGAGGCCGCTTTTAATGGGGAAACCGAAGCCCTATTAAACTTATATGTGTCTCCCTTGGGAGTTACTACACATTTCCATCTTGACAGGCACAAAAGGTTGCCCAACACACCTGTGACCTTTTCCAGTTTGAAATCATCTCTCTGGCCCGACCCAAAAGCTTTCAGAGGTCTGCTAATTACCACCCACTGAAACTGGGTCAGGATGAGTTGGGTTCAAAAGTCTGCCGCTCTGGCCCGAAAATAAAAAATGGACTGGTCATCTCACCGCCACAGCAAGACTTGTTATAAATGAGAGAGAGGTGCAGATTAATCGCACTTTCAGAATAGCAGCGCAGTGTCTTTGGCAAGAAAAGTCGCGTGGGTTTTGAAGAAATGACGTTTCTTCAAAGAGCAACGTGCAGTAAATGTAAAAACGTCAGTTTAGCCTTTTCAGAGGCAAATGATTTTTCAAAAGCTCCTTCTAGGAGAAGGTAGCCGTTTTTTTTTTTTATTCTCACTTGAGGAAGTTGGGAATGTGATACCCGCTAAATGAGGTTTCCAGGTTCGTCTAAAATGCAAAAAGAAAACAAATTGCTCTTAAAAACAAAGGTGGTAACAAATCCCACTTGTCTGCTTTTGTTGGCCCTGTTAAACCTGACTCAGATTAGGCTAGACTGGCCCAAAGAGCAAAGGAGAGGAAGACACTAAGCACAGCATGTTTATTTATGTATTAGACTTCAAAGAGCGTGAGAAGATGGCAGAAACAACTGTTCAAGGTCAGGCTCCAGAGAACAGACCTCCATGATTGTATAGAGCTTCAAGCTATGGCTGGGAGATTACCTTGAAACCGCTATCAGGGGCATAATGTTGTTCTCATGCAAACTTACAATGGGAGTTCAGATATAGTGAACAGACACTTAACTGAATAATAAAAATAAATCCATTCAAATTCATTAAATAAATACAATGAGGTTAAATAATAGATAATACAAATTAAATAATACAAATTAAATAAAAATAGCTGATAAATATATCAACATATAAGTATAATAAAATAAAAACAATCTGAATAATTTCTTTATTAAATTTAATTATGAAGAAAATAAATAATATATATAAATATATTAGAAATATGCAAGGCAGGTCTTACTTCGCATCCCTTTATGCAACGAAGGGCCTCTGGGCTAGGGTACCACTTTAGTCCCATGGTGCATACAATGTTCTGTATGAGAGAAGATGACAGAATAACAAATTTAATATTTAGAGTTAACAATGTACAAGGTCTTCAGATAATACAGTTCTATTAAATAAACAAACAGCAATGTGAGGGTTTTTCAACAACACTTAAAAAAAGGATTTAAATAAAATAAAACAAAGATTACTGGACTATATCTTACAAGAAAATACTACCCGAGTCTTTCCACTTCAAAATTTCCTGTTTAATTTGATGCATTATTTGTTTTTTATTTGTAATTAATTGTGAAATTCCTGAGGGAAATTGTTTCAGCTGTTTTTTTTAGATAAATTGACAAGAAAATGTATGTGATACATTTTGCCTACACAAAACTCAATAACTGATCAGTTGCAGTGGTAGGCGGTCAAATGTAAAATCATGTCCCTGCCACATTTTCTTGGTTAAATAAACATTACTTACAGAAAGAAAGTATGAACAATTTCATTATATATTTTTACATTAACAGTCTAATCAATCTTCTATTTAGTAAAGCCAAGTATGAATCTCATCAAGATTTCTTTAAGCATTTTCTTTAAGCATTTTATATTTATTCCAAAATAATAACTTAAGGAAGTAACAATTTAAACAATATATTTTTCTAAAGAAACACTGTCCTCCCTTGCTCCCTTGCTTTCTCTGAGGAAACACCACTGGTTAGTTGCAATACAGGTGCAGAGGTAATGTGGACATTTTTAGCATTTTTCTTTAGTGCTCTGTGTAGTTGCTTACATGTCAGACCTCAAAGCCTCTGTAATATTCTGATCCCTACATTTTAAAGCGCATTTAAACCCTTACCTGGCAACCCAAAACCTTGAGTTTGTTTACCTAAAAAGTAACAGCACAGCTTCCCTCAAAAGGACTCATGATTTGAGGCATCACTGATATCTACCGCACACCACAGGATGAGTTACCCGCTGAGGTTCAGCACACAGGGTCAGGGGTTTGTTTAAACCCTTAGCAAGAATCGCTAATAAGCCTTCAGGCTGGCAGGGATCTCAGTCTGAATGTGGAGAACGTTTGCTCTGTTTGTTGACAGATTTCTTAGCCTAACACATAGAACACAAACAAATAAAATCCTCTATGAGCTCAGTGTTCCGGTGGCGATGCTTAAATCAGCTAGGAATCAATGAAAGAGCTCGGCTTGAAGGATTACAGTCTTAAGAGCTTGGCTAAGTAGGGGACTCATTAAACTCCAGGAGTGCTACAAAGCTCCCACCCCTGCTGAGGAAAGCAAAAGGGGAGCGGCGGACCTCGGCGGCTCAGCCTCCTGGGTTAGCGCAGGTAGAGAGGATGTTTGGAGAGGTGAAATGACGCGGTCTGGGGGAACTCCAGATGCAATGAGGAATGGAAAGGCTGAGCGTAAACAGAACATTTCCAAGAAAGCAGGCCTTCGCCCTGCTGGCCAACTGTGGCCGTCCACGCACACATACACACACGTTTAGTATTCAGTGTCACACCAAGGACCCAAGCGGCTTGTTTACTCAAGGCCTAATTTAAACCGTCTGCTCCTGAACTTGTGCTTGTTTTTATAGTTGCTCCGCAGGCTTGCGCTGCACCAGTGCTACCTGCCTTCTATTAAATAGACTTTTATACTATCTGCATCAGAGACCGCTTTACACTTTTTAAGGCCTTTCGTATTTTCCGTCCTATACGGTCAAGGCACAACATTTCCTGTTGGCTTCCAAGCTCATACCGCCTGATTTATGGAGAACCAGATGCGTACATACAGCAGGATGTTTCCCTCCAAGTCTCGGCATTTGAACGCTATCAATAAAAATGACAGAAATAAACGGCGCAGATTCGATCTCCAACAAATTCTGTGAAGAAACTCCAAGGACCTTGTTGGGTCAATCCCCTTGCAAGGTTGATTTATCCCGGAGAAAACCTACGATATGGAGGATTAGGCCTGGAGGAAACTATAGCAGGGCGGTAAATTTGTTTGTGCTTCCTAAAGCTCCGCTGCAGCTTAAACAATCAAGTAAAGAACCACATGGCGCAGACCACATAGAAAAAGAACGAAAAGCACGACCACACCAAAGAACGTCCACAACAGCACAGAGAAGGAAATGCAAATATGGAATGAATAATCCAGACAACCTCATAACCGCTGGCGGGCATGACGTCACCCAAAAACGTCATTCAGTAGTCCATATATAAATGAATGACATGGTAAATGCGGAAATGGATATTCCTTGAGACCTGTCTGGCCTCTGTGACCCTAGCCACAGCTATTGATATACTGTCATATGAAAATCACTAGTTTCCACAAAGATACTGAAAAACCAGCCACACTTTTGTCTCCTTCCATGAGTTTCTACGAATCACAGGCTGTTTTTGAGGTTGGCATCTGTCAGCAGGACACAAAGCAAAAACCTCACCGTTGAGATAACATCACTTGTTTCTCATCTTACAGACTCAAGGACTGTAAAAGTGAGTGTTGGTGAGAGGAAAGACCCATTTGAATGCTACATCTGGAATACGACAATGGTTTTAACAGTCACCATGTCGTCATTGCAAAGGTTTAGCATTCTTTGGTCATCAGTGACCGCAGATTGAGGTGAGGAGAAAACATTTGGTTTGCCTATTCATCATACTCATTGTTTCTGAAGCAATCCAGGTCTAGTCTGTGACTCTCTCAGGAAATATGAAAAGGAAATATGCGTTATTACTGTCTCAAGCTTTTGTTTGTGTCTACTACATATTTTGTGACAAAAGCTTCCTGAGGGGAAGTGCCCGAGTATTGGCCATGTCCAAACATATTAATGCAGCCACATCTTCATTCTGTTATTGTACAGATGGAATGATTGTTTGTGGGTCTGACAATTATTTGCTTTGGAGCAAAACCTCCGTCTTGTGTTTCTTTCACCTTCCTCCAGTCATGCTCCTCTGGGGTATTCCAGAAAGCAGGTTGCGTGACATACCCAGGATAAGAAAACGGATAACCTCAACTAGGGCTGGGCGATAAATCCACAAAGATAATTATTGCACAATATAAATGTCCTTGATAAAGGATAACAAGAGTTCGATATAAAACGAAAGAACAACACAAATTCAGCCAAGAACACAAATGATGAAACAGACAATCAGGAGAAACACTGTGTGTAACAATATAGTCAGAAGGCTTTTTAATCTACAAATTGCCATGATTTACCATAGATTTACTGTAGTAGCACTAACTGCACAGCGGTACTGTGTCAGAAATGTGGGTATATTTGTGCCGAACGTAGACATGTATTAAATGTACTGAATGAGAGTAATGGAATATAAGTACAGTATTTTTTTGTGATTAAGCTATAGCGTTTATGCATTTATACTAAATGTATTTAAACTACTGTTTTTCATACAAATACTTAGAAACCATATTACATTTTTACCATGGTATTGAGGTGTTATATTTGTGGTTTTAACTGTTGTTATCATGTTCTAAATGTACGCTACTATGGAAGAGCAGTGGTTAATTTAAAAAAAAAAAAAAAAAAAAAAAATTTGAATAATTAGTTTGAATAATTAAATTTCACCATATAAAACTGAGGTTGCTACAATTTTTTACAGATATTACTGATTTTGATAATGAACATAAATCTGCATCCGAAACTACTATCAAATGTGTATTTTTAAGAGACAAAAAGTGTTATATTATTATTATTATTATTATTATTATTATCAGGCAACACAAACCTGTTTCTTGATTTAAGTGTTTGAAATGTTCTGACCATAATAGTTTAAAGCCTTTAAAACTTTAAAATATTTTTAATAGTTTTACAACTTTCACATCATAGCAAAAAATCTGCCTTTAAACTTGAAATAAATAAAAATTAGACATTTATTGTGATAATTATTGATATCGACTGATATAAAAAAAATCTGTGATCATTTTTTTGGCTATATCACCCAGCCTTAACCTCAACCTTCAGTTCCAAAAACTGAGATAACTGAGGTTAATAAAATAATATATTTACCATCAAACAAACAATATAAGATTAAAATGTGAGATTAAAAATGACTGCACAACCAGCAAGTAGAAGTGCGCTCCAAAACAATGACAAAATTTGCATTTAGAAGATATTCAGAAGTATAACACACAGAAGTATATTCAGTCTCTAACTTCCACCAATATGGATAAATGATTTTGATGACATCACCCTGCACTTCAGCTTCTCGTCAAACTTTCTGTCCAATCAAATGCTCTCCAGAATCTGAAGCGTCCCGCCCTCTACACTATAAAATAGGTGCTGTGGCTGAAATCGGTCACTTGTTCACAGAGTTAGCATTGTCTGTATGGTGAATGGCAGTTAGTGCACTATATAGGGGATAGAGAACGATTCAGACAGTGTAAATATGCTTTCCATTGGGGCAAATTAAGTCTGGTTTTGTGTTGTGTCGCGCGAACTGCCGCAGAGCACACACAGTCTGCTCCGGTCCAGAGACACAATAGCACAAAGCAGATCACATGAGTCACAAAACGTATCAGACCCATTTGAATTCTACACATAATGGTGTATTTTATAGCGATATGGTTGAGATTAAAGGGGAAACGGTTAGACAAACAGCACTAATGAGTAGAAGAGATAACAATGGCGCCATGCACCAACATAAATGGCTACACATTTTGCTTTAGCAACAGTTTAATATTAAATGTAAAGGGGTAATCTATTAGACTGTGGCTGTCATAAGCTGTCAAATGTGGCTTTACTGAGCTCAACAGCTCAAGCCGTGGTAAAAACAAACCGCTACTGGCTGTTTAAAAAAGTGGGCGGGGCTGCTCGATAGGTCCCGCCCTGCATTTCTGTTTCAGTTCTTTAAGAATGTTAAATCACCATTAAACAAAAGAAGAAAGTTGAGAATGTCTTGTGTTATTCACCATGAATGTGCTGAGCTCACTGAATTTACCCCCAGATGCGTTTTTGGAACCAGTAACTGTGACTAAGAAACATTTGGGTTAGAGAGTTTGGGGTTTATGTGATGGTAAGTTAACCCTGCTTTCCTAAGAACGGGGAAAGGGCAAATGTCACCAGTGTGAATGAGCGTGTGTGTGTGGTCCAGTCTTTTTCAGTCAGGTAAACATAATGATGCATTGGATTTTGTAACAGCCTAGAGCACAAATTTATCATGCCCATTTTTGTTGTTAATGATCAATCTGAGCATTAATCTTTAAGCTTTAAGTAACAACTGTCGACTACTCTGGTGTGTTTACATCTTAAGGTGTTTATTTTGACTACTTTTAGTGCTTAGGTTACAACCTTTTGCTGAACTATCACACAGTAGATGATTTCTGAGAAGTTAAGTCATAATCATTTGTTAAAAATACTCCATGGTGTTAAATATAGGTACTGAATTACAGAAATGTTTGAAGGTTCAGCTTGTACTATAACCAGGTTCTCAAACATTTACTAAACAAATTCAGTGTAACATTTATCAAAATGATGGCAAAGTTTAGAATATGAGATAAAACTAAGAAGGCAAAACATTTATTATAGTAAAGCCCACCCAAATCCCACAATGTTTGTGCTCTCACCTTAACTTTGGGTGGGTTCCACCAGTGGTCTTTCATCACGGCTGTAACACTCATGTTATTGGGCAGGAGGACCACACTGCTGCTAGCATCTCTACAGGCCACCTCACACTCCTTCCCTGTTGGGCATCACAGGCAGGTGTTATTCATGAGCATGGTATATTGACATCTGCTTCAGGGCAAAATTAAGTTTTCTAAAAATATATGTTCCATTAAATACAGCGGAAGTCAAAAGTTTACATACACCTTGCAGAATCTGCAAAATGTTAATTATTTTACCAAAATAAGAGGGATCATATTTTTATTTAGTACTGACCTCAATAAGATATTTCACATAAAAAAACATTTACATGTAGTAGAGAAAATAACAGCTGAATTTATAAAAATGACCCCGTTCAAAAGTTTACATACATTGATTCTTAATACTGTGTTGTCACCTGAATGATCCACAGCTGTGTTTTTTTTTAGTCATAGTTGTTCATGAGTCCCTTGTTTGTCCTGAACACTTCTTCAGGTCCCACAAATTCTTTGGTTTTTCAGCATTTTTGTGTATTTGAACTCTTTCCAACAATGACTGTATGATTTTGAGATCCATCTTTTCACACTGAGCACAACTGAGAGACTCATACGCAACTATTACAGAAAGTTCAAACACTTACTGATGCTCCAGAAGGATAACATAAGACTTTGATAAGACTTACTTCATTTAAAAGTAGACATTTCAAGCTTTCTATAGATATATATCTCAAAGGACATATATTGAAAGGACACCCTGTATATTTTCTTTATTTAAAAGAAAAAACACAAAAGTCTGTTGATATGGTGAGTGTACACAAATAAAAGTAAACCCTTTACAGATTCAGGTGATGTATTACTTTTGAACAGAATGAAGATGTGTACATTTTTCTTATTTTGCCTAAATATCATATTCTTTTCATTTAGTACTGCCCTTCAGAAGCTACAGAAGATACTTACATGTTTCCCAGAAGACAAAATAAGTTACATTTACCCTGATCTTCAAATTCAAAAAGTTTTCACCCCCTGGCTCTTAATGCATCGAGCTTCCTTCTGGAGCATCAGTGAGTGTTTGAACCTTCTGTAATAGTTGCATATGAGTCCCTCAGTTGTCCTCAGTATGAAAAGATGCATCTCAAAACCTGAAGGATTTTTCTGAAGAACAGTGGGCAGTTTAACTGTTCAGGACAAACAAGGGACTCATGAACAACTACCACTAAACAAAACAAAGAAACAAAACAAAACAACACATTTGTGGATCATTCAGGAAACAACACAGTATTAAGAATTTAAGCATATGTAAACTTTTGAATAGGGTTATTTATAGAAATTCAACTATTATCTTATCTTGTGGACTATATGTAAACATCTTTTATGCGAAATATTTTATTCAGGTCAGTAATAAATAAAAAATAACATGCATTTTATATGATCCCTCTTACTTTGATCAAATAATTAACATTTTGCAGATTCTGCAAGGTGTATGTAAACTTTTGACTTCAACTGTAAATGTGATTCAGGTATGCTACCGTTTTAAATTAGGGATCGGTATGATTTGTTTATGTATTTTTTAATCAAAATTTATGTTTACGTTGTTTTTGTGAAAGGTTATGGAATTTAACATTTAAAAGTAAAAACTAGCTCAGATTCACTACAAACTGATATTTCACCTGACAGATAAAACTGACTATAAAAGAGAGACAGTTTATGTTAATGGTTACTATACTGCCCCACAAAGACAAGACACATTAACTACATATTTAGTCAAAATTGAGTTATTACCAAAAATCTGCTCTCCTATAAAATGTGACAGATGGGTTTGACTCGATCTCTGATTAAGACAGAACAGAGTATGAAAATTTGTGTGAAATAACTCACCACCCTTGTGGCAATGTTGCAAGTGCAGTGCATGCTTGTGTGTGTTTTGGGCTTAAGAAGTGAAAAGCAGATAGACAGAGACCTATGCCATGTCCATCCTTGCAGCTGAGATGGATAGTTGGGCTGAGATTCTGCGGAATGGAGCACTGGCCTGTCAGGTTGGGGCAAAGACGAAAAGAACCAGTCCAGTTCCCGTCCTTTCTGCATCGGATCACGTTGGTGGAAGGACCCTGGAAAGACACAGGCAACATTTCTATTAATCATCAGACAGGAAGCTCACTAAACATCACCACTTGGCAAAAAAACATATGTGGTTGGATATAAGGGTGAAGGTCAAAGATGGGCATGACCTTACGGTTCAGTTGTCTATATTACGTATTAGAAGCTGTGTAGCTGACAAATGAAATGAAGCACATGTAAGATCTGTCAGTCTACCAGCCATGCTGCTGATGAATAGCCAGAGGGACAGCACAGAACGATCGTGATGCTTAAAAGTGAGTGATAGGGTGCGCGTGATGAATGGAAAGCGCTGCAGACAGTAATGGGAGGTGATGGACTGAGATGTTGATGGAGGAAAAGAGAAAACGAGGAGAGGAGAGAGAGAACACGACAGACCTGCTTGCAGCGGCTGTGCTGTCTCACCGTGTGGTTAGCCCTGTTGCAGTCGATCCAGCAGTCACTGTTGAACTGAAAGCCGTTTGTGCACTTGTAGGTACCGTGGAAAATGGGAGGAGGCGGCTCACATGTGACGGCCACACACTCTCCCGACTGCCAGGTTCCATCCTCTGTACACTGACGCTTAAACGCACGCCTGTGGTATGTCACAGGCACTGACCTACAACACGTTCATTAAGACAAACAAAGACAGATTTAGTGGAATTCTCCATCATAGTTTTTGAATATGTAAAGCCTGGAATACACCGCATTACTTTTGCCCAGGTTTTTGCCCTGATTTGAGGTCTGAAAGAATTGACGCTAGTTGTCTGCTGATTCTGGGTTGTCAGAGTTTTTCAGTGTATGAAGTAGGGCTGCCCCCTAATAGTCAACTAACTGTTAGTCGACGAGAAACGTCTTGGTTGACCAAAATTTTATTAGTTGCTTAGTCGCAGAAAAAAATAATTCCACAGGAATGGCGTAGTCATGCAGTCTGTGACAGGCAGATCATTAACGGCTGTGTGATAATATAGTACATCAGGCAGGACATCCATGGCTTTTCATCTGAAAAAGGTAAGTAGTAACAACATTACATGGCAGCTCAATCGAATTTTAACCTAGAAAAAGTGTCTGTGCGGAGTGTGGAAGCTGCATAGTAGAGCGCTTACTGACAGATGGAGGCGCTGGTGCGGTCCCTTGCTTTTAAAATACTCTGTCATTTTTGGTCATACAGATAGAAGTAATACATCTTTCGAAACTGTAAAGACATTGCATTTATTTGTGTGCACTTTGTAAAATAATTCAAGCAAACAGGACACGCTTTCTGCCATCTCAGTCTCTGTGAACTTACATACAGGCACATCACAACTGCAGAGATGATCAGTGTCAGTGTCGACGACTTCATCTCTTTAGCCGAAAACAAAGAAAGCACTAGTTTATCAACAAATTATTAAAATGCAGTCTCCTTGCTGTTTTTTCCTGACACATTCATAATTATTATATCTGCCGGTGTGCTGTGGCAAGCTTCTTGTGTGCGCTTAAGCGCATATTAGGCTATGTAGACAATAGGCTTATTATTATGATTTATATGGTTTATTAATAAACGCGTGACTAATAGTATAAATAAAAATCTTTAGTCGAGGGCAACCCTAGTATGAAGCCTAGTTTTTCTTAAAGGAGACTTATGATGCCCTTTTTTTACAAGACCTAAGTCTCAGGTGTCCCCAGCATGTGTCTGTGAAATTTCAGCTCAAAATAGCCCACAGATCATTTATTATATCATTTTGAAAATGCCTATTTTAAGTGGGAGCTGAAACAAGTTGTTTTCGTGCAGGTCTCTTTAAATGCAAATGAGCTGCTGCTCCCCACCCGCTTTTGCGGAAGGGGAGGGGAAAACAATCCAATGCTTTCCACTGACTTTGTATAAGCTGCCTCCTTGTCATTTCTGATTTATAACAAAAAAGAGAACAATGTCTAAAAGCTGCTATGTGACAAGGTGTACAGTAAACAAGCTAAAAAACCCAGGACTACCTTTTTAAAAGCTGTTGACCCCTCCCAAAAAAAACGAGCGTTTAAGGATACACATAGTTGTGAATGTCAGGGTATTTCATGCTGAGCCATTAAGTTGGATAATTTCTCCAGCAAAAGGAAGGTAAGGAAAAGTAGCACTGACGTAGACCAATAAAATTTTGTTTCTCAAAATATCTCCTCTTCTTAGATTTACATAGGGTGGTCAAATAATCCTTTGACATGGTTAAAAATAATGATTGTTTCCTGACACGATTAAGTTTCCCTCCAGTGGACAGTATGACACTTTTGTGTCCTTAAACGCACAATTTTTGGGGTCAGCAGTGGATACAATCGTAGTTCTGGGTTTTTTAGCTTGTTTACTGTACACCTTGTCACATAGCAGCTTTTAGACATTGTTCTGCTTTTTGTTAAAAGTCAGAAATGACAAGGAAGCAGCTTTCCGCAATACAAAGTCAATGGAGAACGTTGGACTGTTTTTCCCCCGGTGTAGGCGTGGTCTCTACTGGTCTGTGACTTTCAAGCTTGTAACTCAGATACACTGCTAAAAAACATCTGTTTGGTGTTGATTATCATATCTATCGTGCTGAAATCAAGCATTTTAAACCCATTTTAGTTTAAACTTTTGATATACAGTTTTCTGAGCGTACACATCTGAAGCATGCACACAGAAAACGGCTGTCACACAGCATGTGAGTACAAAACTAAATTCTCTTTCATGTTTTATTGCGCTTAAACAAATACAAATACACACAAGTTTATGTAAAAAAAAATGAATACGTTACAAAAACAGTCGGTTATGTCTGTGAAGGTAAACAGCTGGGAAAAAATGTTTATGTTTATATTAGATCTGTGTGGCAGGCGTGTAATATACAGTAAATAAATCAATAAATCCACTGCTCTTTTGTCTCCTCTGAAGCTGGGACACTAAATAGTGTTCTGTGCTCGTCTGATGCTACCTTAACTTTTGCCATGACGTTAGAACTGGTTCACAGTTGTTGCTTGTGTAAAAGCAATGGCGGCGACATGGGTGGAAACATGCAGATTAAGAGGCGGTAATATTATAATAAGACCCCCTTTCTACGTCACGGGGGGGGAGCAAAATGTGAGCAGCTCGTTTTTTGTTTTTTTTTACAAGCTTGCAGAGAAAGACTTACCAAAACAATTTACAAGGTGGTTCTTTTTCACATTTTCTGGGTTGGTAGATGCACCAGTGAACCAATTTAAAAATCATATAGCGTATTCCAGCCTTAAAACAGCTTTTAATAATTGACTGCTCTCAGAATAAAAGGCTCATGGCCCACCCACAGTCTGCTCATGGACCATCTGATGAATACTGCACTTAAAACTGGCAAGCGCTTTCTAAAGTGACAAGCTCTAATCTGACTGGCTGCCTTTCCACAACTTCTGGGAGTCAGGCTGCACAGGATTTTATCAGTCAGCAAATTATCACCGAATAAATATCCATCCATCCTTCTATCCATTTTCCAAACCACTTGTCGTATGCAGGTCGCAGGCCAAGTAAATACCCTAAGTAGAATATAAAATTACTGTATATTGCACTTTTCCGAATTACGTTAAATATTTGCACAGAAATTCTGATAATAGTCACATTTCCGTTCATTTTGAGTTAAATGGCACATTAAAACCAATCTAACTGTGGCTGGTTTCTTTACATGTTGGTAACACAGTCGCTTCCTGCATAAATGGGTTGTTTTTGGCCAGAATAATCTAAATTTGACATTTAAAGTGGACCAGATTTATGACCATAGTCAAATGCCTGGCTACGCGTGGCTATGTGAGTAATTGACCAACAGGGTAAATAATGACTATGAATTTATCCAAGCTTTCAAACAACTGATACAGCCATGAATATTTAATCGCCACAACACGATTAGCTAAATCTGCAATGCAATAAATAAGAGGATGACACGGACTGAATACAGAACTCATTAAAGTTAATAAACGTAAGTTATAATTATGCATTCAAGTAGATGCTGTCTCACCTCTTGCGTTTGTCTATGTGGGGCACATGGTAGCCAGGCTTGCACTTGTACTTGCAGAAAGACCCAACTTTGAGGCCTGTGGCATTGCAGCGCTTAGTCTGCAGGACAGCATTGGGTACAGGAGGAGGGACCGGACAACGCAGCTCACACAGAGCCTCGGGGAAGGACCACATGCCATCCTCCATACACGTCAGCACGTTATTACTGCCTGCGGAGACAAAGAAGAAACAGGATGGACTGACTTCAGATCAAAAGTACTTCAATTTGAACCGTTTTCTCAGTGTGCATTGTTTTTTTGCAGTTGGTGTCAAAACCACATTTGGCATTTTACAGAGCTGACCTCTATCCCAAAGGCCTTTAGTTTTAGGATGTGTCAGGGTCTACCCACCCACAAGCTGAGCAGGCTCCCGGCACTGAAAAGTGCACTTCTTGCCGTAGGTGGTTCCTTCAGAGAACTCAAAGACAGCCGGGTGCACGTGGTACTTGTCAGGCCGCCCGCAGTCCACAGGTTCACAGGTCACCTGCTTGTTCCATTTCCCATCGGCGCAGGTGAGGGTCACCGTGGATTCAGACTGTTGAGGAGGAAAAAACATAAAGGCAATAGTTCAGAAAATGGGAAAAGAACATTTTGTTTTCTCTGGGTCAATTCACTGCAACCGCAACAATCCGTCAGTCCAGACCATATCAAATAATGCACAACTGGTTTAATAACACTGTATAGACTTATGGACCACAAAACCAGTCATAAGTGTTTCAAAATAGAGATTGATACATCTTCTGAAGTTGAATAAATAAGCTTTCCATTGATATATGGTATGTTAGAATAGGACAATACTTGGCCGAGATATAACTATTTGAAAATCTAGAATCTGAGGGTGCAAAAAAAATAAAAAAATCAAAATATTGAAAAAAAATCACCTTTAAAGTTCTCCAAATGAAGTTCTTAGCAATGCATATTACTAATCAAAAATTAAGCTTTCATATATTTACGGTAGGAAATTTACAAAATATCTTCATGGAACATGACTTAATATCCCAATGATTTTTGGCAATGAATTTTGCCCCATATAATGTATTTTTGGCTACTGCTACAAATATACCCATGCTACTTAAGACTGGCTTTGTGATCCAGGGTCACAAATGTAAATTAAATATATTTATGTATCTTTTAGTGAAAGGAAGCAGTGGGAAGCTAACAATCCGAGTTGGTGATAATAAATGGCTCAGGTATAGCATATAAAGCTGTCAGACCTGAGTCAGAGGTCATTTTTGCCGTTTTACTAAGTCATGTCTGACCTGTGCGATGTCTCCAAAGACATCCGCGCTAGTAGCAGAGCCACAAACCGCACACATCCCGGACCCCCCATTAGAACAAAACAATTAAACGTAGGGGGTCGCGTTTCGTTTCAAAAAAATTCTGTCAAATCACTGCCATGACATAATGCTTGTGTTTCATTAGTGATTTGAAACCGATTTTTCTGTTGGAAAACCCTGAAGTTCGCCAAGCCCAGTTCTGTGAAACTGAGACTGATGAAGCAGATCTTCATTTTTCACATGAGAGTAAAGTTACAAATTGTCACGAATTCATGATTGTTCATACACTTACAGTAAATTACAATAGCCTTTGTTCTGAGCGCTAACATTAATAACATACCAGCTGGTGTTTTTAAGGTAATGTTGACAGTAATACGTCAACAGGTAATTTTACTGGATTTGTTATAAAAAGGATAAATTAATTTATTCCAGCAATGAGAGTACAATTTATTCCTCTAACCAAAATAGACACTGCATATTTCAAAAAGTGCATGAGAACATGCTAAAAAAATCGTATGTGTTAAGTCCTTTCTCTTTCTCTCCTCACTCCAGACCAACAATGAAGACTGGTCTGCCTATAGTTTGTTTGGACTATTTAGTTGTCCTTGTCTCTTGAGTAATATGTGGGGACATTTACTGACCCATTATTGACTCAATACATAAATCACCGCTTTTATTAACACAAATCCCTTGCTGTGCCTGCAAAAAACCAACGAATCAAACTGTACTGTGTACGAAGCAGGAATAACAGTCGTGAATTTGTCACCAGCAGCACAACACTGCATTCTTCTACTAGTTTTTCAATGAGTCTTCAAATGTGTGAACCATGTAAAAAGTTTGTGCTTTTAACGCACGACAGCAAATTCTTAGCCAACAAAATTATTGTGAGCTAACATGATGTGGGTTATGGGATTGTTGTACTTTTTTTGTGTGTGGTATTAAGCATTAAGTAAAAAGTGATGTTTAACATAAACCATACCCAGCGGCTTGGACACGGGCCGTAGGTGGGCTTAGAGTCCAGACTGTTTTAATGAAGCACAGAGTAAAACATGCACTTCTCCACAGATTTCTCCTTTTGTTTATGACAAGTGATGAAAGCTGGCTGGTTCCAAAAAAAAAAAAAAAATGTCAGCTATGTTTATTGAAAAAAATTTCGTGAAGCCAAACAGTTTTTGCTGGCAAGGCACAGATTATTGTGGCAAATGTTCTTCAACTTGCATCCACAAAACAAAACATGTTTTAGATGTACGAACAACGCTTTTTGTTGCTGCTTTACTGTGACCTGGGCTATTTTTTTTTCTCTCTCTCTCGTCTCTTTTCTCTTTATTTGAAATTGCAGATTTAAATGGGCTGGAATGTGGTGAGCTTATCTAATGTTCTGTACCCTCTCAGGAAATGTACCAGCACCTAAAACTGAGCAAAGCAGCGGGAAGCATTTGAAATGCAATCCAGACACAGTTACAAAACACTTTTTTGCCCCCTTCTTTCCCTCTTCCTTTTCTTGCGCTGAAGCTCTCATTGAAAACAGCTCACCATGGAAGTGTGAGTCTTGAATATTTGAGGTGAATATCTGAAAAAAAAGTACCAAAGTAAGCACAACAATAAACTAAGCAAAGCAAAGCAAAACAAAGAAAAGTAAACAAAAACTAAGAGCCAAAAAGTTAAACTAAGCAAAACAAAATGAAAACAGAACAAAAAGTAAAAACAAAAATAAGACAAAAACAAGTTAAACTAAACTAAACTAAACAAATTAGGTGAAACAGGAAAATAAAAGTAAAATCAAAACTAAAAACAGCAAACAAAAATAACGAAACAAAGAAATGAAGCACAATTAAAGACAAAAGTAAAAACTACACAAAAATCAGACAAAAAACTAAAACCGAGACAAAAATAGCAAATAAAAATAAATGATGCAAAAGCTAAAAGTTAAATTAAACTGTAATATCAATAGGCAAAACAAAAAACGTAGTAAAGCAAATGCTAAAAACACTTAGTAAAACAAAAATAAAACAGAAGGAAATGATGCACAATTAAAGACATAAGTAAAAACTAAAAAAAAAAAAAAAACACTAAAAGCAAAAATTAAGGTGATTATAAAAACAATAAGGAAAAAATAGCGAACAAAAACGACGCAAAAGCTAAAAAGAAAAAACTAAGCAAAACAAAATGAAATTGAGTTAAATAAGTTAAATAAAATAAAATATAAATAAATATAAATAAATAATATAAATAAAAAGTTAAATAAAACAGAATTAAAACGCAAAACAAAAACAAACTTAGTCAAGCAAAGGCTAAAAAAAAAAAAAAATCAAACTAAAAAAAACAAAAAACAAAACAAGAAATGAAGCACAATTAAAGACAAAAGAAAAAAAAACAAAAAAACTGACAAAAAACAAAAACTAAGCAAAGCAATAACTAAACTGAGTATAAAAACAATAGCAAGCAAAAAATAAATGAGGCAAAAGCTAAAACTGAAAAACTAAGCAAAACAAAATAAAAACAGCAAAAAGTAAAAATAAAAGACAAAAACAAAAATAAGTTAAAATAAATGAAATAAAATGAATTAGGCAAAAACAAAGTAAAGCAAATGCTAAAAAAAAGCCGAACAAAAATAAAACGCTATAAAATGAAGCACAATTAAAGTAAAAAGTAAAAACGACAAAACAAAACTAAGCAAAGCTTAAAACTAAAATGATAATAAGAACTAATATGATTATAAAAATAAAAAAGACAAAAATAGCAAACAAATATAAATGATGCAAATGCTAAAAAAAAACTAAGAAAACTAAACAAAGCAAACAAAAAATAAATTAAACTAAGCAAAGCCAAAAGTTAAACAAAACAAAACAAAAAATGAAAACAGAGCTACAAAATTAAAGACAAAAACAAAACTAAGTTAAAATAAACTAAGCAAAACAAATTAGGCAAAACTAAAATAAACTAAGTGAAGCAAAAGCTAAAACTAAAAACAGAAAATCAAAACAAAACCAACGAAACAATAAAATCAAGCACAAAAACAAAATGAAAAAAAAAAGACAAAAAAAAGCATTAAAACATTAAGACAAAACAAAATGAAGCATAACTAAAACTAAACAATAAAAAAAAAAAAAAAAAAAAAAAAAAAAAAAAGAACAATAAAAACCTGAAACAGACGATAAGTAAATAAATAAATAAATAAATAAAAACAAAGACAAAAGCACAAGACAAAAGACAAAAAAGGGTAAAACTAAATTAGGTAAAGCAAAAGCCAAAAGTAAACGAAACAAAATGTTTATAAAAAAAGTCTATTTGACTTCTTCATGTGAGGGCAGCAATGTAATAAAAGAGCTCATATCACTGGCTCAATAAAATCCCAAACAGAACGGCAGTCTCAATCTACTCAACATCTCCCCCTAGGGTCAGAGAGGCCGGCGTCTATGTCATAACAATGCCAAAAAGCGTGTTAGTCCACATACCTGCCTTCTTTATAAAACTTGTGCGAGGCTACAGAAGTACATAAAAGTGTCATCTAACTTTCCCTGCCCAGACATCCCTGGCTCTCTCGAAGCCATTTCAAAGCTCAATGGCAGCTTAGACACGAGGTTTATTAGCCGGCACTGGCTGCATTACAGGAGCTGTAAAAGCAATGACCACAGTCACATGGGCTGTGTGGGACGAAAAGGAAAACATAAACTGTTGTGGTCGAACAGAAGAAACACACACATGCAGGGGGCTGTTTAAATGCCCACCTGTACGGTACGTAATCCGTGTCGCACGCACAAACCAAAACACACATAAACACACGCCACTCCTGCTTGCAAGTTATATCATGACGGCTCGTGACGGCTCGCTCCTTCTGGTGAACGCAGGGGAAGGGGACTGCCGTCACGTCGGGGGGTGGCAAGCTGCGGGCGGGGGGGCGAGAGGGGTGTCTGCGTGCGGAGTTTCCTTCTTTTAAAACTTTACAGCTGCTGATTCCTCCTCCACTGAGTATTTAACTACCACTGACTACTGTGCCTAATTCAACACAGATGCCTCTGTTGGCTTTTCTTCTACACCCCAACCCCATCCTGTGTTTCTCTCTCGGCGCACTCGCACACGAACGCATAGTAACACACGTAAGCAAACACGCTCGGCACACACACACAAACACGCATAAGCGCTAAAAAAAAAAAAAGAAGAAAGAAAGAAAGAAAGAAAGAAAAACAGGGGGTAAAACAAACCTCTAACTCTCCGCTTCCCTCTGCTCTGTTGAAATGTTGTTTGCCTAACAGTGATTTCAGGACATGCTCTGCTTTCAATAACACCTTGGCAAAAACAAGCGGCCGGCAGCCAGGAAGCTGCGGACACAAAGACATGACACTGTAGTGCTGCTTGTTGCTGTAGTTATCTGCTCCCAAAACTGTCCTCCGTTCATGATGGGTTGCGAGATCATAACCCTCCATTGCTTGGCTTGGCCCGTAACCTTATAAACACGCATTCATCTCTGTCTGTAACAGCTCCTAATGCTGGTTTTTTTTTCAATAGGACCATATTGGCACCCTCTCAATGATGTTACGGTAACAGGTTAATGATGAAATGGCTAATTTGTCTCTGACTAAAGCCTTTAGGAACACACATTATGAGCTCCCTGGAGATGGCTGATAAGCTGTAATGACTGTGCTGGGATCAGCACTTTCGCTCTGTAAAGGTACGAGGGCTCCCTCGCACTGCCGTCATCAGCTCACCCGCTCACACGCAAGTCTTGGAAATCCATCCACGCCAAATTTTTTTAGCCTTTATATGGTCACATTTTTGTAGGGTAAACTCTACAGCTGTCATAATCTCATGCCTGTTTACAATCACATGTATGTTTTGATATTATTTAATCTTCTGGACATACCCACATAATATGTCCAGATTTTATTTTATTTTATTTTATTTTATTTTATGTTGCTTGTCTATGAAATCAATCTAATAATTTTTATTTTAAAAATAAAATAAAATAAAATAAAATAAAATAAAATAAAATAAAATAAAATAAAATAAAATAATACATCTGGAGATATTGTGTGGGTGTGTCTAGCAAATTAAATAATATCAAAACATATACATGACTGTAAACTGGCATTTGTTGAAGTGATTTTACATCATAATGATAACAGAAGGAGACATAAAATATATTAAATATAATTAAAAGTTATCTAAAATATAAAAGATTATAGAAAAAATTAAACAAATAACAGAAATAAAAAATAATTAAAAAAAATTGACTAAAGGAGTCTAAAGAGTGATTTTTATTAAAAATATGGAGAAATGAATTAACAAATATGTTCTGTGTATTTTCGTACTGAATTTGTAGTACAATATATATACATATTAACTATAACTATAAATTATTTTCTTATTATTTTGGTCTTGTTTTCTAGTACAAATATCTAAACATTCTTGAATCAAGACACATTTACTTAAGAAGCAAAATGACATATTAAGTCTTGTGATATTAAGTCTCATTTTCAGAAAAATGTATCAAAATTTTCATTTTTACTTGAAACAAGAAAAAATGTCTGCCACTGGGGTAATAAAAAATATCTTAATCGAACGGGATAACAAGATTATTTTTCTTACCCCAGTAAATGTTTTGTTTTAAGCAAAAAATATTTATTTTAAGGTGTCCTTGTTACAGTGCAATTATACATTTATGTACTGGGTAATATTAATTAACTACATGCACTTACTATATGGGTAGGGTTAGGATTAGGGTTTGGTTTAGGGTTACTTGCATGTAATTATGCATAATTTACTGTAACTATAATAGTAAGTACATGTAACATGTAACAAGGACACCTTAAAATAAAGTGTTACTTTTTTTATAATCTTAACTTAATATCTTATGTCATTTTGCTTCTCATGTAAATGTATCTTGATTTAAGAATGCTTAAATGTACTAAAAACAAGATTAAAATACTAAGAAATCAATTTTTTGCAATTAAAGTCAAATAAAAGCTAATATAAATGATATGAATAAATTATATATACATAATACTAAAATAAAACAGCATCAAATGGGCCTGATTTAAAAACTACACCAAATGCTAAACAATCTCACAAATGCCAGTGAGGTTTAGAAACTGCACAATGTGTGATTGTGGGTGAAAGGAGGGTGATGTTATTTTAAAACAGGTATTTTTGTTTCACTTTTACAGTGCAGTGCTGTAAACATAGCGCTACTACAGTTACAGTTGGGGTAAAGGTCGTGGCCATCTTTATGAAAACTCTCCCCTCTTACCTTACATAACCGCACTAGACATCTCCCCAACGGCCCCTGAAGCCCCCAACCCGGACCCCAATGTGCACCGCTGTTAAATAAGCCGAGGCCTCCCAAAAGCAGAGAAAAACTGTCTGCTGCCTTTCCTTCCAAATGCGTAATAACTCACAGGCCAAGCTTCTCAGTCGACTGCGGCTGCTGGCAGAAACCCACCCAACATACAGTAGAGCCCAAGTGCTTACAAAGAACACACAGCACTTTCTCGTCTTTTCTTTTTTCACGTTTGCATTTTCCCTTTTCTTTCTTCCCCTTGTTCTCCTTCTGTCAATATCACAAGAGAACAAGCACTGGAAAACAGAGCAGAGTTGTTTTTGAAAGACCAGAGCTGCAAATGGCCCAAAACGTTCTTTGTGAATGGGCGGGGTGAAGGATGGCCGAGGGCTTGCTGAGTCGGTACAGCGCGAAACACTTGGCCAGGTGGATTGCCATTGCCACCACTGGCCCTTTTGTGTGGGGGACCGGGGTCAACGGGTTGCAGTAATCGCTGCTCGTCGCTTAGCGAGGCTGTTACTGGGCCGGCAGATCTGCAGTGCCGCTGATCCGTGCCTGTGCCTTAAACGGGGTCCTCGGGGAGTGCGGTGGCGGCTGAGCATGGTGCTCCACTGTTTTGAAGTTAAATAGACTCAAACAAATTGCATCCTGACCGGCTACACTCTGACACTTTCTTCACACGTTCAAGCAGCGGTGAACCAGAAAATGCAAGCGCAATTAGCAGATGTGCATGGCACACACACAAGCAGGCCCTCGTGAAAAACAAACAAAAATACAGTTAACTAGTGAACTGTTTGACTGCATCAGGTCTCGCAATCTGAACCCGAAAGGTGATTACAAGTAAAGTGAGCCACTTTTTGACATTTATCGCAATAATTTACCCAATTAGACACAAGTCAATGGTTGAATTCAAGCTGAATTCATTAAACTGACAGTCCATAAGTCACTGAATCACATTTCTATCATGTTTGACTGTTGATTTTTTTTATACTTTTATTCAGCAAGAACCCATTATTTGATCTAAAGAGACAGTAAATATATGTGATCCTGTACCACAAAAGCAGTCATAAGTAGCACAGGTATATTTGTAGCAATAGCCAACAATACACTGTATGTGTTAAAATGATCAAGTTTTCTTTTATGCCAAAAATCATTAGGATATTAAATAAAGATCGTGTTCCATTAAGATATTTTGTACATTTCCTACAGTAAATATATTAAAACTTAATTTTTGATTAGTAATATGCATTGCTCAGAACTTCATTTGGATTTTCTTAATATTTAGATTTTTTTGGACCCTCAGACCCTCAGAAATATTGTCCTATCCTAACAAACCATACATCAATTGAAAGCTTATTTATCCAGCTTGCAGATGATGTATAAATCTCAGTTTTAAAAAATTGACTGTTTTTGTGGTCCATGGTCACATATTTATAATGCTACAAAAGATTTCCGGGTAACACTTTACAATAAGGTTCATTAGTTAACATTAGTTAACTACCTTAACTAACGTGAAGTAGCGCGAACAATTAATTACAGTATTTTTATTAACCAACATTAACAAAGATTAATACATTAGTTAACGTGAAATAAGAATGAAAAATACTTCTACAGCATTTATTAATCTTAGTTCATTTCAGCATTTACTAATCCAAAATCACAAGTTGTGTTTGTTAACAGTTAAAGCACTGTGAACTAACGTGAACAAACAATGAAAGACTGTACTGATAACTAACATTAACAAAGATTAATGCGTAGTGCAATAAATGTATTGTTCATCGTTCGTCTATGTTAGTTAATACATTAACTAATGTTAACAAATAACACCTTATTGTAAAGTGCTACCAATTTATATTAACTAACATGAACAAACAACAAACAATACATTTATTACAGTATTTATTTATCATTGTTAATGTTAGTTAAAATAGTTAGTTCAATGTTAGTTCATGTTAGTTCACAGTGCATTAACTAAAGTTAACAAGCACAACTTGTAAACATTTGAATGATACTGCAGTAACACTTTACATTAAGGTCGAATTCTTGCTATAAACTAGTCGCTTATTAGCATCTATATTACTAGCATATTGGCTGTTAATTGGTATTTTTAAAGCACATATTAATACTTATTCTGCATGACCATATTTTTGATCCCTTAATCATAACACATACCTAAACTACCTTACTAACTATTAATAAGAAGCAAATTAGACGTTTATTGGGGGTAAAGTAGAAGTCAATAGTTAGTATTGAGAATTGGTCCCCAAACTTAAGGGATGCCCAGTACTGCAATTATTAGTACTACTACAGTATTTATAATAAAAAATGCCACACATATATGTGAATGTCACAATAAAGTAGCAGTAATTTTTTTCAGTAATTTGTTTGGAAATTTCCAAAAGCAGGACAAACTCACAGGATGCAGCCATATGCTGAGAGGGAAAAAAAGGAGCATGTTCGTGTTAGCCAGACAGTGATTTCTGGAAGGAAACTTCCTTTCCATCACTCACAGATGACTGTTGAGGTTGCTGTTCAGTCAAAGTGTTTTCTAGCCTATTACAATAACAACAACAACAACAACAACAAAAAAAGCCTTCCAGTCAGAAGGGAGGGCCAGAGTGAGAGTAATGTTTATGAAAAATCTACAGCTTCTCTTTTATTTGAGCCACATGGACCATTCCAGCAGTTCCAGGCAGAGAGAAAGACATAAAAACAACATCAAGCCAATAACAGAAAGCCCACTGGCCTGAGTGCCAGCTATTGTGACCATTCACTTACTGTCTCACAGTTTGGTTAGCAAACCCTACGTGAGCCATAAATCTTTACTGCTACTTTCTCTGTATGTGGTCAGGGCATGAGTCAATGATTATTGTTTAATGTAATATAAACCGCTGTGTGTGTGCGAGTGTGCCTGTGTATGTTTGTGTAGTGTGCTTCTCTATGAAACCTGGTCAAAATACTTGGCAAAAAATAGAAGACATTTTATTGCAGGAAAAAAGCACACACACAGAGTAAGCGCACGCTCATACGGTGAAACATCCACAAAAAGGCGATTAACAAAAGTGTGTTACCTGTGTTTTGATGATATCATCATCCCGTTGGATCTTCAGCGTATAGCCTCGGTTGCAGGTGATAGTGCAGCGAGCGCCATTGAAGTATCCAGGACTGCTGCACTTCATCTCTGCATTACTGACCATCGGCTTCTGACATTCAATGGCGTCACACGAATAATGAACGCAACTGAGGGATTACAGAAAGAACTTACGCTATGACAATGTAAAATTAACTTATCAATTCTACAATTTGTTTACTTTAACACTCTTGTATTATAGAAGCAAATCTGTGCGACAATGAAAAAAAGTCATCCAATTAATTACAGACTTTGCTTTACCACACAAAAAAATGCTGGGTTATTTTTTTTTAACCCACATGCTGGGTTCACCTTGTTTTCTTGTCATTTTTTTGGGTAATTTTTAATATTTTTTACCCAGGTGCTAGGTAGTTTTTCTGTCACTAGCCGCTGGGTTATTTTTTGCTACCCAACCGCTGGGTTGAGCCTGTGTCCGATGAAACATCCCAGTTGTTGAGTTACAGTCAAAGCAGTTCTCAGTGCCGCCATGCACTTCTTCAGCGAAATAATGGTTTGTATACATTTTATATTATTTATAAAGCATTTACTGTGCCGTAAATTATATTATTTTACACAACGCAACATACAAGGATGAGATGTCAATCAGCTACATCAGCAGCAGCAGTATTTTTGCATGATGGAAACGCCTTTTGCCTTGCATAACTAACTTATTTTATTCAATATAAAACTGAATTTAATTTGATGTAAAATATGGTTAAAATATTTTCTTCAATCTCACTATTGTTTGTTTATAGGCAGGTTATGGAGTCAGTCATGACAACATTCAGCTATGAGTGAAACGCAAGGCAAAGTTCCCCCTGAAACGCAAAGTTCCCCCTTCACCAGCTCAGATTTCAGCAACATACCGGCACAACAATTAGCGCTATTTCAGTGAAAAGTGATTAAAGAGAATGGGTGAATACACTTAATTTAAAATACTACTTTTAAATGTTACATTTTTTATTTCTAAAATGGATTGTTAACAGAGTTTAATGGTATGCAATATTGTAAATATTGCTTACAATATTATGCTGTATTCACCCAAATAAATTCAATTTGTTTTATATTTTTGTCTATGGGTGTTCTTCTGACATTCAATGGCGTCACACGAATAATGAACGCAACTGAGGGATTACAGAAAGAACTTACGCTATGACAATGTAAAATTAACTTATCAATTCTACAATTTGTTTACTTTAACACTCTTGTATTATAGAAGCAAATCTGTGCGACAATGAAAAAAAGTCAATCTCACTATTGCTTAATAATAAATATTCATCTTTTGATTATTGCTGTTGCCTCTATAATTTTGTGTGATTTTTAATTTCCAGCCCATTTTAAGCCAGCAATATAATACTTTTTAAAGAATAGTTGACTTAAATAAAACAACCCAGAATGTTTGGTAAAAACATTTAACCCAACCCAGCATGTGTTCTTTCCAGTATTTACCCAGCGCCGGGTTGCCAAATACCCCAAGTTGGGTTGTTTTTAACCCAGCAATTTTTAGAGTGTAACTGCTACATGACAGAATTTAGCAATGGCCCCTAGCCAGATAAACTCATTTTTAATGAGCATTGGGTAGTTGTTAAGTTTAGGGATGAAGAATAATTTCATGCAGAATATGTGCTCTCTAAGTACTAATATACAGCCAATATGCTAGTAATATGCATGCAAATAAGCAACTAGGTAATAGTGAGAATTGGTCCTTATACTAAAGTGTTACCGGTATTTAATTATTAATAATAATGATAAACAACACAATAATTAAATGCAAAACATACATCAGAATTTACTGTATAGTACACTATTGCTGGGTTAAATACAACCTAGCAGTGGGTGAAATATGGAAAAACTGAGTTGTTTTGACCCAGCAGTTGGTTTAAATGTTTAACCAAACCTTCTGGTAGTTTTATTTAACTCAGCTGTTGTTTAAAAATTACTATATGGCTGGCTTAAAATGAACTCAAATTTTTTAAAAAATCAGACACATAATTACTAGTGGCATCAACAATAATCTAAAAGTGAACATTTATTAATAAGCAATTTTTAAAAAGCGTTTATTATTTATTATTATTTAATATTATCTTCTTAATAAACGTTCATTTATTAAACATATTAATAAATGTTAATTTCCAACCAAATTTTGGGTTCATGTTAAGCAAGAAATATAGTCATTTTTTTAAGCAATAGTTGAGTTAAAAAAAACTACCTAGAAGGCTGGGTTAAACATTTAACCCAGTCGCTGGGTCAAAACTACTTAATCGCTGGATCTGTCCATAATTCACCTAGCGCTGGCTGGGTTGTTTTTAACCCAGCATTTTTTAGAATGTAGTGTATCTGTATCCGTTCTGCTGTTGCACAATTTTAACAAGAAAACAAATTTACGCAATCTCTCATAGCAAACAAATAATTTATATCACTATAAATGTGTTTAAATTAGAGCTTTAAAGTTTTCTTACAAGCAATTGTGAATCATATTTAATGGGTGAAAAACAAAAGCTTTGCTGATGACTCTGAAGATATAGCGTGACGGAGAAAAGGGTTTTATTGTTTTTTCTTTAAAGACATCCTCATTATTAATCATTTTATTGCCATCTTCTACGCATCATGTGCTTGTAAAGTGAAGAAAATTGATTTGTTAAATCACATTGTGCAATAGAGGATTAAACAAATGTGTCATCAACATATCTTCAAAACTTGTCACAACTGCAATAACATGATACCGAAAAAAATTCAAATGCTGTAATTACAGATCTAAGACCACATCTAAGCGCTAGTGGGCTGGCGAAACATTTAGTCTCTGCACTGACATGAGAGGGAGCGATGGTAGATTTATCTCCTCACCTTTGGCCCATGGGGTTGTAGATTTCATTGCTCTGGCAGCCGCTGATAGTGATGGGGTCAAAATATTGAAAGGAGCGCAGCCCAACACCTGAGATGGCCACCAGAGGAGAGCTGAAGCTCACTATAATAGCTTTTGTCCGGTAGAAAGCCACACTCAGGTCGTGACTCACGGGAATCACCAGTGGATTGTTCCGGCAGCTCAGCCTCCAGTCACCTACAAAAATACAAAAATTAACTTCCGCTTTCGTTTTCTACAAAACATACAGATTGGAGTAAAAAAAAAAAAAAAAAAGTGTTCAGAGGGTACTGAGATTGGGGTGAGACTGACCGAGAGGGTGGGTTTGATCCTTAGTGTCCACCAGCTGAACAGTAATGTTGTGTTGTCTCTGGTCGATGTCGGCTGTTCCGTCAGCGGCCAGATGGATAATGACCGCAGCAGCCACCATAGGATGGGCGTAATAGGCCTTTTGGGAGACGAAAAACAAATGCTCACTGACAGTCAGTTCTATCATTTAATTGCAAATTGTGACTGCTGAATCAAAATCTTTTTTACAGCAAAAAAGTATATTCACTAAAGAAATGTCCAATTTCAAGTTTTAAAATTCTCTAAAATCCATAGGTTTCCCACGACTCTTGGAAACCTGTAAATTGATAATAAAATGTTTTAACCTAAAATCTGATTGGTTTATGGGTCATTCCATGAAAACTGTGCATTTTCCACTTGGAAAAATGAAAAAAATAAATAAATTAGGTTTAATCGATATTTGTTAAATATCCATGAAACGAAGATACCTTAAAATGACAAGAAATTGTATTGTGTCATCTCAAGCTATGTAAATTATTATTTTATGACTATTTTTCTACCTCATGTTTTGGTATTTTTGTCAACCCTGTTACCGACACAAGGCAAGCGTTACTAGATACTATAGTTTAATTAGAACTCATATGCCACTGAATGATATAGGCATTAGCTCAATAATATACCGAGGGTGACTTTTAAAATGTTTGAATTTTACACAGACAATCTTTAAAAACAGGCTCAAACCTAGTCAGTGTCATCCCTGTTACCCACATGACAATTTCAAACAAATTTGCTAATTGCTAGTTAATAGTTAAGTTCACAAAAGCACATATTGTACATTTTGAAAGGATTTTACTTGTAGATATTGATTATACTAAAAGTAGGAAATGTTTAAATTTACATTTTAAAAATAGTAACAGGATTGACACTGCATGATGGCCACCACTCAGTCAAGCTTCATTAGTCATCAAAAACAGATCGTCATACAGGAGTGAGAGAACCATGCTTGTGTTTAAAGTGTTGGAATCCTGGTTGAGAGATGATGTAACCTCCCAGAAGTGATGTCACCTGGGTGTACATTATTTTACAAGGTGTTTCTGATGAGGGTAACAGGGCTGACATGAAATCAGAAGACACCAATAAAATGTTTTATATTTTGTAGAAAAGCATACTTCTGTCAAAAACATTGCTTAATAATGAGACTATATTTAGAACAATATGCAAATGTGATTTTTATATCATTTGGCCATCATTGTGCAAATTAAAAGTCCTGCTGAAAAAGAAAAATTATAGTGATGGACAGGCCAAAAACCAGCATAAATTTTATTTCAATTATTTCAATTAATATTTAATTGACTTTTTGTTTTATATAATATTGATGAAATCATACATAGCATTGTCATGTTTTTAAACTGCACATGTATTTGTTGTTATATTAAATCTATGTTTGATTATTTCTTAGGGACGCAAAAGGCACAGATTTCGTGGAATGACCCTTATGAGAATGTTGTTTCAGCAGTTTGTACTACTTGGTGAAATCATAAGTCACATGATTATGTAGATTTATGCACCTGATGATGACATGACCTCAGTCTGTTCAACTGAAACCAAAAAGACATTAGCATGGTAGCCATCTCTTACCTTCAGCCAATATTGTGAAGTCCAGCTGTGCTGCTGAGACTCCTCACAAGGAAACCAAGCGTACTGAGACACGCCATGTGACAGGTCAAACACCTTCGACTGACAACTCTGAGTGAACAAAGGAGGAGATATTTATTTTTTTGTGAGGAAACATACAAGATATTTTTTTATACTTGCTTTTTTATACTGACTTGATGTATGTATGTATATATAAATAAATTGATCAAGGTTTCTATTTCAAATGAATGCTCTTCTTTTGTTTCCAATAAACTAATAAAATAAAAAAATATATAAAAATTAAGAAATTTCTACAGTTATTTAGCAAGGTATTAAATTGATCAGGGTTTCTATTTTAAATGAATGCTGTTTTTAGTTTCCAAAAAATAAAATAAAATAAAATAAAAAATAAAATAAAATAAAATAAAATAAAATAAAATAAAATAAAATAAAATAAAATAAAATAAAATAAAATAAAATAAAAATTAAGCTGCACAACTATTTTTAACAATGATAAATATAGGAAGTTTCTTGAGCAGCAAATATATTAGCATAATAAAATGATTTCTGAAAGATCATGTGATCATGTGGCACTGAAGTCTGGAGTAATGAGGCTGAAAATTCAGCCTTGCCCTCACAGGAATAAATTACTTTTTAAAATATATTCAAATAGAAAACGGCTATTTTAAATTGTAATAATATTTCACAACGTTACTGTTTTTACTGTATTTTTCAAATAAATACAGCCTTGGTGAGCAGAAGAGACTTCCTTCAAACACAAAGAAATCTTACTAACCTCAAACTTTATAACATATTTTTGGACTACAAACACAAAGGCATAAAAACAGAGTAATGATGAGGCCACAAGCCTGCATGTCCACTATGAAAAGGTAATTTAGACCATCTGAAAGCTTACAATTAGCCTCACAAGCGGCCAGGTTAAAGTGCCACTCCAGATCCGTCTGAAAGCCAGTGAAATCCGGGTGAGCAGGGTGAACTGACCTACTACTCTTTTCTGAGAACTGTGAGCAAACCGCAATGAGATCAAAACTGGCCTGAACTCCAGCGACTGTTGAGTTTCAGAATTACTCCTGTGAAGACGTTTGACTCTCTGTGTGAGAGTGAAGATTACCAATCATACAAGTCTTCAGGAGGGCACCTATAGGACATTTTAATCAACTTTTTTTTTTTTTTTAAAGTAAATAAACACAGTGCTTTTCTATGCAGATTTTTATTTACTGTCCCGTTTTTATTTTTTTTTTTCCAAGTCCATATTTAGATGGAAATTTCACCCCGTTTTCAAGCAGAAGCCTGTTTTTAATAGACCATTTTTAATAAATGCTGATCTAAATGCCTTTCTAGTGGTATTTTTAACTGAACAGCTAACTCCTAGTCCAAGTCTTCTAAACTCATCGCCCTTGTTACACGGTGAATAGCACTGAGTGTATTTCATTTCACTGTAGAATAATGTGACAGAGAACCTCACTGAACCCCTTGAACCCAACTGTGGGGTGACAGCGTTGCAACGCTAGGTGACACTGGAGAGCTGCACCGAGTGAATGGCACTAATTATGTGTTCAGTGTTTGTGTATGTGTAACAGCAGCGGGAGCAGATCAGGGCAGCAGTGCTGTCGCTTAGGCTGGCTCCTATGTCTGCGCAATAGACGTCCCCAGGATTTTTGGGGTGGTACCGTATGCAGAGGGTGTTTTCTGCACGGTCAGCAGTACAGGTGTGCCGGTAACTGTCTGGCCTTTACGCTGACCTCATTCCCCTTCAAACATTTATCTCTCTTTTTAACATCTATTCACTAAGAGCTTTAAGGTGCTTCAAACCTACTTCAAGTTGAAAATCAGCATTTTAAAAATTCATTTTAACTTCATTTACTTTTTTAAAATGAGTCATGAATTTATTTAATAATTTAAGAAATCATTTTTGTACCTTATTAGCAAAAAAAATGTATCCCTGTCATCTTGCAAAATGACTTCCCAGAGTATTTGGATTCTGTTTTTGTTGCTTGACTTTTGGATCCAAATAAAATAACACAATGTGTCTGTGTGTGTTTGTGTGTGTGTCACTGGTTGAGATTTTTTAATTTTTTTGAAGTATTTATTTGAATTATTAATATAGTTATTATTGGGCCTATTCGGTTTCATTTTAATTTTATTTAAAGTTTTAGTTGTTGTGTGTTGTTTTATTTATCTCATTTCAGTTTAACTTTTAGTTATTTGAGGTTAAACTAAATAGAAATGACAAATGTTGTCATTTAAAATAAATAAAATATGTAAAATCTAAAACGTTTTTTCAGTTACTTCAGTTAGCATTTATTTTGTCAAGTAATAAACGCGTTTTTATGGTTTTAGTTAATTATAATAATGAAAAGGTTTGTGTATATATATAAACAATTAATCAATTAGTCAAACAATTAATTGCAAAATAAAAGTTTTTGTTTACACATTTATGTGTACTGTGTATATTTATTATGTATACGTAAATACACAAACATACAATGTATATTTTCAAAATATGTACATGTATATATTTTTATTCATTTTTAGTAATATTTTATATAAATATATTTAATACATAACCAATTTAGTTTCTTAAATATATACACATAATAAATATACAGATTACACACACATATGGTACGTAAACAAAAACTTTTTTTGGATGCAATTAATCGATTGCCAATACAGTCATGCCAATAAAGCAACTTTGAAAAAATGTGAAAAATTTGAAATTGAATAAATAAATTTTATATATATATATATATATATATATATATATATATATATATATATAAAACAATAAATAAGTAAAAAAAATGTATGTATATATATATATATATACACACATATACATATGCATAAACAAAAAGTTATATTTTGAATGCAATTAATCGATTGACATTTAATTAATAAATTAATATATATATATTTATATTTATATATATATATATATATATATATATATATATATATGTGTGCGTAAACTAAAAGTTTTATTTTGGATGCGATTAATCGATTGACAGCACTATACAGTCATGTCAATAAACCAATTTTGATTTTAAAAAATGTGAAATATTTGACATTTGGAAAAAAAAAACAAAAACTTTTCTTTTGGATGCGATTAATCGATTGACATGAAAGAATGTGAAAAAAATAAAAAAACCATTATATATATGTCTTAAATATCTAGAAAATATATAAAAATATATATATAAATAAATAAATTTAACTATATATATATATATATAAACAATAAATAATTAAATAAATAAATAAATAAATATATATATGTGTGTGTGTGTGTGTGTGTGACTTTCAAGTCGATTTGACAATTAGCTATTTTAATGGAAAACAAGTTAACATAATGATAAACAATGAGTTTTGCAGTGCAGTATAACGTCACGATCACGTAGTTCATTCTTGGCCAGTAATAGTTTTTTTTTTTTTTTAATTGAAAACATTTCAGCAGTTGTTCTTACTTTTCACATAGACATAATCTTTCTGGACAGAAATGAATTTGTCTCTCGAAGTGGAGTCATCTTACAGTTCACAGATCTAGAGGTGATGTAATATTACATGAATTAGCCTGAGAGACCGGCAGTTCACTTCATTCACTACTCTAAGACAGCTCTGCGGGGAGAGAGCTGACTGGAGCAGGGGGATTCATAACATCTTTTTCATCTCTAAATGCCTTATAAAATTTGAATGAAACCGTTACAAAATTAGCTGTGAAACTAGAGAATTCTGATGTAATGCTTAAAAGAGACTTAGAAAGGGAGAAATGGGGTGAAAAAAGAGAATGAGAGGATATTCGTTTCTGCACTCCTGGCTTAATCTCATGAGATTCCTCTCTCTCTCTCTTTATCGCTCTCTCACAGCACGCCACAGTAACCTCAGTGACACCGTTCCCCACTCCGTCAACCCCCCTCCATTGATTCAAGCACACTACTGTACGCAGACGGACCTGCAACTCCGCTGACCGCTGTGCCACACAATAAGCGAAGAAGCAATTAGTCATTCCGATACGCCGCTAACATTGATCACCGACCGGATTCACTTAAGCTTTAAGTCGAACGAGGCGTTGATTTACATTCATATAAAATACTAAAATCGAGAGTACAAACTCACAAAGGTGAATTGGCAAGACTAACTATTCAAAGTCATTGTAACCCACGTGCCACCATTTCCCATTATGAGCCACGATACGCATTTTCTAGCAACAATGAGGTTCAAGCTCAACTGTGAAAAATGGCCATTTCTCAGTGCCATAAATCCTTAGGTTGCGCACAGCGTGATAGGAATAGTTTTGTGACATGATTAATTCAGGAGCTTGCACGATTTCGGGCGCAGGAGACTCGCGCTCCACAAACATCACGAGAGGGGGAGAGGAGGAGGAGAAGTGGCCAATAAAACTGTAAAATTACAAATGTATCATGTTGAAATATCCAGGGAGTAAAACAACACAGTTTTTTTTTTTAGACGTCCCTCAGAAAGAGCCAATTCTTTACTACTTCCATGTGTGAAGGGTTAGAGCAATGTCTCAAATCTCTCCTTAACACAATCTGCTTCTCAGCCATTTATTGTGAAAAACTGCAGTTCAGTCTGACTTCATCATCAATATAAACATAATATTTTAGATTGGAGATTTTTCTGTGTTTTTAGTCAGAAGAGCCACTTGCGTTCATAAATAATAACTGCTTGTTTTAGTACGCCACTATTTCTCTTTAAAAGACCCCATGAAATTACTTGACAAGCAGTTTCCTTTCCTTTTTTCTTTTGAAATACAGCTAAAATAAAATAAAATAAAATAAATCGATGAAAACTAAATCGAATAAGTTTACGCTGAACCACCAAAATTGCTAACCGGGCATACATATAACTAAATCTAAAAGAAATGTAAATGAGACCTAAATAAAAATATTTTTCAAAAGAAATTAACTAATAAAAGAACATAACAAAATACTAAAAATTGTGTATACATACATACACTGCTGTTCAAAAGTTGAGGATGAATATGATTTTTTTTGTTTTTTAAAAAATTGATTAAAAATACATAAACAACGGTAATATTGTGAAATATTATTGTAATTTAAAATAGTGGTTTTCTATTTTAATATACTTTAAAATATTATTTATTCTTGTGATTTAAAAGTTAAATTTTCAATATTATTACTCCTGTCTTCAGTGTCACATGATCCTTTAGAAATCATTCTAATATGCTGCTTAATTTTTTATTTTTATTTTTTTTGGTGAATAAAACATTAAAAAGAACAGCATTTATTTACTATATAGACTGCCGTTCAAAGCTTGTGGTCAGTAAATTTTTTCTTTCTTTCTATGAAAGAAATTAATACTTTTATTCAGCAAGGATGTGTTAAATTGATAAAAAGTGTTAGTAAAGACTAATATTGTTAGAAAAGATTACTATTTTGAATAAATGCTGTTAACTTTTTATTCATCATAGAATCCTAAAAAAAGTATCACAGCTTGCAAAAAATATTAAGCAGCACAACTGTTTCCAACATTGATCATAAATCAAGATATTAGCATGATTTCTGAAGGATTGCGTGACACTGAAGATTGGAGTAATGGCTGATGAAAATTCAGCTTTGCATCACAGAAATAAATTATATCTTTATAAGTATATTAAAATAGAAAACTTGTTATTTTAAATTGCAATAATATTACATAATATTACATTTTCTGTTTTTTGATCAAATAAACGGAGCTTTGATGAGCATGAGACTTCTTTAAAAACATCAAAAATCTTACTGATCCCAAATTTTTAAACAGCAGTGTGTATATATTTACAATACTAAATGTCAATCAACATTTCATGGCGTCTTCAACACATCCCACACCGTATGTACGTGCAGATATGCCTGTAAAAGTGCCTTTTTAGGCATACTCACCTTTGTCACTGCAGGATATCCAACAGCCACCTCCGCTGGACAGTGTATCTTCTCCTCATTGGACACCTGCACCGCAGTGGCCCATTGATCCAGGAAGCCGCTCGGGGTATAGAGACCACAGTCCCTTACGCTCGTCTCCCGCTCAAAGTCCTCACACACACCATCACCGTCGTAGAAGTAACACAAGCTGGGCTCATCTTCAGAGGAGAGAGATAGAGATGAAGCAGTATGAGAGCAATACTGAAGCTCTGCATTAAAGTCCTATCTCAAATGCTGAGATCAGCAGACTGTTTGAGCTGCTAGCAGTTATTCATGTCCTTAACTTTATCCCAGGGGTTCTCAGACAGTTTCAGGAGGCAGACAACTTCAATAGTGAAACATAAATGGCAAACCACCTAAAATGCTTTACCTATCTACAGTATATATATATATATATATATATATATATATATATATATATAGATATTTCTATCATGACAACTCTCTGAAGAATTTAGCATGGTAATGGATATGACAGTGTTAATGTATTTGGTCTTGGCAGGATAGATCTTCTACTTTGCTGAAATGCTGTTGCTGTTGGCTATTGCTGTTGTTGTAGATTATTGCTGCTGCTGCTGCAAAGCAGGTACAGGAACTTGCTACTGCCAATACAGACACCGACAGACTGCTGTGAGTATTTGAAACATACTGCTGCTGCACAAATAGCGTATATGTTACCCTGGACCACAGTAGCACAGGTACATTTGTAGCAATAGCCAACAATACATTGTAAAGGTCAACATTATTGATATTTTTTTTATGCTAAAAATCATTAGGATATTAAGTAAAGATCATGTTTAATTAAGATATGTTGTACATTTCCTATCGTAAATATATCAAAATTTGTGCAGTGCTAAGAACTTCATTTGGACAACTTTAAATGGCGATTTTCTCAATACTTTGATTTTTTTGCACATTCAGATTCCAGATTTTCAAATAGTTGTATCTCAACCAAATATTGCCCTATCATAACAAACCATACATCAATGGAAAGCTTATTTATTCAGCTTATTTTAATTAAAAACTGACCCTTATGACTGGTTTTGTGGTCCAATGTCGCATATAATAACCTATAGCAGATCTACACAGGTGGAGCTGGGGAGGTGGATGGTTTCACAGGAACTCTGAAAGCATACTGGGAACTGCTCTAATGAATGCTAACCAGCCATTTAAGTGTAAAGCAAGAAGCTCATTGGCTGCATAAACAACAGCTTGTGCCAAGTAGTTTAACACTGTGAATATCATCAGTTTGTGTTAACGACTTATCAGCCTGCGCTATGTATAGTTTCATTTCTATAATTTGTAATTTGCTTGGTAACTTGCTATCTGTTAACTTTATAATTGTGTGGGTAAGTTAATGATGAGTGATCTCACTTTTCGTACATAAAAAAACAACAACGCTAATTTGAATATTCTCTAAATAAAAACCAGTTTATCAATCAGCCAAATGAATTACATTTACACAGTCTGTATAATATGCAAATAAATACATTTTTGTGGGCAGGTTGTAACTTGTTGGCATTTTAACGTTTAAAATTATAACAACACATCTTGCACTCACGTCTATGCACGTCTACGTCTATTCTTACATGTTGACAATATATATATATATATATATATATATATATATATATATCATGTTTTATGAAGATATTTTGTAAATTTCCTGCCATAAATATATCAACACTTAATGTTTGATTTGGACAACTTTAACTGTGATTTTTTCAATATTTGGATTTTTTTTGCACCCTTAGATTCCAGATTTTCAAATAGTTATAACATTGGCCAAATATTGCCCTACACTGTAAAAAACAATTTGTTGAGTCAACTTAAAATAATTTGTAACCTGGCTGCCTTAAAGTTTTTAAGTTCATTTTACTCAAAATAAAATGAAGTTCAGTCAACTCAAAAAAAAAAGTGTATTCAACTTGAAATGTTAAATTATACTAAGTGACCACTTAGATATTTGAGTTGAATCAACTTCAAATTTTAAGGCAGCTGGGTTACTTACCCATCTGTTAAGTTTAGCAAACACGAATATCTAAGTTGTTACTTAGTACAACTTAACATGTCAAGTTGAATAAACTTATTTTAGTTGACTGAACTTAAATTTTTAAGGCAGCAGGGTAACAAATTATTTTAAGCTGACTCAACAAATTGTGTTTTTTTATTTTTTACAGTGTATCCTAACAAACCAAACATCAATGAAAAGCTTATTTATTTACTTAATTTGAGCATTATGACTGGTTTTGTGGTCCAGGATCACATATATTTAAAAGAAAAAAAAAAATAAAAATTAAATAAATAAATTATATATATATATATATACACACACACACACACACACACATATACATATATATATATATATATATATATATATATATATATATATATAATACACACACACACACACACACATAATTTTATAATTTTTTAATATATATGTGATCCTGGACCACAAAACCAGTCACAAGGGTCATATATAAATGATAATAATATAATCTTCCAAGTGGTGTCAACCTCAGCTGATATTTAATTTAGCTGAGTACAGGACATTCTGTTTAGTTTGTCATAAAGGTTGTTTAGAGCACTCATTGTTTTACTTGGCATTACTTCACAGTGTTAATACATGGCCTATTTTTTTACTGGCTTTCAAACAAGGACAGTCATAAATCATCATTCATGATGACAGATTGATTATCTTTTATGACTGTACTCCATGTATCAGCAGCCCAGACGCGCTTCTAGCAAATTGATCACCTCAATTAAAATCCCACTATCGTTATCAGGTGAAGGACTTCAAGCTTCTTTTTAATAAGAGGTCTAGCCTTTTAAAATGTTGATTTGTGTTGTTTGTTCTTTGTTTTGTGCCCTGATGTGTCCCGTTCCTGTCTTCGCCCAGGCCCTGAGGTGTCAGCAAAATTTGAACGCGTATAGCTGACACCAAGGGAACATGCTTTGAATTGCAACGTTGTGTCACCTGTTCAGTCCAGCCATCCTGGTAATCAACAGCTACGAGGTGTCAATCATGGCAAACAGTGGTCAGGAAACAAGTTTGCAAGATGTGCACTTATCAAATCAAACACTCTTTCCCTGGCAAGCTACAAAACAATATTAACAAGGACAGACTATGTAAAGTTAGAGGCATCCTCAGGCGCACAGCAGCCGCAGTACATCATTCAGAGGAAGCTACTATGTATAAAGGGCAGCAGGATCCACGCTGCACCTTGTCACATCACTTCCTGTGCTAAAAAAGCAGGGGAAGTGTTTTATTAATACTGTGGTACCGCGTACGGTTCGCGTGACACGTTCAAAACAGACCGTTGGAAAATATCAAGAAGCACAGGGTTGATGTAACCGTAGATCTTTGCCCTTCTGCTTGATCAGAGGTTTGTCTTGGGGTTTGTTCAACATAAATGTAAGTTGCTCAAAAAACACTAAGCTGAGATAAGACATTTTATTTCTGTCCAGCATTCTACTGTTTTGGACAAAACAGCCGACCAAAAATTGAGATGTTGTTTAAAGTAACATAGAAAGCGCCAACTTTCCACACAAAGATGTACAAAAATGATGTAGCAAAGCAAATGGAATGTGCTCAATGTCAGTGACTATTATATTTAAAGGAATAGTTCTGCAAAGAAAATAAATATTCTGTCATTTACTCACCCTCATGTCGTTCCAGATCTAACTTTATTTTAATTATTTTTTCAGTGAAATGCAAAGGATGAATTTTGGAACACTGCACTGGTTGCTCTTTTCCATGCAATTTCAATGAAAAAATGAACAGAGACTAGGGGTGTGCTGTATTAACAAAAAATGACATTTTGAAATTATTTGAGCGTGTCTTACAAAACTTTACAAAAAGGGAATGATTCCTTTAAAAGTGGCAAATCAGCAGCTGCATCCAAAATTGGAAACTTCCCTACTATATAGTAGGCAAAAAGTATAGTTCATGACATATTATTTCTTGTGAGATTCTGAAGTACACATCCAGCTGACTTACTATCCCATGAGACCATGGGAGAGGAGTCATGAATGGTAGTGTGGCAATGTAGCACTAAAACCCTATTACAGTTGTCAGACTGGTCACGGATCAGCGAGAATCTCCACATAAACTGATCATAGAGAATTAAAACTTGGATGGATGGTAGTACTCACACCGCCTACAACATGACCAAGGCTTGTCCCAATCAGTCTGACAGGGCCGCTTCAGCGATCAAAAGTATGAAATTGCTCGTAACTCCTAAACTGTCAGTCGTAGGCTTAAGTGTCTTATGTTGCTGGAATTCTTAGCTCATGGCGGACAAAACACAAAATTTTCAGGTAAACTTGGTCCTTTTAATGAGATCGGACCAACAGTTAAAAAGGACTCAAAATCGTGAACGCGCATCCTAGAGCCTGTGCTACACAAGCTTTTGTGCTTAAAAAGTATACAAATTTTTATTTTTGGAAAAAAATGACAATGTTTTGCAAGATAAGACCCTTCTTCCTCGGCTGGGATCATTTAGAGCTCTTTGAAGCTGCATTTAAACTGCATTTTGGAAGTTCAAAATTGGGGCACCAGTGAAGTCCATTATATGGAGAAAAATCCTAAAATGCTTTCCTCAAAAAACAGAATTTCTTTACGACTGAAGACAGAAAGACATGAACATATTGGATAACTAGGGGGTGAGTAAATTATTTGTAAATTGCTGTTCTGGAAGTGGACGTCTCCTTTAAAGAACCATCTCTTTCTTACATTTTTATAATCTGAAGAATCTTCTTTCTCCACAAAGAACCTTTCGTGAAACAGGTTAAAGGTTCTTTATGGAACCATTTAGACAAAAAAGGTTCTTCTATGGCATTGTGAAGTATCTTTATTTTTAAGAGTGTAAGTAATTACTAATTCAAAAGCAGTGCTTTCAAATGAAGCCACTGTCTTAATGAGTGAGTCATTGTGTCATTCATGCAATTGACTGGTTCACACCGCTGATTCCTTCAGGAACAGAGCAAGTGTCATTATGAATGAGTCACTGAATCATTGACTCAACTGATTCATTTAAAACTGCAGATTCTTTCAGGAACCAAATACAAAACGCCACTGTGTTTTGCTCAAAAATTTACAACTGTTCTGCTGAGGCTTTGTTTAGAACAGCGGTTTTCGAACTGGGGTACGTGAGGTAACGGAGGAGGTGGGGAGTTTTGCCATTAATTTATTTCTACCCCAACTTAAAGTAATATTAAAATGAACATGTATTTCTGACAAGCAAAATGCCACGTCTAATGTAAAAACAGGAAAATGGGTGTGCCGTAAATAAATACATGATATCCAAACAGCTTACCTCATCTTTTGCGGTCAAAACTGACGGCATCCACACAAGCAGCGTGCATGTGATAGGATGCCCGCTCAATATGCTGCTCTAGCAAATCGCACTGCTGTTAAATGTATCTTAAAAAAGTAGATCTTCACTTAACAGCATGAAGAGCAAATACTGACATGGACTGTACACTGAGATCGATTTAAACTCTCTTCGATACAGATACAGTGCAAGTTATTGTTTTCATGTTTAAAATACGAGAATGCAAATTTCCCTGAATATCCAAATGATGGCAAATGTGACAATTTTTACAACAGTTCAACAAAAAAAATGAATATAGGTATTATTAAATTAACATTTACATTTTAAATGAAGTCTACATTTTAAACAGAATAAATATGCAACAAAATAATAATAGCTCCAACTAAATTTTTCCAACTGTGTTTCGTTAGTGAACGAATCTGCAGCTTTAAACGATTTGGAGAGTCAGTGATTATTATTAATATCCTATTCATAAGCATTTTGCTTCATTACTGAATAAATGAATGAATGACGCGATGCCTGGCTCATTAAGACAGTGACTTGCCGCCACCTATTGACGGTTTTATTTTTAAATCTGCACTAAGAATCACTTCGATTTGCCATAATTTATTACTTTATTTATTATATTAATAATACACTTAATGGAATGTTAAGAATATGACATAAAACATGATATACAATTAATAAGGATAGAAAATGCACCTGTAAATCAATTTAAGGGGGCAAATATTGTCCTTTAATAGAAAAGGTGTGACTGCAGTCTAAGTGGAGAGAGGGGGTACGCAGAAGAATGTTAAAATGCCCCAGGGGGTACGCTGCTGTAAAAAGTTTGACAGTTTCACATTTTCAGTTGTGCTAATATTTGAGAAAAACAGCATGCCTACTTGTATAATATTGCTTAACTACTCTCAAAAATAAAAGCTCTTTATTGGCAGTGATGGTTCCGTGAAGAACTTTAAGCATCCACGGAAACTTTCCATTTCACTAAAGGTTCTTTGTAGTAGAAAAATGTTCTTTAGATTATTAAAACATTCTTCAAAATAAGAAAAAAAGGTTATTTTAAGAACTGTTCACTAAAATGTTCTTTTGGGAACATAAAATGTTTTTATGGCTATCATATGAATTAAATACGAGACAAAAACTCATACATACTCATTTTATCCCAATATCTTGAATTTTGAGGACGCTGTAATAGTCACGTATTGAAAGCGTGCACTGTGATTTCAACATAGTTTCTCTGTGACGTTTATGCTTTCTCTCTTTTTTTGCATTTTTATAAGTGATAAATGTTCATTTTTGTGTGAACTGTTCCTTTAAGGCAGTGAAGGCTGAACTCATTGAACCTACTCCAAAAAAAGCGGAACTGCCAATTAAGCACTGTCGGGTACTAGTGCAACCTCAGACTTCCAGAGGTGTCCTAGAGGTCAGACAAGACTTCAGCTAGATGAATGTTGGCTACATTCAACAGCGAACTTCAAAAGCCCTTCTTATCTGTTCTTCTTTGCTGCCTCCTTTTCTTCTCTCTGTCTTTTTTTTTACTCCACTCCAGCTTTCCGTCCACACGTTTAGAAGAAAAGGGGATTGTTGCATTACTGCTAACAGGAAGAAGTGCCACAAAGCCTCGCTAGTGCTCGTTAGGCAGATCTGAGAGCTCTACAGCAAAGAGTAAAGTCCTTTGTGAGGGGACTTAAATGTCCGTAAGAGGGTCCAATTATGTGGCCAATTGTTTTGACAGAACTGATTAGCTCACAACTTAAAGCACTCCATTAACATCACAACCAGCTAACAAGTTTTGTGCTATAAAAGGATAGTACAACAGAACTTTCTTGGTCTTTCACACATTGTCAGTGTAGGACACTGTGTGACACTGATGACAGGCTGAAGCCATGAGATTGATGGCTGGGCAACCGGGCAGAACTGACATCAATAGAGCGCTGAGAAGTAATGAGCAATACAGCTAAATGCTGCTGGAGCACAACATCAATCAAACTGATGCTACACTTCATATACCTTTTGTTTATTGTACTTTCTTGTTGAAATAGCTCTAAAAATAAGCCAAAATGAAAATCCTGTCATTATTTATTCACTCCCGTGTCATTTCAAACGCATATGCTGTTATTATTATTATTTTTTTATTTTTTGCCATACACACAAACATACACAAATGATGGTCACATACCAACACAGTTGAACAGCGGCTCTTTCTTGCACTGGTTTGAACAGCCATCTCCATTAGCAAAGTTCATGTCATCACATTGTTCTCCGAGATATCTGAAAGGCATACATACTTAAGTCATTAAAAGAGTAACATTACACAAATCAACCTTACTGCAACACTGCTGCTTTTAAAGGGGTCATCGGATATAAACTTCACTTTTACATGTTGTTTGAACATTAATGTGTGTTGGCAGTGTATGTACAAATCTACCCTATAATGATAAAATCCATGCAGTGGTTTTTAATTAATCTGTAAAAATAATATCTCCTTTTTTAAATCGAGCCATTTTCAAATGCCTGTCAGTGTGGCGTCACACCAACAGAAGCCGCTCCCAGGATACTTGACTGACATGAGCGTCTTACCTCAGATCAGCTGTTACAGTCCGACCTCCATTGTTTTGATGCCGGAGCAGGGATGTAAGTTAGACAAGAATATCTCAAATTGAGTGATTAAGGTGTTGTGTTGCTGGATGTAATAATGAACATAGTGGTCGTCATTTACTCCCGACATCTGAGCCGCTGAAGATGCAGTGGATTACGTTATGTTATGCATTATGTTTGTGAAAGGAAAGCCCCTACATAAATGCGTCTATGTTCGCGCAAATCATTCGTGATCCAGCTTCACTTACAGCAGAAGTGAGTATAAGGTTTTTTTTTAAATTTCTGCAATCACCTTTCCTAATACTGTACTAGTTAGCAAGTTTCGTGGCTTAATGTGCTAATATCAACTTGTGGAAAATGGGCATCCGATGACCCTTTTAAATGAATCAAAAATGAACCTTTTGTCAGACACGGTTCAAAACAGCTTTTACCAAAATAAGAAATAAAGTAAGGTTTATACTTAAAATGAGAAAATTCTGCTAATGGAACAAGACAAATTGTATTTCAAGTTACAGCCTCTGTAAACAACCTCACACAGTAATTTTGCTAAAATTTTAATGAGCCATTTAATTCAATTCAATGACCCGTTTTGTTAAAGGATTAGTTCACTTCCAGGTTTCTGGAATAACGGTTTCTGAGGAAAACATTCCAGGATTTTTCTCCATATAGTGGACTTCAATGGGGATCAACAGGTTGAAGGTCCAAATTGTAGTTTCAATGCAGCATTTGTGGTCAAAAAAGTATATAAATTGTTAATTTTTTTTAAGAAAATGACTGATTGTTTTGCTAGATTAGACCATTGTTTCTCAACTGGGAACAAGTAGCAATTTGGACCCACTGGTTCCAATTTAAATTCACTACATGGAGAACAATAAATTCTTATTCTGGAAATAAACTAATCCTTTAATTATGTTAATTACAGATTGTTTTATACACAACTCTAGACCTATTTTTATAACATGGCTATAGCTATTGAAGCCCACAGTGGTTGCAATTATTCCACATGGGTATATAAGTTTTTTATTTCCATTAGTAAATGCAGTGAGAGTTTAAAGAGTGAACTCACTTTTGGATGAGTCCGTCTCCACAGTAGGGTGAGCCAAGCTGGTGAGAGAGAGGAGGAGATGGTTCACTTTCTGATCTTCTAGACACTGTCAGCACATGGTAGGTGTACGTCTCATCCGGCTTTAAGTCCCTGGAACACAAAAACAAGGGCTATTAGTATGTTTTTAAACTTTTGTGCAGGATGTAAATTATTGGGTGGTTTAGAGAAACCCAACTCCCCCAATGCTAGATATGAACTCGGAATTGCAACTTATAAAGTCAAATTTTGAGGGAGAAAAGTCTGATATGTTCTCAGAACTGCAAATTTATATCTCACAATTCTGATTTAATAACTCGTAATTGCATTTTATAAAGTTAGAATTGTGAGAATTACAAGATATAAACTTGGAAATCTGACTTTTTCTCAGAATTGTGAGATATAAACTTGCAATTGCAACTTATAAAGTCCAAATTTGATGGAAAAAAGTCTGATGTGTTCTCAGAATTGCAAATTTATATTTCACAATTCTGACTTAACTCGCAATTGCATGTTAGAATTGTGAGAAATAAACTTGGAATTCTGAGATAAAAAGTCACAACTGCGAGATACAAACTTATATCTCACAAATTTATATCACACAATTCTGACTTTATTTCTCAGAGTTTCAAGTTAATATTGTAGATTTGCAAGTTATGACTTTAAAACTCAGTCAGAAGAAGTCAGAATTGTGAGATAAAAAGTCACAATGACCTTTTTTTATTTTTTATTCAGTGGCAGAAATGGGCCTCCATAAAATAAAATAAAAAAACTAATAAAAGCGAAACAGCACAACTGCGTTCAACATTCATGATTTAAAAAAACATTAAAAAAATGAAGCCTTAGTGAACATAAGAGATTATTTAAAAAAAATAAAAATAAAAATCTTACCAACCCTGAAACTTTTAAACAATAAGGTGCATGTGTTTCAACAGGGTTTTCAAATGTTTTATTAGAGATAAAAGTTTGATTAAAAGTTAGAGTACTGCTGCCAAACAGACACTGTTGAACAGATATATTGCTCACATGCTTTCCATTAGTACTTTAAGAAAACATGACAAGAACTGTCATCATTTATCGCTTTATTATATATTAGCACTTAAATCCTGCACCTGTTCCCAGCTTAAGTTGAACATGCACACTTTTCTATAACATCTCCATATCACAAATATATATCGCAAAATCCTTTGGTATAAAGAAAAGTCTTTATACCTTCAAAAGCAATCTGCTTACCTCTACCTACGTTAACACTCTTCAAATATTTACAACCGAGAGATGGAAAATTACTCTGGAATGAGTGTTTATAAGACAGTTATAGTGTTTGCTATTATACAGGGCGATAAGCACTCAGCGCATTTAATTTAAGGGATTTCGTGCGAAACAAACTGTCCCCTTTCATCCTCAAGCACCAACAATTAGATGCTAAGAAAGGATGGCTATTGTAATGTGACTCTACGTAGAGTACAAAGCGTGCTGTACACACTCTGTTCTCTCGGCGCTCGTCATGACTGTAATACAACCCTTCAGGTACATGAAGCGCAAGACTCAGCGCAAAGGAAAGCTCTAGTCATCATCTGTGCTGGTATCAGGCCTCGGCGTAGGATACAGACCACCCAAATAAGCCAAGACCCCTCGTCCCATAAAATGCATTTCCTCTCTCGTTCTATTTGTCTTCAGCTCACAATGAAAAGCCAAGAATAGAGCGACGGAGAATGGAGCGCAGGATCAATTGGAGAGGCAGAGGGGGAGGTACGGTGCATTTCTCTCGGACAATACGCCCATCTGTCTGCGTTACTAGTCCTTAACTCCACTAAAAAAGAAAAAAAAAAAAATCTTCCTGTTATCGACCCGGCTGCTTATGGGGCTCGGGTTAACGAAAACATTTTAATCACGACTCAGATCAACCCCTAAACCTCTGTCTGCACATATGCTTCTCAGATCCTTTACACCGCTTTAACTTTCCGCCTGCAGGAACACAAAGTTGGAGGGATCGCGCAGTGTGCGGAAAGCCTCACAGCTGGTTCAGGTATACTCGACTCAATCAGCTCCACCATGAGGCTCTAAAACCCCACGAGCTCCTCCAGCTGCAGACTTCCCAAACAGTCAAATATGGGTCAGAGAGCCTCAGTGGTGTGAGAACCGCCGAGTGCCAGAGGACACTTTGCTAGAACTGCACGCGGAGTCTGAGCCAACCCCCAAAGGCAGGAGCTGGAAGATCTTGGCCCGCAATGTGGTCTTGTGGCTGTGTTTTTCTAAGACATGTTTGTTGTGGAGAGGCAGAGCAAAGCTAAAAGAGTACTGCTGCTATCCTTAACAGCCACAGTGACTCCTGAGGTAGACCGTTGGCTTGGCTTCCACAACGAGGAAAGGATATTTTGCCTGTTGAATCGAGTAAGTATCAATTTAGCCATCAATGTCTTGTGGCTGCATTACGAATTTGCGGCCAGGCTGTTTGTTTGTGAAATCATAATCATTTATTTGAGCAACTGGAGCTTTTGCACACTACTAAAAATGCTCACAGAAGATCATTCTTAAAAATAAACCCGCATGCAGATATAAAACTTTTTAGATATTCGCCAGCAGACGACGAGGTTCAAATGAAATTTTACTCGAGCTCAAACGCTGCAGTCTGTCACAGCACCTTCCTGGCTTCGTGTTTTCGGACGATAACAACATTTTTCAAGCCTCTGTGTTGGAATTTGTGGCAGCTCATGACATCATCGCTATTCCCGTGCGGGATACCCCGCAGTAGTGTGGGAAAACAGCGCAGCTCCCTTCGGTCTTAAGTCAATAGGGTGGGAGCGTGTAGCGCTGACAATGTTCAGGAAGCACAGGGGTAGTTAAACAAGACGGTAACCAGACACTAAATCTCTGGGTATAAATATGACCAGTTTCACTTCCTGAAATCATAATGGGTTGGTTTCTATCAACACTCATAGGTTTTTCATCTGTCCAGAGTTTCTTTTCATTCCCAAATTATCATATGGGTTAGTGACATATAAGGGGCCAGAATGAGACATGCTGTTTTTAAAAGCTAAACTTATGTTGTATTTTTAGAATGCTGTGTCATACACAAGATACACAAAAGACACGAGAAGTGAGCGCTATGGTTAAAAAAACAGCATGTTTACATGCAAAAAACTGGAAAAGGAATGCAGTGGAATGCAAAAACATGTTCTATGTAAAAAAAAAAAAAAAAAAAAGGAATTCTGTTTAGAAACAAAATTTTAGAAAAAAAAAATTGTATTCATGGAAGTTTAATTTTTGACACATTTATAGGATTTTCATGAAAAGTAAATTTTTTTTTACTTTAAAAAATGTGGTGTAATAAAGTAAAAATTATTAATTAATTATAAAAGATTAACATTTTGCATGCATATTGAGTACTTTATATCTAATTGCGAGTTTATATCTCATAATTCTGGAACAAAAAAATCAGAAAGTCGAGAAAAGATTTGTGGAAAAAAAAACTGTGCATACAAAATATGAATTATTCATTAATAAATATAAAATTTTTGGGGAAGTTGCACTATTACATCTTCCAACCTGAACCAACCGTAAATCATAAAGTCAGCATTGCGTAATATGAACTTGTGTTACATAAAGTCAGAATAGCAAGATATAAACTCCAAATTTGGAGAAAAAAAAACCCCTCAGAATTGAGTTTATATCATGCATTTTTGTTTAATTCTAAAAACAAAAAGTCACAAAAAAAAGGTCTGAATTGTGAGCTGTGGGAAAAAAAAAATGGACATACAAAAATATTTTTTTTTTTTTGACAAATATGAATTATACATTAATAAATAGCAATTTTTGGAGAAAATTGCACCATTACATCGTACAACCTGAACTAACTACAAATAATCTGATATTTCCAAAAGACTTTTGACACACAGACATGGGGGTCTGCAGAGGTCCTCTCTATGATGTCATTTCCTGTTTTTTCCCCCCAATGATATTTTTGCATGAAATTTTTGACTGTACCACATGACATGATTTTTTTTTACTTTTATTTTTATTTTATTACTATTATTTTGTAAAGATTTTTTTTTTTTTTTTTGCATTTTAGCCTTTACTTTGATAGGAAAGTAATGACAGGAAGTGAAGAGAGAGAGAAGGACGGGATCAGGAAAGGTCCACAGGCCAGGACTTGAACTCGGGGGCGCCTGGAGTCAGCATGCTGCCCACAAGGCTATTGGCACTGACACTGACACTGAATTTGATTTTTATCAGACACAAATTTCTCAAATATTTCTTTATGAAGATATAAGGACAGGTGTATTTAAAAAAATGTAAAAACTATTTTTTTATTCAAAAACATGTTCATCATAAAAGAGGTGTACTTTATTAAAGTTCTTTTTTATGCTTATTTGAAGTGTGAATTCATCTCTTTGTGCTGACTAAGAAAAGAAACGTTTAGAAACATGTATCTCATATGGAATGAAAACCTGTTTTTTTGTGCACTGTGGTCTGTACTTCAATGCAGCTGGACTTTGAAACAAACTAGCAGAAGAGAGAGATATACAGGATCGTCTTTTCTGGTGCTTGTAAATGAGCTCTATAGAGGAGCACACTCATCCTCCTTAGTCTTTCTGAAGGTACTCCTCTCTTTCAGCCCAGATGCTGGAAAAATCATATTATAGTATTCGCTGTATACCTTCAAAAGAAATCAAAGAGATGCATGTCATAATGCTAAGCCCTCTGTGCAGCTGCTCGCTGCTTGAAGTGTTTAGGAGAATGATGATCTAAAAACTTAATTACTTCAAAGGACTGGAAATAATTTGTCATTTAAAATCAAAATCAGATTTCATATGGCTAAATAAAACAACAACACAACCTCAATCGTATAATTTACCAAACCACAGATGTTTGGTCAGACCGCAACTCAACCCAAGAGATCCATCAAGTGCTGCTTACTATATGCTCGATGAATGAACGAGAAACACGCTGCTTGACAGCTCTGGGGAAATGTTGGACAAAATTCTTGCAATGTTGACCTTCAAGTAGGTAAGACGTAATCTCTTCAGATTACTACAGGAAAACAAAAAGACACTGCACAAACACAGATGTCTAACCCAGAATGTCTCACTTGTGAATAGACACTATTCTGAAGTCATTAATCGTGTGTATTTCACAGCTTTAAAGCAATTATCCATTATTTCGAGTAGACGTCACAGTGACGTCACTTGCAGCTGCGCGCGCACAGTGTTTGCAGAAAAACACTGGTAACAAGTGGAGGTAAATGGCTAAAATCCATGGAATAAGAGAAAAAAAAATATTTTTGTGCCTTTTGATGTCAAAATCGGAATGCAAATAATTTGTATAGAATACTGTCGTCAAAGACGCCATTTGAAGCTAAACGCAGATGTTTAAACGGACAGACTATGGATGAAAACTGCTATGATTACTCTACTTTTAAAGCATAAATTTGATTTAAACAATAGGTCTACATAATATTCACATACGCTGTTCCTAGGGGACATATTGTATCAACCCTACAGTTACAGCATTAAATATTATTTAAACCTATTACTGTTACAATTTTTACATAATATTTATTTATTTTATCTCACAATTCTGAATTTTTTTTTCTTGCAAATGCACGTTTATATCTCCTAATTCGGACTTTATAACTCAATTTAACTTAAAACTAGTGAGTTTGATCATTCTGAGGGGAAAAAAGGAAAGAAGTGTGGGATATAAACTTTTTTTGAGCCGAGGGGAAAAGGAGAGAATGACGAGTTGTTTTTCCTTATTAGACTTGTGAGATATAATCTCGGAATTGAGAGAATAAAGTCAGAATTTTGAAATATAAAATCAAATTTATCTTTTTTTATTTTATTCCATAGCTCCATAGACTGCCACTTGAACCGCCCACAAAAAACGTCATCCCTGTTTCGGATTTGTAAGACTATCCCGCTATCTAATGTCAATTTCGTTGAATAACAGTGGTTATCGCTGGGTGACAAGCTCTTGTACACACAAATTTTTCTATAAAAGTCAGTTTCCGCCTCTAGAGATAATTGAGACTTTTTATCTCACAATTCAGACTTTTTTTCTCACAATTGCGAGCTTACATCTCGCAGTTCTGACTTTTTGTCTCAGAATTATGAGATATAAACTCACGATTTGCAAGTTATGAAGGTTATGCAAGTTATAACTTGCAATTGCACAAAAATAAATTCACAATTCTGAGAAATAAACTCGCAATTCTGAGAAATAAAGTTGCAATTCTGAGGAATAAATTGCAATTCTGAAAAAAAACCTTGCAATTCTGATATATTGTCACAATTCTGAAAAATAATCTCACAATTCTGAGAAAAAGTTGCAGTTCTAAAAAATAAATACAATTCTGAGAAATACATTGCAATTCTGAAAAATAAACACGATTCTAAGAAATAAATCACAATTCTGAAAAAAGTCGCAACTCTGAGAAATAATGTCACAATTAGTAAAAATAGAGTCGCAATTCTGAGAAATAAACTCACAATTATGAGAAATAAACTCGCAATTCTAAGAAATAAAGTTAAAAATCCGAGAAATAAATCGCAATTCTGAGAAATAAACTCGCAATTCTAAAAAAAAGTCACAATTCTGAAAAATAAACTCACAATTCTGAGAAATGAATCACAATTCTGAGAAAGAAACTCGCAATTCTGAGAAATAAACTCAAAACTGAGAGAAAAAGTCAGAATTGTGAGATATAAACTCATTTGTGACCCTGGACCACAAAACCAGTCATATAGGTCATTTTTTCCAAATTGAGATTTACAAATAATCTGAAAGCTGAATAAATAAGCTTTCCATTGATGTGTGGTTTGCTGTGATAGGACAATATTTGGTTGAGATACAGCTATTTGAAATCTGGAATCTGAGGGTGCCAAAAAATTTAAATATTGAGAAAATCACCTTTAAAGTTGTCCAAATGAAGTTCTTAACATTGCATATTACTAATCAAAAATTAAGTTTTGATATATTTACAGTAGGAATTTTACAAAATATCTTCATGGAACACGATCTTTACTTAATTTCCTAATGATTTTTGGCATAAAACAAAAATCGATAATTTTGAATTTGTGAGATATAAACTTGCCATTCTGAGAACATCTTTTTTCTCCTTTCAAAATTGGACTCGTAATTGCAATATAAAAAAAGGGAGAATTGCAAATATTGCAAATAACTTTTACTCGCCTTTTTCCTTAACATTTTCCTCATCCTCATGTCTTTTTTTTTTTGCATAGATGTGGTCACTATGAATTTAATAAAAATTTTGCATAAAGAATGTTCAAAAACCTTTTCATTTTGCATTTTACAAACGATAATGTAGGTCAGTAAGTTACAAAATTTACATTTTTTGGGTGAACTTTAAAATGCACAAGACAAAGCTAAATTTGCACATCCTGTGCATGCATACAACATGCAGCATTGTGGATCATGTGTGTTCTTTTACAGCACTTGTCTTGTTGGCCTGTGACATAACCATATTGATAAGCCTGCAAATGAAAACACGGGTGTGTAAAGGAGTATGGCGGTTCTCGGAGGCCATGCTGTTTAATCACTCTCCATACTGTAGCAGCAGTGATCTATAGCGGCTGTGAGATCGGATATTACAGCACATTCCCCTGCTACACTGAAGAGCTCTCATTAGGAAGCCTGCCTCTTTTAGCCAGACACCACTTTGATTGGGGCTGCTTTCACTGGTCACAATGAGTGATTGCCTGCCTCTATTGGAGCCGAACTAGTCTTGCACCTGGAGGATGAAATGGCCATGTAATTTTGAGCCACTCTGGAGCTGACAAAACATTTTATGGCCCTTGTTTTCCTGGACGATATGAAAACGATCTCTAGTTAATTGTCACACCGCGATGAAGGATCAGCACTGTGTGGACTCAGAAAAGGCCACCCACATTGAGAACCGAAAGGGAGAAGATGCGAGAAAAACAGATAGTGGACAATAACAAAAACAATCGGACAAAATAACTGACAAGAATTTTGCCTGTAGTAATACTTTTCAATTCAGGTAGCAAACTCTTTAGTGATCAAGCAAATCTCATCAAATGATTCCTGTTAATTTAGTAACTTTTGTTTTACTAGTCTTTGGGAAACAACTCCATATCTATAACTTAATTACAGAAATCAGAACTTTATATATATTTTTGGCAACAATTTACAGTGAGGTGTCATTTGTTAACATTAGCAAATGTATTAACTAACATGAACAAACAATGAACAATACATTTATTACAGTATTTATTCATCTTTGTTAACATTAGGTAATAAAAATACAGTTGTTCAATGTTTGTTCATGTTAGTTCACAGTGCATTAACTAATGTTAACAAACAATTTTTGATTTTAAAATGCAAAATGCTAAAATTAATATAAACAAAGATTAATAAATGCTGTAGAAGTATTCATGTTAACTAAAGTATTTGAGTAATGTTAACTTATCAAACCGTATTGTAAAGTGTTATCATATTTTTAAAAAAAAAATGTTTACTTGCCCTGCAATCATTTTCACTTGTTCTTCAACAAAAAAATTATTTTTATAATGTACTATATGAAGTTGCATTAAATTGGTAAACTTATATAGACATTTACATTTATAATGTCACAAAAGATTACATTTAGATTACATTTTAAATACTAAAATAGTGTAATAGAATAGAATAATTCTATTTTAAATATCATGTTAGAATGATATTAACGTATTAGAATGACTTCTGAAGGATCGTGTGAAACTAATATTATAAAATATTAAACTGCAAAAATATTTCAATTATTCAATAATAAAAATAGTACTAATATTTCCCAATATTACTATTTCACTGTATTTTGATCAAATAGATCAATTTAACAGAATTACATTTATACTGTGGTTTTTAATTTCTATATATTTTTTCTCATTTATGTATATATATATATATAGAGAGAGAGAGAGAGAGAGAGAGAGAGAGAGAGAGAGAGAGAGAAATTATATTATTTAATTACATTGTGCAAGGACCCTTAAAGTCACCAAGTCAAACATGTACAGATGGTACTCATTTCCGCGACGGTAAGTATGGCGGTAATAGGCATTCTCGTTGGCTCCCGACTGTATGAGCAACATAACACCATTTATTCAACTCAGACAGACCCCAGTCCTTACTGTTATTCATATCCAATCCAACTTCTGCAGTAAATTCCTTTAGACTAGCCTCAGTGCGATAATAAAAAAAACAGTACTCAAAAAAGTCAGAGATCTAGAAGTTACTGTAAAATTCCCATAAGGAGCCTAACTCGAGGAATCGCTTGTGCCGATACTGAATAATGAATTTCCTGGATTGGGCTTTTAGCTGAAGTGGAAGTATTTCTAAAATATCCTGTATTACTCCTCACAACAGCTTTCTTAACAGCACTTTCGCTGTGCGTTTAAGAATTTCAGATGAGGGGTGTTTTTTTTCCGCTGATCCCAGAGCGGTACAGGCCTGCTGATACACTGATACATTTTCTCACCATCTGGTGAATACAGCTGTGCTGCATTAATATATAAAACAAACCGTTTCAATTAAAAACCACATTATCTGAGCAGATTAAGCTGTTGGCTGATGAATCTGGATACCTCGCTAACACAACTTGGACTGTGCTACTACAAACTAAACACAGCTTTAATATATGTTTGGATATGTCAGTATAAATACTACTTTAATTCTGTGAAGATCTGTTAAGACTCTTTTCAATTCTAAATATTATATATATAATAATATCTGGATATTTATTTGTTAAGATGAAAAGATCTGCACGTCTTTTCCTAACGTATTGCTGCTGCAGCTGTCACTGTATTTACTGTAGTTTCACTTGTCAGCCAACTTTCTGGAAACAAGAAAAAACACCCAAAACAGCCCAGTGTGAGGACGGTGAAGTTCAGCGAGTTCATGTTGGGTCTTGCTTATATGCACTGAGTAGATTTTTTGTGAAAGCTAATGTACATTATTGGCTGCCTGCCAACTGAGGTGTGGTCTTTTTCTGTTGGAGGGTCCAGCATTCAGAAGCTCTGAAAAAAAAAAAACCCAACACAATGCTTGCCTACTAAATGGTTAAATTCTTCATTAATGTCCTGTTAATAACAGGCATATTTCCTAGAAAGAAATGATGGATGCTAAATAGGCAATTTTTTCCCAGATTTTAAGAAGTAATTAGATAATAATTCTTTAAATTTCATGATTGTAACTTTTCAAAAAAGTATCCCGAAATTGTTGAATAAAATCGTAACTCTCAGATTTCTTCCGAAGTATCTTAATTTGTGTTGCGATGATGAATGAAGGTCTTACAAGCTTGGAATAACATGAGGGTCTTCCGAACTAATTCTTTTTCTTGAATCAAAAACATATAGCACAAGCAGTGTAGTGTAATTCACAAACAAATTACTTTTATATATTGATTATTTTTAGTGGATCAAAAACATAGCACATGCTGTGTAGTCCTACTCACAAAAATCTATCTATCTATCTATCTATCTATCTATCTATCTATCTATCTATCTATCTATCTATCTATCTAATCTATCTATCATCTATCTGTCTGTCCATCTATCTATCTATTTATCTATCTATCTGTCTGTCTGTCTGTCCATCTATCTATCTATCTATCTATCTATCTATCTATCTATCTATCTATCTATCTATCTATCTATCTATCTATCTATCTATCTATCTGTCTGTCTGTCTATCTATCTATCGATCTATCATCTATCTGTCTGTCCGTCTGTCTATCTATCTATCTATCTATCTATCTATCTATCATCTTTTCGTCTGTCCGTCTATCTATCTATCTATCTATCTATCTATCTATCTATCTATCTATCTGTCTGTCTGTCTATCTATCATCTATCTGTCTGTCTGTTTATCTGTCTGTCTATCTATCATCTCTGTCTGTCTGTTTATCTGTCTGTCTATCTATCATCTCTGTCTGTCTGTCTATCTATCTATCTTCTATCTATCTATCTATCTGTTTGTCTGTCTGTCTATCATCTATCTGTCTGTCTATCTATCATCTATCTGTCTGTCTGTCTGTTTATCTATCTATCTTCTATCTATCATCTGTCTGTCTATCTATCTATCTATCTATCTATCTATCTATCTGTCGATCTATCATCTATCTGTCTGTCTGTTTATCTGTCTGTCTATCTATCATCTCTGTCTGTCTGTCTATCTATCTATCTTCTATCTATCTATCTATCTATCTATCTGTTTGTCTGTCTGTCTATCATCTATCTGTCTGTCTATCTATCATCTATCTGTCTGTCTGTCTGTTTATCTATCTATCTTCTATCTATCATCTGTCTGTCTATCTATCTATCTATCTATCTATCTATCTATCTATCTATCTGTCGATCTATCATCTATCTGTCTGTCTGTCTGTCTATCTATCTATCTATCTGTCTATCTATCATCTATCTGTCTGTCTGTCTGTTTATCTATCCATCTTCTATCTATCATCTGTCTGTCTATCTATCTATCTATCTATCTATCTATCTATCTATCTGTCGATCTATCATCTATCTGTCTGTCTGTCTGTCTATCATCTATCTGTCTGTCTATCTATCATCTATCTGTCTGTCTGTTTATCTATCTATCTTCTATCTATCATCTGTCTGTCTATCTATCTATCTATCTATCTATCTATCTATCTATCTGTCGATCTATCATCTATCTGTCTGTCTGTCTATCTATCTATCATCTATCTGTCTGTCTGTCTATCTATCTATCATCTATCTGTCTGTCTATCTATCTGTCTCTCTGTCTATCAATCTCTCTGTCTATCTATCATCTATCTGTCTGTCTGTCTATCTATCTATCTTCTATCTATCTGTCCGTCTATCTATCTATCTATCTATCTATCTGTCTGTCTATCTATCATCTATCTGTTTGTCCGTCTATCTATCTATCTATCTATCTATCTATCTATCTATATCTATCATCTATCTGTCTGTCTGTCTATCTATCTATCATCTATCTGTCTATCTATCTGTCTCTCTGTCTATCAATCTCTCTGTCTATCTATCATCTATCTGTCTGTCTGTCTATCTATCTATCTTCTATCTATCTGTCTGTCCGTCTATCTATCTATCTATCTATCTGTCTGTCTATCTATCTATCTATCATCTATCTGTTTGTCCGTCTATCTATCTATCTATCTGTCTATCTGTCTATCTATCATCTATCTGTCTATCTTCTATCTATCATCTGTCTGTCTGTCTGTCTGTCTGTCTGTCTATCTATCTATCTATCTATTTATCATCTATCTGTCTGTCCGTCTATCTATCTATCTATCTATCTATCTATCTATCATCTATCTGTCTGTCCGTCTATCTATCTGTCCGTGTCTGTCTGTCTGTCTATCTATCTATCTGTCTATCTATCTATCTATCATCTATCTGTCTGTCTGTCTGTCTGTCTGTCTGTCTGTCTGTCTATCTATCTATCTGTCTATCTATCTATCTATCTATCATCTATCTGTCTGTCTGTCTGTCTGTCTATCTATCTATTTATCTATCTATCTATCTATCTTCTGTCTATCATCTATCTGTCTGTCTGTCTATCTATCTATCTCAGTTGGAGTATATCTATCTATCTATCTATCTATCTATCTATCTATCTGTCTGTCTGTCTGTCTGTCTCAGTTGGAGTCTATCTGTCAGCCTGTCAATCTGTCTGTATGTTTCTGCTGTCATCAAAGAGACAGAGGCTCTTCAAACACTGGGCCACTCAGAATTTATGAGTATCCCATGAAGTTAAACTGGCTGGGAGCACTTCAGCATGTATCTCTCAGATGACAACAAGCTGGCTGTGAAATTCTTTGAGCTGACCTGAACCCCTGGCCCAGAGAGTAAAGGATATGTTTGAAGACCTCACACATAGTACCTAAGAAAGGTTCATACAACGGCAAAACACATCAACACATGGCAAAGGCAAAGGCATCATGTGCCAGTATTCCTAGAAATGTCTTGAACAGTGTTAGTGCTATATAAATGGCGCATTCAGTCATTATTTGTTTATGTTGGCGGTCATGTTGACATGCAAAAGAAAACTTTTCAGAGCCTCTTTAAGAGTTCATATGTCTAAGCTTGCCAGTACAAATAATTTATAGTACAGGGATAAATATTTTATCCTTACTAGGGGTGTAACGATACACTGATCATCAATAAAACGACTAACAATACAAATGTATCAATGCAATGGCTAAAAATCTTGAAATTTCGCCCAGAATGCAATTTTTACCGGGCGACCCCCCTTGAAACGCGATTGGGCTTGTTTTGAGTAGCAATTGGGCAGGTTTTATTGTGAAAACCTGGCAAACCTGCTCACTGCACAAGTCAGTGATGAGCTGTTATCAAATGATTCATAATTTATTTTTCTGTATTATTTAAAAACTATTGCGTTTTTTTTTTTTTTTTTTTTGGTTGAGAATGTCCCAACTATCACTAAACAACAACAACAACAACAAAAAAAAACACCTGTGGATTATTCAGGTAACAACACAGTATTAAGAATCAAGTGTATGTAAACTTTTGAACGGGGTCGTTTTTATAAATTACTATTATTTACTTTTTTTTAATGTAAACTTCTTTTATGTGAAATAACTTATTTCGGTCAGTACTAAATAAAAAAATTAAAAACACACATTTTGTATGATCCTTCTTATTTTGGTAAAATAATTAACATTTTGCAGATTCTGCAAGTTGTATATAAACTTTTGACTTCAACTGTATATAGATGTCAAATCCAGGGTTATTACTGTTAACTAAAACTAGTACTAAACCTATTAAAACTTTTTTGATAAGTGAAATAAAGCTGAATTAAAACAAAATATGCATATTATATGAAAACTTAAAGTAATTTCAGTTGAAGCATTTAAAATACTAACAGGAAATAAAATAAATATAAAAACTAAAACTGAAACAAAAATAAATTAAACCTTAAAAGTAACATATTTAAAAACTAAAATTACTACAAATGTAACTAAAATGAAAGCTAATTAAAAAACAATAATAAAAACTACAGTAGTATAAATAATATATACACTCCTAATCCTTACCTGTCCACATATCTCAAAGTGGGCTCCTGAAGGATCAGCCCATGTGGTGAATGTGTGAACGGTGGCTGACGAATCAGTCTATAGCCTAGAGGATGACATGACTGGCACAAAGGATTGTCTGGCTTTGAGGCAAGCAATGTGGCATCGATTTCCAAGTGCTGCTCCATGGTGAAGAACTGCACCCCATACACCTCCTCCTTCACATCTAGCTTAAGCGTCAACGGTGCGTCACAGAACACATACTGTGGACCCAGCGAGATGTTGTTGCCACTGAGAGTCAGCAGAAGGATGTCATGGATTGCAGGGAGTCCAGTCTCCTCTGGAGAGAAGAAGGTGACCCAAACGGTAAGGGAGTCAGGCACCAGTGGATGGGTAAACTCAAGCTGCAGCATACAGCCCTGGGGTGGGCAAGATGCTGAGCCAACACTACTCGAGTCTAGGCCGGCGTTGGGGCTCCAAGTGCTGACGCTCGCTTCACAGGCCTGCTCTACGTCTGGTGGACCTAAAGAGGATGGCAAAGAATGAAACTAAGACTCTTTTTTTCAGTCAGCATGTTTCAAACTTGGTAGCACAAGTTAATGTCATTATTTCCCCTTATACATTTTGAGGTTATGAAAATGAGAGGGGTATATTGATGCTGCCAGGACGTTAGCGTGCTTGCCAGGGTATTGCTACGCTGTTGAATACCCTTAAACTCAAAGTATGAACAATAGCAATATTGCCAAAAAGAAAGAATGGATGTTCAATAGACCCACCATTTTTACAGCCTGTAAGTAGCCCTTTGAAATTCTTTAAGTTTCAAGATTGTCAAGAAGTTATCCTGAATTCATTACTAGGAAAAAAAGTTCACAACTAGGGTTTGGAGAAAGAAAACATGGAAAACATTCGCAGATTAATTGGAAATGTCTTTACATCACACACAAATGACTCTTATGAACTGTTGATGTTTGTTTTTAGTGAATCAGAAACATACAGCACAAGCCACAAACAAACAAATTACTCTAAATGAGTCAATCCTTATACTGAATCTTTCTGTCTAGTGAACCAAAGGAGGGCAGCAAAAGATGAAAAACTCTTTTTTCTAGGTGATTAATTGGAAATGTTTTTCCATCTAAATGTCTTTTCAGACTGCACACAACAAACACCACAACCAGTGTTGTCTGATTTACACACAAGTGACTCCTATAAACTGATTCTTTTTAGTGAATCAGAAACATACATCATAAGAACTGAACCTTTCTGTTTGGTGGACCTAAGGAGGACAGGAAAAGATGAAAATCAAAACTTTTTTCTCTTGCTGATTAATTGGAAATTAATCACAAATTAATTCACAAACAAGTGATTCTAAATGAGCCAATTCTTAAAAGGAATCTTTTTTTATGTTGGGTGGACCTCAGGAGGACAGCAAAAGATGAAAACCAAGACTCTTTTGTCTAGGCGTTTAATCGGAAATGTTTTTTCATCTAAAATTCCTTTCAGACTGCAGACAACATACAGCATGACCAGTGTTGTCTGATTCACACACAAATGACTCTTATGAATTGATTATTTTTAGTAACTCAAACACATACAGTGCAAGCAGTGTAGTCCAATTCACAAACAAATTACTCTAAATGAGTCAATCCTTCTACAGAATCCTTAAAAACCAAGACTGTATTCTCTAGTCAACATGTTTCAAACTTGGTAGCACAAGCTAATGTCATGTTATTTCCCCTTAAACACTGTGAGTTTATGAAAATGAGAGATTGATGTCGACAGGATGCTAGCGTGCTTGCCAGAGTATTGCAATGCGGTTAAACCCTTAAACCTAAGTATGACCAATAGTAATACCCATGTTTGCCTTAGCAAGCACTGCTAATTATTTACAGATGAACATAAAAACTGTAGATATGATCCTGAACGATATCAGTTGCAATGACTTCTGCTATTACATATGATTACTGGGTTCTTGGATTAATGAATGGCATTTCAAAAACAAACAAACAGTTTCTAAGAGGGCCAAATGATGTTCTTCAGTGAGGTGGCAGGAGGTCATGGGGAGAATTCTGGCCCTGGGCCCAGTTTTTCCTTTTTAGAAACTGTCAAGAGGTCATTGTGAGGCAGCTAAAGGGGGAGGGGCCCAAACAGGGGGTGAGCTTGACAGGGAGGCCCCACTGAAGCTCTGAAGGAAAATGTGCTTAAATGAGACCTACAGCAGTGGCCAACAGCTACAAGCCTTTGGCTATACTAAGTAAAGATAATTATACATTTATATGATACTGATGAGTTTCTGTAGAGGATTATTCATTTAATTCCATCCACCTTCGCTTAGATATCTCAAAACAAATATTTCTAAAATATTAAAAATATATATTTCTAAATAAGAATTATTTAAAACACCACTAAGAAGATGCAAACAATACAATTTGGACACTCATAAGCCTCACTTAAATATAGTGTCCGAATTGAGGGGGGGGCTGGGGGGTCCCGGACCTCCCATAAGCATTAAGGGACCCCCCATAAAACCCAAAAAGATATACCTGGGGGGGTCCCCTGGTGTTTCGATAAAACTATAATACTTAAAACATAAAACTACTGAAAATGAAATAAAAAGATTTGATTGCTGTATTAAATTTAGACCTGCTCATTAAATCGTATTTTATTTTTACGCGTTTTTACAGCGTTGCGCATTATAGCCAATCACACACGACTCTGTTGAGTTTAGAATGCAGTGGCCAATCAGAGGCGTTCAGAACAGTCATTGCTGAAACCTAGAGTTTTGTTCAGACTGAAACTCGCGAATTCCCCCATCATAAGTAACAAAGTGCAGATGTACGAACTATGTAAGTAAGAGATTCATTTATCATACAGTGTATGGACAGCTTCATTGATTATAAGAGGAGGTATGAGTGCTTAAATACTAGCTAGAGTCATTCTTTCACTTCTTCTTTGCTTAGTGATTGTTTGGTACACCTAATTCACTGATCAAAAATACGTTTTTATCTTAGAATTAGGCTCTCTCGATGATAACAAGGACAAAACCAAAATATTCATCATATTTATATAAGGTTTATTTATTTATTTTATTTATTTTTTTGAGCGGGGGGGTCTGGTTAGGGGGCTTTGACACAATTCGAACACTGCTTAAATATGTATGATTGCATTGGCCATGAAAATACCAAATTGCACCTGAAAATATACGCAGCTAGAATTTTTCTTAGAACGAGTCTTATTTTCCTGAACCTTTTTGGCAAAGACTTCTAACCAACTGGTATTGAAGTGATTTTAGTGTATGTATGAAGTCAGTTCTCCTGAAGTTCACACGTTTCCTAGGAAAGTAAGCACAGGTGTAGCTCATCACATTAACTATGAACATGTTACACTAAGGCTAAGGAACCACATCCAGAAAGTGTCCAATTATGTTTTTTATTTTAATTTTGAACGTTTTTGTTTGAAATAAAAACATACTAAATTAAATTGTGGATAAAGCATGCTTATATTCTTGCACTGGAAAAACTTCAATGCCCAGTGACTGCCATATTTGTATTTTAGATCTGCTCTGCTGTTTTATTTATTATTTATTTAGTTTTATTTTTTCCTGTCTAAAATGTGTGAGTGTATTACGTATGACTGTTTATGTTGTGATGAAAAAAAATGCATAATAAGATTTGCTTTGCAGTATCTTTCTTTTTGATATTTGTTAATTCTGTTTAATGTAAAGACATTTAAACAATTTAAGTGTAGCTTAATCATTCCTTTTTGAAGCTACTTTTGCTTTTACAGTGCTGGTTTTTGATCTGACTGGTTGTATGACGAATGGAAAAAAAGGTGAGGTAAAAGCTTCTTTCACGTTTATTTTGGTTGACCTCAGTCAAGCATCATTTGTAGTCTGACTACAAGTTAAATGACAAATGGAAAAAGCGTCGGGCAAAAGTTTTGTTAATGTTTATTTGGTTGACCTCAGCCAAGCATCTAGGTAACCTCCCTCGCACGTCTGACTCAGATATCACCGTTGTTCTAGGGTGGGTATTTGTTGCTCAATTAGATGGCCAAAACAAACGGGGATGTTCTGAAACAAGATGCATTTTTGCAGTATCAAATGCACAAATTTTTGCTAAGTGTCTCCCACATAGATCCCCCATGTACCTCAGCTGCTGATCAAGGGAATATTAGAAGAAATATTAGATGGAAAAGGGGGAAAGGACAAAGCCAGAAATAGTGCAAGCCATCAAGCAGAACTGGACTTTCCAAAACAAACCAATAAGTTATATCACACGCCTCACATCAAACTAACCAAAAAGTTCAGATCTAAATAAAAAAGGTTATTGATAGCCACACTGGAAAATCTTGCCGGTCAGCAAGGCTCGCTGACACAATCGGGATCTGGGCAACGGGGGCACGGCAGGCAAGCGAAGCGTTGAGGTAAGAGTGGGACGGAGACACAAGTCATTCCTAGCATTCCTGGTTTTGTGTCTCACATTCATTCTCGTCTTCTTCATGTTTTCAATCAACTGTGGGATCTTTCTCATGAGCACAAGAAACCACAGAGTAATTTGCTTAGCAAATCGGGTTGACTTTGCACAGCACTCTGCATCCATCTATTTGTTGTGCTCGTGTTGTTCTTTTATTGAATTCCAGCAACACGATAAGGGTATCGCTGCCATAACGCTCGCTTCCAAAAAGTCAACTAAGGACACTGGAACGGGAGGGGGAAAAAATGGCTTTTTAACCTAGATGATTGAGGACAGGGAGGGCAAGCACTGGATGAGGTGAGCACTGCAGGCAGGTGATTTTCTGAGAGCACCGAAGGGCAGAGGTTCAAGCCAGCTGCAGGTTGTCAAAGTCAGGTTTTGTATCCGATTGTAAACAGTGGAAAGATGGCCCGGGCAATGGAGTACATCGGGGAAGCCATCCAAGTGCAAAGCATAGTTAAGGCGTTGTGGCCATGGCAAGCCTGGGCATGCCTTCTCAGCTGACTGCGTGTAGCCACTGCTGGGCCAACTTGGCTTTGAGGGATACAAGCATGCACTTACGGCTCTGCCCGCCACAAGCCTGACTCACCCATTTTTAAAAGCAACCCAAATGAAGCGATTAAGTAATTAAACAGAAAAACAGCCAGCCTCTGGAATGTAGGTCTCTGAAGTTGTTTTCAACATTTCAATGTCAAGTCCAATTCACTTTTTCAAGAGTTTTTGCAGTAATATATGGCATATGCAATAGCGGGCATATGTCATGGCCGTCAGGGCCTAGTGCTTCTTGAGCACTTGGGCAAGTCATAAAGGCGCTTTGCGCTCACGAAATAAACTAAGAAAAAACGGATTCCTCGGAATTCCGGTAAGAATAGCCTGAGCGTGGCCGTTTGGCTTCGTTCTGTGATACCAGATCAAAGGTTGAACTACGAGGGCAAGATCATTGATACAGCGCAGGAAAACATGACTCATTCCCCGTGGTAAAAAACATTCATTTATGTGCGCAAAGCTCTATGGACCCATTCTTCCATATGTCCACATTTTTCTAGCCTTAAAATAAACACATGAGAAAATCGAAATTTACGACAACCCCTATGACTAATTTTTTCCACATTTTTAGTTCTGCTCCTCATAGATTACTTTGCTGTTCCATCCAATATTGGCCTCACTTGGCAACCTGCATTGGGTGCAATGCTTTAATCATTTATCCCACTCAATAAAACTGCACATTAATGGTTTTGAACGGCACTCACCAATTGAACACAATTTCCAAGTGTCAACAGAAACAGGTCCCTTTCAGTGTGCCAAAGCAGTCAGCTTAAATCCAAACAGGAAACCTCCTAAAATGATTCAAGTAGGCCACTAACAAAACCACTAAATTATCTGTAAGGCTCATCATACACAATGAGATTTATTATGACTTAATGTGTTTGTGAATTCAACCGTTAAAAGTTATAACGCTATTGTTATGTTCTAGAACATTTCGTGAACAGCACTGCAATAAAATTTTAAAAAGCTGTTAGAGTTAAATCAATTAAAAGAGCTTGTACCTTCGATTTTGGACTGGGGTGCGTTTACCGTAAAATTATGTAACTGAGTGATTAACTACCATAGTACAATGTATCATTAGAGACACTAACCAACCAGCTACGACAACAGTCGCACCTCCATCGTTTCAACGAGACAGGACTGCTGTTAATGACATCATGTGCAGGTGGTGGAATAAGAACTTCTACTAATTGATTGATTCAAGATTTCCAAGATGCTGCTGTAACAAACATGGCTACTTCTGAGGACTACTTCACTGTTTTTGGGAAATGCACCCTAGAAAAAAAAATTCTGACTTCAAAATGCATATCAGCCAAAGCTGGAATGCATCCATTGTGGGGTTTTGGATAACACTTTAATTTAGACTAAGGACTCAGTAGTGTTATTGAGTCTTACCTTCTGCTTCACGAGGGCTCCAGTGGCCAGAGGGAGCGCAGGGTCTCGGAGAAGAGGAGTTCGAGGCGTACTGCAGGAGCACTCCACCTTCAGTACATCGGTCACAAACTGATCCCACTTCTCTAGGAAATCAACAGACAGCCAAGATAGCAACTTAGACACAGTAACACCACAATAACCTCTTGATGGCTTTACAAATTGATAAAACCATTTTTTTTAACCAGTGGGTGCCATGTGCACTACTGCACTACATAAACTTTAAACGTCATTGACGTGATTGACCTTGACTTGCTTAGCATCTTGCCATTATTTTTTATTGGGGTACTTACATAATATAAGAATTTCTGGAATGAAGTAATAAAACCTAATTAAACATATAAAAATTAACTACTGAAACAAGCCTTGAGGACACTCAAAACATCACTACATCAATTTAGTGCATATTATTTTCTATCAGGTTTCTCTTTCATCATGTAGTTTGTACAAAATAGAGCCCATTTTTTTTTGTTATAAAAATTATATAAAAATTCTACACACAGTTTAAAACCATAATTTTCAAACTGTCCTAAAATAAAATTAAATAAAAAAAAATAAACCAGACTGGGTAGTAGGGTTCAAATGTTGTACAACATATCATTTGCTGAATATTTGCAAGATATTTTTTTCATTTAATACATTTTCTTTCTTCTGAATGACAACAGTACAAATAATGCTACTTCTAAGGATTCACTTAGATTACATTTTTTCATTATGGAGGAATTATTCTGGCAATACTGTTATTTTATTTGTTTTTAATAAATATTTTTAATAAACCATTTTGCAATTAATCTATCTAGGAACATCTTTGCCTCCTAGTTCTTTTCACCTGTCTAAGTAGTGGCCAGTGAGGGCAGGGAACCACTCTAGTGTAATCGAGTCTTGGTCCTGTGCGGTTACTCGAGGAGGCAGAGGAACAGGAGCTGGTTTACAGCCAGGTCTCCAAGACTGGTAGATCAGATCCAGGTAACAGTGCATCCGGGCCACCTGGTTCAGCGTGAAGGAATCTGTGCAGCCATCATCTTTATAGGAACAAAACGAACAAAGAAAACTCACTTTACACTGATTTTACATTTATTTCACAGATTTCCTGTCCAGAAAATGCTAAAACAAAAGTCTGCAAAAGTCTACTCAGCAGACAAGTTGATATATGTCTCACCAGCATAGCTCATGTAATTGTTGAAGGGGGTGTTTGTGAAATGACGTCTGCCGCAGGTGTCGTTGCCTGGCTCGGGATCTCTGCAGTACTTGTACTTGGGTGTGGGATTGGTATCCACACACAGATCTCCCGTCTCAAGAGACGGTTCAGTCTCCAAGCAGGCATCGTTACAGGACTCCACCTCTGAGATTCCCCTGAAGACGTGGTACAGTCCAAGGCTGTGGCCAATCTCATGGATCATAGTGTGAGTGTGGCCAAACGTACCATAAAATAAAGGGTTTAATACAATCCCACCTCAAAAAAGACAGAGCGAGAACAGGTACTGTAAGCATCATCCTTTTTGTATAGCTGTTAAAAGTATTTTTTAATGATGACATTAAAGTTTATACATTTATTTATTTACCTAAATGTGTTAAAGCTTCTTTATCCCAGGGCCAAGTTCCCACACCAGCCACATCTTCATCAGATGAGTTAGCAAAGAAGATGTTTAAGTGTGTAGATCCATCCAAATTTAAAACCTCTTTTAGCTCCTTCACGTTCATGTAAGCCCTATTGACCAAAAAAAGACTTATTAACACACAAAATATTCAAAATGTTTTCAAAATCATAAATGTATATTATACAGTAAATCAGACCTTATAATCACACATTGAATACTGTACAAAATCATTTTCAGAAAAGTTGACCGAGCTGCTACTTGTCCTTTTGTGCATATATTATGTTTCCAACCATCTAAAATATATAAAATGTAAAACGTATCTGATGTCTTTTACTGAAATATGTAGTAGAAAACCCATGAAAGATTTACGTTATTTTAAAAATCCACATCGTTTTAAATATATTTTGGACTATGGGAGGTGCCATTATTTAGATGAAATGAAATTAATGCACTATTTTAAATAGTTAATTAGTCACTATTTTTACCGCAACACAGCTCAGAAAATAAAATACTGACATGATATCACACTGTGTGGCATTTGGTTGTAATTTTCAGTCGAAGGGCAACAAGACAAATTATATAAGTCTTCACTGCTTTCTTAGCGATAAGAAGAGGAGAAAAAAATGGGAAGAAGCTTGTTAACGAATAAAACTTTCTAAAGACCTGCGTTTTTGTTTTCTCCACTTTAGCCCGGGCGCCTTTGAGGCTTTTAGTAGACCACAGTTATTGAAAGAGCTTACAAATGGCAGAGACAAGAAATGCTAGATGCCATCCTGGCAAGATGTAAACATGTTGACGCTTGTCATGACGCCGCGGCCACTGAAGGAGTTTCTCATTGCAGATTTCACTCGATATCAGGGGCGTTTAGACTCCTTGCTGGGAAAATCGATAGTACGGCATTTGGTTTAAGCCTACGCTTATATCCATCGCCACATATAAGCTCTTTCAGTAGCTGTGGTCATTGTATCAGTATTTTATTTTCCGAATTGCGCTGCGGTAAAAATAGCAACAGGTAGCACTAGGTAGTTCACGAGTGCATCATCGAAATAATGGCGCCCCCCATAGTCTAATACATGTATAAAACAATGTAATCTTTTAAATAACGTAAATCTTTCATAGGTTTTCTACTACATATTTCAGTAAGAGACATCATTTATGTTATATTAAGCCATATAAGTCTTAATACCCAGGGTTCCCTTTAAAATGTCAATATTGACCTTTTATGCTTATTTACAGTGGCTGCGTAATACTTATATGGGGCCGTATGTCCCGCAAATGTCACTGTGTTCTACTCAACTAACTGTCTGCATAGAAGACAGGAAGTCAAGAGATGTTTTTTTGTTAAGTTGTTCTAATGAGTTACATACAAAAATGACATGACCAGTATTGTCTGATACACCGACAAATGACTCTTGTGACCACATCAAGAGCCATGTGGTCATGGTCATGCAACTCACACTGTGTATTTTTGAGTCATAAAAATATAAACTCTCTCATAAAAGTGTGGTCACATTTACCACTTTTGGGCAATTTTTGGTGGGTGAAATTCAGTCATTTTAATTGAAAATCATACAATCTGGAATTTTGTGTGAGGATGAAAGATTTCCCTGCACAGATTTCACATCAGGTTTTTCAAAGATTTTTTGTGTTAACCAACAGAAAGCTGCTGTTTTGAAATTGACCTCTGTGTAAGCTGTGCTTAATACATCTCTTTGCTATTGGCAATATACAATGGAACATTTCTGCCCAAGATATTTCACAGAAATGTCACTTAAAATGTTTGTGGTTGCATGAAATATACCCAAATGAATTGGAATCAAACTGAGAGCTTGTGAGTCGAAACTGAATCAAATATATATGAAACACTGGTATATTTTTGTACTCATCTCTCTGAAATTCTAATTTAAAAGTGAATGTAATTACCCAATTTTGATGTCATTTTTATTAATGAAATGCATCAGTAAGGATAGATGGGAAAGTAAACACAGAAAGTAAACAGAGCATGCATGTGTAAATGTTTGTCAGGAAAAGCAGTGTTCTGTAATTTAACAGCTCTAGTGAGGCTGTCACACAGAGTTTGTATTTGGATGGAAATCTGAGCCCCGCTCTGCAGCCAGCGCTGAGGTCAGAGGTCACTGGCCCTGTCTAGTTAGGAATGCATTGTGTCATTTGGATAGTTCCAAACACGGCCCCCTTAAAATGCTTATTATTTCACCTCAAACACACTGGGCATGTTATTCCCATGCAAGCCATTCCCCTGCAGTGATAACTGTCATGCAAGTCAAACAAAGACAAGCCTCTCTGGAGTGATGAATGCTGGCTTGCTGGAGACATACATTTCCATAAGTACAACAGCATGTAACCATGCATATATTCATATTTGCGCAGACGTATAGTATTTCATATCGCCTCGCTGCTAACCTCCTCTGTCTTTATGGGAGGCCCTGCTTAATTCTCTCAAAACATTTCCCTTTCGAAAAATACTGGAACAAAAATGAACTCCAGTGCTTTCAAATGTAGTAAACACCCACCTCCACTATTCATTGAGAAAAAAAACCCCAGCCAGGTCTCATTCCTCATCTTGAGAGCAACATCTGTTAGCCAGTTCACCGTGAGGACCAATCAAACACGGTATCTGTTGTCATGCTGCTAAACCCTGGGTTAGCTGAGACATTATGAAAATGTATGTATTACTTTGTAGTTCTTCTTGATGTATTAACCTTCTAAGGAAGAGCCGGGTTTAGGAGACGGGATGACCATTTCCTGGTATTTATTTTCTCGTAAGCCTTATACTGTGGCACTATGTCTTGTAAAGTCATCACTCTCTGTCATAAAAGAGAAACACTAGAAGCCTCATGACAGTTCAAAAGAAGGAGAGTAAGTCTAGTAAACAGTCTTTTGCATTTAACTACTGGGCTACATTTCCAACCATATACCAAATCTTAAAGCATGATGGTTATTGTAAATCTCATTTTTAAAATAACACCAACAATCAGACACAATATGCTCAGTATCGACTACTTTTTGAGGGAATGCATTAAAATGTGTCCATGATAAAGAAAATAAATAGAAATTGATAACATATTTTTGGGAGGTTGCACCACAATTTCCACACCCTGAGCTTACGCAATGTTTTATTTTCATGCATTTTTGTTGGTTTGTGGATGATTGTTTTTCAAATATGCATGAGCAGTGACGCAGTCATATTGTTTATATACTACTCATCAAAAGTTTTGAATAGTTAAGATTTTAATGTTTCTTATAAATCATTTATTCCTGTGATGCCAAAGATAAATTTGCAGCACTCATTACTTTAGGCTTCAGTGTCACATGATTCTTCATTCTAATATTCTCATAATTGAATAATAAAAACACAAGAAGAAAATTTTTTTTTAAAACATTCTCATCATAGAAGATGTGCATTCAAATCTTATATGCGACCCTGGATCACAAAACCAGTCTTAAGTAGCACGGGTTTATTTGTAGCAATAGTTTTCAAACAGTTGTACTTCGGCCAAATATTGTCCTATCCTAATAAGACCATACATCAATGGAAATCTTATTTACTTCGCTTTCAGATGATGTATAAATCTCAATTTCAGAAAATTGACTCTTATGACTGGTTTTGTGGTCTAGGGTCACAAACGCATTTTTCAATAATGTATTTTCATTATATATTTTAAAATAAATTACTAGAAAAAAATATGGTTGTCATTCCATTAATCCATCTATAGAAACACAATAAAAACACTAATATAGTGAAATGTTAATGCAATTAAAAATAACTGTTTTCTTTTAATGTTTTTTTTTTTAATGTAATTTATGCCTGTAATGAAAAAGCTGAATTGTCAGCACTCATTACTCTAGCCTTCAGTGTCACATGATCCTTCAGAAATCATTCTAATATTCATAAAATTGAAGAATATAAACACAGTATTAAAAAATAAAACATATATTTGACAACTTAGATATTTGAGTTGAATCAACTTATAATTTTAAGGCAGCTGGGTTAAGTACCCATTTGTTAAGTTTAGCAAACACAAATATCTAAGTTGTTACTTAGTACAACTTAACATTTCAAGTTGAATAAACTTATTTTAGTTGACTGATTTTAAAATTTTAAGGCAGCAGGGTAACAAATTATTTTAAGCTGACTCAACAAATTGTTTTTTATTTTTTTACAGTCTATATGAAAATCTGCAAAGAAAAATTGAGAAAATCATCTTTAAAGTTGTAGAAATTAAGTTCTTAGCAATGCATATTACTAATCAAAAATTAAGTTTTAATATATTTACGGTAGGAAATTTACAAAATATCTAAATGGAACAACATCTTTATTTAATATGCTAATGACTTTTGGCATAAAAGAAAAATCTGTCATTTTAAACCAATTAATGTATTTTTGGCTACTGTTACAAATATACCCATGCTACTTACGACTGGTTTTGGTCCAGGGTCACAAATGCATTGTTCTATAGTGTATTTTCATTATATTTTTTTAAAACAAATCATTAGATCTGAAAAAATTATGGTTGCCATTTCACTGATCCATTGATCATTGAGAAATGCAATAAAAACAGTAATGTGAAATGTTAATGTAACATAAAATTGCTGTTTTCTATGAACATATTTTTAAAATTTATATTTAAAAAATGTATTCTTGTGACGCAAAGCTGAATTTTCAGCAGCCATTACTCCAGTCTTCAGTGTCACATGATCCTTCAAAAATCATTCCAATATTCTATTAACTGAAGATTAAAAACACAAGATTTAAAATTAAAGATTAAAGATTTCAAAAATGTAGAAACATTCTCATCACAGAAGAAGTGAAGTGAAGTCAGAATCTATTTTAATGATATATTTTGAATAAATTGCTAGATCTGGTTGTCATTTCATTGCCACATCTACCACTCCTCTGTGTGACTGAAAGCATACGACAGAGATGTGATAATGTTGCACAAATATGAACAAACATGGCAGAGGGTGTGATGTTCTCTAGGCAGAACATTGATGATTAGTTGTGGTGGTGACGTTACAAGCCAACACAGCTGCCAATGAGACGCAGCACAGCGTGGAAACATCTTGTGTGGTGCACATCTCAAATTACCTGCTTCATTCCACACATATTCAGAAAACAACTCAAAATAGAATAGATATTCTTGCAAGGAATATTACTGTGACGATCATAGTAAAATAACTATTTATTTTTTGACTTATAAGCATGCATGTTACAGGTTTATCTTGACTCAGACTAGTAAGACTGAAAGTACTGGCACCAAAGTAAAACTATATATTGAAATACTTGGAATGACATCATGTTTTCTTTAAAAAAAAAAAGAAAAAAAGGAAAATGGAAAAAGAAACCATATCAAAAGGCGACTGAGGCTCGCTTGTGAAACTGTGGAAGCCAGCTCAGGGGACAAATCTAAGGAGAACAGATGATATAAGGTTTCCCTCCTAATAATTTCAGGAATTTCATTATTTCCTATGAAAATATTTGGCTGGCTTTTTGGCTGTACAGAAGGGGAAAAAGGGGTCAGGGAGTTTCACGGTGAGATAAATAAGTCCGCTATAGAGTAAGTGCAAAAAGAGCTTGTTTTTTAAAACGTAGGCCTCTGCTTTAATAAAAGTTCCACTACTGTAGGTCAAAGCCACCTAATCTGAGTTCAATTAAGTTTAATCCACTGGCTCACTTGCAAAAACACAACACGAATCAGATGTGGACGTAGGCCTACTACAAAAACAGCAGGCCAAAGTATGCATATGTCCAGCCAAAGTATGCAGGCATCAGTGGTCATGTATTGCACAATGCTGCTGAGGATCATTTGAGGTTTTTTTTTTTCTTCCCTGATTCTGCTGAGTAGGAAAGTGGGTGACACTGGCAGTACAACGTATGAAGCCACATAATGAATCACTAGGCTCACATTCGGAGGTGATCACCTCCACGAATGCCAAAATAGTCTTCCAGGACAGCCAGTCCATTCACATCTACACATGTACAGTACAGGCTTGTGTCATGGGAAGGCTGTCCATTAAACGAGCAAGAAAAAAGGGGGGTTGGTACGGCAGACGTCACTGCTGATCAGTTCCGCCTGGCTGCACTCAGAGTGCTCCAAGTGGTGTGTTGACGCATTTATATTTAATGCCTATTAAATGCGTGATTATGGCTTCATCCATTTACACCCATGTATTATTCATCTGAATCAGTAAAGACGGCCTTACATCCAGATGTACCGAGTGTGGTTTTGCGTAGAGCTGCTCGGGGCGGGTTGGCATGGCAGTGTTCACCAGTTGGCTGAGAGGGCTATAATTTTCTCAGCCTTTCAGGGATCTTTTCATCAGCTCCAAGTACATAAGAGGAGTGATCAATCATCTATACAATTAGCATCATGCACAACCAGGCGTGAAGTTCACAGGCTCGTGGGATAATTTGTAGCTGACCTCTACAGGAATAATATAATTCACAGACAGTTACCATAAAAGGGGCTAGAAGAGAGGAGGATACGTTTACGCAAGGTTTACGGAAAATGAGGCCTGTTTGATACATGAAAAAAAAAAAACTGAAGTAGATAAAATGCAGGAAATACTGTGCTAAAAGAACACGGTAAACAATCACTTTCACGGTAGCCTCTCAAAAAAATGAACGCAATGTACAGCCTTAGTATGGATCTTCCTATGCACATCTGAGATTGTTTTCCACAGGAAACACCTGCCCAAAGTCATTTAAAACATTTATTTCTGAACTGTCTATTCCTGTGTCCTCCATCACTTCCATGTTTCTGTCATCTGTTATACCACAGTTTTCCCTGTGGCTAATATGGTACAAACAAAAGAAGTTTTTAATTGTTTTGAGGTTTACTTATTGCACCACATTTTTTGTTTCAGTAATTTAAGTCATTTCATTGCACCAGGTTTAAACAATATTTTTTTGTGCATTTCATACACATTCGAACTGTTTGTGAATCAGTTCAAACTGTTCAAAATGGATATTATCAATGCAAAAGGTTTTACAAAAACATAAATATTTCTATTCCTATGCAGAGTTTTACATATATATATTTCATATACTCCGTTATTTAAAATTTTCAAAAATCATGTTTTTTTTTTATCCTGCATTCCAAGTAATATTGGATTTTGATTAAATAATAGTACAGTAAATAAAAAAATACAACTAACTAACACAATAAAACAATGAAAACATGGTAACACAATAAAAAACATGATTATTAAAATGAATAAAAATCTGTTTTTGCAAATGAACTATATTTCATTTCAAAACTATAATATATATATTATTTAGGGGCGTGAAAATGTAAAGTGTAAAGAACCTTGCTGCCATATATATATATATATATATATATATATATATATATATATATATATATATATATATATATATATATATATATATATATAATTAAATAGCACATTTAATAGCATATTTTTAAACAGCATTTTTCCTTGTTATTTGCAAAATACCTTAAAAGGACCCATAAAGGGACATGGCCATGGTAAAAACAATCAACAAAAAAATAAAATAAAATAAAATAAAATAAAATAAAATAAAATAAAATAAAATAAAATAAAATAAAATAAAATAAAATAAAAATAAGTTGATGGGAGGAAAATTATTTAATATTTTATTACAATTATTAAAATGACTAAATTATTATTTAATTAAAATGAATAATCATTTCAATGCTTTTGCATTCTTGCAAATCTTTTGCTTTCCCCCATGAAATTTTGTGTTTTTGCTCGCAAAGGTTTTATGATGGAAATAATACTATATTATATTGTTGTTGTGAGTAAATGCAAAGTTTCATGTTCATGTAATGCAAATGTTTTGTGAGAGAACGCAAACTTCATAGGAACACAATAGACATTATAAGAGTTTTGCAACTAATTGCAAAAGCATTTCCTCCCATTTCATATTTTTTCCATCACCATTTTCCCTTAGGGGTTGTGTTAAACAGTCTGAAAACATGCCTTGATCATTTTTAACAATTTTTGTTTTATGCATCAAACAGTGTAAATGTATGTGGCAACAGTGGCTTTTTTGAAAATATTACCCTTAAAAAACTGATTAAGAAAAAAAAAAAAAAATCAGCCCTTTGAGCTATTTCAGATTCATAAATACAGAGATATACTGAAGATTAAAGGCGGAAAAACATTGAGAGCTGTTTCCCCAGGCCTAAATTCATGCTGACTCAACATGAGCTGTGTACAGTCACATTTGATGCGGACAGCCAGACACACAAACACTGACACTGCAACAAAGCATCAGCATTATTTGGTTCTCATAAATCTCTCACTTTATTTAAAAAGGCAAACATGTTTGAAATGCAATTAAAGCTCTGAAACTAGTTCAGTGCAAGTGAGTAAGTGTGTCCGGCGCTGTTAACGCTCTGGAGTGGAAGTCCCCAATGAAAAGGGCTCCGTGCACAAATGAATCAGCTGGCCTCACAGTGGCATGTTAAAGGACTATTTAATTGCTGCAGTTTAAAAAGAGGAAATCCTTCTGTCCCCAGGGCTTAACTCTTTATCCAAACCTACTCCTGAACACCAGGGGTTGGACCTTATGTGTGTGTGGCGTTGCGTGCGATGAAGAGGGAGATAGATCTCCATGGCTTTTTTTGGTTGCCACTTGTGTAGACAGGTTGTTTCTCAAGCCTCCAGAAGAAAAAAAAGGTGCGAAGAATGTGCTTTTCCTGTCTAAATTCCTGATAAGGTAACCGGCTATTAGCCAGCTTAGGTTACAAGCAGAGTGGCTTAGATTATGCCCAGTCTCACACTGGGCTAATAGAGATACTCTTATTATTTAAGTTGGATCTCTTCTTCAAGAGAGCCCTGGACAAAGCAGGAGGCAAAGACATTGCACAGCGGTACAACATACCTTTGACTATTCTGAGACAAACAAGTATGCACTTAAGATATGCTGTTAGGAAAGCAATGCATCATCTTTTCTCTCTGCAGCTAGTGTTGTGACCTTTGAATCATCAGTGATCAGTGAAAGCACTGCATCTAAGTTAAATACTTCCATTCAGTTGAATTTATTCCTGAAATTCATGTCAATTCAGGTAGAGACGACCATGTTTATGTAAAATCTGCATAATGTCTGAACTGAACAGCTAGTTTTTAAAGAAACGATGATGTCACTCTCTTTTTGACACTGAGAGCTCGTCTGAAGTGCTTGAAAATGAGCCAGATGTACGGGTCTTGACTCATGCAATTATACAGACTTTATACAGACTCATTTTTTATACTGTCTCGCTCTACCATCGTTTCTCTCACCAGCTCTGCAGTCTCGGGGTAACCCAACCATATCATTTAAATGCATCAGCTTAAAGTGCATATTGAAAATGATGTCTTCGTCATTGGTGGTTTACTAATAAGTGTCAGTGTTGTTACATTGATGCCAACCATTTTTTTGAGTTGGCAAAAGGTTTCTCTGCAGCAGGGGTGGGAATCTTTCGGTACCTCACGATTAGATTCAAACAGATTCTTAGGGTCATGATTGAATTAAAAATCGATTAACAATTTTTTTGATTTTTAATCATGATTCAAGATTTTTCATCTTTTTTTTTGTGCACACTGGACATCAAACGCACCAGTATTTTAATACAAATACACACCATTCTATAGTATAGGCAGTCCTGACTTAAGAAATCAGCGTTCCCTATTAACTATTAACTTCCTAATAAATCAAAAATACTTTAATCTTCCTATTAGGGATGTGTCCAAATCCGAACAGTGTTCAGAAAAGAAATAACATACTACGAAACCCCCAAATACACAAAGATGGTGTAAAAAAATACACCAATGCTTTCTCTCACAATTATATCATTGGGTAATTATACTGTAGATAAATTGTGGGCATCAGGGAGCCGGTATTAATATGCGGGGGATTGAAACTGCTTTTGAATGCGCGTTGGCTTTTTACTTTCACTTTCGGGATTCGCGATCACACGGAGCGTCAGTGGGCCTATTTATCACATATTTTACAAGATTAGATGTTTGTCAGTGTTGCTCAGGATCTGCAAATCATTCACCAATATCCTATCAATCATCTCTCCTTAGTCTTTAAGGAGATTTATGGTGGTTTAAAGGAAGGTTTATGTGGTAAGTGAAATATATATCATGTACTTTAATGTAACAGGCTACCACTAGCAAACAGCTAACCATGTCACTTCAATGGCTCCACAGAGCGTGTTGTTCATTTTCCGTGCCCTTCCAAATACGGATTCACTCTTTGAGCACATCCCTACTTCCCATAATTACAAAAGATCAACAATTAATATATTTTTCCAAACACTTGCCTTCGCTGAAACGGGCAGTATATATTTGTTTTTCCTCCTCCATTGCTTTTGCTATTTTGTACCGACAACATCATGCTATAATTATTATATTTATTAGAAAATTTATTAATAAAATTTGTAAATCGATGCAAATCTCTAGAAGACTAAATCGCGATTCATATGTGAATCAATTTTTTCCCCCACCCCTACTATGCAGTACTGTGCAAAAGTTTGCGGTCAGAAGGATTTTTTAAAAAGAAATTTATACTTTTATTTAGCAATGATGCATGAATTGATTAAAAGTTACAGTCAATACATTTATAATTTTACAAAAGATTTCTATTTCAAATAAATGCTAAAACAACAACAACAACAAAAAAAAAAACATAAATCAGCATAACTACTTTTAAACTGATAATTATTTTTTGAGCACCAAATCAGAATATTAGAATAATTTCTGAAGGATCATGTGACACTGAAGACTGGAGTAATGGCAGCTTTGTCAACACATTATTTAAAATGTAATTATATTAGAAAATAAACTGTTAAACTAGTACTGAACAGTTACTTTTTAAATTGCAAAAATGCGTCACAATTTTACTATTTTTACTGTATTTTTGGGCTTTTGGATGATAAAATGGGAAAACACTTCAGGAGTTTCACAGTCATCAACTGCCTGGTTGAATTTTAGAGGATTTCCATGAGACGTGTCACATTTTTTAAGGGATAGTTCATACAAAAATGAAAACTCTGTCATTAATTTCTCACCCTCATGTCGTTCCAAACCTGTAAGACCTTTTTTTTTTTATCTTCAAAAACACAAATTCATATATTTTCAAGGCCCAGAAAGGTAGTAAGGACATTGTTAAAATAGTCCATGTGACATCAGTCATTCAACAGTAATGTTATAAAGCTACAAGAATACTTTTTGTGCGCAAAGAAAACAAAAACAATGACTTTAACATTTTCTTCTCTTCCATGTCAGACTTTATTGCGCGTTCCCAAGAGTACCACACATGCAAACCACTGATGTCACATGGACTATTTCATTAATGTCCTTACTACCTTTCTGGGCTTTGAATGTGTCAATTGTGTTGCTGTCTATGCAGGGTCAGAAAACTTTTGGATTTCATCAAAAATATCTTAATTTGTATTCTGAATATGAACGAAGGTCTTACAGGTTTGGAAGAACATGAGGGTGAGTAATGAGTAAAGGTCTGCCTGGAAACAAAGCCATCATGAGCCAACCCCCCTCATGGCAGAATAAATCTGTCACGTTTACAGCAACGACAATAAGAGCTTATAAGAATCAACTAAATGCTAGGGACATTCATTCATACAAGAATGAAGATAGCATTCTTGAATGAATGATTTATTGGCTGCACAGTTCCTTACAGTTTACATTTTCACGGCTCTAAATATGACACAAAACAAAACAAACTGCAATTGGTTGCTTTGCATGCCTGTCAGACATCCTCTTGGTGGTTCTTGGCCAATTAAAGCTGCTATTTGCAAATAAAACTGAGCTATTTGCTTTAAAATAAAGGCAACTAAGTTATTATTCGCTAAAACCCAATTCAGTATACAGTATCACATACATTACCAAAAGAATACAGATGCGAAAAACAGGTTAATAAAACCCAGATGTTATGTGGACTTCTTAATAAAAAGGTCTGTTGAAAATTGCAGATTTTAAAGTTGACTGCAACATCTGCATGAGTCTTAGGCAAAAACAAATTCACCACAGCATTTGATTTCATTGTTCTGTTCTTGCACAACTCTTTGTTCATGCATTCTTGTACAATCAAAAAGGAATGTCAAATCACTTCGTTATGCAGCCTTCGGCAAAGCTCTCCAGACATACCATAATCAAATCAAAACAAGCAACAAGTTGGAGTGCTCTCCGCTTGACCACACGCTCTAGTCTCATCTCACACACGAACACACTCAAACGTCAACAGGGCAAACTGCAATTACGGCAACTAAAAAACAAATACAGTCAACTAAGGATTTGTAACCGCAGACGGACAGGAAGCAATATGATTGTGCAATTTGCGAGCAGTACCACAATGCAATGAGGTTATGAACCTGGAACCAATATTTTAATTTATATAACCCCTCAAAGGTAAGTGATGCCTTTTATATTTAATTCGTTCAGATTTACAGATATTGAATATGCAATCATTCAACAATATTCAGTTTCTGTTTCCTGAGAATAAAACTTTCATCTTGAACCTTCACATGCCTCTCTCTCTTTTTTTCTGGCACAGATCCCTAGTTGTCCTTAAATAGCCTTGTTTGTTCTGATTAAATACACTAAACTACACTAAATGATAATCAGCGCTTTTGCTTTCAAGAACCCGCTGCAGACGTACAGTGGGTTTCAAAAGTACACCTGTGAAAATGCTTCATGTAATACATTTGTTTTTTTTTTATTACAAACACATTTTCAGCACTACAATTTAAGTGATACGCTGGATTGGAAAAATGAACATGAATTTCATAATGCATGGACGCCTGTTTTTCTGCCATTTACTAAAAAAAACCTAAAAAGGTAGTTACGAAAACACTATAAATTTCAGTAAGTTAACGTTATATGTAAAAATCTTGTCTCCGAAAAATCTAGTTAAGGTTGCTCAATATATTTGAGTTTACTCAGAAGCCAGTTTATAAAAATTTGAATATAATACGTAACTTTAAGTAGATTTTTCTTGAGGCAATAAGTTAGCAAGATTTTTAGCAAGTAAAAAAGATAAAAGTTAAAAAAGAATTCGGAGTTTAAATCTTGCAAGACTTTTTATTTGAATTCTAAGTTTACATCTCGCAATTCTGTTTTTTTTTCAACACAACAAAAAGAAAAGATAATCGTGACTTCTCTCACAATTCTGTCTTGTACTCCTCAGAGCTGCAAGTTTATAAGTCACAATTCTGTTTAAATCTCGTTTACTTCTTGCAATTCTGTTATTTTCGACACAAAATAAAAGAAAAAAGGTAAATGTGAATTTTATCTCGCAATGCTGTCTTGTATTCCTTAGAATTGCAAGTTTATCGTACTTCTGAGTATGTAAGTATATATATATATATATATATATATATATATATATATATATATATATATATATAAATATAAAACAATTGACTTTTTTGGGAATTGCAAGAAAATTGTGAGATACAAAGTTGCGATTACCTTTTTTTATAGAAACAAGCTTCCATAAGTTTGTCCATTTTGCTTTAAAGGAGAACTCCACTTTCAGAATAACAATTTACAAAAAATTTACTCACCCCCTTATCATCCAAGATGTTTTAAACTTCCAAACTGCTCCGGGTGTGTGTTCACGGTGTGTGTGTGCGTGTTTGTTCACTACTCACTACTGTGTGTGTGCACTTGGATGGGTTAAATGCAGTGCACAAATTCCGAGTATGGGTCACCGTACTTGGCTACACGTCATGTCCTTTCCTTTCCTTTCCTTAAATGCAGCTTCAAAGAGCTCTAAATGATCCCAGCTGAGGAAGAAGGGTCTTATCTAGTGAAACAATCGGTTATTTTTTTCGGAAAATAAAAATTTGTTTACTTTTTAAGCACAAAAGCTTGTGTAGCACAAGCTCTGAGATGCACGTTCACGACACTATGTACTATTGAATCATGTCGAAAGGTCACACGGAACGTTGGCTGAACTACAGACCCAGTGTTTACAAAGCGAACACGCAAAGACTAAGGAAGTGCAAGTAAGTCAAACGCTGTTTGCAAACAAAAACGTACAACGATGTTGGACGATTCTGAAGTTGTAGAAGAAAATGAGATGGAGTTTTTCACCATACTCAGTACACAGACGATGAACTTAGACGTGATTTCGTAGTGTCGTGGACGCGCATCCCAGAGCTAGTTCTACACAAGCTTTTGTGCTTGAAAAGTATACAAATTTTTATTTTTCAGAAAAAAAAAAAAAAACAGATCGTTTTGCTAGATAAGACCCTTCTTCCTCGGCTGAGATCGTTTAGAGCCCTTTGAAGCTGCTTTTAAACTACATTTTGGAAGTTGAAAATTGGGGGAACCAATGAAGTCCATTATATGGAGAAAACTACTGAAATGCTTTCCTCAAAAATTATAATTTCGTCACGACTGAAGAGAGAAAGACATGAACATCTTGGATGACAATGGGGTGAGTAAATTATTTTTAAATTATTGTTCTGGAAGTGGATTTCTCCTTTAAGGACAGCAGCACTGGGTTTAGCTCGGTTCAAGCCCTTTCCAAAACTGTTTTTAATTTTGTCCATAGCTTGAATGAAACCAAAGTTATGGTTATCTTAAGTTGGCTGATAGCTATGATTTTCAGGAATAGAATTTTGAGAAAAACGGGTTTAAAGTGAGACGGCTTTCACTTTTTGAATTAGGTTAACGAGAGCTGTCTGTCAAGTCAGGAGTGCTATACTTCATCATTACACAAACAGACTAACATCTGTTTTCCGTTGTTTATCATGGGCATAGTCCAAACTTTTGATCACCCCTTATATGTTTCGATAGCACAAATAGTGTACCTTGTAGTTTAGAAAAGTGGGCGCAGCGTAACTGTTTGCACACTGTGCATAAAACAGACTGTCATGGGACTCCTCCTCTTTAGTAACTTCATTATCCGATCCTTCATCTCTGGATGTAAAATAGTCCATTATAACATCATTGGAACAGCAAGTGAACAGCTACAGTACTTCAGACTGCATTGTTGAGCTCCGCCATCTCATGATATCAAAAAAGTAAATAAATAAAACTGCGTGCTGTAGTTTACACAGGACCGGTGGAGAATACACCTTTATTAAAGGAGAAGTCCACTTCCAAAACAAAGATTCACATATAATGTACTCACCACCACTGTCATCCAAGATGTTCATGTCTTTCTTCAGTTGTAAAGAAATTATGTTTTTTGAGGAAAACATTTCAGCATTTTTCCCCTTATAATGGACTGATATGGTGCCCCGATTTTGAACTTCCAAAATGCAGTTTAAATGCGGCTTTAAACGATCCCAAATGCGGTTGTAAACGATCCCAGCCGAGGAAGAAGGGTCTTATTGAGCGAAACAATCGGTTATTTTCATTTAAAAAATACAATTTAAATACTTTTTAATCTCAAACGCTCGTCTTGCCTTTCTCTCCATGAACTCTGTGTATTCTGACTCAAGACAGTTAGGGTATGTTGAAAAACTCCAATCGTATTTTCTCCTTCAACTTCAAAAATCATTTCAAAATCATCCTACATCGCTGCAGAAGTACCGACCCAGTCTTTGCAAAGTGAATATGCAAAGAAGATCAAACACCCTTAACAAAAAAGGTAAAACAGCGATATAGGGTGATTTCGAAATTGAGGGAGAACATGAGATAGGAGTTTTGTCATGAACCTTATCAAAAACAGTTCAAGCAGAGTAAGACAAGATGAGCGTCTGTCATTAAAAAGTATATAAATTGTATTTTTTTAAATGAAAATAACCAATCATTTCGCTAGATAAGACCCTTCTTCCTCAGCTGGGATCATTCGGGATTGTTTAAAGCCGCATTTAAAATGCAATTTGGAAGTTCAAAATCGGGGCACCATATCAGTCCATTATATGGAGAAAAATGCTAAAATGTTTTCTTAAAAAACAATTTCTTTACGACTGAAGAAAGAAAGACATGGTGGTGAGTAAATTATTTGTAAATTGCTGTTCTGGAAGTGGAGTTCTCCTTTAAATATGTTATGTGGTTCATTTTGAGGTTAACTGTTTTTGTGGTGTTAAGAGAAAATACCTCACCAGCGTGTTCTTAACATAAGAGAATGACACAGTCATTTCTGCTTGCTGCAATAAATTGTTTTTTTCTGCACTAAACAAAGTGAATTTCGCCAAGATATTTTCAGAGATGATAGACAAGATATTATAGAATAATAACTGAATGAAAACCCCATTTTGACAAAAAATTTACGTTCAACCTACGTTCAACGTTTCTTTGCTTACTTTTTTTTCAAAATTCTAATTTTTTCAATTAAAATTCCCTTCTGAATCCAAGATTGTCAGTGTAATCTCAGACATCTGAAGCCCACCGTATGTCACAAAACTTACAGAGTGTGTAAGGTTACAAGAACTGTTGCTGAAAAGAGTGGAAAAGAGATCTTTGGTTTGTCCCACCATCCAGAGAACAAATACAGAGCTTTACCCCAACAGTATCCAGTGCCCCCACAACCTCAACATATTTCTGGAAGGTTCTTTTTCCTGAGCAGGACTCCCAGAAGAGTCTCTAATGCTGTAAGTAATAGTGTTGGAGATTCTGCTCTAAGCTGTGATTGGCTCCTCTGTTTGTCCAGGGGGACATAGTTTCCATTCCCACTTACTCTCTATCAAATCACTTTTATAAGCTTACAAAAAAGGAGAACTATGTCTAGCATCTCCTCAGTCTTCACATCTGGTCACCACGAGAGTAGTTCATTTCACCCACAGAGTAAAACGTGATTGGTTGCCGTGCTCTGATTCGGTGCCAAAACGGACTCCGGGGACACATGAAACACATAAGAACAGGCCTGAAACTCACTAGTAGAGACACACCAAACAGTGCGCACCAAACCATAAAGCCGAGACTCATCCTTCACCGTGTTTTATTGTCCCTCAAACTGCATCCATCCCAGTATACGTTAATTCATGCTCCAGAACTCCGACTCCAGTTCAGCAGTTAAGATATTTTCAGGATGTCACGTCATAATACATTAATGGAACGGAATTAAAATAGCTGAAAGCTTCACACATAGGAATGAAAATTATAGTGCCCTGGAGTTCACGTCTGGTACTTGCAAAATCTTTAAACAGCTATGAACTACTAACCCTTCAGCTTCAAAAGAAGAAGAAAAAACTGTTGTACATGGGTCAGTGTGAAATAAGAGTGTCCAAGATAAAGAAAGGTTTACATATCAGGTTATATCATTCATGTTGGATTTGTAGGGTATTGACTTTCATAACATTTACAACAAAAGTTTTAATGTAATGACTCTAAAAATATCATGTGGTGTAACCATCAAGTAAAAAGGGCATTTTGTACAAACATTTTGCTTATACATTGAATACACGTACACATTTAATGCATTAAGTTCATAAATATCATCATCAGTTTTGGGGAGATAATCTTGCCTTGCCATAAAAAAGTAATTTCAATGTCATTCTTTTAACAATGTCATTATGATATTAGGAGAGTATCATCACAAAATGTTTAACTTTATGGCTAAAAAAGCATTTAAAAGCATTTTAACTTGATTTCGAAGGTCTCCGTGACTTTTGTGTACACAATCTACTACATCCCTTCGGCTGTCTTGATTGTTTTCACAAAGGTCTTTTAGTGCCATTCCAAAAAAGAATTTTATCCAAGTAGTTTGCTACACTGTTATAAAGATTGATGTATGGCTCATTACACAAAATTGGTATCTTTTCCACTTGAAAAATAAGTTTAATCAATATTTTTTAAATATCCATGAAATTAAGACACATTAAATTTACAAGAAATCGTATTGTGCCATCTCAGGCTACGTAATTTATTATTTAATAACTATTTTTCTATCTCATATTTTGATATTTTCGTCAACACTGTTATTGACACAAGCATTAATAGTTACTTTTGTTTAATTGGAACTCATGTGCCACTGAATGATATAGGCATTAGCTCAATAATATACCGAGGATGACCTTTAAAATGTTTGAATTTGGATTGACACTGCATGATGGCCACCACTCAGTCAAGCCTCAAAAATCATCAAAAATAGATCATTATACAGGAGTGAGAGAAACATGCTTATGTTTTAAGTGTTGGAATCCTGGTTGAGAGATGATGTAACCTCCTAGAAGTGATGTCACTTGACTGTACATTATTTTACAAGGGTTTTTTGATGAGGGTAAACAGGGCTGACATGAAATCAGGGGACACCAATAAAATGATTTATATTTTATCGAAAAAATGCATACTTATGCCAAAAACATTGCTTAACAAATGAGTCTATATTTAGAACAATATTCAGATGTGATTTTTATATAATTTTGCCTTCACTTTGCTAACTAAAATTTATTTAAAATACACATATGCAATTTTTATATTAGATGTCGTCTAAAGGTTTAAATAAACTGTTCCCATTTAAAAAACAAAATTTTCTGATTATATTTCTGAGTATTGAGCAGCGTTATTTTTGCCACTTTATAGGCCTTGAACAAATAAATACACACACATGTATGTGTCAAAATGCCTGTCTTTGCAAGTATCCTCAAAAACATAGTAATTTAGGTCTTAAGGGAAAGCAAACAGCTGAGAAAGAAAACACATGTGTAACAGTATATTAGATCCTGGCAGCTTTTAAAGAGACAGCAGTCATTCATGTTAATCAAACAACAAAGGAGAGAAAATCTCTCAGTGCTTTTGACTAAATTACTTTTGTAACTTTAATAAGAAGAAATATACACTACTATACACTACTAATGTACGCTAAGTCTCTTCGGCTCACCAAGCCTGCATTTCTTTATCCAAAGCATAGCAAAAACAGTACATTTTGAAATATTTTTACTACTTAAAATAACTGTTTTCTATCTGAATATATTTTAAAATGTAATTTATTCCTGTGATTTCAGTGCTGAATTTTAAGCATCATGGTCCTTCAGAAATCATTCTAATATTTTTGATTTGCTGCTCAAAAAACATTTATTATTATTAATAGTAGTAGTAGTAGTGGTAGTAGTATGTTGAAAACAGCTAAGTAGAACATTTTCAGGTTTCTTTGATGAATACAAAGTACAGAAGAACAGCATTTATCTGAATAGAAATCTTCTGTAACATTATAAATGTCTTTATCATCACTTTTGTTCAATTTAAAGCATCTTTGCTAAATAAATGTATTAATTTCTATAATTTCCTTCAAAAAAAAATTATACAGAATCCAAGCTTGTGAATGGTATAACGTATAATGTTACAAAATGTTTTAATTTCAGACAAATGCTGATATTTGAATCTTTCTATTCATTAAAGAATCCTGAAAAAAAAAATGTACTCAACTGTTTTAAATATTGATAACAGTAATAAAATAAATGATAATAATAATAAAAAAATGTTTCTTGAACAGCAAATCAGTAGAATGATTTCTGAAGGATCATGTGACACTAAAGACTAGAGTAATGATGCTGAAAATGTAGCTTTGATTGCAGGAATAAATTACATTTTAAAATATATTCAAATAGAACGCAGTGCTTTTAAATAGTAAAATATTTCACAATATTACTGCTTTTGCTGTATTTTGGATCAAATAAATGCATTTTTTTTTTTAAAAAAGAAAATTCTTTAAAAAAGTTAAAAATGTTACTGTTCAAAAACTTTTGACTGGTAGTGTTTTACACTATTTAATTTACACAGTGAAGAATATGCAGTGTTTTTATAAATTTGATTAATTTATACAATGTAGGTACCATTTCTTATTTATTTGTTCTTATTTCTTTTTCTTACTCTAAGATTTTTTTTTTTTTAATTTAGGCTAGTATTAGTTTTTTGTGATACAGACAGTGGTGACAAGAATTATGACATTTCTAAGGTACCATTTTGATATTATAAAGACATTATTTAAAGAAAAAATAACTATATTGTGATATATAATGTTACTGTGAAATAAAATTAGAGAAAAAGATTTTGGTCGTATCGCCCACCCCGACTGAATATAGTCAGCTATTTGACTGTTTAATGAATAATTATCTAATTAATCAGTATTTAACATTCAGTGCATCTCTAAACTAGTTTGAAATAGCAGTTGAGAATTACCTGTAAGGTGACGCAGGATTGAAGCAGGTCTTGGTGACATCAGTGATGTTGGGGTTACAGCAGTCCCCATGATCATAATAGAAATTGTCCCAGTTACACTCTGGGTCGCAAACCCCGTTCCCCTGCTTGTATTCGGGACAGCGTGCGGTCTGTCTCTTACAGTACCCGGCATCGAAGCCAGTAAGAGTGTGGTTACATTCTGGATCGCACTCTTCATCGCCCACTTTGCTGATATCGCAGTTGGCCAGTATGAGGCGGTTACGTAAGGACGAGTTGTAAACGTTGTGAACGGTGCGCTCCCAGGAAATATTGTAGGCGCGGAAAGCGTTGTTCAAATGCTGGTGCTGAAGATTGATTTGGTGGTCTGTAATCGTGGGCCACTGTCCATCATCGTCGTAAACGTTTATCACTCGATAGCGCACCGTCTTGGGTTTCCGGAAGCTCCAGAGCTGGTAGTAGTTTGTAATCACCTCCACATTGTCACACACGGTCTGTCCGCAAGGTGGAGGCTTCAGCTCGGCGTCACTCAGGACAGCCACCAGGCTTCGGTCCGAGTACTCCAACCGGGGGAAGCTGCCATCTTTCACCGTCAACCACCTTCTTGACATGCTCTCGAAGTTCTCATGGATGACCAGCTGAGAGAGGTCACCAAACTGACTCAAACTGTGACCCATGTATCTAATGATCTCACGCTGGCTCAGGGCCCGATGCCACAAGCTCAAGTGTTCCATCGTACCCCTGTAGTTGTGGTTTAACGCGTTGCCACCGATCATTAGCACTTTGCACTTTTTGGTGAGTGGACTGAAAATCTCACCGGATTGGTCTCGACTTACAGCAACCTGCGCCCCGTTTACGTACAGCTTCATAAAGAAGCCATTGTAGGTGACGGCCACATGTGACCATTGATTGGGAGTGTAGGGTGCATTGGAGGTGATCGTGGTGAGCTTGTGGGCTCGGTCCGTCTTGAGGGAGAAGAAGAAGCGAGGGTCACGGTTGGCTTGGTCGCTGACTGCTTTGATGCCAAGTAACCATCCTCTATCGCTGGATGCGTAGAAGCATTTATCATAGAGACCTGCAGGAAGATGACATGTATTAGATACAAGAACAAGCAGAGAATTATGTAGTGTGGTCACACACACATACATTTTATGCAGCTTTTTTCACCAATTATATTACAATTTGAGTGAAAATGAATGAATTAACATGAATTTTAGGATTGTACAGTATTTGATGTTAATGTTGCTTTAATGACAGAAGTTTTCAAGCTCCATGAACTCCACTGGTTTGCAATAAACCTGATGATTAAGTTCTTCAGCATGATTTGAGATTCAGTAGACGGAAAAACATCTGACGTCATGGGATTAAAGTCACTAATTAGTGACAAAAACTACAGATTTTTATATATTTCTTATTCATTTTTCATCATATTGTTTATTTATTTATTTATTTCAAAATCTTAAAACTTTGTTTATTAAGGTTTACCATTCAAAATGTTTTTAAAGAAATCTCTTATGTGCATCAAGACTGTGATCTTATAGAGACTTTATCTTTATTAAAAAATACAGTAAAAACTGAAATATTGTGATATATTTTTACAACTTTTCTGTTTTAATATACTTGAAAATGTAATTTATTCCTGTGATAACAAAGCTGAATCTTCAGTCGTCAGAGTCAGTCATTTCTTTCATTATTATCATGTTGAAAACAACTGTTTAAATTTTTTTTTTGGAAAAACGTGATACATTTTAGGGTTTCGGTAAGTACAAAACTCATCTTGATCAATTTAATGCATCCTTGCTGAATAAAGCATCAATTTAATATTTTTTTTTATGTTAAATGATTCTTCAGAAATCAAAACATTTCTTTCATTATTATCTTGTTAAAAACAACCATTTAATATTTTTGTGGAAAAACGTGATACATTTTAGGGTTTTGATGACTACAAAGCTCATCTTGATCAATTATAGCATCCTTGCTGAATAAAAAGCATAATTTATTTTTTTTTGAATGTGTAAAGATGTCTTTTAAAATATTTCCCTGAATATTAAAATGATTCTTCAGAAATCAAAGCATTTCTTTCGTTATTATCTTGTTAAAAACGAGCGTTTAATATTTTGGTGGAAAAACATGTGATACATTTTAGGGTTTCGATGACTACAAAGCTCATCTTGATCAATTATAGCATTCTTGCTGAATAAAAGCATCATTTTTTATGTTTAAAGATGTTTTTTTAAATATTTTCCTGAATATTAAAATGATTCTTCAGAAATCAAAACATTTCTTTCATTATTCATTATGTTGAAAACAACCGTTTAAAATTGTTGTGGAAAAACATGTGATACATTTTAGGGTTTCTGTGAATGCAAAACTCATCTTGATCAATTTAATGCATAATTGCTGAATAATAGCATTAGTTTAATTTTTTAATGGTTTAAAAATGTTTTTAAAATGTTTTCCTGAATTTTAAAACGATTCTTCAGAAATCAAAACATTTCTTTCATTATTATCATGTAGAAAACAACGGTTTAATATTTTTGTGAAAATACATGTGATACATTTTCGGGTTTCGATGACTACAAAGCTCATCTTGATCAATTATAGCATCCTTGATGAATAAAAGCATCAATTTATTTTTTATGTTTAAAAAGGTTTTTTAAAATGTTTCCCTGAATATTAAAACGATTCTTCAGAAATCAAAACATTTCTTTCATTATCATCATGTTGAAAACAACTGTTTAAAATTTTTGGGAAAAAATGTGATACATTTTAGGGTTTTGATGACTACAAAGCTAATCTTGATCAATTTAAAGCATCCTTGCTAAATAAAAGCATCAATTGTTTTTTTTTTTTAACGTTTAAAAATGTTTTTGAAAAGGTTTCCCTGAATATTAAAATGAATCTTCAGAAATCGAAACGTTACTTTCATTATTATCCTGTTGAAAACAACTGCTTAAAATTTTTGTGAAAAAAATCATGTGATACATTTTGGGGTTTTCGATGAGTACAAAGCTCATCTTGATCAATCAAATGAGTCCTCGCTGAATAAAAGCATCAATTTATATTTTTTAATGTTTAAAAATGTTTTTAAAAGGTCTCCCTGAATTTTAAAACATTGTTTATACTTAAATTTGATTTAAAAAGCTTTCTATTTGACTCCACTGTATCGGAGTGAGGTTTTCTGCTCCAAAAATGCTAGACACACATAACACATATTGATTTGTCCAGAAGCATAATGAAAGGTGCACAGTAGTAGTTCGGCAAACTGACTGACGCAACACCACAGACGTAAGTTATCACAGCCTGATGCGGAGAGTGACGAAAAACTGTATGTGTTTGTCCAGAAAAGTGGGGAACACAACGTGGTTCCCATGATCAAATCATTGCAAGAGTCCAGTCCAAGGACTACAGGCCTACGAAAAAGCATCTGCTAGCAATCAGGCCCAGACAGTGTGGTCTTGTATCAACAGAGCAAAGGTTACTTGAATTTTCAGTCTATTTTCTTGAAATGTGCCTCAGCAGTAGGGATGTTTGAAATCAAAAATGGTCCTTTTTCGGCACAGTCCGTATTATGATAGGGGCTCTAAAACCCTTTCTTCCTGTTTCGTTTGGAAACCATGTGCTGAGCTCCAGAAGGAAACGTATTCTTACATTTAATGGGTACACGTCCTTCATAATCATCCAGAGTGTGTAAAAGCGGATTTCGTAGGAATCACTGTGCTGCAGAAATCAGATACAGGCCATATTCTACATGTTTAATTCCTACATTTCGTTTCAATTTAATCAAACAAGTCCTACAAATCCACACAAGCAGTGCTGCTTAATCCAGTAAATCGCTGAGCGATGAAACCCAAAGTCGAAGACAGAAAAGTAAGGATCTGCGACCCCCATTCTGTCCTCTGAATCAGGCAATCTCTCATCTCCCACAGCAGAGAGAAGTGTGTTTGTTAGAGGTAATTGGTGAATAAGCAGTAAAGCGTTACCAGGGTAGCAGAGGAAAATATGTACAATATGTAACGTAACTCCAAATTTACACATGCCTCTGCAACAGGGAAACGCATTTGGACTGAGCCGCTCAAATCCATTTAGTGAAGCCGAATGCACGAGGATCTTTCGACCGCTAGGATTGACCACTTTAAAGAGATCATTCATTCGGGAGCGCCTTACTAAAGAGCAGACAGGAGCATGTAGTTCCCTCTCACTTCTGGGCTGCCAGCAGAACCACTGCCAGCATCTATAAAAATAAATTGTGCCATAAAACTGAGGAAATTACAATCTGTGAAATCCTGGAATGAGACCACTAAGTGGGAAATAACAAACAGGTACATTTCTTGCCAGCACCGAACTTTAGACATGCAAGGGGCTCAGCTTAGGCAAAGGGAACGGGGTTCAACGAATGGACGGACGCACTAGAAAATGCTAATTTTATACTGATCGCAACTGAGATTACATTAAAACCATCAGTGCATAATAAATACTGTACAAGGCTTTAACTGGGACAATGCATTAAATACTAATGTACGATCAAGAGCGTGGAGAAGAAGTCGCGCACGCAAAAACAAATGCTGCTTGCTTTGCAAATTAACTTACTTTATGAAATCAATCCACTCATTAAACTAAGTACATGCTGAAGTTAAAATGTAATTTTGGAAATTAATGCAGCTGGCTTCGCGTGCCGAATACGCCGATCCCTGTAATCCTTTCCAATATTTCATGAAAGCATCCATTTTGAGTTCATTCAATCTCAGTATCCAGCACCATGGACAGAGCACTACAAAGTGAGCATTACGAAATGAAAGACAAGCGCAGCAGCTCTTTGGAAAAATTGATAGTCACCTGTAGTGTCTTTATACATTTATTAAAACATCTGTAAGTCTATATTGAATTTTTTAGACTAGCTACTTTTTAGACTTCATTTTATGGGTTCAATATACCTTTTAAAGTGCAGATGTAATTTTTTTTTGTTATATTTCTACTCACAGTATTATTATACTGTGTGAGTGGAAAACATTCAATTATATGAAATGTTATTTATCAGTACAATAGGTAATACTTTACAATAAGGCTCCATTTGTTGTGTGTGGACTAACATACAATGAAAATACATCTAAAACATTTATTAATTAGTTAATGTTAATTCTAATTATTAAAGCCAAAGTTGCATCTGTTAATATTATTTTATGAGCCTCAGCTAACATGAACTAAAAAGGAACAGCTGTATTTGTATTTACTAATCTTAACAGATTAACAGATACTGTACCAGATGCATTTGTCATTTTTAGTTAATGCATCAACTAATGTTAACTAATTAAACCTTGTTCTATACCATATGTATGAATTTATATGTGTGTGAATATATATTTTTTTTAATATTTTTGGTAACACTTTACAGTAAGGTCCCATTAGTTAATGTAAGTTAATGTATTAACTAACATGAACAAACAATGAACAATATATTTATTACAGCATTTATTCATCTTCGTAAATGTCAGTGTAACACTTTACAACAAAGTGTCATTGGTTAACATTAGTTAATGTATTAACTAATGTGAATTAATAATGAACAGTACTATTTATTAATCTTTGTTAATGTTAGTTAATAAAAAAGCAGCCTTTCATTGCTTGTTCATGTTAGTTCAAAGTGCATTAACTAATGTTAACAAACACAACTTGTCATATCAATAATACATCAGTAAATGCTGAAATTAATATGAACTAAGATTAATAAATGCTGTATTGTTCATTCTTAGTTCATGTTAACTAATGTAGTTAACTAATGAACCTTATTGTAAAGTGTTACCATGTTGGTTAATGTTGACAAGCATAACTTTTGATTTAAATAATGCATTAGTAAATGTTGCAATCAACATTAAGATTCATAAATGCTGTACTGTTCCGTCTTAGTTAATGTTAACTAAAGTGGTTAACTAATAAACATTATTGTAAAGTGTTACCATATTTTTATTAACCTGTATCACATCTTCATAAACCTCTCACAAAGTATGCATTACCTTTGTAGAAACATGAAATATGTGTTACTGACTACACTAATCAAGCATAAATCATCCTGTTTAGTAACATGATAACTGAATATTTACATTTTTATGGCCATCATTACAAAACTGTAAGTGGTGCTATTGACAGTTTTATGAGGTGCTTATTAATTTATTGCCATAATGTGCCATAAAACATTGCATCCTGTGTGACAACAATGCAAGAAAAAGCTAAATGTACATTTAAAATCAGACGGCGTACAATTTCGGATGAACAGTTGCCGCCTAACATCAGCAGACATGCTGTAAAACTTCTAATAAAAATGTCATTTGTCTGTGAACAGGCTCAGCAGCTCTCTGCGCACTCTGAGGATCTGACTGACTGAAAGCAGCAGTTCATTCCATGATGTTTTGTGGCAAGGACTGTAATATCTTTACAAGTAGAAGCAATAACAAAACCACTTGAAGAAAAGATGGACAAGGCACTAATTTTATAGCTTCCTCCATCTGGACTGACACTTAAAGCATTTCCTTCTCATAATCCCATACCTGAAGAGTCCTGACTCCCAAACAGCACATATTTGTGGGTTAAAAGCTGACAGCAGATATACGAGGGCCACAACTTACACGGACCGCAAACATTTAATGCTTTGCTTAAAATGAAATTTGCTGAACAACACTATTAGATGCGCAGTTGGAGAAGCTATATAAACTCTGCCAGCGCCCCCTCGTTGCTTCTTAACGTTACTGTGACTAAGGAGATCATTTTGAGGACAGAGCACTGGACTAATTTTAGATGACTCACTGACAAGATGTATTCAATCAATCCATTATCATGCAGCCCTCTGGAGATATAAAGCTTATTTAAAGACAATGTACCCAACTGTATATAACAACATTAATTTTCAATGTCCTGAGTCTATGATTTGCAATTTAAACCATGCATCTGGAAATCTATCAATGAATTGTATGTGCATGTCTCACTAATTATTTTCTTTATTATTTATATATTTTTTTAAATCTTGTATTATTTTAACTTAGATATGAAGTTAACTTTTTACATTTAATCTATATAAGACTTTCGTGTCTGTTTGTGAAAATAAAAACCTAAGCATGTGGCAGATTTCTAATGACATCGGAGGGAGTTTCTTTACATATATACATTTTCAACAGCTACATGTGGGTTTGCGTTTTATTTAGCCTTGTAGTGACCCCCAAGCATTTTAGAGAGATAATAAAAATGATTTGATTTGTATATCATTACAGTACATTTTCCTTTACGTTCCCACAAAACTGCGTGCTATAGGGGGTTCATGGGGTGCACGCAAGATTCATAAACCGACTCCACGGGTATTACGCTCTCTGTTGGCTGGAAAAGGGATGGGGGAGAAAAAGAAATCACATAGATTTGTTTGAAGAAGAAGAAAAAAAATACAACCGAGCAACTAACACGCCCACCTATGCTACTCCATCCCCATAAGAATAATGCGTAATGTGCGTAAGTAGAGATTTTTCAAGGAAAAAAAACGCACGGATTTTGTTATTCGATTAAAACTACAAGCGCTTCGTTAGTGGTACATGCATACTTCCAAAGCACATTTTAAAATCAAATATAACTATAAATAGGCGTACATCTTGAATAAAGAGGAATAAGCACCGCTGTAGGGTTCAGTTTGCTATATAGGGTGTATATGTAGTATTTAGTGCAGAGCAGAGCACGTAAGGAACACAGTAGCCTATGCATCAAAGGGATGACGTATTTGTTTAAGCGATTTCTGACACAGACACTTAATCATACAGCATCACACAGACAAATGTACAGACTGCGCCGCTATCATGATTTTTTTCTTGGCAGACACTTTTAAAGATGTAAAAAAAATATATATATATAAATATTAATAATAAACAAACAACATTCTTTAAACGCCACGACTTAAATGGCAAACCAACAAATACGATATTGGGGTATTGCAACTGCTTCACATAACATCACAACGAACCGTCCAAAGAATAACAAGTAGAAAAGCAATTTAAATAGGTAGCGTTAAAACTACAAGATGCTAGCAAAAGTTGGGTGGCGATAACCTGCCAACCGCATGCAAAACCCAAGAGAGTTTTTTGCTAGTAAACAACAAGAGCGAAGGCGCATCTCTATATGCCGTCCTAGGAGAGATCGGTTATTGGTGAACTATTCTCGGTACATTAGCTCATAAATAGTGAAAGTGATCTAAAGAAGTGTTAGTGGCAAGTGTTTATGCAACTATTCGCACGCTGGATGTGATTTATGAAGCACGGGCATGCTGCAGTTAGACTATGAAATGATTTCTGCAGTGAAGAATATAATGCAAGTCATAATTAAGCAAATCAAACCTCCGATAACAGCTGGAGAGCGCTGCCCACCCTCAGGTTTGATCCACATTTCCAGGGTGAAATTACCCCGTGGCACCTCTGCATTGGGTTTCAGACGCAGTTGGTCTCCTCGACCGGTAAAGTAAACAGCCCTCCGCCGACCTGGGCTGCTTTCCCCCGCCTGTGACAGGCGAGGGGAGCGCCGATCTATCCCGGGAAGTGAGCGTTTGCCCCGAGGCAGGCGTGTGGCACAAGGTCCTGGGAAGGTACTTCTGGCTTCCCTGATGCGTACCAAGTCTCTTTTAGACCTTACTGATCGCCGTGGAGTCCCACACTCAGATCCAAAGCACACGATAAAAAGCAAAAGGCATAGGAGCCAAGTGCAAATGGGCAAAAGTTTCATTTTCAAGTGGAGAGAAGAGATTTTGGTCAATGGATAGGGGATTGGATGACTTCAAAATACTAAATAGCGCTCGTCTTTGGAGATCTTTCCCGGTCTTTTGCTTTTACAAAAGCCTGTCAAGACGCGTATTCAACACCAACCAAGACGGCAATGCTGTCTTATTTTTTCCTTTATAATGTTAAGCCACGACCCCCTTTCCTTGCCCCTTTCAAAGACACTTCAACACAGATTGAGGGGGGAAAGGAATATGTTAATTCATCCAAGTGCTCCACCTTCCCAATTGAATGGATCCCATTAAACTGCAGGGATGACTGAGTAATCAATCAGTGTGGAGAGGTCAAAATCATTTCCCTTTCACTTTTTCTTCATCCGCATTTCAAATAAACTTGGCAAAAACGCGGTCCTCAAACACCACACGCACAACTCTACGCGGACATGTATGAGTATTTCAACGGGGCTTCAGTGCCGACACCGGCGTGTGTTTCTTCACAGGGATTCGCGTACGTTAAAGTTGAAATAACACACAATATCCCCGCTCTCAATCCAACAGTCCGAGTGGGAAGAAAAAGACAGGCTTTGTCAAACGCTACATGTTTCGGGCAACTCTCGTTCGTTACGTCACACTGTTTTTATTTGGCCGAAAGCATACAGTGCGAATAGCCGGGTTCATTCTGACAGGAGTCGCAGGTAACCTGCTTGCTGTTTTGTTTCTCAGTGCGTATCTGAACCGGGACGGTGTTTTTATTTTGCGCACCGCTGCGTTGAGAACCCTCTAGCGGCTACACCATGAACTCTCAATAAATACCACAAGAAAAAAAAACAAAAAAAACAAAAAACAAAATATGGTCAGGCACGTTAAATATTTTTATTGTTCTTTCCTTTGTCCACAACGACCTATTAACGTGCGCAGCGCTGGCTGAGAAGGCAGACTGACAGAAAGCCAAACGCAGGCTGCTGATGAGAAGAACGGGAAGGTACAGTAGAAAAGATGATCAAGATTTCAAGACAATTATCATTTTTTTGTGTGCGATTTTAAAGATGAAAAGCTGACACTAAGGAACAAAAATTCATTTAAAAAATAAAATAAAAAGGTATGTTTTAGTTTTCTTTCTCCACAAGGATGCATTTTTGATCTGCCCCCAGTTAAAATTTGTAACTTTTTTTCCTATATTTTTGGTGTACCATCTACAATTCTATAAATAAATAAATAAATGCACTCATAAATGACATCATCCTTTCAGGATGAACTCTAAAGCACAAGTAAATGTTTCTTTTTTTTATTATTATTATTACTTAATGTTATATTTATTTTTCTAATAAACACCTTGTCATGACCTTAAATACACAGATAATAATGGATAAATGAACCGTTTAACAATTTTTTTTTTTTTTTTTTTTTTGTCAGAATACATGTTTTAAAATCCTAAAGCACACATTTTGTGAAATGGCCCTCATACGAGTACTCAGATGAATTTAAGGAGCATATACTGTAAGCACTGATAAACAATAGGAAGCCTATACAGTAGTTACGGGTTGGATTACATATGTGACACCTAGCACTACAGTATCAAAGCATTTCCAGCCAGAGTCCTCTTATTGCTTTTCCTTATTGAATGTCAGCAGCAGAGGGAGCCTGGAAAATGACTGAACGCACTTCCTACATTGTCTGCTCCTGATCTCAGTGTTCTGGTTCTCACAGCTGCAGAGGGACTCCTTGCAAACATGTGACGTCAATACTGCTGAATATCAATGGGCACTGGTGCTAAAGGACCAGCGGGAAACCTGGGGTGAGCCACTATAGAGCCCCTCATTCGGCAGGTTCTTACCTCAAAAGTTACTTTCAACCATTCTTATTCAGCAGGATGTCCAAATCACTTTAAGCCCTTTACTCAGGAAGGTTTTACACTGATACGCTGAAGAAGCTCATCTCTTGTCACTTGGATGCAGTGGAAATGGATGCAGGCAAGTATTTGAAAAAAACATTTATTTTCCCTGCTACTGACCTTATACAAAGCAACTGATTTTTACTGGGCAGAAAGAAAGCTGCATTTTTATTTATTAAGAATGACAACAACAAATAAGTAAAGGACAGCAGGAATAAAGCATCCAAAATGTAAAGACTGACACAAGCACATAAAAATACAATATATAGGTACACATTGAATGCACCGTCACTTTAAATAAAAGCATATGCTTATGTATAGGTGAGGTCAGATCTGCAAAATGTTAATTATTTCACCAAAATAAGAGGGCTTATACATAATGCATGTTAGTTTTTTTATTTAGTACTGACCTGAACAAGATATTTCACATGAAAGATGTTTACATCCACTAGAGAAAATAATAGCTGACTAAATAAAAATGACCTCGTTCAAGTTTACATACGCTTGATTCCTAATACTGAAAGTACAGAAAAATCCTTCAGGTCCAACAAATTGGTTTTCAGCATTTTTACATATTTGAACCCTTTCCAACGATGACTATGATTTTGAGATCCATCTTTTCACACTGAGGACAACTGAGGGACTGATATGTAACTATTACAGAAGGTTCAAACGCTCTCTGATGCTTCAGAAAGACACAGCATGCATTGCTGGGGGTGAAAACTTTTGAACAGAATGAAGATGTGTTCATTTTTCTTATTTATATATTTTTTTCATTTAGTACTACCCTTCAGAAGCTACAGAAGATACATGTTTCCCAGAAGACAAAATAAGTTAAATTTACCCTGATCTTTAAATTCACAAAGTGTCCACCCCCTGCTTTTGATGCATTTCCTTCTAAAGCATCAGTAAGCATTTAAATTTTCTGTAACAGTTACATATGAGTCACTCAGTTGTCCTTAGTGTGAAAAGATGGATCTCAAAATCATACAGTCATTGTTGGAAAGAGTTCAAATACACAGAAATGCTGAAAAACCAAAGAATATATGGGACCTAAAGGATTTTTTAAGGACTTTAGTTTAATTGTTCAGGACAAAAAAAGTGACTCAAGAACGTGACTCAAGAACAACTATCACTAAATAAACAACACAATATTAAGAATAAAGTGTATGCAAAATTTTCTATTTTCTCTTTTGGACTATATGTAAATGCCTTTCATGTGAAATATCTTATTCAGGTCAGTACTGAATAAAAAAATAACATGCATTTTGTATGAGTCTTCTTGTATGAGTAATATCCAAAATATGTAAAAAAAAAAAAAAAAAAAAAAAAAAAAAAAAAAAAAGACAAACTTACATAATTAATACGTGTCGACATAATTTCAATGTTACAACTCCATATTATGAACATGTCTCTTTCAATGTAAACATTTTGTGCTACTAAGAAGGTACAAACAGTAGGTTTGTGGTAGTTTTTAAGTATTTGCAACTGGATTTATGCAGCCAGTTATTATTTTATCATATATCTGCTCTGGTTTTGCTATTGCACTGTAGAAGTCTGACTCACTGCTTTACATTCAGCATTTTTAGCGGGGGTACTCACTGCATTAAAGAAATTAAACTTTACAAATCATTCAGAGATAACGTTAAGAGAGCTCAGCGCTGGTCCTGTATTGTGATTAATAGCGGGTTGCGTAGACAGCTGAAGATGTCATCAATGACGTACATATCCTGGTTTTTACTCTCTGCCTGCTCCCTCATCTGCAATCAGGAAATGCAAGTCAGTTAATTTGAATTGATCCTGGCTTGTCTCCTACCTGGAGACCTACTACAACTAAAAGTCTAAGCGCAATTAACCAAACACTTAATCTTTCTGCTGATGCTGAGGCATAAGGATTTCGTAACGTATTTGATGCTCACTCTAGGCTAGAATTTTTTTTTACTTATTATTTTATACAAGACCATGACTTTCTCTTTTACACCAACACTGGCTTTGCCTTCACTGCAAATACAAATGAATAATCTTTGTGGAATTTTCCAGCACCTGCACACAGGGCTGGGTCGGAGAGAAGCTTCAACGCAGTATTGTGTAATAACAACGAAACAAACTCTCTCATTCCAGGAATTGTCATATTTCTACTCCAGGGCTATTAAGAGGTATAATACTTATTGGCAATAAAAGAACAGCTTGTCCACATAAAATCTAAATGCAAGTGAGCCCCCATTACAATTGTGAAATAAAACTTTTTATGATTTATCAGCAGATTTTACTGATGAATTGCAATTTGGGAGTACAGAGAGGAAATGCAGAACGTTATCCAGCAAATATCTTCCCACAGGAAATGTAATGCAGAATTACTGTGGTAATTCATGAATATGAAAAGGACTGTCGCTGATGATAATTTAAAAAAGTTTGCATCTTAATCTCTGAATCTTACGCAAGTCAAACGCATACACGTGTGGATGGGTGAACAAGCGCATGCGCGCACAAGCGTTTGTGCGTGTAGTAAGGGAAATTCCACCTGGTGTTTATTGTACCCATCTTTCAAAAAGATAACCATCACAAAAATGGAAAGGGATGCATGTTCTGACATCTATTGTATCTGATCCAATAGAAGAATATGGGCATTTCTCATTCATTCCAGAGATCAAGGTGTTACCCCAACGGAAAAGATCAATTTGTAGTTAGGGAGACTATGGAAAAACCCTGTACGCAGGCCAATGCAACATTTTGTAATGAGTGATGGAACAACGTATTCATTTAATTTCAGCTGCATGAAGTGCTTGTCATTAGGATGGTGTTGGCAAAATAACCACTCACGCAACTAGTCCACATATTTGTCGGCAAACTTCATATCAACCGAATGGAAGATCTTACTGGTGTATCAACAGCACCTGGTGGAAGATACTCACTACAACTTCTGATATAATGTTGATTTGAATATCTGCTAAAAAAGTATTCTTTGATAAATACAATGTTCAGGAGATCTTTACCATCACTTTTGATCAATTTAATGAATACTTGCTGAATAAAATATCGATTTTTCCAAACATTTGACCGTGTATGCACTGTAACAAGTAAATATTTTTGCAGTGTATATTTACCCTTGTCTGTAGAGAAAGAAAAGCAAGATATGAAATGAAGCACTCCTCAAAATCTTCTGATGAATTATTTGTTTTTCACACTAACAGCCCATCACACAGTTACCTAATTTCATTTACTTCAAGTTTAATTCAACAGAGATGGAGAAAGACCGCCACCTGTAACTCAGGCAATTGATGTAGATGAATATTTAACAGAGCCCAAGGCAAGAGCTCAGGTAAGAGTGTAGCGACAAACTGAAGCACTTAAAAAAAGCTTTCATAAAAGCAGCATGATCAGTCTAGACTTTTTCGTCACTGTAAGTTAAGCTAAAATTAGTCTGTCGATTCTGACTCTTAAAGGGGTAGTTCACTCAAAAATCATTAATTACTCACCCTCATGTTGTTTCAAACCTGTAAGACGTGTTCATCTTCTGAACACAAATTATGGTATTTTTTAAGAAATCCAAAAGCTTTCTGACCCTGCATAGACAGCAATGCAACTACTAGGTTCAATAGGGATGGGACGATAATTCGTTGCAACGCAAATCAAGAAATGATTCAGCATCAATTTGAGATTTTCCGAACACATTGCGATTCTTTCTCAAATCGATTCTGAGCTTAGTTTTAAACAGCAGATTGCACTGCTTGCTTTAGAAACAGCCGTGCTCTGCTTGTTTCCAAATCCTTACACGCACTTGAACCTAAAATAATCATTTATACAATTTAAAAAGGTTGAAGTGAATTACAAGGGTGTTCACAGTTGGGTTGTGTTTACAATAACCTCTCATCACAAAAGCGAGGTGAAATTACATGACTCAGCCAAACGCACAAGTTCTCTTCAGCACTCTTCTTCATGAGCATTTGAGTGTGCGGATAAAAACTAGATTAAAGCGCCATCTGCTGTTAAAATCTAAGCTCAGAATCGATTCCAAAGACAATGGCGATGCATTCGGAAGATCTCAGAATCGATCCATGAATCGATGTATTGTCCTATCTCTAACATCCAAGACCCAGAAAGGTAATAGAGACATTGAGAAAACAGTCCATGTGCCAACAGTGGTTCAGCTGTAATTTTATGAAGCTACAAGAATACTTTTTGTGCACAAAAACAACAGTCGTGTTCATGACAGTACTCCTACCAGGGACCAAAACTTGTTGCCACACTTTTTTTGCCCTTTGCCAATGGCCAGTGACCTGAGAAAATTGTCTACACAGGGTCAGAAAGCTCTCGGATCTTAATTTGTGTTCTGAAGATGAACAAAGGTCTTACTGGTTTGAAACAACAGAAGGATGAGTAATTAATGACAGAATTTTCATTTTTGGGTGAACTAACCCTTTAAATGAGACGTAAGTAAGCTTAGCAGAGGCAGCATACATTTGATAATCACATTCTCGTTATATAAGAAACAAAAACAAATTTCCCAGAGGACAGTGGCTTTGCTTGGGTCTCTAATTACTGCTGTAATTGATCTGTGTTTCTAAGCAACGAAAGCTTTTAATGAATCAAATAATTTCTCTCAACTTCTGAATCAATATTTCACCACTGAGCCATTCAGACAAACATCTGCTCCACCCATTTCCTTTTGCAAAGTTGGCAAGTTTGATGTCTATTTATTCTCTGGTTAGGGAAGGAGAGGAAGGAAAGAGAGAATAGTATATAACATCATTTTGTTACTAAAACACTTATGCGTTCTGGCAGCATTGATTGAGCAAAAGTAACACATTTTACAGGAGCGACTGGGGCCAGATGTCACACCAAGAAGTTTTTAAGTCAAACGTCCAATCACACAAACGCATGTTTGCTCTAGCATTGGTTTTGAATTGGTTTCCATACAATATCATCATATTGTTGTAATATTATATAATATATTGCTAATAATAACAAGAGAATACAATTTAAAAGAAAAAAAAAGTCTGAAAAAGTCAGATTTTAAAATGAAGATTGAACTGTATTCTTAGGGCAAGAGCATTTCAGTGTCAGGGCGGGGCAAGTTGTCACACCTATAATCAGTGTAGGTTTTATATGTTGAACTTTAAAGCTGCAGTTCGTTGTCACCATCTTTTTTTGAAACCTGCAATTGCAGTTATTTGCTTAAAAGAGAAGTTCTCTTCCAGAATAAAAAAATCTTGTTAATTTAGCCTACTCACCCCCATGTCATCCAAAATGCTGATGTCTTTCTTCAGTTACAAAGAAATTAAGGTCTTTGAGGAAAACATTCCAGGATTTTCTCCATACAGCTCTACATGATCCCAGCTGAGGAATAAGGGTCTTATCTATATAATTTTTAACAACAAATGCTTGTTTGCACCAGCCCGACCTCACGCATTACGTAATGAAGTTGGAAAGGTCTCACGTGACATAGGCGAAGTACCGACCCAGTGTTTACAAAGCAAACTTGCAAAGAAAGTCAAATGCTCCTTACAAAAAAAGGTAAAAATGACGATGTCAGATGATTTTGAAGTTGAAAGAGAAAATTAGATGGAAATTTTTGGCCCTACCCTACCTTTTTGAACTAGAGTACACAGACAAAGAACTAACTGCACATGACCTGTCCAACATGATTATGTAATGTGTGAAGTCATGCTTTGGCATCGCAGAGCTAGTGCAAGATGAGCATTTGTGGTTAAGATGGCCGATCGTTTCGCTAGATAAGACCCTTATTATGCAAAGTTAGCTCAGATCATGTCAAACCATGCAAATTATTTTTGTTAACAACACAAAACAATGTATTTGTGTATTAGTGTTATCTGTAGATTTCATTTTCTGTACGGTCTAACATCTAATTGTCATGCCATTCAAATGCCATCAAAATAAATGGTTAGTTTAACCTTAAAAAGCAATTTTTAAATTTCCTTTTTTTTTCTATTTTTGATTTCCATATACATGTTTGCTGTTTCATTAAATGTTTTGTGACGGGTCATCGAATGCAAAACTCACTTTTACATGTTGTTTGAACATAAATGTGTGTTGCCAGTGTTGTACACAACCACCGTATTATGATAAAAATCCTCCCAGTGGTATTTTTGTTATCTTTATAAGAGATATCCCCCTTTTTCAAATCATTCCATTCTCAGCTTCTAGTTGGTGTGACGTCACACAGACAAAGGCCGCTCCCAGGACAGTTGATTGACACGGCCATCTTATCTTAGACCCGCCCTGACTGAGCTGTTACAGTCCAACCGCCATTGTTTCAACGAGCAGGGAAAGACAAGAATGTCTCCGATTGAGCGATTGAGGTGTTTTGTTGTTGGATGTAATAATGATCACAGCAGTCATCATTTACTCCCGACATCTGAGCCACTGAAGACACAGAGGATAACATTACTTTCATTTTAGAAGGAAATGTGATTCATCTACATAAATGCAGATTCATTCATCATGCAGCTTCAGCTACAGCAGAAGTGAGTATAAGAGTTTTTATGCATCTTTGCAAATTTGCCTTTCTTAATAATGTGCTAGTTAGCAAGTTTCGCAGCTAAATGCGGCTAAAGTAAACAGACCGGCTCGTCACCCCACAGGGGCGGAGTGAGCAGAGCTCATTAGCATTTAAAAAAAACATGCAATAGAACGGCTCACTGAACAGGGCTGATTTTGACAGGAAAAAAGGGTGTTTTTTTTACACTACCACTGACAATTTTAACCAAAGTATATTATAGACTTCTCATTACGACCCTAAAGAATCATATCAACTTGTGGAAAATAGGCATCCGATGACCCCTTTAAATTTTGCTGAAAAACGTAGCATAGTTTCCAAAGTCTATTTTCGTGCTCCATGATCTTATTTTGAGCAATAATGGTAAAGATGTTAAACATATTTATTGTAGTCAAGATTTTAAGGTTTGTCTAAAATTAAGAATTTGATAAACCCACAAAAAGAAATAATTCGTAACAGTAAAGAGACTACATCATCCATTTTACTATTATACATTTTCCGATTTATGTTGAAGGTAATACTTTGTTTACAATTTAATGGAAGGAAAAATATCATTTTTTTGGTTCTGCCTTCTTATTATACTGTATACACATCAGGGATTCGGCAGCGAACAAAAACTTCCAAATAAAAGCCAACATAAAAAGTTAAGTTGTGGTGCGTTGACAGACGTGAAGTTCTCAAAGAGACAAAAAAAAAAAAAAAAAAAAAAAAAAAAAACCTCACCTCTGTACTGTGTCGTAGTTTGGACACCCATGTGGCCTTTCTAAAAACACTATCAACACTGATTCCCAGAACGAGATAATACAAACTTTGATAAAGCAGCAACACAAACCCTTCAAATTCACCAGGGACGCTTGATGGTAGTCATGGGTGTACGGCATTTGAATGCGTTTGTGTTTTACTCTGCTTTATGTCACAACCAGGTCAGTCAATCAGCCCTGAGGGAGGAAGGTTGATAAAGGAGACCACTAAGATTGTGACCAGTTCCTGGAAATCCCTCCTCATAGGGCCTGTTTCCTCTCCCTGCTGCCTCTAATGTACTACTCCCATTTTACTCACGCTGTACTATAGTAGGTGTACTATAGAATTTCTTACATCAATGAGTTTCAGACATGATAATAACTGCTGATAAGCCTCAAAGACACTGGATTTCACTAGTATGTTGAAAAGTGTGATAAAAGCATTTCACCAAGCAACAGATTATATAATAAGTGTGATCTTTGAACTGAACTGAATTGAATTTAAAATGTATTTTAATTTAATTTAAAAAGTTTAAAATATACTTAGTATAAAAATGTTAAGATTAAATATATATATTTGTGGCTTTTAATTTAAATTACATTTACAGTTAATTTTGTAGTCACAATTTTTTTTTTTTAATACAGTTTCCCAGTTTCGCTTTAAATACTTTAATTTTATTACTAATAATACACTGGCCACAACACCAGGTTTTGGCCTAAGAAATGTTTGTTTTTTTTTTGTTTTTTTTGACATAACAGCATGTACATCGGCTGACCTAGATTGTGTGTGCGCACAACTATAGTGACTTCTTCAGGTGTTTGGAGTGAAAAGCCCCCTCATGTGGACAAATGAATATTTCAGTTCTTTACATAAGACAATCCCTCCGAGGGCATTAGATGTCCCCACTTCAGAGACCTGTGTCCTTTGCTCTGAAAGACGTAAGGGAACACATGAGTCAGGACGTGTTCCTCTGTGTGACAGTTATACTGCTTGGGTACAACGTGGTGGGAACATTCAGAGCCCAACTCCCTCAGGTCACCCTGCGGCGCGGGTGACAGGTTATCCTTCCGTAAAGAGTGCATCCCTGTGATGTATAGTGCCAGCTCCGGCACTGAGCACAGCACAGATTCTGACTCAAAAAAAGTCAAGCCAGCACCTGAAGAAAAAGTGAGCTAAGTATCTTGTAGAAGAAGAGACAGGAAATGTTTCATACCATTTAGACTAAGAGAAAAATGTATACACAAACGGTTTATTCAAAAGTTTGGGGTCAGAAAGGTTGTTTACTAACTCTTTTGCTCACCAAGTCTGCATTTATTTGATTAAAAATACAATAAAAAAGGCAAAATTGTCAAATAACATTACAATTTAAAATATCTGTTATCTATTTGAATATATTTTAAAATAAAATTTATTCCTGTGATGGAAACGCTAAATTTTCAGCAGCCACTACTCTAGTCTTTAGTGTCACTCCAGAAAGTTTTACTAACACTTCCGAACAATTAAATAAATCCGTACTAAATTAAGGTATTTAGTTAGGATTGGGTTGTGAATTAAAATCTGACATAGAATATGTGCTAGTAGGACTAATTCAACACACAACCTTTACTATGAAGTTTCATCCACATTCATAACCTGCATTCCTGTCGTTTACATAATTCATATATAATTGTTGGTTCCAGATTTGTCCTGGTTTTGATCTACGATGCAGAGGAGCACAGGTGTGCTCATATGCTTGATGCACAGGTTTATGTATCTTCCACGCAACTAGTACCCTGGGGAACTGTTCTTCATGAACCATGAAGCTACAAAAAAATGCTCTTCATTGTTTTCATATGGCTTTTAAGTTTATGAGACTTTTTCACTTATAAGTCTCTTACTGGTTATGATTGATCCCTTTAAAGTACATTATTACGATACATTAGGCTGTCAAAGAGGCTGACGTCTTGCCATCACAATACCTCTCATTCATCATTCGCACTGTCTTTTCATCTCCCTCCTGAATTGACAGAACATCAGAGAAAGATAAAACAAAGTGGACAAAAAAAGAAGCTCCTTTAGGCAAGAAGTGCATACTTGTAAGAACTGGGTCAAGGACAAGGGAATGCTTCCCAGTGGTCAGATGGCAACACATGCAACGGTGTGTTAGTGCACAGGCCGATCAAACCAGTTTTTTTGTTTTTATTTGGCCATAGTTCAGCCTAGGATTAGACTGAAAAAAGACTGAGAAAAAAGAAAGAAAAATATAGCTGCAAGCAGCAATTATCAAAATTCAAGTGCTTTGAAGGCATTTAAGCAAAAAGACATTATGTAGCAAGCTTTTTTTTGTTGTTGCAAATACAGGCAATTTACCAATTTGCAATATTATGCTTTGTAATGTTTATGGCTGTTATTGCGCCAGCTGTGGTCCGATCTCCTTAAAACTTTGCATGCTTAAGAATCACCTGTCGCATGTGCTCACCAGGTTTCATGAAGTGTTGAGTTTTCCTTCAGACCAGTGGTCTCTAACTCAATTCCTGGAGGGCCACAGGTCTGCACATTTTCGCTCCAACCCTAATCAAACACACCTGATATAGCTAATCAAGGTCTTCTGGATTACTAGAAACTCCAAGCAGGTGTGAGTTGGAGCTGGTTGGAGCTAAACTCAGCAGAGCTGCGGCCCTCCAGGAATTGAGTTTGAGACCTCTGCTTTAGACTAAATTTGGACAGGCCCTTTTAAACAACTCTGTTATAGATTCCCAAAGGGAAAATTTCAACATTTTTTTTGATAATTATTGACCTAGAGAGTCCAGAGAATTGTACTGCAGTGGGTTTTTTCCAGATTGAGCAAAAAACCTAGGACTAGTTCGCAAAAGTAGTTTTTTACATCTTGTCAATCATTTAACAAACGATTTGACTGACAGCAGTGGTTCTACAGTCAAAGTTGTCCAGAATGAGTTGTTCTATCATATGATACAAATGTCGTGTGTATGTTTGAAAAACTGTTTATGCCCTTAAAAAACATGATAGGGACTGATTTCTTTCAAATTTCTTACAGAACTTTGTGGCAGTGAGTCAAACAGGCCCACTGATTTTTGTTCCGATCGGCCTCTGTTAACCATGTCTAATAGGTGCTCAAACTTCATCAGCCAATGACTGCTATGTTTTTTAGTGATACCAATTGGCCAAGCTCTGCGATTTTTGTCTTGTGACCTCAGATTGAGCTCTTACATAAGTGTTCTGAGTTTGGTGAAGATGTCTAATTCCGTTCAGACATTTTACTAAAAGTGGCCCTGCCACTTTCGAACATTTAAAGTCTCAAACCCAAAGAGATTTTTTTATAAAAAGTTAAGACTCAGCCACGCCTTCCCAAAACTGTGTTTTGTTGCAAAAGCATGAAAGTACTTTGTTTGGCCTTCCAAATTAGTACACTACCTGGGAGAGTAGCCTACAATGCCGGCTGTGCACAAAGGCTGTTTCTATAAAGTGGGGCAATTTCAACACTTGCCATTGTCTGGCACTTCTGACACACAGAGTACGTTTTCATATTTAAAGAATTTGTTACTCACTATTCAAACACAATTTTTTAGCAGTGTAGAGTAGTGCTTGTTTTTTGTCATTTCTATGATCACAAATGCAGACATGGTTTTATGTTTAGGCGGCGCGACGCAACGCATTGCGTAAAAAGACAGTGTAAGCCATTATAATCAGTAATTATGCCCCCACTGGATGCAACATAGTGTTGGGCGATATATTCAATTTTCATATCATCCTATCGTCAGAATGAGAGATAATCGATACATGATATTATCGTGGCAATTTATTTAATCATCTACTTACTTAGCTTCATTGCCGGCAAATGAACCAACACCAGCATAAGGCTAAAAGCAGCTTAATGTTTTCAATATGACTTAGTGTTTAACATGATGATAATTTAATAGAAATACTGGAAGTTAATAATGCTTACAATTCATTAGTTATTCAAAAAGCAGCTACAGAAAACGAGTAACATTTAGGTTATCAAAGAACATCATCACTGACTAGCCTAGTCTAGCCTAGCGTTGGGGGCCGTTCCCCCCCAAAACGAGTTACTGTGCCCCCCTTTTCCATCCTCTCCTCTCCTTGCTGAACGGGATCGTTTTCAAAAGTGAGGTAAAACCGGAAAAACAGCATGCATAAGAAAGCGATTGTATGCTTTCGCGATTGCACTGCATCAGTAAAGTTAGGCACCTAGTCTATTTCTGAAGGATAATCAAATCGTCTTGCTATCGTCAAAGGCATCAGCAACAGGCGATATCTCTGACTATTGTCGATACACGATACTATCATTTATCGGCACGACCCTAATGCAATAAATGCCTCATTTATAATGGGTTTTACTGTTTTTGTCTCATCACACCGGGACACGGCATCACAACATGGTAAGGGTGTAAGGTTTCTATCACACGCTTAAGTTATTCGGCATATCACAACGCGCCGGTTAGCTGGCTAATCAGAGCACAGCACGCTTTTCAGAACGATGAGCTTTGTAAAAATCGACGCATTTCAGAAAGGTGGGTTCGAGAGAAGAGAAACAATAAGGTACAGTATGTGGAAAATAATGTTTTTTTGAACCTCAAATTGAGTAAACACGTTGCATTACACCAAATACACACAATAATTTTTTTTTAGCAACATCATAAGACCCCTTAAAAAAAAAGGTTACATTACAATGCTGCTGATGAGAACCAATCTTTGAAAAATTGCGATCTGATCTAGATCATGATAACAATCTCAATGTGCTTCACCTGCAGAAAAAGAAAACAGAATTTGTTGCTTTCTGACAATCTGCATAATGAACTGCGTTTGTTCTTTAGTCTTTGAGAGGAGTCCATTGTACTGTTGGATACACCTCTTTCTTGCATTTACATTGTTTGCCCAGGTATCAAAATATTCATTTAGGAGGAATAACAAAGAATTTGCAAGTAAACTGCCATTGTCATGACATTTTGCCAAGTATGGTAACCCATACTCAAAATTTCTCCTCTGCATTTAACCCATCGATGTGCACACATACAGCAGTAAGTAGTGAACACTGCTCACACACACCATGAACACACACTCAGATCAGTGGGCAGCTATTTGCTCCAGCGCCAACTGGAGCAACTGGGGGTTCGGTACATCGTTCAAGGTACCTTAGTTGTGATATTGAAGGTTGTGTAATCTAATATCAGAAACAGCCAAAATTTTATCAGTGAACAAAAACTTCGCTAATATCACCAATCAACTCTTGAAATAAAAAGATACATTTTTTGAGCATACCCTTAATGACAAATTATCTGGACAGAATTTTGCATACATTACATACTTCTAGTGAGAAACTAATAAGGGGGTGAGAGGTTAACAATTCCTCCCTAAAAAAAAATAATAAATAAAATTTTTACCCCCACCCCAATCAGGGCCACCCTAATGTACATCCTAATGATTCAAATCGTTTGTCCGGTAGTGTATAGCGCAATAGTACAACTGATGTGTAGTCCAAACCTCAAGACAAGAAAAGATGAGACAGAAACACATTACAGTATAACTAAAATGTTAAAGTGTTAAAAAAAAAAAAAAGAAAAAAAAGTTTATTCTGTGGCACCTAAAAATAATTTGTCGCCTAGTTTTGTTTCTTATAGAAGCCAATGACTTCTTAGTTGATTTTTTTTTTTTTTTTTTTTTGTCTGGAGCCCTGTTACTGAATTAATCTGAACTACTTATTAAGGAACTAATAATTAAGAGGAACTGAATCTGAAACAGAATCATTAAAATTCTGTTTTCCATTTCTAGGGACATTTTAGGCCTCTGTTCGTTGCAATGGCATCACTATAAAACCTAATTGTACATCTAATCCACTCAAGAAGCAATTTTATTTTGGCATGAAAATTGAGTTTAGCAAATGCTGTCTGCATTTACTGAATCATACTGTTCTGTTTAACTTAGAACAGCAGAGTAGCATTAAGTAATGAGAAGCATCACATAACCAAGAACAAACCAATGAAATGCAGTTACACAAACAAACTTTTACTTTATCTGTTTTGTTTTTACTAATATTTCACATAACAGCTCATTTTTTTGTTGTTGTTGTTTTTCTCCACAAAGTCTGGATGTGATCTTTCTACCAGATCTGAGGCCTTTCCTCTCAGACAATGAACCAAGAGGTGGAAACTGGAGCTGTACAGTAGGAAAACTAGTATCTCTCCCTAACATTGGTGCTTTAGTTATGTATTTATTTGCTGAATGGAAAGTAGACTTTTAAAATCTGAAACCATGTTGTTTTAAAGTTGGGGTCCAGGTAGCTCACACCGAATCCATGAGAACTTAAGTGGCCGGTATTAATGAGGGTCATACTCAAACGTAACAAACAAGTGGTCCTTTTAGAGAGCAGCACAGACTTTGTCTGTTTCTCCAACCCTAAGAAGACGGCATGATGGACCTCGGCCAATTTACACAAAGTTAGTTCCCCCCTGTGGTCTGGAAAGTGTACCTATAGGAAACTGTAAAGACCTTAACCTAAGCCTCCAGCCTGAGCGCAGTGCAGGACAGCTCCTGATTTCGCAAATCAAACAGACCACATAAAAATGAAGGATATACCAGTTCCATATGGAACCCCAGGAATGACATTTAATTCAAATAAACAGTTTCCCCTTCACAGACAGGCGGATCTCGGCTCTGCAGCCCAAACAGGGCAATGTGAGGAAACATTTGTGCCTGCTGAGGGAAGAGATACTGTTACACTTTTGCCCTGGCTACTAACTTCACCTTTAAACCCCCTCCATTCCTTCTTCCCTGCTCCCTTTACTTAGTCCTCACGGCTTCAAATCTCTTATTGTTCTGTTTATGATAACCTCTAATCTTTAGATTTACACTCCTGTATTTTGGATTAATTGTTGCATATGGATAAAAAATGGTTTTTATTTCTATAGACAGCTTGTTTTATTGTGATTTATTCACTGATTCTTTAAAACGACATTACAAAGGCGCCAAATAAATGAAGTAAAACATTAAAAATAATATTATTAATAATTAAAATACTTTCACATACTACTACTAATTATTATTGTACGCATCACAAATAATAATAACAATAATGATCATAATAATAAATAGTAATAATAAATAGTGCTTTATTATTAGTAGTATTAATTATTTCACTAATAATAATAATTATATTATTATATATTACAAAATATACAATACGAGTTGACATGAGTTTTTGCAGGATGGGATGTCGGGATCACTGCATAAACATCTCAGAGAGCCACTTCTGGGACAGTTCAGAAACATGCTGGTATAAACACAAGCACTGACTAAAGTGGCTGCGATCAGCTCCGGTGACCGTGTCAGAGCTGGAATGCGCCGCAGCTCCTCTGTACTACTAGTTTGAACGCGAGTAAACATGAATGAGCAATCAGTGTTTCAACCACAGAAAGATGGAAATAAAACATCAAGTAGCATTTCATTTACCTCAGGCATGTCATCAGTGTCGACAGCTCGTTAGTTCACTAGAAAAATTAAGTCTAGAAAAGAGCATTTCACAAAATATTACACTAAATACTCATTATATTTTACTTTACCTGTTAGTGATGTCTTGTATGTTTGTATGTATGTTTACATTAATCTGTTATGAAGGCACTGTGTAATTTAATATATTTTGACAAACAGACATTTTAGAATTTATAAGTTAATTTAAAAACTGCATTATCTGCATTAAGTTAAGTGTTGATTATTATATTTAAAACTAAACTGTAATTACATTTAAGCTTGGGTTAAGCTGAGGTAGATTTTTATCACAAGAAAATTTTAATTGTAACTGAATGTATTTAAAGAAAGAGCAACTTATTCAGTAAAACACTATTTAAAAAAAAAAACAGCTTTTTAACAGTCTGTAAAAACATACCTCAGATTTCTTGTCAAATCTCTTTGTACAGTCAACCGCAAAGCTTTTTAGCATTTTAGATGCATTTTGTGTGTTCTGTCGTAGCATTTGTCACATGCATACCCTCTACCTCATTATAAACTTGCTCAGGTGCAAGCAGTCAACTTCTAGATTAAACACCAGGCTAACTGCCCCACCTGACATCAATAGTAGTGGTGCTGATTACTTCAGAATAAAACGAGCTGTTTCGTGAAGATTCCACTGTTAGTAGTGCATGGTATGGCAAAGAATTCACCATGGTTGGGAAAGTGCTTTCAAAAGTCCTCCACCATAAAGCTGTAGAAAGGCAAGGTTAGGAGAAGTTAGGAGAAGGCTTTAGCTAGGCCTTGGAGTACTGTTCAGAGCATCATTAAGAAGTGGAAAGCGTATTGCACCACCAGCACATTGCCTAGATCAGGCCGTCCTTCCAAAGTGGATGACTGAGCCAGGAGAACATTGATAAGAGAAGCTACCAGGAGGTCAAAGGCAACTTTGAAGGACTTACAAACCTTTATGGCTGGGTCTGTTCAGTCTGTGCATGTGACAACTATATCCCAAGCTTTACACAAAGCCTTTCTCATTTGCGCTATGCAAAAACACATTTGGAAGAGTCTGATACTTTCTAGCAAAAGGTGCTATGGTCTGATGAGACCAAAATTTTGGACCTTATTAGACTGAACTCCAAGCACTATGTTTGGCAAAAAGCAAACACAGCACACCACTGTGAAGCATAGTGGTGGCAGCATTATGTGGTGCGGGTGTTTCTCTTCAGCTGGGACTGGGCGAGTGGTCAGGATTGAAGGGAAAATGGATGCTGCCAAGTACATCCAAATTCTTCAGGGGTATGATGATTTTCTATAGGCACTGTATATCGTATATATGCTTACTTAGTATCATCATTATTATCAGTAGTAGTAGTAGTAGTATTATGCACAAACCCCATATTACAAAAAAATGCTGAAAAATAAAGAATATAATAAAGAGAGACAAAATGGCAAATATATGAAGAAACATAACCATATAACAGGGCATTTTACAGATGATGATGATGATGACAATAATAATAATAATAATAATATTATCGTACTACTACTACTGCTACTACTACTAATAATATTGTAATTATTATTATTGTACATTTCACAAACCATTTACATGACAGAAAACTGCTTAAAAAGAATATAAAAATGACAGACAAAATGGCAATGATACAAAGAAACACAAAAATATTGTGTGGATTTCACAAATAATAATAATAATAAATTATATAATATTATTATGGAAATTCACACATGATGGAAAATACTTAAAAAGAAAGAATATCAAAAACAAACAACAAAAAAAGGGGAGAAACAAGTGCAACCAATTCATTTAGTCACAAAAAAAAGAGGCAGAGCACAGTTTTGAAGGTGGGAAGAGATGAAATTTCAGAGATACTGCGGGAGAGAATTCCAGTGTCCAGGGGCCACTGAAAGACCTACCACCCATGGAGGACAATCTTGAACCGTTAATAAATTGGCTCCGGAGGAATTAAGTGTCTGAGCTGGAGAGTAGGATGAATAAGATCTGCTAGATATTGCGGTGCAGGACCATGAAGGGCTTTAAAAACTGTAATTAGAATTTTGTACTGTACACGATAAGCCAGAAGAACTGGCAGAGCATCTCTGTTAAAAAGGCCAGTCTGTTTTGGATCTTGGACTCCAGAATAAGATATTGTTGTGGTTAAAAAGACTGATCAAAAAGCTTAACAAGCCCACCAGCCAGAACAGAAACTGGAGTGGGAGTGATTTCCTGACTTTTTAATGACTCAGCTTTGTACGTATTGTATTATTTGAAGCAATTCAGATGGAAAACCAGTTGGAAGTGAGTCATAGCATCATGTCATGATTGAGTAGAAGCAAAAAAGACAGAATGAAGACAATATTGGTTTTCCCCATCTAACTACTGTAATAGTCCTGATGAAGATGGAGGTTTTTATAAATGGATTTTCTTCATCTTTAATTTGTGTATTGCATTAGAAGTCAGTGGGAGAGTGAATAGAGATATAAAGAGGATTCATATAGCTGTCTTTCAAACTGATGAAAGAGCACAGTCTGCCAACTGATCAATTGATGAATGAGCTCAAGGGACAGGTTGCTCTTTTACAGCGAAGCACAACCAGAGGCCTCGGCCAAATCCAGAACGAGAGAGAACAAGCTGCTCTAAGACTGTCATAAAAGGACAACTTTAACCTATTTTGATGGACAATGAACTGATCAGAGTAATCCTTTGGTGCTCTAGTTGCCTCACTGTGTCCGCGTCAACATGTAAACATGCTCCATATACTGTAGGTTCTCACAAATACCATAGAAATGACTCAAATCCGTTTCAATTAGAATCACAAGATTATTCCAGGGGAAAATTAAATCCGCTACAATATAAACAGCGGGAGACAGCGTCTGACAGATGTGAGTGAGAGGATATAGAGATCATAGCTTATCCACCCCGACAGAGGTCAATCAATGATCTCCCTCGCTCTTCCTGAAGGTATTGTGCATGAGGCTGACAAAGCCAATGGGTAGAGGTTGACATCAATAAATGAATTCATTTCACCGCAAATTGCATTTCAGGTCCCTTCTACTCCTCCTGAGTGCTTGTGTATCCCTGCATTATGTTGTTTGGATGCCAAATTGTGATATGTCATGCTTGTTCGAATGTCACTGACATTTTCTGGCTAGTATTGGTATATTTTGATTCATTATGTGCTTATCTGCAGAGTAAGGTCAGATGACTGCCATTTTCTGTACTTGTTCAGCTTCTTTAGTGTTCTTCACATTTGATATTTAGGGTATTTGGGGACAGTTGTTAAAGGGACAGTTTCAGTCCCATTGACAGTTGTTCCAAAAAAGTATGACTTGTTTATTTTTGTGCATACATAAAAGACATTCTTCAAAACATCTTAATTAGTCGATTTTCATTTGTCTTTTTGTGCAGTAAACATTTTCAAATATGCGACCCAGGACCACAAAACCAGTCATAAGGGTCAATTTTCTGAAATAGAGATTTATATGTCATCTGAAACCTCAATAAATAGGCTTTCCATTGATGTATGGTTTGATAGGATAGGATAATATTTGGTCAAGATACAACTATTTGAAAATCTGGAATCTTAGAGTGCAAAAAAATCTAAATATTGAGAAAATCGTCTTTAAAGTTGTCCAAATGAAGTTCTTAGTAATGCATATTACTAATCAAAAACTACGTTTTGACATATTTATCGTAGGAAATGTACTGTTTATAATATCTTCATGGAACATGATCTTTACTTAATAACCTAAGGATTTTCAGTCATTTTGACCCATACAATGTTTTTTTGCCTATTGCTACAAATTTACCCATTCTACCTAAGAGTTTTGTGGTCCAGGGTCACATATGGCTTTTCATGGCCAACAAAAACGATTCTCGAACTTCTTTGAGTACTTGACCCATGTCATACATCAAACTGTCTACAAAACCCCTCTATGGGCCACCTGATATAATCACAGTGGACGTATAATGTAAACTTTTATCTTTAGCTCTGCTTTTTAGGAAAAAGTTCTGTTTTCTTAATTCCAAACTGAAATGGGTTACTTGTCATGATTTATTGCGCTCATTATCCTATACTCATTTTCAACTACTGTATTTTTAGGGCCCTATGATTTCCAAATCAAACGTGGACAGAATAGTGGAATCTAGTTATAAAAATGGAATTTACTGTTTAACATGGAATGTCACGGAATTTGCCATATTTTGGTTGAATAAATCGAAAGTAGGTCAGTACACTTTAATCAAAACGTGAAATGGACTAGTGTCTGTGAATATTAAGCTGCTAAAATGCTATTAAAATATGAATCCTCCTTGAATTTTTACACTTGCATAAGATATGTGACTGCTTACACAAGCATTGACTACACAATTCCTCAATAATGTTTTTTTTTTCCTGCCATTAAAGCTTGGATAACGCCTTATTTACACTGCACAAGTCTGCAGCGCATTATGGCTCAAACACGACCACCGGAGCTGATAGCGGCCACTCTAGTCAATGCTTGTGTTTATACCAAGCACGCCACGGCATGTTTCAGAAGCGTCCCAGAAGTGGCTCTCAGTGCTGCTTCTGTAAAGACAGACGCCTACATCTCCTACAATTAAAATGAATGGCTACAACACACTTTTTACCTTGCCAAAGTAAGCTCTGCAAAAATCATCTCATTCTGGTTGAGGCTGCTTTAAATGTTAATGAGCTCTGCTCGCCCCGCCCCTCTCATTTAGCCGCTAAACTTGCTAACTAGCACATTATTGGGAAAGGCGATCACAAAGATTCATAAAAAACCCTTATACTCACTTCTGCTGTAAGTGAAGCTGGATCATGAATGATTCGCGTGAACATAGACAGATGTGTGTGATCGGGAGCAAATTCCCTTCACAAACAAACGTAATCTACTGCATCTTCAGCGGCTCAGATGTCGGGAGTGAATGACGACCACTACGTTCATTATTACATCCAGCAACACAACAACTCAATCGCTCAATTGGAGACATTCTTGTCTAACTTACATCCCTGCTCTGGCATCGAAACAAAGAGGGCGGACTGTTGCAGCTGATCTGAGGTAAAACGCTCATGTCAATCAACTATCGTGAGAGCGGCTTCTGTCAGTGTGACGCCACAATGACAGGCATCTGAGAATGACTCGATTTGAAAAAGGGGATATTATTTTTACAGATTAATTAAAAAGCACTGCATGGATTTTTATCATTATAAGGTAGATTTGTACATACACTGCCAACACACATTAATGTTCAAATAACTTGTAAAAGTGAACTTAGCATCCGATGACCCCTCTAAACTAAAACTGATCCCCTCAATATGTAAGTGTAGTTTTTCAGCTTCATTTCGCAACACTTTTTTAATCGACATTTATAAAATATCATAAAAGTTTTGCACAAATCTGTAATGGAAATGCACCTACTGAAGTGCGTGTGATGCACGCAGTGTTTTCAGCCTCTGCCACCTCAATACACGAGTAGATGCTCACATAATCTCTATACCTGCTCTGAGAGTCACATAATGAGCATTTTACCGTTTCTTGTGAGAAAGACTATCGTCATATCATATACAAACTAAAACTAAAGGTCTTCACAGCAACCCGTCAAAATAAAAGTTCAGTTTAAATTGAAGAAATTGTGACAGAAATAAATTAGTCAATGTAATGCTAATACTACTACTAATAATAAATTATTAAAACATTATTTTTTAAGGAATATTTACCAGAAAAATTATTTAACAGAATTTATTAACCCGAAAAATCTAAATACACAACACAGTCTTTGTGAAAAAAGATAATACAATAACACAATAAATTATTTTTTTTTAAATAAAATTAATTAATTAGGGATGCTTTTGATAATTAAAAGTTAATGAAATTGGAATCCAAAAACTTAATTTTAGACAAAAAATTAAACATTTTATAGGGCCTTAAAATGTCATTTTTGTTAAACATTTAATAAATTGCTGTTAAATTGTGTCATGATGATTTCAATTAATTAAACATGCTTTTTTATCAATAATTTTTACATTTTAACCATTAAAACAGAGTCTAGAAAAATAAAAACGGAAAAAAACAAAACCAGAAAAAACAATCTGGAGGGGGGAAAATTGAATTTGGGAAAAAAAATTGGGACTTCTTAGGGGCCTATATTTTTTGAATATGGGATGTGATTGAGTAAACGTTGTAACAACCATTTATCTCCCTCTAAAGCTTTAATTTAGCAACACCCAGAGATCCACTGGAGTGAAGAATGTGTGTTGTTGTCAATGTCGCTCCAGTGCGTATTCCAGCCATGTGTTGTTGTATCCATAGTTACTCCTAGATTGCATCCTAATTTGCCAGGCGTTCTCATGAGACCACCCACTTCAAACACCCCCCCACCCCATGTGTTTCTCTAGAGTACTGACCCCTGTGCCCCGCTCCACCGTGTTGGCCCCTGCTCTTTCCATACCCCCGTAACCTTCCGCTCAGACATGAGTCTTGACATGGGACGTCTCATTTTCAAATCAATGCTTTTTGGCCCTGCCCACCTTGAACGTTCAAAACAAATGCATTAAAACAGGGGTCCCCTCTCCCACACCCTATAGCCACTGACCAAAATCAGCACTTCAAAGTAGTTTAGCGCCGACACAGACCAAATGCCAACAAATGCCTGAAACGTTAGTAAACATTCAACTCTTGGCTTCACACCAAAGCACTGAATGTTGTGAGCCTTCCATTCAAATTAAGTTAGAAAAAACAAACAAAAAAAAAAAAAGCGATATCACATCCACACAGAAAAATCATTTTCACAGTGTATATGTATTTGTTTATACATTTTGAATCGTTTCCAATGTAATATCTGGAAATAGTTTGTTTTTTCAGTTTTTTTCAGCTTTTTAATCCCTTCAGCATCCTTCCAGTTTTATCGTTATTGCCACACCTTCTATGTTATTGGTTTCCTGCTTGTCAAAAAGCAAAAGAAATCTGACAGATGCTGAAATATGAAACTAAATAAACAACAAGAGAGAGAGAAGACAGATTTCTTAGAAGCTGTATTTCCATGTCCCTGTTAGAACTTGAGAGAATTACATGTAATGATTAATAGCAAGGACAAAGAACAAGATATTAGACCTTGGGGTAGAATAACAACTTGTAAGACAGAATGTAAAAAAATATAAAATTACAAAACCAACACGTCTGATAGGATGACTGACATCTATATTAATTAGAGTCCTAAAAGCTCTCAGCATACTAAACTTTCTGGCGAGCTGTCGGCTGGAAAGTATGGCTCATCTTTCTGGAATGAGCACTACCTAATTTAGTTAAGCTCACCCATAAATGAAAATTCTGTCATCATTTACTCACCCTCATGGCATTACAAACCCGTAAGACTTTCTTTCAACCATAAATGAAGATATTTTAATAATACCTGAGATTTTCTATGCCTCCATTAAAAGTCCGTTGCACCAAAACTTTGACGCTTCACTAATTTAATCCATATGAATCGGGCAGTTTAGTCAGAAGAACTGTTATTACTTTATATCAGGAGTGCTCAACCCTTTTCCTGTAGAGTTCAGCTCCAACCCTGATCAAACACAACTGAACCAACTAATTAGGATCTGAAGGAGCACTTGATAATTACAGACAGGTGTGTTTGATCGGGATTGGAACTAAACTCTGCAGGAAGGTAGATCTCCAGGAACAGGGTTGGGCACCCCTGCTTTATATGATGAACTTTAGTCTTCTGTTCACATATAAGCATCAACGCAAATGGTAAACAGAAGCTTAAACATGTTTAAGAAAAAAAAACTCATTGGTTCATGCATTAAAGGAGAAGTCCACTTCCAGAACAACAATTGACAGATAATGTACTCACCCCCTTGTCATCCAAGATGTTCACGTCTTTCTTTCTTCAGTCGTAAAGAAATTATGTTTTTTGAGGAAAACATTTCAGGATTTTTCTCCATACAATGGACTGCTATGGTGCCCTGAGTTTGAACTTCCAAAATGCAGTTTAAATGTGGCTTCAAACGATCCCAAATGTGGTTGTAAACGATCACAGCCGAGGAAGAAGGGTCTTATCCAGTGAAACGATTGGTTATTTTCATAAAAATAATAATATTCACACACTTTTTAATGTCAAACGCTTGTCTTTCGTCTCTGCGTGAACTGTTTTTTTCAGATTCATGACAGTTAGGGTATGTCGAAAAACTCCCATCTCATGTTCTCCCTCAACTTCAAAATCATCCTATATCGCTGTTTTTTTTTGTTAAGGGTGTTTGATCTTTTTGCATGTTGACTTTGCATAGACTTTGTTGGAAGGTTTGCAGCAATGTAGGATGATTTTGAAGTTGAGGGAGAAAATACGATTGGAGTTTTTTGTCATACCCTGTTTTGAACCAGAATACACAGAGTTCAGACAGAGCAAGACAAGACGAGCGTTTGAGATTAAAAAGTATTTAAATAGTATTTTTTTTAATGAAAATAACCGATCGTTTCACTAGATAAGACCCTTCTTCCTCGGCTGGGATCATTTACAATCGCATTTAAAGCCACATTCAACCTGCATTTTGGAAGTTCAAACTCGGGGCACCATATCAGTCCATTATATGGAGAAAAATCCTGAAAAGTTTTCCTCAAAAAAAATAATTTTTTAATTATGGAAGTAAACTAGTCCTTTAACTTTTGAAGCATTTTGATGAAATGGATTTTCAATGGAGGTTCAATAAAAAAAAAAAAAATTCTTAAATTGTGTTTCACAGTTGAACTCTTCTGAGGGTGAGTAGTAAACGACGACAACTTTCATTTTTGGGTGAACCACTGCTTTAAGCTAAAACAGCCCCTCAATATGGAAGTGTAGTTTTTCCAGCTCTTGCTACTGCTTTTACAACATCACAGTAAGTTATCAATCTGGCGCTGCCTGTGTGGGATGTTATGTCACAGAGGATACAACACCTACTAAACTGGAAGTCCACATATGGTTTGTCTTAGGGGGTAAAATAAACACTGCGTTCTGTTTTTGTTCTCCTGCGAACATTAATTCACTAAACTATATCCAAATAACCATACTCAGCTGGCATTTACAGTAGTTGGGGTCCTTGATCAAATAAAAGGTGATGAATTACTCCACAAAAACACTAAAATTGCTCCGAGTCCACATTGGAAGTACTTAAAACTGCCATACATGTCAGGCGAAAGAGATTTAACATAAACTTTATAATAAAACAAAGCTTGTTTATCCATCGTTCCCTATTCCCTCAAGCGCAGGAAGTTCTGCACCATCATATCTGTTTAAGAACTGACTTTGACCTCCACCCAAACCTGCTGAAATGGCACAGCAGGCTGGAGCAACCTGTTCCATCGTGGACGGTAACCTAACATATCGATTGTTCTAGGAGCAGAGTGCACTGGCGGTGAGCTGGAGGACCGTGTGTAGAGAAGCAGAGGAGACACCTGACTGGGGAAGATTTTAATGGACTCTGGCAGGTTCCTGTGGCCATGTCATTGTGCATAAAGTCAGCCTGCCGAACCGCTCATCTCCCCACAGGAGCAACACTAGCCTCCGAATCTGACTGACTTCCACCATCGCTCTGTGCCGCCTTCATACGCTTGATTCATTACGCTCGTGTGGCTTTTATCAATTGGCTGGCCATAATTTCTTCCGGGTTTGAATATAGCTTCTCAATCATCTCACAATGAGTCCTAGCGAGTTCCATATATATGACAGTGGATATATGTAGGTCATGACCAGACTGGTCTGCTAGGAAACTGTAAATCTCAACGGAAAGGCACTGAAGATGTGGTAGTCCAGCCTGACTAAACATCTTGGTTCAATAATTTTAATTCTGGTGACCAGATGCCTGAACTAATGCAGAAAACATGTGAACGTATGATTACCCAGACAAGTTACAAAATGGATATTGTCTGCACAAACCCAGATGTTATGTAGAAGCAGACATGGAAAATGTTGATATTAATGCCCCCTAGTGATGCTCTAACAAGTAACTGTCTGGTATTGACATTTTAGCATCTTTTTGAGTACTCGCCCTCAGTGCTGTACTTTCCTAGCTACTGGTTTAGAATCACGCATTCTATATTCTGCTGCACGTTGCTTTTATAAAGACGAGCACACATATGTACAGTAAGCATTGGGGCAATAATGCCCTCTAGTGCTATCCCATGCCATCACATCAAATTTAACACCGAATACGTGCGTTTTCAAAGTGCAAATGGGTGTTTGTTCTCGTTTGTGATATTAATTGTCGAATGCGGCTGCAAGTCAGTCCTCGCACAGTTATCGGAGACAGACTTCGTTCGTCCTTCTTACAAGACTGCAAAATCTCTGCAACACACAAGCACAGCACACAACTCCAGCCGATGATGTCATCTCTAACTGACCCATCCCCCATCAGAGAGGAAGATTCAGTGCAGATTTGAGGGCTTGTGCACTGAGATACCTCAATGGTACTGATTAAGGTATGCTGGGAACATCCTCTCCTCATTTTCTCAGTCAAAGGGGCCCAAAAGGCATTTATTTTAAAGACACTAAGGAGATATTTATGACGTTTATAAACACAGAGCTCTTAGAAATGACTTTTGACATTATATTTTGATTATTTATGTCAAACATGTTATATGTCATAAACAACAAGTCAAATACACTGTATTTAAATTTGAGATTTAATGTCAAAAGACATTTATGATTCTAAGAAGAAATCAAAGTCTAACTTTTCCTCAAAGCTTTCCACTGCATCCTATCTAACGATCTTCGGGAGTTAAACCAGCTTTAGAACAATATGAAATTCATTAACGATCAAAAGAATAAGAATTTGTTTTGTCTCACCACTGATGAATTTACTAAAAAATATTTTAAAATGACTGTTTTCTATTTTAATTTATATCAAAGCATAATTCCTGTGACGGCAAAGCTGAATTTTCAGCAGCTGTTTCTCCACTTTTCAGTTTTACATGATCCTTCAGACATCACTGTGATATGATTTGGTGCTCCAGAAACATTTCTTTGTATTAATAATGTATTATCAATTATAGTATATTCGATCAGTTGTACTACTTAAAATTTGTGTTGAAACAGTCCACAGAATCTTTATCATTAACCATTTTCCATATTTCAGCTAGTTACCAAGTTGCCATTTTTCATTTTCATTTAATTTGCAACTAAATAAATTAAAACGGATAAATAAATGATGAATTAATAAACACAACTTAAAAAAACTGTGAAAAATACACACAAAAAAAAAAAAAACTTTTCGAATAAAGTGCAAGCAAAACACATCAAACAAAAATCTAATTTAAAATATTAACAGTGGTGGTGTTCTGAAATGAGCAGTTATTTTCATATACTATAATAAATAATACAATTTATATACTTTTTTTATGTCAAATGCTCATCTTTTTTTATGTCAACCTGCTTTTTCTGGTTCATGACAGTTAGGGTATGTCGAAAAATTTCCATCTCACGTTATCCCTCAACTTTAAAGTCGTCTTATGTCGCTGTTTCACCCTTTTTGTTGAGGGAGTTTGATCTTCTTTGCATGTTCACTTTGCCTGGGTTGGTACTTCTGCAGCGATGTAGGATGATTTTGAAATAATTTTTGAAGTTGAAGGAGAAAATATGATTGGAGTTTTTCGACATACCCTAACTGTCTTGAGCCAGAATGCACAGAGTTCAGGGAGAGCAAGACAAGACGAGCATTTGAGATTTAAAAAGTATTTAAATTGTATTTTTTTAATGAAAATATCTGATCGCTTTGCTAGATAAGACCCTTCTTCCTCGGCTGGGATCGTTTACAACCGCATTTGGGATCGTTTGAAGCTCCATTTAAACTGCAATTTGGAAGTTCAAAATCGGGGCAGTCCATTACATGGAGAAAAATCCTAAAATGTTTAACTCAAAAAACATAATTTCTTTACGGCTGAAGAAAAAACACATGAACATCTTGGATGACAAGGGGTTGAGTACATTATATGTCAGTTTTGGTTCTGGAAGTATACTTCTCCTTTAACAAAACTCTAATAGCATAAAGCAACAGGGGTGTTCTGAAATGAGGAGATGAGGTTCTAAATGAGTTGTTGTTGTTGTTTTTTTAAATGTGAATTCATGTCCCAGTCACATTTTCTTGGTTAAACATTAACCAAGAAAAATGAAACAAAAACAAAATCCATTTTATATTTTTAAATTAACAATGTAATTAATATTCTATGATTTAAAGCCAAGTATGAATCTCATCAAGTAGTGTATTTTACTTTTTACATTCATTCCAAAACAATAACTTAAGACAGTAACAATTTAAACAATATATTTGTTTACGAACTTACGTTCAGCTATTCTTCTTAATAGTCCAAAGCTTGATAAGTATTGGTCACAGACATGGAGATTTAATTTAAATTTCACTAATCTGATTACTCACTATAAAAACTCCCACAGATCATGTTTTCATGCCTTTTTAAGCCTTATTTTGACTAACAAAGTGGTTATATCTAAGTTGTTTACTTACTTTTTAAAATGAGTCTTCCCCTTAATGCTATTTTATTATTTATTCAGACTGATTCGCGAACGTGGAACGTGCATGAACACAAGAGGCGGGATTTACCGCATTAATGAACCAATCATAGCCGATCATAACCAGTCATATCCAATCATATCACAATGGAGGCATTGCCTCCACTCACGTGACTACCTCCCATTTATTCTCAATTACCCCCCACCAAACTCACCGCATACTTTAGGATGTCTGTTAAAACTCAATGGGCTCAGGAGAGGCGAGACAGACGTGGACTCCTGCTGTCTCTTTGTTGGACAATTTTACGCTTTTTAATGTTAGATTTTGTAATATTGGCATTTTATTTTTGTACTACAATTTTTTCTTCCTCATTCAATATTTTGAGGAGACAATGCCTCCCTTGCCTCCTCAGAGGAAATGCCCCTGGTATAAAGAGAGACATTCATAGTTACATGATGAGCATTTAATGTATGAGTGAAATAAAATAAAGATTGATGACTAGAAAGGAAGACTCTTTTGAAATGCCTTATACCTTATATATCTTTTGATGTCCCTCTCCCACTGTAAGCTACAGAGATCAGTCTTCCTTAGCACTCTTAGTTCTCTGACATTTAGGATGATATTTGCACCGTGCTGAACGTAAGCCTATCACCTCATGTCTCTCCTCGGGCCGTCTGAGGAGAAAGTCTCGCCTTTGAGAGGTCTCTACTAAAGGATCCTTTTGTTATTTCTCAGTGAACCCGTGAGCGCCAGACTTAAAGAATAAAATATACGTCTGGACATCAATGAATAATAAACTGTTGTTTAAGATAATAAAGATGAGCGAGCTCAGTCTTTAAGGCCACGCTTCCTTGATCATGTGCCAAACGTTCTCTCGAGATCAACTACGGTTTCAAGTCCATAGGTTGCTTGTGAACTTCAACGCTTCTGCCATATGTACGTCCCGACGTGAACCTATAGCCACATGCATGCACAAAAAGAGTCATTAGCTGGGCAGACGTTGTCTTTGGATCCAAACTCAACTAAAACTGTTATCTCTGTCAGTGGTCTTTAAGTCCTGAAAGAATGTATAAAAACAACCATACATGTCTTTAAAATAAAACATACTTTGTCCTTTAGGGATGAAAAGAGAGAAAGATCAGTCCTGCCAAAGAAAACAGCCTTTGTGTGTGACAGATTCACTTTTGGGCTTAAGGAATCAAACTCTGATGCTTAAATCCGAGAGGCTTGTCAAAACGACATTTTCATCCGAACCATTCAGCAAATATAAGAATCAAACTGAGGTTTCGTCTCACACTTTGGAAAACTGGCCACCTAGAAGCGAAATGCACTAAATGACTCACAGGATATTTAACATGAGAGATGTGGCATATGAAAATGGAAAAGGACACATGCCTGATAGACATAATGTGTGTGGTGACAGGAATGAGTATCTGATTGATGGGTGGCTGCTTTTCCTAGGCTTGTTTGGGATGTAACAGAGGGGGAAGTACAGATGTGGTGTCAAGCGGGCTTGCCAGGGCATTACCTGTCACCATAAACAAACTCTCCTCTCATAAACAATGAAATAAAATCCTTCCTTGGACTTACCTGCGGTTCTGTTTTTGCTCTCCTGATTGAGCATAGATGGGGAAAATCCAGTGAGCTTCAAGCTGCCAAAGCTGCAAGCAAAAGAGGGTTGGTAAGCTGCCATCATAACTGCAAACAGATATAAATCGCACGAAAAGCGAATCTCGTGGACTCGTGAGCATTTAAATCCTGGCGAAACTTCTAAGGGCCTAAATTACTCATTTACTGCAGTTATAGATCACAAAGAATGTAGTTATGCAGAGAACATGACAAAAATGTCAGATATGGGAAGGCCGTGGAGGATTCCCGCCAAACATAATGTTATGATGTGAAAGACTTTTGTTTATTTTCACAGCACGGACATAATGAGGAAAAGGTGGATTTACAAGAACAAGATGCGTGACAACCACAAGGAAAAGGGTTCAGGTATTTCTCCGAGGTTCAAAGCTGCAAAATCAGCCTGCTTTATCCACTCTCATAAAGTTAGTAATATGACCCACCAGGAGCCCCCACCTCCCAGGAGTAATACACACTGATCTATACAGATTCAAGTACAACACGTACCCTACTTAACCAATCAATGTTATAGTCACTATGTCCTAACCTTAATTACAGTGAAATTGAATGCAGGGCCCAGAACAGCCTGGGTGCCTTTTTGAGGATGTGTACTGATGGTCTGCATTTTATAAATTTGATATGTATCATCTGAAAGAAAATAAGATTGCAAAAATTAATCACACGGTGCAGCGCTTCAAATAGACCGTTGTGTTTATGTACATTAGAATAATCAATAGCAGAAAATAGCTAGTACTGTACGGATAATACCTATTCAGAGTTCACATCGTTTTTAACTTCCAAGAAACGGGTAACTTACACCCGAACATTGCACAAAAGGTTATTTGTAGTGTTAAATACTTGTTTTTTTCAATAAAAAGGTTCTTGACACTGTCATAAAAACAAGCAATATCACACGAGCCACGAATATCGGTTAATTGTGTATGTGGTAATCACGGTTAGGCTATAAACGACTGTGATCCTGTTTTTAAACAACACTTCAAAAGATGTTAATATTTTGTAACATGAACGCACATTACCTTTGTTTGTTTTTGCTCCGCCACTGTGGACATTTCCAAACAATCCACTCCTGAACCGCTGGGCAACTCGGAAAAGCAGCATCAACTTCCCTAAATGATTAGGTGTTTTTTGAAGTAATTTGCTGAATGACTCATGACTAATTCATAAAAGCAATACACTGTTGAATGAATCGATGTTTCAATGGCTTATTCATTAAAAAAAAACATCGTCTCCACCTAATGGTTTAACGACGTAACAGCACTTGGACTGTTTACTGTTTGTATCACTCCGCTTGTATTTTTACGCACTGCGGAGCCCTTAACATTACATGCGAAAAAAAGATTATCGTGGTTGTAAATTGACTGTTCCTACGATGTAACTAAAATAAAAAGTGGGAACTAATTAATGGAGCACTAATTAAAAAGACGTGGGAACACTTAATTCGTGGCCATCAAGTTATGTGCGGGGGTCTGCACAAAAACAGACAAGTGCAGTGATGCCAACAGGGAAAAGTAGTGCTGTTGGACATGATGGCTGGGTCCGATATCGCATACTAGGCCTCAGCTCAAGACCTGAAATGGGTTGTTGGGGGCCTCCAGGAACTTGGTTGGGAACCACTGAAATAAGGTATGCATGAGATCTAATATTTTTTATAAATTATATATATATATATAATAATAATAATAAAAGACATGTATGTTTAATTGTTTTAAAATGATGAGAGTTAAGAGTATCAGCAAGTGCCTTCTTGAGCTACAGCACAACATTAAGGGCCGATATAAAAGGGGAACAATACGTCATTTGGGCTGATATCGTTTTATTTTTAACAGTATATTGACACTATTGTCTTCAGTGTGCCATAGCAACCACACTACAAATATTCATTAAACTGAAAGTTTAGCGAATATTTAATTAAACAATGCAATTAAAAATGAACTGATCATATTATATAGGTGTGTGTTTCTGTGCCTTTAGTGTGCATGTGTGTGCATGTATGTGTGTATGCTTGCAAAATATTTTTTTATAGATTATAACATTTACATGTTCGAGCACACACACACACACACACACACACACACACACACATAAAACTGCACCTTTCTTTCCCTTTCTCTCTTCTTGTCTCTCTGTTTCCTTTCTTTGCTTGTTCTCCTGCCATACTGCCTGCAATGCATTTTATTAAGACTGTTAAGATTTTGTAGGGACACATACTGTATCTAGGTCTATAAACCTATTTTCACCCTCAATTTCTGTGTGAAAGTGTGTGTATGCAGCCCATGTTACTATATTTTTCTTTTCTTTCTCTTTCTCTTCTCATTTCTCTGTTTCCTTTCTATGCTTGTCCTCCTGCCATATTATCTGCAATCCAATTTTTTAAAGACTGCTAACATTTTGTATGGATGCATATCTAGACCTATAAACCTATTTTCACCCTCAATTTCTGTGTGAAAGTATGTGTGTGTGTGTGTGTGTGCAGCCCATTTCGGCTGAAAACTGTGGCCCATTTTAGCTTAACCAGCCATCTTAAATGATTAAGGTTCTTTTTTAATTAAATTTTTTTATTTGAAAGAGCATGTCAAAACATTGGTCATAAACCTTTGCTTTGTTGGTAAGCTTACTTGTAATTGCTTTAGTACCCTTATTAGTGATTAGCTTCATGTAACACTCTGCCCTGCCTGCCTTACAAAACTCAGGCCAATCAGAATTATCATTACATGTCTACAAGTGTTGAAGCTGCTTTCTATATAGTGTGAATGTGTGTAGTAAGAATGTAATCCAGACAGCACAGGTATCTCCAGTATGTCTTTCAAAGAGGCTTTGTCTGGAAAGCATCTGCTGTGTACAAACATCTGATGAATGCTTTTTACATTATAAATCATTAACATCCTAAAGACATTTTTTTAAATTTCTATGTAACATCCGAGTGACGCATTGCAGGTATGGAAAAACTGTTAAAATGCTTTTTACAGATGAAAACACACCCATAAAATAGACATGTCCATTGACGAATCCTCTCCTGTAGCCTCATGGGATAATAAAATGTGTATGTATTGCAGAATCTTTCTGTATAAAGCCTAGTAGCCTTTTTTCAAACATACTACTCTATTCACATATGTTCTTTGCCTACTATGTAGTAGGGAAGTTTCGTATTTCGCCACACAGCCAAACTAGAACTAGAACAAACTGTTGCATAGGTTGTTTGTTGCACAAAGAAAAAAAAACTTAGGGGCGTCACTGGCAAAACTCCTTTTTGGTTTTTGCTGGCACCTTTATTTTTAAGAGTACATACTGTAGATCATGTTTTCCAATAGTTAAAGCAGTACCTTCCTTCTCTATGCACATCTGTGTTTTTGACATCTCAACAACAAGATTAACAGAACAAAAAATCTCAGACGAAACAAAATTTGGATGATTTTTATTTGATGCTTTCCAAGACATACAGACAAGACATATTTTCTTTCCAGTGTTTTGACAGTTGCCATTTAGAGTTCCAATTTCATTCGGCAATCTCTTCAGCTCCGGCTCACCCAGAGAGGATGTGCTTGATGAAGGACGTGTAGTTAATGCAGCCGTTGGCGTCTTCTTGTCCGGTCATCAGACGGTCCACCTCATCTTCTGTCATTTTCTCCCCAAGCGTTGCCAAGACATGACGGAGCTCAGCACCCATCACTGTTCCATTTCCCTCTTTGTCAAAGACTCTCAGACCCTCAACAAAGTCCTCAAATGTCCCCTGGTCTTTGGCTCTTGAGATATGCTGCAGCATGGGCAGGAACGTCTCAAAGTCCAGGTATTTGGTGTTCATGTCTTCAGCCTTGGGCTTCCCCAGCACAGTCAGGACATCAGCGTTGGTAGGGTTGTGACCCAGGGCCCTCATCACATCTCCACACTGGGCGTACCTTATCTTCATCTCGCCCGTTGGCGTCTCGTCAAAGAGTGTGAAGGCATCCTTGAACTCTTCGATCTGGTCAGCGGTAAATTCCAGCGGGATGCTTTTCAGGTCCAGCTCAGGCTCTTTGGGGGTCTCTGGAACTGGGGCAGGGGCTGGCGCTTCTTCTTTCTTCGGCTCTGGCTTTTTAGGCTCTGGTTTCTTGGGTTCAACTTTTTTTTGGTGCCATTATGCCTATGCTCAGAGTGGAGATGGGAAAAGCTGGGAAGTGTGTCGTAAGAGCCCCTGTTGGGCTTTTATATTGCCATGTCAGAGAGTGTGATAAGCCTTATCAGAACTGGAATAGCGGCAGACTATATAAGGAAATGAACTGGAACAGACTTGAGTGCTGCGCATGCCATATTGAAATGCTTCTGTCCAGTAGATAAAACCAGACCGACCACCCTGTTACCTCATCGAAATTAAGATGTTCATGTCTTTCTTTCTTCAGTCAAAAAGAAATGAAGGTTTTTGAGAAAAAACATTCCAGGATTTGTCTCCATGTAGTGGACTTCAATGGGTTGAAGGGATTCCTTCAATGGGATTCCTCGTCTGGGATTGTGTAGAACCCTTTGAAGCTGCATTAAACCTGCAATTTGGACCTTCAACCTGTTAATCCCCACTGAAGTCCTCTAAATGGAGAAAAATCCTGGAATGTTTTCCTCAAAAACCTTAATTACGTTTCCACTGAAGAAAGAAAGACATGAACATCTTGCATGACATAGGGGTGAGTAAATTATGAGTAAATTTTTTTTCTGGAAGTGAACTAATCCTTTCAATAGCCCAAGTCAGCTTTATCATAAGGAAAATTATGTTAGCATATACAGACCATAGAGTAATTGTTCACCTAAATGAAAATTTGAACTTAAGAACTGGATCACTTTGATTCATTAACTAATCCTTTTGTTCAGTTTTGTTAACTGGATCATCCGAAAAGATGTAAGAGCAATTATTTGTTGAATCAGACCGTGCTATTTCTCTCATAACCATGCCATGGAATGCAAATGTATAAAGAGAGTTTTGGGGAATACCAATTTAAAAGCTAACCAACCTTTCTTACATGACATGGAAGTGAGTAAATGATAACACAGTTTTCATTTGTTTGTGAACTATCCCTTTAACATACATGGGCTAGTTTATCCAAAAATGAAACTGTCATAACTTTCTCACTGTCATGTTGTTCCAAAACCATCTTCCATGGAACACAAAAGATGATATTGTGAAGAATGTTGGTAACATTCCACTTTCATTGATGGACAAAAATATCTTCTCAAAATATCTTTTTTTGTGTTCATCGGAAGAAAGAATATGTGGAAAAGAAAATAATTATTAAGAGTGGAAAAGCTCAAGAACATACAGCAGATCAGAGTTAAAGGATTAGTTCACTTCCATAACAAAAATGTATACTCACCCCCTTGTCATCCAAGAGGTTCATGTCTTTCTTTCTTCAGTCGTAAAGAAATTATGTTTTTTGAGAAAAACATTTCAGAAATTTTCTCCATATAATAGACTTCTACCCACGAATGTAAACTTCCAAAATGCAGTTTAAATGCAGCTTCAAAGTGCTCTAAACAGTCCAAGCCAAGGAAGAAGTGTTTTATCTAGCGAAATTATCGGCTATTTTCTTAAATAAATTAATATACACTTTTTAATCACAAATGCTCGTCTTGTCTAGCTCTGCGATGTGCCTGTGTCCAGTTCAAGACAGTTAGGGTATGTCGGAAAAACTCCCAACTCATTTTCTCTTCCAACTTCAAAGTCGTATTTCATTGCTACATTACATTACCAACCCAACCCCTTCACAAAGTAAACATGGAAAGAAAATCAAATGCCTTTAAAAAAACAACAACAATAATAATAATAATAATAATAATAATAATAATAATAAATAAAACAGCGAGGACGATTTTGAAGTTTTTCGACATACCCTAACTGTCTTGAACCGGACTCATACGTTATTAAACAAGACAACCATTTGTGGTTAAAAAGTGTACAAACATTAGTTTATTTAAAAAAATGACTGATCGTTTCGCTAGATAAGACCCTTCTTCCTTGGCTGGGATCGTTTAAGGACCTTTGAAGCTGCGTTTAAACTGCATTTTGGAAGTTAAAACTCGCGGGCACCATAGTCCACTATATGGAGAAAATTCCTGGAATGTTTTCCTCATAAAGCATAATTTCTTTACGACTGAAGAAAGAAAAACATGAACATATTGGATGACAAGGGCGTAAGTAAATTATCTGTAAATTTTTGTTCTGAAAGGGAACAAAAGCCCTTCAGAAAATTAAACAAAAATGTCCTGTGGTATTTCATATGATAATATATCAAAAGTACCACATACAGTTTGTGTGGTAATTGTGTAGTATTGTGTTGTTTTTTGGGACATTTTACTACAGGATTTTGTATCAGTATGTAATAATCCTGTATGTAATATTCCTGAAAAGTGGAAAAACTGCATTTATGTCACATGTAGATGCAGTAGCTCAATTTGTACATTTAAAAACCTGTAAAAAGTGTAGAGGAGTCTGCTATCGTACCATTAAGAGCTTCTAGGACTTTGCCAAACAGGTGATAAGGGTGAATCTATTCTGAGAGGCAGCACATACCAGCACTCCGTCACAGCGATGCTGTTTATAACACAGTATTTTAAGCACACTTAGCACAAAATGAAGATACTGTGGTCTTTTTATGGGAAATGTTATCTAGTGTAGTTAAAAGCATATTCAAAGCTCATATTTTTCTCATATTCTTCATTAAAGATTTTTCTTTATTAATTAATTTATAAGTTAGAAGTTAAGAATTCATAAGAATTCATTCTTAAAATGGCAGTAGTAGGTATAATTGTGAACGGCTATGAATGAACACTTTAAAACCTGGGAGGACATTGAACAAATTCTGTTTAAGGAATAGCCTGCCATCTAGTGGGTGATTTGTGAATTTGTACAAGCAATGATTACATGAAATATATACCAATGTTTAATTAACTTTACTACTTGTTTCCCCACATTTCTGTGTATCATCTTTCAATAAGTGTGTGTTACATTTCAGTACTCCTCAGCATTTAAAGTAGCAGCGTTTTGGCACTTGAGTGACTGGTCAAGGTCTGTCAGCAAGGGCAGAGAGTCTGTGTTCACTGACGTCCCACTGTGAAAAAGTGGCACAGCTGGAATGAACATCTATTAATGAGAACACAGCTCGAGGACACGTCTCTAGCACCTCTCTCTTTCTCTCTCTCTCTCAGCTCATATTGAGAAGTACAATAAAACCACAAAACATATGGAAATTAGTTATTAATTATTAATCATTTACTCCATTTAGTGTTTTGGCAGGAATAGATGAAGTAATTTGTTTGAAAACATTTTATGTTTATTGTATTTGACACTGTATTATACTTTGGTGAGTTTTTTAACAGCTCACATTATTTCTGGCTTGAGCTCCAAATATATATTAACATTATTCAAGTAAGCAACATTAAAATTCAGAAACAGAAAAGGTTCTGCTCTAAAAAGTCATTCTTATTAAATTACTGTAAAAGTTGTACAGAGAAGATTCACAGTGAAATACAAGGCAACAACAAGTGTAAATTATACAGTGTATTACATTACTTCCTGGACCCTTTTCCCTGATCCTCGATTCTGACCCGCAAGTTTATTGATGAAAAATCATGGTAAAACAAAATGTTTGGCAGGCTGCTTTTGACATTTTGGATTTAATGGCAGCAGCTGTTTGGATGTTTAGACGTCCCTCTAAAGATCTTCAGTACTGCTCTGCAGGGAAAAAAAAATAATGTTTATGAACCATGCAGCAAAAACAGATTCTTAAAACACAAATTGTGGCTTATAGTGTGACTTTTATTCAAAACCTACTGCATTTGGGTCGCTAGGAAACAATCTCTCCTTTACAATGGCACAAATGTCTGTGAAAATGTCGTCTTCTTCTCGATCGGCATCGATCTGAACAAGCACAGTGAGACAGAATTGTGTTTTTTAAACAAAGGCAGTGTCTGTACTCATCTACAGTACATCCCGTTCTGTTAAAACCAGCTGAATTCAACAGTTAAACAGATAAGAATAAGCAAAGAACAGCATCTTACCCTTACAATAAGTCCTCGCTCCTGGTAGTACTTGGCAATGAGTGTGATATTGTGTTTGAAAGTATCTAGTCTCTTCTCAATAGCATGAGTATTGTCGTCGGGACGGCCCTGCTGGGATGCTCTTTTCTCCAGACGCTGTCGGAGCTGCTGATTGGAGCAGGCAAGCAAAATCACCAAGTCTGGGGAGCCAATCTGACGAAATATGAGTGGCATTCACATTCACAAACGCTGCCATAACATACAAAGACACTGGTTATGTAAGTTATATACTGTATAGACCATCAAAACGCTAAATATCTGACCTGCTCCTCAAAGGTAAACGCCTGTGAGATCTCTCTGGGGAATCCATCCACAATGAATCCTTTAGCATCCTGCTTTTTGATAAACTGATGTTTTAGCTCTTCAATAGTTGTTTCCTAAAGGATATTAGGTTAGAACATGAGTAGGGTGACTACAGTTCCAAAGTACTAAAGACTACAGTACAATACTCAGATGTACTCGATTTGATTAAAAAAAAAATACAGCAAAACAGTAAAAGTGTAAAATATTTTTACAATTTCAAAGAACTGTTTTATATTTTAATATACTTTAAAATGTAATTTAATTCTATGATGGCAAAGATGGATTTTCAGCATCATTACTCCAGTCTTCAGTGTCACATGATCCTTCAGAAATGATTCTAATATACTTATTTGCTGTTCAAAAAACATTTATTATTATTATTATATATTTCAATCAATATTTAAAACAGTTGACATTTTTTTCAGGATTCTTTAATGAATAGAAAGATCCAAAGATCAGCATTTATCTCAAATAAAAAACTTTTGTAACATTATACACGATAACATTCAAAAGCTTGGAGTCAGTATATATATATATATATATATTTTTTTTTTTTGGGAAAGAAATGATAGAAATGAATACTTTTATTTAGCAAGTATGCTTTAAATTGATCAGAAGTGATGATAAAAACAATTATAATGTTACATTGTATATTTCTGATAAATGCTGTTTTTCTGATATTTCTATTCATCAAAGAAACCTGAAAAAAATCTACTAAGCTGTTTTCAACATAATAATAATAAATGTTTTTGAGCAGCAAATCAGAATATTATAATAATTTCTAAAGGATCATGTGACTGGAGTAATGATGCTAAAAATTCAGCTTTGAAATCACAGGAATAAATTACATTTCTAATTATATTTGAATAGAAAACAGTTATTTTAAATAGTAAAATTATTTAAAAATGTTATTGTTTTTTGCTGGTTGATCAAATAAATGCAGGCCTGGTGAGCAGAAGAGACTCCTTAAAAAAAAAACATTAAAAATCTTACTGTCCAAAAACTTTTGGCTGGTAGTGTATATGCCTTTACTCTAAATTTTCATGTGTTAATGTGTCCATTAAAACAAAAAAAACTTCCTGACCCCAAAATTTTGGTAGTTTAAGGTAAAATCAGTGTTGATAATCAATCATACATGTATCTGTGAAATTCACACAACTGAGGGTCAAATTGCCAAACCTGAGGTGCCAGTTCTCCGTTGGCAATGATCTGAGCAATCAGCTCCCATTTCCTGTCACTGGGGGCATGATGTAGCAACTGATTCCTTAAAATTTCCCCCACTGACACATGTTCGTAATCATAGCAGTGTGCAAGTTTAGCTGTCTGAGTGCCCTTCCCACTGCCCGGGCCACCTGGAAAATATTATAGCAAATCCCACTTTACATCACAGAAACAGTACAATGGAAATGCTAATTTCAAATTAATTAAGGTCAAGGTCTGCTGAATTTCATTTCATCCTGCTCAAAGAGTTGGAATTTAGAATAAGATGAATTCAGAAAAAGATTGAAACAGACTGAAAATGACCGGCTGATGAGCACTCACCTATGATGAATATGATGTGTGGTCGTGGTTTTGATGGGTCAAAGACATCATATTCCTGTATGAGCCCTGAGGACTCGGTCATATCTGAGTCACTTTCTATGGAGAACTGGGCCTGGATTGGTGGCAGCCTGTCATATCGACGGTAAGGTCCAGGGACTGGACCAGGACCACTGTCTGTGGAAGAAAATGAATTACAGTCATTGTTTCTACAGTTGAAGTCAAAAATGTACGTACACCTTGCAGAATTTGCAAAGTGTTAATTATTTTACCAAAATAAAGCGATCATACAAAATGCATGTTATTTTTTATTTAGTACTGACCTGAGTAAGATATTTCACATAAAAGACGTTTACATATAATCCATAAGAGAAGATAACAGTTGAATTTATAAATTTGACCCCGTTCAAAAGTCTACTTGATTCTTAATACTATATTGTTATCAGAATGATCCACAGCTGTGTTTTTTTTTTTTGTTTAGTGATTGTTGTTCATGAGTCCTAAACAGTTACACTGCCTGCTGTTCTTCAGAAAAATCTTTCCATCTTTTCACACTGAGGACAACTGAGGGACTCATATGCAACTATTACAGAAGGTTCAAATGCTCACTGATGCTCCAGATAGAAAAATGCTGCATTTAAAGCCAGGGATGTAAACTTTTGAACAAAATGAAGATGTGTACATTTTTCTTATTTTGCCTAAATATCTTTTTAATGTAGTACTGCCCTCTAGAAGCTACAGAAGATAGTTACATGTTTCCCAAAAGACAAAATAAGTAAAATTTATCCTGATCTTTAAATTCAAAAAGTTTTCACCCCCTGGCTCTTAATGCATCAAGTTTTTTTCTGAAGCATCAGTGAACGTTTGAACCTTCTGTAATAGTTGCATATGAGTCCCTCAGTTGTCCTCAGTGTGAAAAGTTGGATCTCAAAATTAAACAGTCATTGTTGGAAAGGGTTCAAATACACATAAATGCTGAAAAATCAAAGAATGTGTGGGACCTGACTTTTCTGAAGAACAGCAGGCAGTTTAACTGTTCAGGACAAACAAGGGACTCATGAACAACTATCACTAAACAAAAAACACAGCTGTGGTTCATTCAGGAAACAACACAGTATTGAGAATCAAGTGTATGTAAACTTGAACGGGGTCATTTTTATAAATTCAACTAATATTTTTTTTCTTGTGGACTACATGTAAACATCTTTTTTGTGAAATATCTTATTCAGGTCAGTACTAAATAAAAAATAACATGCATTTTGCATGATCTCTCTCATTTTGGTAAAATAACATTTTGCAGATTCTGCAAGGTGTATGCAAACCTTTGACTTCAACTGTATATGACCACAGATGCAATCTCAATTCACTTATTTGATAGAAACCCACACAAATCAGTGTGGTTAGAATTTTATTATTGAGATATCTGGGTAATTTTCAAACACTTGAACCATGTTTAACCTTCCTAAATGTCTTTGCAATGCTTTTAATTTTCATTTTCACAGCTGTCCTTCAGATTCACACTATGAATAATGGTTCCTTAGCTACTGGCTTTTTATCTAGCAAATGTGATTTTAAGTGGTTTTAAGTCATTTAAGTCATTTGAAAAGAGAGGTCAATGTAAAAAACACATTAATATAATTAATTTGGAGTTTTAATGCCTTAATTAAGCATAAAAGCTAAAAAGTATCACAAAAAATATGATGGTTTAGATTCAGTAAAATCCGTTTCCAGTGAATCTTTGCATGTTAGCAAACTTTCCAATTCCAACCTCAAGAGTAGCCATGCTATAAACCTAACAGAAATACTATTGCTAAGAAGTGTATTCCTTTAAAGTAAAAATTAAAGCTTACCATCTCAATACATACATGGTTAAAGAGACAGTTCACCCAAAAATGAAAATTCTGTCATTAATTACTCACCCTCATGTCGTTCCAAACCTGTAAGACCTTCATTCATCTTCAAAACACAAATGAAGATTTTTGATTAAATCCGAGAGCCTTTTGACCCTGCCTAGACCCTGTTCGAGGCCCAGAAAGCTAGTGAGGACATTGTTAAAATAGTCCATGTGACATCAGTCGTTCAACCTTAATTTTATGAAGCTACGTGAAAAAATTTTGGTGCACAAAGAAAACGAAAACAACAATTTTATTCAGCAATTTATTTTCTTCCCTTTGACGCCACATGATGTTTGTCTGCCACATGGACTATCTTAATTTGTGTACTGAAGATGAACGAACCCTTACGGGTTTGGAACAACATTAGAATGAATAATAAATGACAGAATTTTCATTTTTGGGCAAACTACACTATTAATGGAAATTAATAGTTGCATTCCCTTAGAGAAATTAACATATCAGTTAAGACTAAAATTTGGAATTCTATGAAAATTATTAAAGCTCTCTCGTTAACTTTTTATTCATTTTTGTTGTTGTTAATAGTTTCTTTATTTTCATTCGTATTGTTCGTTTTTCCATCCCTTTTTTCCTGTACACTGTAAAAAATAAAAAACACAATTTGTTGAGTCAGCTTAAAATAATTTGTTACCCTGCTGCCTTAAAATTTTAAGTTCAGTCAACTAAAATAAGTTTATTTAATTTGAAATGTTAAGTTGTACAAAGTAACAACTTAGATATTTGGGTAAGTAACCCAGCTGCCTTAAAATTTTAAGTTGATTCAACTCAAATATCTAAATCGTCACTTAGTATAATTTAACATTTCAAGTTGAATAAACTTTTTTGAGTTGACTGAACTTAAAATTTTAAGTTTTAAGTTGACTCAACAAATTGTTTTTTACAGTGTAATGTGATTTGTGTATTTTGTTGTTTGACGTTAATAAAAAGCTAAATAAAATGAAAATAAAAAAGTTACATTTTAATGCATATCCATCGTGCAAATAGATTTTTTGTAGCTTGCTAAGATAATTTGTCTTCAGACTGAGTGAATTACCGAGTTTGCAGGGGGCTTTCTTTCCCTGTGCCGGGGTGATTGGTGGTAGAGGTTTTCGATCAGGTGTAATAAAAGTGTCCCAGGCCACACATTCAGGACCCCCGAGGTCTCGTGTTTTCTGCAGGCAACTCTCCAAGAATGCCAAAGGGTCCTCAGGCCTGTGGTACATCAGCCCTGTTAACATACTCTGTGAACACACACAGAATTCATATGAAATGCTTATATATGCCTAATATGACTCTGTATTTCAGAGTGTAGAATTCCAGTGCATCTATCTGTGTAAATGACTTCTTACACCATATGCATCACTGACAATTGTGACAAAAGTCTTTTCTTGCATAAGAAAACATATTTTGTTTATGATCCACACAGAGCTAAACGATTTCTGAATGGCAAAAAGAGAAGCAATGAATAACATCCAGGGGGGAGAAAATGATACTTGCAAATTGTTGTTCTATTCATCCCACACGTGTTAGCAGTTCATACTCTGGGGCCATTCAGAGGGACATGGAATGGAAAATCTGAGCTCCAAATAATCAGCTGTTTGCTTCTTTTGATGCAAATAAAACTGCTCGAGAATTTACATCTCAATCCTCACGGGTATCAAACAGCTAAAGACACATTCAACCACTGAATAAAGGAACAGTGTCCGAACAGAAACAAAACAAAAGGTTGAATTTGTTAGAGGTATCAGTTTAATAACAGACCACAGCATTTTGAAGGACTAACGCAGTATCGATATGGAGAAAGAACATTAAAAACAAACTAAGCTTTAACTGTAAAAAGAAATAACCTGCTATTGTTACATAATCAAACCCTTAAATTTAGTCCAGAATTTCATCTTACTTTCTGGCCATAAATATCAGCAACTGCATCAAATAGCATGCATTTTTTCTTAGTTTGGGTTTTTTCCTCCTCGAGTTTGAGCCCTATTTTCTCCTATATCATGCTATATGAGATAGCTAAGAAAATAGTTATGATCTGAAATGAAGTGAACTACTTTAGATACACTTGTTTAAATATTTCTTATGCTGTTTTTTACACACAGTCACAGACGGAAGAGTTTCAGAGATGTATATCAAGAGGTATGCGCCTGAACCCAAACCTGCGTGTTTGCATTCCTCAGTGAACTGCGTGTTCGGGCACATGCGAGAATATTACTGTTTCAGAATATTACTGTTTCAGTCCTTCTCTCCCCCTTGCTCTCCATTGTCCACATTTCCTAAGATGAGTCACGTAAAGTAAATATAAAGTACACAGCTTGTTGCCTTGGTGACAGGCAAAGTGTTGATGTGCCGAAACTCATGTTTACAACCTTCACCATTTACGTCCTGACTGAACAGATGTCGTACACATGGTGATGACCTACAATATTGAGCTTCCTCATACATAGAGTCAGTCTGGAGATGGGAAGCCTGTCAGAAGTGTGTTGTGTGATCCTCCACGGACACAGTATTTTGTATGCAACTGCATATCTCCCACACAAGCACAAGCACTTGTTGACGCTGTCTGAGGAGAATCTTCCCTCTTGCTGACAAGCTTGAGACCCTCCGCTTTGCCATTACAGCACCCTACTTGAGAATCACCATAGAGACACCTTGAAGTATCTAATTTACCATGTAATTGTGCATGCTGAATAGACACAGACTTTTGATTAATTCATGCTATCAGCTCACATCTGATGTACAGCTCTAGTAAGCTCTTTCCCCTATAGATTCTTGATATAAAAACTGTTGACAGTAGAAACAGCGATCATTACCTATCATTTATCATTAACTCTTAAGAACTCTGAGGAGAAGAACTGGAAGGTGCATAATATGAAGGCACACATATGCTCACCTTGAAAACAGACTGCATAATCAGCTCTCAGAGTGCCAGATGTTTCCAGATGTGTTGTTCTCTAATTGTCGTTGGTATATTAATAGTAAAATATATGAAAAGGTGATTCTGGCGGTGATTCTTACCTCAAAAAGGTGAGGGATCTGTCGTTTGGAGAGGTAATCCTTCGCGTCGTTTGTGTTCATTCTTTCCGGTTATCCAGAGCAGCGTTTGTAAGTCAGTAGAGCAGCAGCTGTGTCTATCCGCTCATCTGTTGCGTTTCACCCTCAGAGCAGCTGTGCTGTCTTGCACCATCGCATTGGGTTGTTCTCCGCTGCTTTGACGCCGATGACCTCCGGGCGATGTTTCTATTCATCAGTTGTTATAGTCACGCTCATGAATCCTAAGCTCAAAGTGACCCGTAGTAACGTGTAGTCGCGAGTAATAGTCTAATTGACTAGTATCGAGTATCCTTGGTGTCAATAAAAAAAAAAAAAAAAAAAAATATATATATATATATATATATATATACATACATACATACATACATATATGTTTATTTATTTACCGCATTAACCATTTTTTATTTAGACTATTTATTAACCACTAATGTTTTTGTGATGTAAGTTTTTCTGTGTGCGGTTTTTCTATGTCACTATACAGAATTTATTATTGAGTGAAGAGACTTATTATTGAGTAAAGAAATAACTAAACAAATAAGGAGCGCTTCTTATGGCAAATAAATAGATAAATAAATAAATTCCGATTACTGATAATCCATTACAGGTTACAAATGACATAATTTGAATTACACATATTAGGTAATGTATTCCGACTTTTTAAAATTACTTTTAGATTACATTTGACCTAAGAAAATATTTTCCATTCTTTGTCATCAACATCATAAAGTGCATTAAACATTATAGTCTACGCTCTTAAAAATAAAGGTTCTTTATTGGCATCAATGGTTTTATGAAGAACCTTGAACATCCATGGAACGTTTCACATTTTTAAAAAGGTTCTTCAAAATGGTTCTTTTAGGAACTGTTCACTGAAAGGTTCTTTGGAGAACCAAAAATGGTTCTTCTATGGCATCACTGCAAAAACACCCTTTCGTTACCCTTATTTTTAAGAGTGTACATTATGCCAAGGATTTCCAAACTATGGTTTCTGGGGTGATGAAAAGCTAATAATTAATTAAATCATAAAAATGTCAAATTAAACTAATTGTGTGGCCTCTCCATTTTCCATGTACAGTAGTTAGTCATCTGTGCCGCTCCAAAAACTGAAAGACTTTCTAAACATATATAAGCAGTTGGATATTTTAAGGAAAATTTACTACCCAGCACGGATCATTTATGACTTCCTTCATTCTCTCATTTTACGTAAATTTTGGCCAAATTGTAGTAAGCTACTTTGTTCCCTCATTTTAGTTAAATGAGTTTAGAAATGCTAAATTAAACGGGGAATGATTTATTACAATGTGGCCACAAATAAATCACAAGACAAATTAATAAAACCTGGCCACAAATTAATAAGTCAAAGTCATGTGCATGTCATGTGTCTCTGTGTGATGACTGTTCTCAAGCAAGTCTTAAATGAAAAAAAATTCACCTCAAATTGATTGAGCCAAACTTGCTGTGTCTGCACAAACAAAATGAATCCATTTGATTTTTATGTGTGAAATTAGATCCCTTTTTGAACTTTAAAAATCTGACTTTATATTTATACTAAAGGAGAATATATATACAGTGCCCTCCACTAATATTGGCACCCTAAAATAAACGTGCATTGTTTATCCTTTTAATCTTTCATTCAAAAAATTCACAATATTCTAACCTATCATTGAAGTAAAACAATGGAAAGCAGGGGAGAAATCTCATTATGAATTAAATGTTTTTTCTCTAGTTCATGTTGACCACAATTATTGGCACCCATTTATTGCAACGTCCTTTATTCAAGATAACAGCTTTAAGTTTTCTCCTTTAATGCCTGAAGAGTTTGGAGAACACCTGACAAGAGATCAGAGACCTTTCCTTCATACAGAAACTCTTTAGATCCCTCAGTTTCCCAGCTCCATGCTGGTGCTTCTTCTTCTCAGTTCACCTCATGCATTTTCTATAGGGTTCAGGTCAGGCAACTGGGATGACCTTGGCAGAAGCTTCATTTTGTTCTCAGTGACACATTTTTGTGTTGATTTTGATGTTTGATTTGGATCATTGAGATATTTTAAAGAATTGTTGGTCCCCATTGACTTCCATAGTATGTAAAAAAATACTATACACATCAATAGTGAACAGAAACTGTTTGGTTACCCACATTTTTCAAAATATCTTAATTTGTGTTCAGCAGAATAAAGAAATTCATACAGGTTTGGAACAACTTGACTGTGACTAAAAGATGACGAAATCAAGTCTTTTTTACACTCTTTGATCGAGATCCCACACTCTGTCACACTTTTGTACCTAAAGAGTCCATATTAGTACTTTAAAGGTACATATTAGTATCTAAAGTGTACATATTAGTACCTAAGAGGTACAAAATTGTACCTTTTGAAAAGGTACTGCCCCAGTGACAGCTTTGGTACCTTTATTTCTGAGTGCATATTCATAAAATTTAGGAAAAACTAAATTGATCATACTATCATCCCCACTGAAAAATACCATTAAAGACATACTAAAACCATACTAAAACATCACTTTTATTCCAATGAAACAAAAAGCCATGTTAAACAGTGCACCTTGAAATGAGTCTATCCACTTTGCACAGACTAACAGTACGCACTTTTTAATGCTAAAGATGGATTTAGCCTTTCTTAAACCTTCTGAAAGAAGTCTGTTACTATTAGTATAACTTATATTACTTATCAGCAGAATTAGACAACCGAATGAACTGATCCATGAGCCATATAACTTCAGTGTCATGCCAAATACAATTGCGCCCATCTGTTGGGAATCAGTTCATTCATATTCAGTGTGTGCTGAAACACACTTTCCACTTGAGTTAAATGAACACGCACCTGCTTGGAGATTATGTGCCGCCGTTGTTTGTCACACCGATCTATATTGTGCTGTGTGACAGTAGTTAGTAATATTATCCTTGGAAAGCATCATGTTATTCATTTTCCATGGTATTGCTTTGCTTGAAATCTGCACAAACACTTTTGTCAAAGAACAATTGTTGGAACATACAAACAGGTGAGTGTTTCCATTCCCTCCGAATCACATCTGTCGGGTTTGGATTCACCTCAGGGTATCTCGACTGTAAAAATACGAAACGATTCGACATGATATAATCCTACTAATTAAAATAAACCTATATTACTCCCCCCTAACCCCAGCCTCGGAAGATCTCGCAAAATGTGCAGCCAGAGAGTCAGAGTTTGCAGAAGACTTTGTGGAAGTCGCATCAGAAGTGCCACAGTCTCTAGCTCGAGCCCTCAGAGGTTTCGGACTTATAATTTAAGTCTGTTTCATCCTTTTCATCAGAAGGAAAAGAAACCCGTTGTTCATCCATGCGTTTGGATTGCACTCTCTGAATTAGGCTGAAGAAGTCCTCATCTGGGTCTGGTGCTGGTGGCAAAGAGCACCTCTGATCGTTGATTCTGGAGGACTGGAGGGGGACAGAGGTGAGAAAGTTCACAATATGCAAACAGAGGAACTCTGAGTCTCGCATCTGATATTGAATTTCAATTTCTACTGTGTTACCTGATACTTTATGAGCATGTTGAAAAACTCATCACTAGGTTCCGGTGGACTACATGCCTCGCACAAGTGTCCCACATTGTTCTGTGCTATCCTGATGCCCAGCCGGTCCCCTATACTGGCTCTCTGGTCGTCCAGTCTGCGGCCCTGCGAACTGGCTATCAGGTCAAAGAACTCCTCTGTCTGGGTAAGGGAGATGAGGGAGGAGGCTCCAGACAGTAAAGGGGACTGGGGCATGGAGGACTGGGGCCCAGACGAGGCCTCTTGGGCCTGGGCGTTGGGCTGTTGAGGGTGCTGGCAGCGCCGGTTCTCCATGCCGCTGCTTCTAGGGTCTCTGAGCACAGTGAAAGGGCAGACCTCATTAGAGGTGACTGGGACTTACCCTTAAAAAAATACAGAGCAGAAAATTAAACATTCATGCAGTGGTTAATGAAATTGCTTGTTATGATTTTTGATTCTGAAGCACATGTTGAAACAGAATGTAAGTAACCATTTCAGAAAGTGTCAAACATAACAGACAGCGTTTTGTTTTCACAGAGTGATGCAAATATGACGTAAAAACTGTATTTAGATTATTAAACATGTTTAAACTTAGCAACTTTTTTTAAAGCAGACTTGCTTCTGTAAGTTTGCGAAATTTATCTGGCAAATTAACTTATTTTAGAGTTAGAGTGATGCATAAACTGCAGACCAGCAAAGTTTGAATGAACTGACAATTTTAAATACATTTTGTATTAAAAGTAGCACAAAAGAATAAGAGTAAATAATCTTAAGAAATTCTAATTTTAAAAATAAAAGTAACATCACATAAAACATGAGATATTTGACTAGAAATGCATGACATATTTTACATATGACAAAGTTTTAAAATGACTTACAGTTTTATCCTTTTCAAAAAATCCCAAAACAATAAAGTTCACAAAGGCGCTCTCTACAGGGACTTCATCTGAGAACAGCCATACAGCAATTGCCACAGACTCTGGCACTAAATGATTTTCTTGGCAGACATGACACGCAGACCTTTCTCTCCCAAGACTGAACCGTACATGTTAGTGAACGGCTTGCAAATCTTAAAAACATTAAAAAAAAGAAAATAAATAGAAGAAAAAAAGCCTTATATTCCAGCAGAAATGAGGATGACTTCCCTATCTTCCACACCCAGGTTTCCTGTGTGCTTGGCTGTCTGTTTTTCGAGGGGGAGAGGGAGAGAAAGGGAGAGTGAGGGGGGAGAGAGATAGAGAGAAATGGGGCGCAGTTGCCCCTCTCCGCTTACATCATGGTTGCTATAGGAACTGGAAATCGGCTTCCAAATCTCGCTCCCGTTGTTCGCTCAAACACAGACATATACACACCAACAAAAACACACACTGTCTGGTGCACACACACACTGGCTTGCATTCCTGCATTGTTGAGTTCCATTCATTGCCTCCTGGGGGATCAGTTGCCTCTCTCTTTCCACAGTCAGGAAAACTAGAGCACAATTATACCAGGATACAGTGGCCAAGATTACTGATGTATCTGTCATTTTCATGTCTTTGTTTCAAGCGATGCTGAGCCACTGTCAGCAAAGGACGAGGAGGAGGGGGGTCGCTTGGAAGCTACCATAAGGAGGAGGCAATAACCAATGATTCTGGGATAAACCAAAGCAACATAATGTTGCCTGGGGCCCTTCGTCTGAAATGAATGGATGAATGCCACTCCATTTAGAATTCCCCAGGGGGAATAGAGCAGTCTTTCTTGGGATTCCCTCCAGTCCAGCTCCATGTGCCAGCCAGCAGGCAGCTACGAGAACAGCTCCAGTTTATCAGTGCTCTCCACTACTCTCTACTTCAGTTCACTACATTGCATGTGCAGTAGCAGGCAGTTCATTGACAGAGTGTGTGTGTGTATATATATATGTATATATATATATATATATATATATATATATATATACACATATACATACAGGGGTGCACATAAGTTTTCCAGTCTGGTTGTCATGAAAGCACCTGGACATCTGGTTTGGTGCTCACACTGTTAAAAAAAAATAATAAATAAATAAAAATAAAATAATAACAATAATAATAATAATATATTTTTTTATAAAATAAACAAAATGTGTGTCTGTGAATGAAATGTCACAGTTTTGCATTTTGCTCTGATATTATAGTCAGTTGATCTAAAATGGTAACTGCATTAACAGCTGTCAACCATGAGTGGTCTGAACTTGTTTACCCAGTGCATTTTTTTATTTTGGTCATGTATGCACACTGGCACACACTTACACCCAGGTGCGTCTCAATAAAATAGAATATTGTGAAAAAGATTGTTTATTTCAGTAATTCAACTCAAATTGTGAAACTTGTGTATTAATCAGCGTGACTGATCAGCGGTTACAAAATATGTTACCTGCAGTTATTGCTTCAAAAAGGGGTCACATCAGATACTAAAAGCACACATACTTTTACACCTCCAAATATTTAACACTGGATAATTTTTCTCAATAACTAAATGACAAAATATATATTTTTGTCTTGTTTGTTTGATTGGATTCTCTTTGTCAACTATAAGGACTTGTGTGAAAATCGGATGATATTTTGTGTTATTTTTATGCAGAAATATAGAAAAGTCTAAAGGTTTAACAAACTTTTAAGCAGCACTGTATATATGTGTGTGAGTGTGTGTGTGTGTGTGTGTGTGTGTATGTATAGAGAGAGTGAGAGAGAGAGAGAGGGGTAAAGAGAGGTAGATTGAAATAATCTGTTTCAGTGTTTCCTGGGCCTGCAAAGAGTTCCTCTAAAACCCTCCACCTCTCCAGCTCCACCTGTCTAGATCTGCTTTGGGATTTATATATGCCTATTTATGCAGCACCAGCATCAAAGTAGCATGTCTGTTAATCAGTTGACCATATGCATGGATTACTTCCTTGCTTTAGACAAGCCAGCTCAGTCATTTCCGGTCAACTGTACTATGCCGTAATAGGTGTGTCCTTTGCTCGTTTTCTCTACATAATCCATTCATAATTTGAAGAAAAGTTTTGTTTGTCAAGAGGACCAAACTTCCATATAAACCATTTCACAAACAAATGTAATCCACTGCATCTTCAGCGGCTCAGATGTCGGGAGTAAATGACGACCACTACGTTCATTATTACATCCAGCAACACAACACCTCAATCGCTCAATCGGAGATATTCTTGTGTAACTTACATCCCTGCTCCGGCATCGAAAAAAAGAGGGCGGACTGTTACAGCTGATCTGAGGCAAAACGCTCATGTCAATCAACTATCATGGGAGCGGCCTCTGTGAGTGTGACGCCACAACGACAGGCATTTGAGAATGGAAAAAGTGAGCTTAGCATCCGATGACCCCTTTAAATGATTCAGACTAAATTCAGAGTAAAAAAACTACAGCAGTAACAAGTTTGTGTTGGTTGAATATAGGCTATTTAATAGCTTTTACAGTTCAAGTAAAACTTGATGTTATGTAGTTATGTAAAAAGATGTAGTAGATGTAAATATAAAATATTTCAAATTTATATTGATTCATATTGAATGCATTATTTAATTCCTATACCATTAATATTTAACTTATTTAATTTGTAGTGACCCATAAGTATTTAAATAATTCACCCTTCACCCATTTTTTCATCTCGACTTTAAGAATGAAAAGTGAATCTTTGAAGTGAATTTTACTGCACAGCTGTAGAGTTGAAAAATAATAAAGTCTTTAAAATATTACAAGATTTTAAAAATGTGTTCATGACTATGAAGAAAAGTTATTGATTATCAAGAATACTATTAAGATGTCACTGAAGAGAAGCATCGTTAGTTACATTAGCCTAAACAGTTATGATAGTGTTTAGCTGTCAGTATTTAAATGCACAACTATGTGTCTAGGTACTCTTCTGGGATTTCCACATGAAACTGAACGTTCATGGCGCTATCATTGTTTACGATGTTGCAGTTATTATTTTTCTCAGTTTCTGATAAGAACGAGACGGGAGAGGAGTCTCAGGAGTCTCCACTTATATATAGCACATATAAAATGAGCTTCACCAGAAGTTTACGAGCTGGCTTATCATTATGCGGAAGTTCTAAAGAACGCTCCGTGCATATGGTCAATTGGCAGTAACAAGTCCATACAGAAGTATCATCAGTGTGCATAGGACATCTAGTCAACCAAGACTATATACACTATAGACAAAGTGCAGGACAGTTTTGTCTGCCGACCTGCAAGACGTTGGCAGTCTCGAATTTTAATTTTGTCTGTATTTTTTTTTCTACTTTGACATTACAATACTACAAAAAGAAATCTGTTAATAAAAATGTAACAGAAGTTTAAAAATCCTTTGCACAACAGAATCATATCTCACTAATGACAACAACAAGGAACAAACAACAAAGGAATTAGTGTGAACCTCCTCAAAAGTTGTTAAAAACAGCTAAATCAGCCAGGACTTCATCTCGACACGGATAAGAAATCTTGTTGCCGGATCCAATAAAAATACAACTTGCATTTATTGTTTGCATAGTCTAAAGGAACTAGTCACGAGATAGGAAAATTTATTTTATTATAAAATGTAATTTTAATTTACTAGCCTGTTACTCTATTCATTGTATTTAGCACACTAAATAGGTCCTGTAAAGTTAATTACACTGTATCACTTAAACCTGGGCAAACAGAGTGCCAGTCACAGAGACGGTCACAATTAACAAAGCTTCCAGGTGATTTAAAATATGTTATCATCCAACATAATGGCAAATAGGTTTTTCAACAAATGTAAGTCAATATTTGCATAAATCCTGCATTGTTCTGCAAAATTACATATGCTGACACTGTTGTATCCATTAACGTGTAAAAAAAAAAAAAAAAAATCACAGATGTTTTGTATAGGGCAAGTGAGACCCACACAAAAATGCCCTTCCGGTGATTTGGCTCTCATAAAATATATATTTGTGAAACCTCATGTCGCTATTAAGCCAACAAGGTCTTTACGGTCTTTAGACGAACCGCTGGAGTGAGAGCAAACATCACCTGTCTTTTTAAATGCACTGCCAGAAGGAAGCTTTTCAACCATCCATTAGGTAAGTGCTCTGCCAAACAGGAAAATCCATCAGCTTTTGTGAACAAAGCCATTGAGCCATACTTGCCCATTCAGCTATCACTCTCCATTCATACACAAAGGCGTCATAGATGGATTCAAACTTTCCACAGACAATATCTGATACAGCATATGTTACAGCATTGTGCAAACAAATGCATCTATTTGAGAGCATACTCTGTTAGTGTATCCAAATTTAGAAAGGCAGAATTACTTATTGCGCTCTTTATATAAATTATATCTATAATCTATAAATAAACACTGTGCTAATATTGAATGGCTGTAAGGGCAAGAACACACAGTTGTTGAACCACCCAGCATGACTGTGCAGGATGCCTGCACATTTGCACCTGGGTCCCCCCAATTAGATGCCTATTATTATCACAGCTACTGTAAACACTTTGAAACATTATCCAGTTTGTTTTTAAAGTAATGCTTTGTATTTTTGTTTTATATTTTGTCAGGCAAATCATGCATTATGTCATTTCAAGCTTAAAGGGGTGATTCAACCAAAAATGAAAATTCTGCCATTAATTGATCACCCTCATGTCGTTCCAACCCGTAAGACCTTCATTCCTCTTTGAGACTATGGAGGGTCAAAAGGCTCTTGAACTTCATCTAAAATATCTTAATATGTGTTCAGAATATGAACGAAGGTTTGGAATGACATGATGGTGAGTAATTACTAATGACAGACTTTTCATTTTTTGGTGAACTACCCCTTTAATTATGTAGCTGTGTTACGAAACTACAAAATGATAATCAGAAGCATATCCTGATTATATTCCCCCTTTCACACCCTTACTTTCCTGCCACTGCTCCACTACCCTATTGCAAAAAGTTTCCCAAATATTCTATTTTCTATTCTCTTTTTATTCAACTTATCTCTTTTTTCTTTTTCTCACAGTGTTTCACAGATAGTGTTGCAGACACAAGTGGACTAGCACAATTTCACGATTTTATAAATTGACCATCTTACATCCTTTGAAGCAGCCAATCCATGTCTGCCTATTTCCGAAAGGAGCAATAACAATAGCACCCATGTCTGACAACTGTTCCCAGCAGGAAGCACCCATGGCCAGATTGTTCACTCTGGGATTATCTGTATCTGCTTCTTCCATAAGGAAGAGGCAGGTACAGAAAGGGCGATCACAGGCTTGTCTATTTCAGGAGCTCCAAGAGTATAAGCCTCAGGCCTACTTGAGACAGAGAGCACCCAAGTCTGTTAAGCCCTCACAGACATCACCTGTGCTGGAGTATTACTCACAGGAAGCACCCATGTCCCTGTGTTCACCACGGGGAGCTCCCATCCCCAGATTGTTCACTGTGGGATTATCTATACCTGCCTTTTCCACAAGGAACATTAGTCTTCAGAAAGGGCGATCACAGCGCTCATGTCTATTTCAGGAGCGCCAGGGCTATAAGCCTCAAGCCTCCTTGAGACAAAGAGAACCTGAGCCTGTTAAACTCCCTCGGAGATCACCTGTGCCTGAGGGTTCCCCACAGGAGTGTTCCTCAGAGAGAGCACCTATGCTTGAGTGTTTCTCTCAGGGAACACCAGCTGAGACCACACAGGAAGAACCTGTGTTTGAAAATTTCCCAGAGCCCATGCCCAAGCTGTTCACCCTGGGAATATCTATACCCATCTTATCCACAAAGAATGGAACAATGGAACCCTACAGCTCCTCATCTAATAAGGCTCCCAAGGCTACGAAAGAACCACCCATGCCTGAATGTTTTCCAAAAGAAGCACCCATGCTTGAGTGTTCTCCAAAAGAAGCACCAATGCCTGAGTGTCCTCCAAAAGAAGCACCCATGCCTGAGTGTTCCTCAGAAGAAGAACCTATGATTGTGTGTTCCCCAGAGGATGAATCCATGCTTCCACCACATCCATGGTTCCAACCCTCTTTGTGAAGGCAGCAAAACCCTCATGCCCCTCAGTCATGACCATGGCATCTGGGACAAAGTGCTCCGAGTCCTTACCCAAGAGCACATCCATCGTTCCAGCCCAGTTTGTGGAGGCAGGAGAACCCTCATGCCCCTCGACCACAACCATCACATCTGGGGCAAAAAGCTCAGAGACCTCACCCAAGTGCGCACCCATGGTTCCACCCCCCAGCCTGCACATTTGCACCTGGGTCCCCCCAATTAGATGCCTATTATTATCACAGCTACTGTAAACACTTTGAAACATTATCCAGTTTGTTTTTAAAGTAATGCTTTGTATGTTTGTCTTACATTCTGTCAGGCAAATCATGCATTTAGTGAATATTGCATTATGTCATTTCAAGCTTAAAGGGGTGATTCAACCAAAAATTAAAATTATGCCATTAATTGATCACCCTCATGTCGTTCCAACCCGTAAGACCTACGTTCCTCTTTGAGACACAAATTAGGATTAGGATATTTTTGATGAAATTCGAGAGCTTTCTGACCTCCATAGACAGCAAGGGTCCTACAACAGTCAAGGCACGAAGTGTAGTAAAGACTCAGGCACCCATGCTGAGACCATGGCATCTGGGACAAAGAGCTCTGAGGCCTCACCCAAGAGCACATCCATCGTTCCAGCCCAGTTTGTGGAGGCAGCAGAACCCTCGTGCCCCTCCACCACAACCATCACATCTGGGGCAAAGAGCTCAGAGGCCTCATCCAAGTGCGCAACCAAGTTCCAACCCCCTTTGTGGAGGCGGGAGAATGCTTATGCCCCTCAATCACCACCATGGCATCTGGGGCAAAGAGTACAGAGGGTTCAACCAAGAGTGCATCCATGGTTCCAGCCACCTTTGTGGAGGCAGCAGAACCCTCATGCCCCTCGACAACAACCATCACATCTGGGGCAAAGAGCTTTGAGGCATCACAATTTAGAGAAGCAGTCATCTAACTAATTTGTATATGAGCATTAGTAAGAAAATATCTGTGTATTAGTAAGAAATTATCTGTTCATCTGTACAAAAAGATCTGTGCATTTGTAAAAATAAATAAATAAATAAATGAAAAAAAAAGTTCTATTAATTTCTTTGTTCATTTATCAATGATAATATATTGACATCACTATAATATAAATGTGCCAGACTGAGCCATTTTCAGATCACATTTCACAATTTTTACAACAATCATAAACAAACAAAAAAAAAAAAAAAAATCAATTTTATCAGTATTTGTCATAAACACACTACTTATCATAGCTGTATCCCATCTAGCCTTAACCATTGTTTTCACTGCTTTTAAGAAAGTTTAGATCTTGAAAAAAAGTTCAAAAAAGTTCATTAGCATCTCAACTGTTCAGACAAGGGGCCTGTACCATGATGGCAGTTGAACAATATATATATAAAAGCGCTATCTGTTGGTTCATTGTGTACGATGTTCTTCCAAGTCCAACCAATCTGCTGTGTTGTGGCTTATCAGACACCGCTGCATGCCAGCTATGTAACAAGAGAGGCACACTGGAGCACATCCTTAGCTGCTGTCCGAAGGCCTTGAGTGAAGGGTGGTACCGCTGGCGTCATGATCAGGTACTCAGGGCTCTGGCAGACATAGTCAGCACGGCAATCATTAACTGCAAATACCAGCACACCCCCAAGAAGTCCATCACCTTCGTTAGAGCTGGGGAGATGGCACAACAACGGCAAAGTCCACCTGGAGGGCTTCTCAACACTGCTCAAGACTGGAAACTCCAAGTCGACCTGGGGAGACAGCTCAAGTTCCCAGAATACATCTTGTCCACTTCATTGCGCCCAGACATGGTGATAACATCTGACGCATCAAAGCAAGTGGTCCTGGTCGAGCTCACTGTCCCCTGGGAAGACAGAATGGAGTAGGCCCACGAGCGTAAGAGGGCCAAATACGCCAAGATAGTGGTGGAATGCCGTAACAAAGGCTGGAAAGCTCGTTGCGAGCCAGTTGAGGTTGGGTGTCGGGGCTTTGCGGGTCAATCTTTACCCCGCACTCTTAAACTCCTTGGAGTAAAAGGGCAGCTGTGCAGAAGAGCCATCAAAACCATCATAGAGGCTGCTGAGAAGGCCTCAAGATGGTTATGGATCCAGAGGGGGGGATCTGTGGAGTAGTGGGCAACTTGGACACAAGTCGGGGGCTGATCACCCCCGGCTGGGTCGCCCGAGCGAGGGTGTTTGATGATCAAAGACCCGAAACACCCTATGACCTCGGGTTCATCACTGATGATGTGTCCAAGTAGCACCATGTGGTGTATTGGAGAACTATTGTATCTGGCTTTGCCAGTGACCGCCGGGAAAGACTGGATGACCACCATGAATAGGATGGTGACGACTGGAGAGACAGTTGACTGCTCGGAAAGACGGCAACCGGGGCAGCAAGGGCTAGCACCCCAAACTGCAGCTCCTGTGAAGGAGCACCCAAAATAAGCTACGACGAACCCTCCCAAAGCATACCCCCAGGGATTCCCGAGAGGGGGGGGGAGAATGAGAATCCCAAACGGTTAGATTTACTGGTAACGACCCTAGATAACGGACATTCGATAAAGAGCACATTCTGCATCTGCGGCAAGGTTTGCAAAAACCCAATAGGTCTGAAAATCCATCAGACCAAGATGGCCTGCCTGAAGGGAGGACGAGTAAGGCAACGCACAGGTATAGTGGCACACACCAGTAATAAAGTGCTTGTCACTGACCCTGGTCAGATGGAGGAGGAGCCAGGCCCGGAGTCACCCCACAGTGCCCGGAACCTCCAAGCTGCACCAGTCCCCCTGCAGAGCGGAAAACCAGAACACCGTTGGGTGAAGTGGCCTGCTGCCAACAGCAAGGAGTGGCCCCAGCTGGATGAGGACATAGATAAGATCATGGAGATAACATCAAAGGGCGACGTAGACTACAAACTCCTGGCTATGTGCACCTTTATAACGACCATCGGTGCAGAACGGTTCGGGGTGGCAGAATGGCCAACAGGTAGCAAATCAGCAAGACCCAATCGGCGGGAGCACAAGATAAGCCAGCTGAGGCAGGAGCTGAAAACCCTTAAGCGCAGGTTCAGAACTGCAAATGAGGAGGAGAGAAGTGCCTTGTCTGAGCTCAGGAAGATCTTGAGAACAAAGCTTGTCACACTCAGACGAGCCGAGTGGCACAGAAAGAAAGGAAAAGAGAAGGGCAAGAAGCGCAAGGCATTTATCAACAACCCGTTCAGCTTCACCAAGCGACTTTTGGGACAGAAGAAGAGCGGCAACTTGTCGTGTCCTGTAGAGAAAATCAATCACCACCTCAACATCACCTTCGGTGACCCTTTAAGGGAACAAGAGCTGGGCCCTTGCGAGGCATTGGTTAAGCCGCCAAAGCCCTCGGTCAAGTTTAACACCTCAGAGCCCACCCTGAAAGAGGTCAAGGAAGCAGTGATGGCTTCCAGATCAAGCTCCTCTCCAGGACCCAGTGGAGTCTCATACAGAGTCTACAAGCAGTGCCCCAAGGTCCTCGTGCGACTCTGGAGGATCATTAAGGTGATCTGGCGAAGGGGAAGGGTTGCTGCCTAATGAAGGTCAGCCGAAGGAGTCTGGATTCCTAAGGAAGAAGAGTCCAGTAACATTGAGCAGTTCCGCATCATCTCGCTGTTGTCCGTGGAAGGGAAGATCTTTTTCAAGATATTGTCCCAACGGCTAATGGAATTTCTCCTGAAAAACGATTACATTGATACCTCAGTGCAGAAGGGGGGAGTCCCAGGTGTACCGGGATGCCTGGAACACACTGGAGTGGTAACCCAGCTGATCAGGGAGGCAAGGGAAAGTAGAGGAGACTTGGCAACACTCTGGCTGGACCTCACAAATGCCTATGGATCCATTCCTCACAAGCTTGTCGAAATTGCATTGACAAGACATCATGTGCCAGAGAATATCACCAACCTCATTTTGGATTATTACAACAACTTCCTACTGAGGGTAACATCGGGATCGTCAACATCTGCCTGGCAACGTCTGGAGAAGGGTATTATAACAGGCTGTCCCATCTCAGTGCCACTCTTCTCCCTTGCTATGAACATGATTGTGAAATCAGCAGAGGTGGAGTGTAGAGGACCTTTATCAAAATCTGGCACTCGTCAACCCCCCATAAGAGCCTTTATGGACGACCTCACGGTGACGACAACCTCTGTTCCCGGCTGCAGATGGCTACTCCAGGGGCTAGAAAGACTTGTCTCTTGGGCGAGGATGAGCTTCAAGCCTGCCAAATCCAGGTCTCTGGTCCTGAAGAAAGGCAAAGTGGTTGACCGGTTTCGCTTTGCCATAGGAGGGACACCAATTCCATTGGTGACGGAAAAATCTGTCAAGAGCCTGGGCAAGGTTTTTAACAGCTCCCTAAGAGACACAGATGCACTACAACAAACTAGGGCTGATTTGACAACATGGCTTGCAGCAATTGACAAGTCGGGGCTACCTGGAAAATTTAAAACCTGGATCTATCAACATGGAGTTCTACCAAGGATTCTTTGGCCCCTGCTTGTCTACGAGACGCCCATATCCACTGTGGAGAAGCTCGAACGTACCATCAGTCAGTTCCTCCGGAGGTGGCTTGGACTCCCTCGATCCCTCAGCAGCATTGCCCTGTATGGCCATTCCACCATGCTGCAGCTTCCCATCAGCGGCCTGTCAGAAGAGTTCAAGGTCACACGCGCCAGAGAGTTGATGATGTACCGGGACTCCTCTGACAAAAAGGTTGCTTCGGCAGGAATCCTGGTGAAAACCGGAAGAAAGTGGAAGGCACAGGAAGCAGTCAACAGAGCTGAGGCACGGCTGCAGCATAACGTCCTGGTTGGTAATTCTGCAGTGGGCCGAGCAGGACTAGGCAGCTTTCCCAAACCCCGCTATGACAAGGCTAGAGGAAGGGAGAAACGCCAAATGGTGCAGGACGAGGTAAGAGCAGAGGTGGAAGAAGATCGCAGGATCAAGATGGTGGCCATGTACCAGCAAGGCGCCTGGACAAGGTGGGAGCACGCTGAACAGCGTAAAGTCACCTGGTCAGAGCTCTGGAGACGCGAACCCCAGCACATCAAGTTCCTTATACAATCTGTGTACGATGTTCTTCCAAGTCCAACCAATCTGCATGCCAGCTATGTAACAAGAGAGGCACACTGGAGCACATCCTTAGCTGCTGTCCGAAGGCCTTGAGTGAAGGGCGGTACCGCTGGCGTCATGATCAGGTACTCAGGGCTCTGGCAGACATAGTCAGCACGGCAATCATTAACTGCAAATACCAGCACACCCCCAAGAAGTCCATCACCTTCGTTAGAGCTGGGGAGAAGGCACAACAACGGCAAAGTCCACCTGGAGGGCTTCTCAACACTGCTCAAGACTGGAAACTCCAAGTCGACCTGGGGAGACAGTTCAAGTTCCCAGAATACATCTTGTCCACTTCATTGCGCCCAGACATGGTGATAACATCTGACGCATCAAAGCAAGTGGTCCTGGTCAAGCTCACTGTCCCCTGGGAAGACAGAATGGAGGAGGCCCACGAGCGTAAGAGGGCCAAATACGCCGAGATAGTGGTGGAATGCCGTAACAAAGGCTGGAAAGCTCGTTGCGAGCCAGTTGAGGTTGGGAGTCGGGGCTTTGCGGGCCAATCTTTACCCCGCACTCTTAAACTCCTTGGAGTAAAAGGGCAGCTGTGCAGAAGAGCCATCAAAACCATCATAGAGGCTGCTGAGAAGGCCTCAAGATGGTTATGGATCCAGAGGGGGGATCCGTGGAGTAGTGAGCAACTTGGACACAAGTCGGGGGCTGATCACCCCCGGCTGGGTCACCCGAGCGAGGGTGTTTGATGATCAAAGACCCGAAACACCCTATGACCTCGGGTTCATCACTGATGATGTGTCCAAGTAGCACCATGTGGTGTATTGGAGAACATTTAAAATAAATTATTTATAATAACTGTTAAACTAAAATTGAATTAGTAATAATAATATAAATCACATATTAATTATATAAATAATATAAAATAACTTTAAGTAATTAGCATCTTTAATTTGGAGCAAGAGAAACTGGGGGATTGACTTTTTTGTGTCAGACGTGTCACTTTGCTCACATCTGATTGGTCCAATGTCAGTTTTAGATCTCTAACCCAGAACATAACCTGCCCCAGAGCAGGTTATCCATGGAGTGTAAGTGACTATGGCAATGAACACTGCTAAAAGCCAAGCCACTTTCATGGTACCTAAAACCCAGGATTGGTGCGAACTAAACTGAAACTTACCTGGTTAGCCAGCTAATCCGGCTTCATGGTACAGGCCCAAGGTGTTACATTTGGTAGTATAAAACACTCGCACGACAAAAAAGAAATGCTGGAAATAGATTTTTAACTCTTTACCAATAAACTAGCAGACACATACCAAATAACCAACAAGAACAGACAGAGACAAAGGGAGAACTAAGGGTTTAAGCACACGAAGCAAACAAAGGAACTGATGAGTTCATTAACAAGACACAGGTGGATATAATGATGTCTAAAGATAACTCAGGAAAACTAGGTCACAGGGAGAAGAACTAAAATCAATGAAAACAGAACATATTAGACATGTTACACAAGGTAGACGAACTCTTGTTTACGAAACTTTGGGCTTTTAAAAAAAAAAATATATGCGTACAGAGTTTTGATATTTTTGTAAAGGTTTTGCTGTCAATTTGGTGTATGGAAGTAGGCCTAGGCTAATTTATTTAACCTCAACAACATACACTGTACTGTTAACCGGTGACGTTGTTCACATGGAGCATGAAAATCACCTGAAAACAAGTTCAAATGCATTTTGATCTTTCATGGAAAACATATTTTAATAGAAGATTGTTCTGTGCTTTCAGGAGCGACAGACAAAAAATGTCTACAACAAAGGCAACAGGGAAAGTTCACAATTTCAACGTTTCTGATGGGAACTTCTGACTTTAGGAAGTACAGGCGAAGTGAAGAAGCTCATTAAATAATGTCTTATGTATTTTTCAGAATATATTTCACTGTCAGAGTCCTGTCCGGTCTGCCCGCCACCAGAGGTCGCCTTGCCATCATATTGACACTCACACTACACAGATTGTTGCACTACACCCTGGGCTACATTTCCCATGTTCCACTGCACGGATTGCACTTGCACCTGCAGTCAATCAGGCACACTATAAGACCCAATCCCAATTCTATTTTCTACCCCTTTGCCTACCCCTCGCCCCTTCCCCTTGCCCCTTGAAACGAAGTGGAAAGGGGAAGGGTAAAAAATTTCCCCCTAAGAAATGGGTCACCACTACTACATTGTCATACGTCATCATACGTTGTTGCTAGCTCCTAACGTTACATCAGAGGATATGAACCATCCCTATACAGAATATAAGTTACAAAAATGTTGTCATGTTGCAAAAAGTACGAATAGCGTAAGCACCGTTCATTTACATGTACACATATGGCCATAAGCAAAACAAAACAATGCGTTACCACATGTGTGGTTAAAGCAAATTGCCTTGCCACTGGACTTTCAAATTTGTTTCTAACATGCAGTCAAGTCACCGGGTATATGACATAAAAATATATTTTCTAATATTGTGCAATCAGTGCTATCCTCTAGCAAACTTTAGTGATTTTTTGCAAAAGTTTCTTTACAGAACATCACCGTAAACACAAACACAAGATTGAAGGTAATATACATATAATGAAAAATTGTCATAAAAATCCTTATTAATGGCAAAAATTACTTACATTTATGGATCTGCTTGCTGGAGTGAGCAGCCATGTTGGAAATTTCTCTTGGCCCTTCGTTTGAAGTGAGGTCCCAAAAAATCTTCGTTTGGAGGGCTATCTAGCCCTTCCCCTTCCCCCTACCCCTCCAACCAAAAGAGACTTGAGACACCCCTACCCCTACACGTGAACGCACCAAAAGTAAGGGGAAAGTGTAGGGGTAAGAGGTAGAATTGGGATTGGGCCTAAATAGTCACCATCATTCTGGGTTTCTTGCTTTTGTCGCGCTCCTCGTAATAGCAACATTACAGAGCAATTTTCAGTTTCATAGTCGAGTTACGTCTTGTTTCTTGTTTAGTCATCCGTGTCTTGATCCTAGCCTAGTTATCTCATCTTGTCTGGCTGCAGTCTGCCCTGGACTTTCTGCCTGTCCTGGATTAACCTGGATAAAGTTTTTAAATATTTTGTGCTGTAAAAATAGCCTAGATATTTTTTTTAATCAATTGTTTTCATCAAAACTGCCAGATATGTATATTTGGACATAAAAATAAGATCATTTCAACTACTTGATTTTGTTTCCACACACGAGGTGGCCCACAACCCTGGTGAAAAAAACAGCATATGCTGGTAGGTATGTTTTGATGCTGGAATGCTGGTTAGGTAGGTTTTGATGCTGGTTTAAGCTGGTCCTTTGCTGGTTTATGCTGGTCCTTAGCTGGTTTATGCTGGTCCTTTGCTGGTTCATGCTGGTCCTTAGCTGGTTTATGCTGGTCCTTTGCTGGTTCATGCTGGTCCTTAGCTGGTTTATGCTGGTCCTTAGCTGGTTTATGCTGGTCCTTAGCTGGTTCATGCTGGTCCTCGACCAGCAACATGACCAGCAAAAACCGGCAAAGGACCATCTTAAACCAGCATCAAAACCTACCTAACCAGCATCCCAGCATCAAAACATACCTACCAGCATATGCTGTTTTTTTCACCAGGGAACGGCGGGAGAATTTTACAAAAAGAGAATCCTTATCTCGCCATTATTTAATACTACCAAACATTTAAGCATTTTACATATTAAAGTTGGCCACAATATGTGGATTACGATTAAGCTCAGAATGTGAGGAAACGTGGTCACGACGAGTATGTTTGTGTTCAAACCGTAACAATGAGAGACTGACAGTGACGCTGAGAACGGTATGTCATTTAGAAACCATATACTTAACACGAGTCTTGCAGAAACTTGCAGGGGCAGGTTGTATAAACAAGTTAACCAATTGGTTAACTTGTTTTCTGGATTAACCTAATCTACATTTTTATGTAATCAAAAAAAAAAAAAAAAAAAAAAAAAAAAAAAACCCCGACCATTATGTCATAAAGAAACGAAATTGGATGACGAACTTGTAAGATCATTCTAAACCTTTTATGCAACAGCCCCTGCTCTTGGTTGTTGTGTAATTACAGCGCTCTAGCGTCAGTGTCCATAACTGCGTTTATGGAGTCTGTTACCAGGAGCTTTAATATCAACAAAGTCACTGACAGACCGTACGAGTAGCTCAAGTGACCGTGCTCTTGCAAATTTAAGGGTAGGATGGATTTATCTTGTTAAATATAGTTGATGATATATAATCGTTTAGTCTGTTTTTATTGATTTATGCGATCTGGTATTTTCAGGGCTTTGGGTTAAACTCGGTCCAATTCATGTAGTTAATAATAGGCAACAATATAAAATCAGCCACTACGGCAATTTTAGCCATAACATACTTGTTATTTGAATGTGACTGATTTGAACAAATAAATAATAAATTATATCTTACATAGGATTTGCTATTTCAGTTATTTGAATAAGCCTAAAAGAAACAGTAAAATGCCTAATTACATATGATTTCGTATTCTGTGCACACTCTGATTGCCATAGAGAAAGTGTTATATTTGATTTCATAGCTGTATAGAGCAAAATTTCTAGGGTAATTATATACATAAAATAAAAAAAAATGCAAAACTGTATTAAAACATTATATAAAATACATACACTCTACTTGCAAGCATATAAAATGAAAATAACAGACATGTGTCATCCATAAATGTATTATTTAAAATAAATTATACTATTTTATAATATGTAATAGTTACATTATGTTTCTGTAACATATTTTAGACTTTATTTAATCTGTGTGAAATTATCATTTGATTTATTTTCAGAAACACAGCATGCAAGACACTGCATCAAAGCGTCTTGGGGCAAACATGGATGCATCATCAAGTTATTTAGATAGATTCCGTTACAGGTGAATATTTCATTTTTATACATTTTAAAATAATTTTATAATTTTTCGATCACTGAAGGGTTTTTGTACGAAGAGTTAAAATCTCATTTTCAGTCCACTTAGGATCACGTCAGAGTGTGACTCATCCGCTGTGCCACATTCAGGATGTACTTTCCTCCTGGGCTCTTTAAATATAGTTGATCCATATAAATCTGTGCAAAAAGGATTTTGCAAAGAGCATTTATCAAACAAACCTAAAACGAACGCGTCAAAGACACCTCAAGTTCTGCTGACTATGAGTCATTCCCAAAAGTTTCCACAAGATGACACTCTTTCGCCAAAATTAGACTCACTATCTAGCGCAGAGCTTTTGAAGAAAAATTTACCTACATCCAAAGCCTTACACAGTCTACGAATGAAGATCCAGGAACAGAAGCTGAGGAGAGAGATTCAAACACCAGCACCTGGGGAGAAAGATCAGCAACATCTTACTAGAAAAATTTGCAGGGTGACAAACAAAGGTCTGCACTGTCACTGAACTTTATGGTATATGCAATTATGGACATGTATTTAAAAAAAGATATAGAGGTAACATATCAATTAGATGACGTATAACTGCAAGTCTGTGTTAAATTAAATTACTATGTAATTTGATGTAATCTCTTCTGCTAGAAGCAAAAGCATCATCAGGTACACGTGGAGTAATCAGATTGCCTGTAAGGAAAAACGCTGTAAGCTGTTCTTCACCTAATGCAGACTACCAAAGATCTGATCTCCGAGGTGAGACTCGTGAGGAAACTATTTAATATAATGCTTCCTGACCCAGAATATAACATAAAAATATCTCAGAGGTTTCAAGGCACCTTGGCCTACTAAATGCCTTATGTAAGAGAATAGAACAATTCAATTAAGCACTGAAACTACACTCTCGGGTAAAAAATTATACAAAAACTGTACCTTATAGGGATACAACGCCTTGTCACTGGGGCACATCTTTGTACCTTATTTGACCCTAAAAGGTTCACATTAGTACCTTAATGGTATAGATTACTACACTAATAAAGAGCACAATCTTGTACTGGGCTTAAAACAACCCAGCGACTTGGTTGTTTTGACCCATCGGTTGGATTAAATGTTTAAACTAACCTTCTGGGTAGTTTTATTTAACTCAATATTTGTTTTAAAATTACTGTATGGTTGGATTAAAATCAACTCAAAATAGATTGTAAATTAAAAATGAGACACAATTAACTAGAGGCATCAGCAATAATCAAAAGATGAACATTTATTAATAAGCAATTTAACAAATGTTTAATATTTAATTATTATTTATCCATCTTATTAATAAACATTTATTTATTGAACATACATGCATCAAGTTTTTTAGATGCATTCCGTTACAGGTGAGGTTACACGTACAGGTTAATTTCCGACCTATTTTGGGTTCATTTAAAGCAAGAAATATAGTCATTTTTAAGCAATAGTTGAGTTAACTTAAACTTTTAACCCATCTGCTGGGTTGAACCCGATAGCTGGGTTTGTCCATATTTCACCCACTGCTGGGTTGTTTTTAACCTAGCATTTTTTAGGAGTGTGAATAAATTATAATTAAATAATAAACATTTTCAAAATTGCTTATTAATACATTTTCACCTTTTGATTATTGCTGATGTCTCTATTACAACCTATTTGGGGTTTATTTTAAGCCAGTCATATAGTAATTTTTAAATAATACTTGAATTAAATAAAACTATCCAGAAGGTTGGGTTAAATGTTAAAATGTTTCTGGAACAACTCAATCGCTGGCAACAACCCACCAGCATTTTTTTTTTAGAGTATATTCATTTTTGTACTCTATTTTTTAGAGTGGATTTATTTATCTAATTATAACAAATATATTTAAATGATATGAGGTAAAATGCGAACTGAATTTAAAGTTTCGGACACTTAAATGCATTTTATTTACAATTAAAGGAGAAGTCCACTTCCAAAACAAAGATTCACATATAATGTACTCACCCCCTTGTCATTCAAGATGTTCATGTCTTTCTGTCTTCAGTCATAAAGAAATTGTTTTTTGAGGAAAACATTTCAGCATTTTTCATCATATAATGGACTGATATGGTGCCCTGATTTTGAACTTTCAAAATGCAGTTTAAATGCGGCTTCCTCGGCTGGGATCATTTACAACCGCATTGGGATTGTTTGAAGCTGCATTTAAATTGCATTTTGGAAGTTCAAAATTGGGGCATAATTTCTTTACGACTGAAGAAAGAAAGACATGAACATCTTGGTTGACAATGGGGTGAGTACATTATATGTGTATCTTTGTTTTGGAAGTGGACTTCTCCTTTAAATGAAAATGTAGTTTAAATTTATGTTTTTATATTTAAATTTGTAATTTAAACAAGGACCCACTTAAGTACATCTTTAAATGTAATATCATAATTCTATTGTCTTTTATTTAATTAACATATTATGTACAAGTAATGTTTCTTCAGGATTCTTTCAGGATTTGAAGTACACTGCAAGTGCACATTCAATACATTCTTTTTCACAAGAGAAGGTACTATGTGCAACTTTCAGGGGTACATGAAGTACAAATGTGTCCTTTTAATTACAGGAATAGTTCACCCAAAAATCAAAACTTCCAAGATGTGGATTAGTTTGTTTCTTCATTGAAACAGATTTGGAGAAATCTTTGGATAAGTGTTTGCAAGAAACAAATCTAGCATTAAGGCATTTTGACTCTTATTTTAACTTCACAAGACAATTAATGGACTGGAGTTGTGTGAATTACTCATGGACTATTCAGATACAAAAGATACAAAAGTGTCAGAAACAAGCCACTGTACCCTTAAAAAAGGTACAATTTTTGCACTTCTTTTTTTACCTTTTTCTTTCTAACCACGCAGCAGAGCACTCTACGTACATATCCGCCTGGAGGAAAGCCCAAGGGCTTGTGAAACTAATTTTGAACTCACCTTGCAGTGCTGTTTCACAGGCTGAAAGAGTCAGCATTAAGGGTAGGCCGTAATTCAATTGCACTGAGTGGGCACACAGTATCAGACTCAGCATCTTATGCATACTTATGTCATATTTAGCGTTCTTCGAAATTTGCTCCGTTCTAATGCATGCCTTTTCTTCATAGATCAGAACAAGAAGGCTCCTGTTTTGAATGCTCAAACAAATGGAGACATAAGTTCAAACCAAAAGGATGAGAATTCATCTAAGAAGCATCCCAGCTCATTGAGGTCTCAAGCTCAAGTCTTGTATTCGCCAGCACCTGGAAAGACATTCATAAGCCGTGCAGTTTCCTCATACCCAGTCAAAGCAGTTCTGTTGGCACACAGAAATCTTCACCCACAAAATTCCACCTCAGAAGTGTTTGCTAAAAACTACGACATTACAAAGACAACAAAAGTTGCAGGTAAAGAAAATGAAAGCCAGACGAAATCAAACAGCAAGCCTAGACATAACATCCAAGAGGTGTGTGAATATATGCATCACCAGGCCATCGAGAGAAGGAGAAAGGTGCTGCAAATGAGAAAAGAAGCACAGCGAGAGGACAAGAGGAAGCAAAGGAATATGCATGAAGTAGTTAAGCAACAAAGGCAAGCGCTCCACAGGGCCAAGAGAGAACAGCAACAGGGGTACAAGGTATGTAAATGAATGTTGTCTAGAAAAAGCAAATGTTCTTACCTAGACAAATGAAGAATTTAAGGACCTTCATGCTGTTGCAATAATGAGATAAAAATGTGCACTTACACAGAACGGAAGCAGTTCCGAGGAGAAGAGGAGATGTGCTCATGTACCTGACTCAACTGAAGAACAACTGTCTGTCTTTCCTAGACAGAACCAAAGTGTGACAGTGTGAGTCCACTGCAGAGCCCACTCTACCTTTTCTCAACCTCAAGAGGGCAGTATTGAGTCAGCAAGGGTTTAAATCACAGAAATAGACACAATACGTGACCAAATGTACAGTATGTGGACATGAAACACCACACCCATATGTGCTTGTTGAGCAATTCATTAAAAAACTTAAGGATTATTAGTAAATAAATTTGAACTTAATTTTTAGGTAGCAAACAGGATAAAGAATTGCAATGCAAGTTCAATCAAACTTAATTGAAATGTAAAGAAATTCATATACCTGTAATGTTAGACTATAAAATGTATAAAAAATTAAAGATGGGTGGATAATTTATGATCATTATCTTTCTTATATGCTGACTTGGTGCTGAAGAACCATTTCTTATTATTATCAATGTTAAAAAAATATTTGTTGGTGAAATAATATTTTCATGGAAACCATGATACACTACTTTTCAAAAGTTTGGGTAAGTAAGATATTTAAATGCTAAAATTAATCAATACCAGGGTCGGAAATTAACGAGGGCTTGTGGCAAAAATGCCAAAGTGGCAAACAAAAATGTCCCTGCACAATTAAACAATGTATTATGACCGTAGCATTTAAAATAAAAATAGGAAATTAAAAAAAAATGTCAGTTCGTGGGATTACCTTTACATTGGCTGACACAGCATCAGTTTGTTTTTACGCAGCGTAGTACAGCGTTGAGCCTTATAACCAATCAAACGCATTTCTGTTGAACTTAGGAATGCATTGGCCAATCAGAGGCGCTTCGATTTGTCAGTGCTGAAACGCATCAATCAGAAGGTGTTTACATTAGTCGGCGCTGAAAACGTTTTTATTTTTTATTTTTATTTTTTAACTGAAGTTTTTGCATAACTTGCGCTAGACTAGACCAAAGAGTAGACTAACGTCATGAACATGCATAATATAATAATAAGGTGATTATAAAAATTGCCCTCAAATGTAAAAAAATGCCCCTGGAAATTAATTTAAAAAGGTGCAAATACAGGTGCAAAAATTTTTTTTTTTTTTTTTGACTCTGATCAGTTTATTGTTCTCAAGTAAAAGTAAAGACATTTGTAATATTTTGTTAAATAAACTGAAGAATCCTGAAAAATATAAAATGGTTTCCACAGAATTTTTAAGAAGTATTATTTTCAACATTTATAATAATAACTGTTTTTTCAAATCATCATATTTGAATGATTTTTGAAGGATCATGTGACACTAAAGACTGGAGTAATGATGCTGAAAATTCAAATAAAGAAAGAAAAATAAAGTATATCACTATAAAAATCAATTGTAGTAATATTCCACAATTTTACTGTTTTCATTGCATTTCACTGTTTTTCAAGTAAATGCAGCCTTGCTGAGCATGAGATACTTATTAAAAGAAAAAAAAAAAGTCAAAAAAGTAAAAACCTTGATTACTCCAAAATTTGAACGGTAGTGTAGATATTCATTATTTCATTTTACTTTAGATTTATTTCAGTTTTGTAACAATAACAACACTGTTATGCAACCGTTTTAATGTGTGATTTTTTTATCCATGCTAGCATCACTCTCATCTGTAATCAGTCTGCTAGTACTTGGATTCCTAACACATCTGCCATCTTTGAACCAGCAGAGCTGAGCAGGTGGATCAGGGCTCAGGCACACTGGGTGAAGCTGGCAGTCCTGTGAGTGCAGCTGATGTGAGCTGGGCTCAAAACGCTCTGGCAACTCACACACACAGAGAGGAGGCTCTCAGGAAGACAATCAGTGCTCTAGATACACACATGGACGATGAGGCAGCCTGGCTGCGAATCACAAACCACAAAGGGGCTCTGAGACAGTCACAGCCCGCTGGACAGGGCATCTGTGGAGCCAAATCAAGAGAAACTCTGTCTGATACTGCATCTCTGGATACAGACACAGAGACAGACCACAGACAAAAAAGAGTGAGCATTAAAAAAGAGATTAAAGATGAAAAAGATGAAGTAGGTGTGTGCTCTTAAAGTATATGAATCAGGCATTAGGTATTTAAAATCTTTGAAAGAAATCTAGCGTTTTTTTAATATGTATATATTATGCACTGCAGATTTTGGACCACAAAATGACCAGACAGAAAAAGGACAAGAGGAGCAAAGTGACAGCAGTGAGAGCACTGACTCCACAAGCAAGGTGATCAATTAAATAGCTTTAAAGGGGTCATCGGATGCAAAGTTCACGTTTACATGTTGTTTGAACGTTAATGTGTGTTGGCAGTGTATGTACAAATCTACCCTATAATGATAAAAATCCATGCTTAGATGCCTGTCGGTGTGGCGTCACACTGACACAGGCTGCTCCCATGGTAGTTGGTTGACATGAGCGTCTTACCTCAGACCAACCTTAAATCAGCAGTAACAGTCCAACCTCCATTGTTTCGATGCCAGAGCAGGCATGTAAGTTAGACAAGAATATCTCCGATTGAGCGACTGAGGTTTTGTGTTGATGGATGTAATAATGGTCATAGTGGTCGTCATTTACTTCCGACATCTGAGCCGCTGAAGATGCAGTGGATTATGTTTGTTTGTGAAGGGAATGCACCTCCCGATCTACATATATCCATCTATATTTGCGCGAATCATTCGTGATCCAGCTTCACTTATGGCAGAAGTGAGTATAAGGGTTTTTTTTATGAATCTTTATGATTGTCTTTCCTAATAACGTGCTAGTTAGCAATTTTAGCAGCTAAATGTGGCTAAAGTAAACAGGCTCGTCACTCCACCGAGAGAAGAGAGGGGCGGGGTGAGCAGAGCTCATTAACATTTAAAGCAACCTCAACCAGAACAGGATGATTTTTGCAGAGCTGATTTTGGCAAGTTAAAAATGGTTTTGTTGTACACAACCATTGAGAATTTTTAACCAAAGTATATTATAGACTGTTCATTAAGATCCTAAAGAATCATATCAGCTTCGTGCATCTGATGACCCCTTTAAATTAGGGAACTTTTGGGTGTGTGTAATTACTCATTTAGTGCTGTGGTGTTTATTGAAATACCATGCAATACCATACAATATATTGTCACTATACCATTGTGCTTCCTATAGGATAGACTCTCTCTAGCACAGTTACAAAAAGCAAATATGCATTAAAGGCAGCGCAAGGTAAGTGTATGTCAAAGTATTGAACGCACATTTATGTCTGGCTCCTCTATTAATGCGATTTGTAGTGGAGTGAGCTGAGTGAGTTGTACAGCCAGCAGCTCCACAGCCACCTTTCTCTGGCCCAGAGCCAGCAGTTCCTGAGGGAAGAGGAGCTGAGGGCACGGCAGTACAGCGCCCTCTTCAGGCTCAGAGAGAAAGCGCTCTGGGAGAAGACCCAAGCTGAGCTTGACTGGTTGGAGCACTGCAAAAAGTGAGTAACAGAAGACTTGTAATGACGCTACATGATCAGAAAACTAAAAAGATTCTGTTAAACTTACATTATAAAAGGATGTAGTTGGATTATTGATGCAAATGAGGATTACTAGAAAGATATAAAGAAAGGATAAATATAGAATGGATAAGAAAAGCAACATTGTGTTAGCAGTGGCAGAACCTTATTATCACATTAGGCTGCTGATCATCACGTGCGCAGTTTGCACCTTTCACAACACCACTCTTGTCACAAGATGAACATCTTTAACCTTTGATTCAGTAGTACAGAAAATACGTGTGTCATTATGTATTATTGCTTTTTAAATTTTATTTGCATGTGTAGCCTTGAGGTGATTTATTACCTGAGCTGATTACATTTTAGTAAATATTTAGACATCCCTACCTCCCATTACCGGATGAGCAATACCACATTTCACTCTGTAGCATCATAGAGTAAATGTTAGTAATTTCATTTCTTTTCTTTTTTCTTTTTTTTTAACACTTATCCATATAAGCAAATATTTTGGTATATGCGACCCTGGACCACAAAACCAGTCTTAAGTAGCACAGGTGTATTTGTAGCAATAGCTAACAGTATATTATATGGGTCAAAATTACTGATTTTTCTTTTATGCCAGAAATCATTAGGATATTAAGTAAGGATCATTTTCCATGACGATATTTTGTAAATTTCCTACTGTAAATATATCAAAAAGTAATTTTTGATTAGTAATATGCATTGCTAAGAACTTCATTTGGACAACTTTAAAGGCGATTTTCTCAATGTTTAGATTTTTTTGCACCCTCAGAATCCAGATTTTCACCTAGTTGTTGAATCCGCCAAATATTGTTCTATCCTAACAAACCATACATCAGTGGAAAGCTTCAGATTATTCAGCTTTCAGATGATGTATAAATCTCAATTTCAAAACACTGACCCTTATGACTGGTTTCGTGGTCCAGGATCACATATAGACTAATATTTTAAATATGTATGTCTATATATATTTTTGCTGTTATTGTTGCAGCCATTGTATGTAAAATGTCCATATTGTTATATAACACACTTGTTTTCATTAGTTGTGGAACAGCAGAAGATGATATACTTGCTTTGACTAAACTCAAGCAAAAGCAGAAGAAAGTCATTCACAAGTTCCAACAAGAGCAGGTGATTTTTTAAGTTTGGGGTCAGAAGGTTTATTTATTTATTTATTTTTTTTTCTGGATTAAGAATCTAGAAATATATATATATATATATATATATATATATATATATCAGGGTCAGAATTTCACTTTTCCATTAAGGAGCAATATTTACCCTCTGGAATTGATTTCCAGGGGCATTTTTAACATTTTGTGAGGGCAATTTTTATAATCACTTTATAATTATAAAAACCATATGTTAATCTCAAATACTTACATTTACCCGATTACATTAATCAATATTTTAAATATTAAATATTGATTTTTCTGAATTATACATGTAAAAACAAATACAAACAAATACAAAAAATACAAATACAACAGATACAGAAAACCCATTATGAAACATCATGAAAAACATCATCATAAAAAATTCAGTGAAACTGAGACAAGAAAAACATCTATGTTATTAAATAAAATGAATCCTGAATTTTATATATATATATATATATATATATATATATATATATATATGGACAAAAATACCGGCACACTTGCAATTCTGTCAGAAAATGCAACCCTTCTCTCAGAAAAAATATTGTTTTGGTACTCGCATGTTTTTTTTTTTTTTTTTTTTTTTTGTTTTCATTGTAACAACACAGAAAACAGAGAAGAAAAGTCAAATCTGATACAGTTCCACACAGAACCCTTGGCACCCTTAAACTTAATATTTGGTAGTACCCCTTTGGAAAAAATAACTGAAATCAGTCACTTCCTGTAACCATGAATGAGTTTCTTACACCTCTCTACTGGAATTTTGGACCACTCTTCTTTGCAAACTGCTCCAGGTCATTCAGATTTGAAGGATGCCTTCTCCCAACTGCTGTTTTGAGATCTCTCCACAGGTGTTCTATGGGATTCAAATCTGGACTCATTACTGACCATTTCAGAACTCTCCAGTGCTTTGTTTGTAACCATTTCTGATTGTTTTTTGAAGTGTGTTTTGGGTCATTGTCCTCCTGGAAGACCTATGACCTCTGGCTTTCTGACACTGGCCACTATGTTGCACCCCAAAATTCTTAGGTAATCATCAGATTTCATGATACTGTTCACACAGTCAAGGCATCAAGCATCAGAAGCAGCAAAGCAACCCCAAAACATCTTTGAACCTCCACCATGTTTGACTGTGTCTTTTCTTTGAAGACCTTATTTCTTTGTCTGTAAACAGTGCCATGATGTCCTTTACCAGAAAGCTCTACTTTTGTCTCATCTGTCCACAGTACGTTTTCCCAGAAGGATTGTGGTTTTGTCACATAAGTTTTAATAATTCGTTGTAATTATTCATTAATTTTGCTCTTCTGTCCACATCCAGGGAGGTTAGCTACAGTGCCATGGGCTGTAAACCTCTTGATGATATTGCACACAGTGGACACAGGAACATTAAGATCTCTGGAGATGGACTTGTAGCCTTGAGATTGTCCATGTTTTTCCACAATTTTTTCTCTTAAAATCCACAGACAACTCTTTACACTTCTTTCTTTTCTCCATGTATGACACACAACACAAAGGTTGAGTCAACTTTTCTCCATTTTAACTGGTTGCAAGTGTGATTACTATATTGCCCACACCTGTTACTTGCCACAGATGTGTCTAAATACAAATAACAGGAGCATCATATGGTTGAAAAGCAATTATTTCTTACAATTTTGACAAGGTGCCAATAATTTTGTCCAGTCCATTTGAGTTATGTGTGAAATTTTTTTATCAAGTTTGACTTTTCTTCTCTGTTTTTTTGTGAGCATGTGAAAACCAAAACATTTGCAACTGGAACAGTTTTCTGAGAGAAGTATTGCATTTTCTGACAGAATTGCAAGGGTGCCAGTATTTTTGGCCATGACTGTATATCAGGGTCAGAAATTAACTTTTCCATTAAGGAGCAATATTTGCCCTCTGAAATTGATTTCCAAGGGCTTTTTTTTACATTTGTGAGGGCAATTTTTATATTCACCTTATAATTAAAAGAGCCATATGTTGTCTTTAATGTCAAATACCTAAATTTACAAAATTACTTTAATCAATATTTTAAACTGTCAATAACAATAGACTGTTTAAAATTGTAAAATTGTAAATGTTTGCTTTTTATTTTGTAACACTGATTATTAATATATATTAATAAGATATAGAAAACAATGTAAAACATTTTAGTTTCATTTTGGGCACGTCACATTCTGGCTTAATGGACAAACATGTGAATAATGACGTTAACCAAGTCTAGCACATGTTATGCAAAAACTCCCATTATAATCATGGAAGCTGCGAAATTAATCTTTATTTACATCGTAGACATAAATAAAAAAGCTGTATTTACATGATCGCAAGTTCTCATCAACAGCTCCAGTTGATGAGATTGTCAGTGCTGACTAATCTAAGTGCCTTTGATTGGCCGAGGCATTCATAAGTTCAACAGAAATGCATTTGATTGGTTATAAGGTTCCTACACAAAACAGCACGTAAAATCAATCTGATGCAATGTGAGCAAATCTAAATGTAATTCCACAAACTTCCACTTTTCATTCATTTTTAAACTGATTAACCCCTAATTGATTAAACTGTTGTCAGTAACAATAGACTGTTTAAAATTGTGTAAAATTTAAAATTGTCACATTCTGGTTTCATGGACAAACGTGATTTATGACATTAGCCACGTCTAGCACAAGTTTAGCACAAGGCAGCTTTGGCGTTTTCAGCGCTGACTAATCTAAATGCCTCTGATTGGCCAATGCATTTATAAGTTCAACAGCAATGCATTTGATTGATTATAAGGTTCCTCACTGCACAAAACAGCGTGTAAAAGCAATCTGATGCAATGTGAGTGAATCTAAATGTAATTCCGCAAATTGACACTTTTATTCATTTTCACATTTCATTTTAATTGCGACAGCTGTAATATGTTGTTTAATTGTGCAGGGGCATTTTTTGCCCCTTTATCTTGAATTTATGGGGTATTTTTGTTCATGTTGGTGGCATTTTTGCCACAAGCCCTTGTTAATTTCTGACCCTGATATAAATGTATCATGGTATCTACAAAAATATTAAGCAGCACCACTGCAGCAACACTGACAATAACAAGAAATGTTTCTTGAGGACCAAAATCTATATATTAGAAGGACACTAAAGACATAGCAGAAATAAATTACATATTAATATATAATAAAACAGGAAACAAATTTTAAATTGTAATAATATTTACCAATAATACCATTTTACTACATTTTTGATCAAATAAATGTAGCCTTGGTCAGCATAAGATAATACAGACATTGCAAACAATAATATTTGTATTATATATGCTGATTTGTTTATGCTAGGCAGAGATCCACCACTGGCAAAACCTGTACAGATCAGGCCGGCAGCAAAGACGGTTGCTTCTCCACCATCAAAGAGACATTCTTGATATCAAACAGTCAGCTGTTCACTTCAGACAAGCACTGCAAATGCAGACTCTGCCAAAGAAAAATGGAATCACCAAGTCGGAGAACACTGCCAGCACTATGGTATTGCATAAATCAGAAATCTGCTCTTTTTCTTTAGCGATATGGGGTAAAGTCCATATGAAGCACAGCACTTGCAAGCCATTTAATTAAATAGTTTGAAGTATTTACAAAAGCAGCAGGATATTCAACAATAGTGTAATGATCGTGGATTGAATGTATTGTGAAAAGTTGGCATTTCATACCAGAATAGAAATAGATATGGATTAAGTATGGAATGACTGGTTGGAAAAGGGATTGGCGACATCAGATATTTTGAGGTGGAGCTATTACATTTTTATTAAATCTTAGGAAGATAACATTGCAAAAAATAATGTTCTTTTTTAGAATTTTTGTCTAGTTTTCAGGTACAAATATAATTCTAAAAATTCATAAAAATACTCAAAGATGCAAGGAAAACTTGAAATATTAAATCTAGCTTTCTGATAACTGTATAAAAATTAAGCGAGTTTATGCCTAAAATAAGAACAAATGTCTGATATAATATCTGATACAGTATCAAATATCTGAGAAAATGAATCTTGTTTTCATTTTGAATTAAAAATACATTTATATATTTTTTCTTTTTTTTTGAACAAACTTGCTTAAATTTTTATACAAAAGCAGACTTAATATCTTAGACCGTTTTGCTTCTCAAGCAGTGATATTTTAGTATTATATAGATACTTTTAGAGTATTTATTAATATTTTAAATTAATTACTGTTTAATTAATTAAACTGTTTTCTGTTTTCATTTTACTTTTAGTTAACATTTAGTAATTTTATTGTGGTCTTGACATTTGTGTTTTTAAATATGTCTACTTATTATTTATAGATTTTTATTTCAGATTTAAGTTAAACAAATGTCAGATCAAGTTAAACAAATGAGAAACGCATTAAAATAATAAAATTGCTTATTTTATTTATTCGCTATAGGTAATTACAATAACACTGCTCTCTTGTAATTGGTTCTTGATTTAGGAACATTTAGATATTTATACCAGAAAAATAAATAAATAAATAATAAATAAATCAATAATACCAAACAAATGTGTCCCCTGGCAATATTTGTCCCGTGGAATTGATTTCCAGGAGCATTTTTACATTTGTGAGGGCAATTTTTATAATCACATTATTATTATAAAAACTATATGTTGTCTTTAATGTCAGATACTTACATTTACCCAATTACTTTAATCAATAACAACAGACTGTTTAAAATTGTATCCAAATTATAGATGTAAAAACCAGGAGCTCATAGGGCTGAATTATTGCTCTTTATATTGTAATAATGATTATTAATATTGATACAGAAAATAATATAAAATGTTTTTGTTTTGTTTTGGGCACATCACATTCTGGCTTCACAGACAAACATGTCGGTCCATGGCGTTAGCCAAGTCTACAGAAGATATGCAGACACAAGTTATGCAAAAACTCCCATTATAATCACTGAAGCTACAAAATTAATATTTTACTTACATCGTATCTGGACTGTGTTGTTACGAGGGAGCTCTCATTAACAGCTCTGCCATTTTCAGCACTGACTAACCTAAGCGCCTCTGATTGGCCAGTGCATTCCTAAGTTTAACAGAAATGCGTTTGATTGGTTATAAGGCTCAATGCTGCGTAACAGTGCGTAAGATCACTCTGATGCAGTGTGAGCAAATTGAAATGTAATTCCGTGAATTGACACTTTTTATTTATTTTTACATTAATAGGGTCAGTTTTGATTTCATGTTGACTTTAAAAAAAGTCCAAAATGCAACAGTTCCCAGTGTTGTCACTGCAACAATGTGATGAACTGAACAGCAGTGCAAAATCGTGTGGTAATTACCTAATGCTTAGATGCCACATTTAGCAGTTCTGATTTTTATGCTGATGTTTTGCAGGAGGAAGAGGGTGCTATGCAGCCTGGGATTAAGCCAGATGCTAGAACCTCAGATGAAGCACCAAGAGAGGAAGGGAGGCAAGTGTGATCACTATTATTCCATCATTTATCATCGTACTCTCTCACAGAGGAGTAGTGGGATGCTTACTTCCCATATACAGTAAGCGGAGGCAGTGCCAACACATTTATGTAGGGTAGCACCTCAAGAGGAAATACTGCAGTGCACCACTTACTGTCTGGCAAATCCTGCATGACACACAGCAGAGGAGGAGACATGGCAGAAGTGTGTGCATATCATGAGCTTGTTATCTACAACATTTACTGTCTGTCTTGGCTATGATGCACCACTCAGAGTAATTACCCTTGGAAAGAGAGAGAAATGGAAGGAAGTCGGTGAGATAGAGTGGAGATAGATAGATTGACTGAGAGTCCGAGAGAGAGAGCGAGGAGGGGGAGGCTGGATGGGAGGAGAGAGTTATTGGATGAAAGAGAGAGAGAGTGAGTGAAGCAAGCAGGAGGAAGTTAAAGAGAATAAAAAGAGGGCATAGCCGTAGACAGAGATGCAGGATGACTGCTCTCTCAGCCACCGGCTCGACTGCAACTGCGAGTTGACACGATATTTGGGGAGTGGCAGCAGCGTCTCGCAGGGGACCTGAAGGAGGACAGTCTACTGTTCCTCTGGCTGCTTGCTCGTGACTGAGCCCCTTTGTGATGGCATTATGCCAGTCATGAACAGGTCAGGGTAGGTGGACGGCATTTCTCTCTCTCTCTGATTCTCTGATTCTCTTTCACTTTCTCTGTTTGCATGAGTAGGCATTAGTTCTGTGTTAGTTATATAATTTCAATCAAATTAAAGCAGTAGTTCACTCAAAAATGAACATTCGAAGTACTCACTTATGTACATTATTTACTTTTTCCAAGTAATTACAATGAATGCAGACTGAGGCTTTTGTATGAAGCTGAAAGCCTCAGTCCAGCCTTAATGTAATTGCACAAAATTACAAAAAATTATTCTATTAGATCTTTTATTTCAGATGATGTCTTTTCTTTCTTATGGGATAAAGATGCCATTGTTAGCTGGAAAAAACTGATGTTATAATTATATGGGTAAAGTTCAATTTGTTAACATTAGTTGATCAATTGACCCTTCGCAATGACCCGCCCCCCCTTCGTTACTGTTACTATGTCCGAGCAAGCCATGGCGTTCTCACGCTACACATCATGTTCTCACTCAGCAAAGAGGACACTGACAACGCGCCGACAGACAAGACACAGCAGGTTACTTTTGGTGTGAAGTCTCAGCTTTCAAAATTTTAAGAAATTCAAACTATAAATACCATTTTGTGGCTCTTTAATTGCTGAATGTGTCGTGACAGATCACCGTAGTGCGTCAGTTCAAGCTGCAGGTGAACTGATCGTCTTTTCACGTTTACAAGTTCAAGCACAAAATAAACATGAATGAACATCAGAAGGTATTTTATTTCAACCTCAGAAAGATGTGAATACAGTCAAGTTTCAATCCACTGAAGTAAATCTACTCTCCTGTCTGGTTTGTTTGTTGGACGTAATTTCTGATTCTTTGTTATGATTGGTCAGATCACCTGTCAATCAAACTCCCTGCGAAGGGTCAATTAACAATACTTTTACAGTATTTATTAATCTAGCTTCATTTATGTTTACATACACTCTTATTGATGGTTCCATATAGAATATTTAACGTTATGGAACTTTTCCACTGCACAGAAGTGCGCTGGAGGATAAAATGTTCCGTTCAGTTTCCGCCACTGAAAACAAAAAAAAAAAGGTTATTGTGACAATTCTGAGAAATGAAGTCAAAATTGTGAGACATAAACTCGCGATATAAAGAATTTTCTCAGAATTGCGTGATATAAATCCGTAATTGCGAGTTATAAAGTCACAAATTGTGTAACATAAACTCGCGATTGTGAGTTATAAAGTCAGAATTGTGATATAAACTCACAGTTACGAGAAATAAAGTCAGAATTGCAAGATAACTTTTTACTTTTTTCTCACAAATGAAGTTTGTATCTCGCAATTCTGACTTTTTCTCACAATTGCAAGTTTATATCTCAAAATGCAATTCTGATTTTTTTTTTTCTCAGAATTGTGAGATATAAACAAGTTATAACTGATATATTGGGAACTGACTGATATATTCTTCTGACTGATATATTCTCAGAATTGTGAGTTTATTTCTCACAATTCTGACTTAATAAACTCGCAATTCTGAGAAAAAAAGTCATAATTGTTTATATCTTGCAGAATTTTGAGTTTATTTCTCAGAATCGCGAGTTTGTCTCTGAGATTTGTCCCAATCAGGACCTTATAACTCACATTTGCCAGTTTATATGACACAATTCTGACTTTATTTCTGAGTTTAGTATCTTTAGAAATGAGTTTTTATCTCACGCAATTCTGAGAAAAAAGTCAGATTGTGAGATAAAAAGTTGCAATAACTTTTTTTAATATATTTTATTCAGTGGCAGAAACAGGCTTCCATTAAAAAAATTGCATACTGTAGGATTTGCTTTGAAAACAATTTTCATTCAGAAATTGCTAGTAAATTGTTAGAAACAGCAACACACTGAATTAAACATGATATTTTGAAATACTAAAAAAGTATCTGCTGATATGCTTATAACATACTTTAAAAATTGCAATTAATTATGCAATTAGTTTCCACAAAGTGGAAAAAGGTTCTTCAAAATATTCTTCACGCTAAGAAAAAAAAATGTTGACTGAAAGGTTTCTTGGGGAACCCAAAATAGTTATTCTACTGCATCACTACAAAAACATATACTAAGACATTTTTAATATTTAAAGTTGTAAAAATTTATTTTAGTAAGTCTATTAATAATGAACAGTACTTTTTTTTTAGTTAAAACTAACCTTGATTAATAAATCATCTAAAAATATTATTCATTGTTAGTTCATAATATGTGTTGTAAAATGATTGTAAAATGAAGCCTCAAATGTGAGTGCAAACTTTACTTGTTTTCCTTCAGCTTGTTGAGTAAGGCAGGTTTGAGGAGGCTGTTGTCATCAGATGAAGTGTGGACGTTAGGAAGGAAGAGGAACCAAGTGGAATTCGTCCCGGCCGAGCAGGATATTCTGCAAGTCACAGAATCAAATAATCCTTCAGCCATTCCCTCTCACAGATACAGCCGACAGAACCAAGCTTCTCTTCATCTTATCAGTCCAGAAAGAATCAGCAAGACCGAAGGTGGAAGCACTTCATGTCAGCGTGACTCTGTGAAGGCTCTGAAATCAGGAGCTGAAGTTAATGGTGGGTAGAGGGTTCTTTTGGGATTTTGAAGCTTACCGTAAACACGTCTCTTAATAGAACGTTAAGTTATCAGGCTTCATCTTCATTCCACCGGTCAGAAAAAGTAGTCAGACATCATACGGTCTGATTTTACTTTTTCTCTTTGATAGATGTTTTCTGTTGTTATTGAGTGGACTGCAATTCACAGTGAGCTGATTTACAGTATGTCTAGTTTCTGCTGACTCATGCTGTGAGCAGAATGACTCATTGCCCATACTGATTTACTGTGGCATTTATAGCATATGACTGCACATAAACAATGCAAAACTGGAAAACAGTTACACTGTCGAAAACTCTGAGCCAGTCCTAATGGGATCAAAGAGAGGTTCTCTTAGAATCAAATAATATATATTTATTGGATTCTACAAATAAGACTACATTAACTCAAATTTGAAGAAAAAATATAGTTTTCCCTGGTTACTGTTGCTCAGGATGTCCCATTGGAATTAAAGTGTTAGTTCACCCAAAAAAGAAAATTCTGTCATTAATTACTCACCCTCATGTTGTTCTGAACCCATAAGACTTTTGTTCATCTTGAGAACACAAATTAAGATATTTTTGATGAAATCCGAGAGCTTTCTGAACCTGCATAAACAGCAACGCAACTGACACGTTCAAGGCCCAGAAAGGTAGTAAGGACATTGTTAAAATAGTCCATGTGATTGTCCACGGTATTGTCCACTTTAAAGGCATCCTGGTTTCACCTTTTAATGCAGAAGCTGACAAGCACCCTTGTTGTTTGTGAACAGAAGCCAATAAGTCCATTTTAGCCATTTGGCATGTAATCACATCCATATAATCTATGGCATCTATGTCATCAGAGGTGATTACAAATATTAAACAAGGGTTATTAAACTCTAAAACATGAAATGTGGAGTTACCTGCTTTTGCCAAAAAATGACTGCTGAAATTATGTGTTTTTACTATAAAACTAACTTTTAATATGTAAAAAAAAAAAAAAAACTTTCAATGAACTTTAATTTTGTAAATTACCTGTATTTAAGTTATTACTTAATCAAAACAACCCAGCTACAGTTTGATTGATATTACTTGAAATGCGCAATTAAAAAAAAAGTGATTTCTGAAAATAAATCGTTTTTGCAAATGAACTTTTTTTGCGAAAGTTTTTTTTTCTGTTTCCTGTCAGTCTTCGACGTGTGTACCACCCATGCACACGTATGCTTTGTGGTACACATTGAAGACCGCCAGGGATGAGATAAAAAGTTGTTATTTTTGTGCAAAAAGCTGTCAGATTTCATCAAAAATATCTTAAATTGTGTTCTGAAGATGAATGAAGGTGTTATGGGTTTGGAACAAAAAGAGGGTGAGTAATTAATGACAGAATTTTTTTATTTTTGGATGAATTATCACTTTAAGGTCGGGGCTTAGCAAAAGCTCTGTTAGGATTGGTTCCAAATTCCATATTTGATAACACTTTCAGAACTTTGCTTTCAGAACAAGACACTCAGAAGAAGGTGCAAGGGCTTTACGAAGACACCTGCACACTCAAGAGAGAAAGACCACAACATCCAGTCGAAGTGCCAATGAAGCCGGTATTAAATATCCCGCATTTCACACTCAACCATGAGCCTCATTCAGATTCACTCAGAGCCCCAATAGTGTCCAGTTTGTCATCTGACAAAAAAGATGATCTCCGACTGGACTCTAAGAAACCCAAGGAGCATGAGGACATAAAGACAACAAACTTGGTCAATGGCGGCGCAACACCAGACACCACAGCTCTAAATGTACAGAACAATCAAAGACTGCACAGTGTGCTTACGCTGAACAACAACCACAATATCTGTGACCAGAACGCCGGAGGGCAATGGAAGTCATCTCTTTCATACTCCAAAACCAACGAGTTTCCTGAACAAAAAACTCAGGCGTGTACAAATGAGACCGTCACAGACAATTCACTTATTGAAAACTTAATACTGGAAGCAGTAAGTGTGGAAATAAGAAAGACTGAGGATAGTCCATCTTGTGACGTCAGTCTGTCTGAGATAGATGAGAAGTCAGAGGCAATTTCGTTTCATAGTGAAGCACTTGCTTGGTCTGAGGAAGAAAGGGACTGTCTCGATGAGGGGAAGACTGAAGCAACTCAAGCAAGTAGTTGTTCTTTAGTTTTTGCAGAAAAGTACACTGTGGTAGCAGACGATTCTCAGCCTTATTTGAACAATAAACAGGAAGGACGCTGTTCACCACCATGTTACGAAAGACAACCGACTGTAGAGTCGACCCTGTCAGAAATTCTCTCTCCTGTAGATGAAGTTTTGTCTTACGGAAGTGCAGAACTCCCTCCTTCCGTTAAAGGAGGAGCCGCGTCAGGTTTTGACAGCTACGGTTGTCCTCCTCCTCCTCCTGCCTTTGAGATTATTACATGGACCAGTGAGGATGAACTTCCAGCTCCACCTGATTCTGTAGAAGATCTCTCAATTAACAGTGAGAACCTCCCTCCTCTCCCTGTGGACTTCTCTCTGAAAAGAAAAGAGTCTCAAAGTCTAGACTCGAACAGTCTGAGGGAAAAGGAGGTAAACAATGATACTAATGGAGCTCTCTGTGAGGACAACGACTGTTCGGAGTACACCAGCTCACTTCCTGAAGATGTGAAAAATGAAATCTCGGATCCATTGTCAACCTTTCAAATTGGAGACAGAGTTCTTGTGTGTAACTCCAGACCGGGTGTGCTGAAATATAAAGGTTTTACGGCATTTGCCAATGGGTTTTGGGCTGGTGTTGCATTGGACGCCCCTAATGGAAACCACAATGGAACTTTCAGAGGTGTGAAGTACTTCAGCTGCAAAAAAAGCCACGGTGTCCTGGTCAGAGCTGAGGACGTTGCTCCTATACACAGAGAACATGGTAGTGATGTAGAGACTGGGGTGGATGAGGATCCGTTCTCGGATGAGGAGCCGCCTAGGGCAAAGAGAGATAAACAGCAGAAGGACACATCGTCGGCAGATGGACAAAGAGGACGTACACGTAGTCAGTGTCCTCCTAGAGATGAGACCACATGCATACAACAAAAAGAACCTCAGGAAGACACGTCAGATGAAGCAGGAAACCTTTCACATGTCTCTAAAATGCCCACGCCAAGTGTAAGTAACTCCAAACACTTAAAGGAATAGTTCACTCAAAAATGAAAATTCTGAAACCATTTAATCACCCTCATGTCATTTCAAACCAGTTAGACTTTATTCTTTGGAATGCAAAATGAGATAAGATAAATGTTGCTCTTTTGCATACATTGAAAGTATGTACACTACCATTCAAATTTTTTAGGTCAGTACGATTTGTTTGGTGGCACAGCAACAATGATAATGATAAGCCTTATGTACTAATTTGAGGACATAAGTCTCTGCTTAAAATGCCTGACAGATAACTTTTCATAGCTTGCTAAAATTGCCACTTTTAGGGTATGAGCCAAATGCGCCATTTTTGTGTTTGTCCTTTTAAATGCAAATGAGCTGGTGCTCCTGGCCCCCTCTTCAGCAGAGGGCGTGGCTTCAAGAGCTCATGCTCTGGCATACAGACACGCACTGAAAATGTCAGAAACTCTGAGTAGCAGTGTTCAGCCTTATATGTTCGACCCAGAATCCGTTTAAAAGTCAGTCATCTGATTGTACTGTGCGTAATGCACGTTTATGAATGACACAGTCTGAGAGCACGGCGTGATAAAAATAACAACATAGCTGCTCTCATGGTGCCATCACGTGCTATTACAAACTTTAGAAATCTGGAATCGTGTGTTCAGACTGTTTATGATTTATTGGGATTATAAAAAATAAGGGTGTGGATTTTTACCATTAATGGCTGGTTCAAACACTTTATAAAAGTGATTTTTTTTTTGCATAATATGTCCCTTTTAAATGGGACATTGTTTTTTTCCCCATTTTCCACAAGCTGGTATGATTCTTTAGGGTCTTCATAAAATGTTTGCATTCCTCAATGATCGTGTAAAACGACACCTTTTTACTTTGTCAAAAACAGCTCTGTTCACAGCAACCTGTTTTGGTGCATGTCTCTTTAAATGATAATGAGCTTCGTTTTTTTGTGTATTCAGTGGTGCATTACCATAAAAATCAAAACGAATCCACTGGCAACTGTATCATTTTATTGTATGGAAAAGAACAGCATCAACATTCTTGCAAACAGAGTCATACAAGCATTGAATAACATGAGAATGATTAAATGATGACAGAAGTTTCATTTTTGGGTAACTGTTACATTAACAAACTTCATATATCACACAGTAATTGTACCTGTTACTAAGCGCCTGTATTTTACAGACCGGCGTTGAGCTCCATCATAATGGACAAAACAGGAATCATGCAGATGCTAAACTAACAGAAGAGCTGGATAAAGATGGAGTTCACTGTGCTCAGGATAACAGAAAGAGACAAAGGATTAAATCAGTGCACGACAAGCAATCTACAGATACTGTAAGTTGCCAAAACAACTACAGAATTTGCTTTAGTGAAGAATGAAGTGTCTGTGTACAATAATACATGTGCATGACATTTTCTATTACGGAGTGTCTCTTTACACTAAGTGCAAATAGCCTGCCTTGTTGGCCGAAGCTATTTACACTAACTCCACCCACGAACACTGCAAAAGATGATTACCAAACAATGGCTTTAGTGGTGTACGTGATAAAGTGTGTGCTGTGGTCTTTTTGATGCAAGCGACCGAGTTCGAATCCACTTTTTGCCAAACTTTTTTTCACCCTTTTTCAAATCTCATATTACTTGCTTTTATGGTACTTTCAATAAAAATTAAGGAAATAATCAAAGTTAAAAATAAAGTGTTGGGTAGGGTTGGGGTAGATGTAGGGAGGGCTTTATTGTCCCAATAAGGTGGAATTGATTTAACAATATGAATTAAAATTATAATTTGCACTCAATATGTTATTATTGCATACTGGTTTATAATGTACTACAATACTGAGGTGCAGATGGTTGCCACTATTTGCAATAAAACATCAGAAAATACTGTTAGTTTAACAGTAGTTTAGTGTAAATAGAATCAATTGCTAAGAAAATATGCTATATTCGCTTAGTGTAAATAGCATCTAATTGCTATCTGCACTCAGTATGAATAGCTTCTATCGCTATTTACACTTAATAGGCACTGCTTTTTTGTTATTATTACTGCACTTTTCTCTTTTTGATACTCAGGATATCAGAAAAAGTGAGGATGGTCATTTTATGCCATGTGTGTTGGAGCAGTGGCATCAGGCCCAACCCGACACTCCACCAAAGATAAAGGTGCCGCCCCATGAAGACGCCATCGTCTACAGATTAGTGGATTCTGCAGTGGAGATTCTGTGTGGCCAAGCGAATGAAGACACACTTGACCTTTACGAAACACCAAGCTATTTATTAGATGATGATAGTCGCAAACGTTATCGGCAGGTTAGTCTATAGGAACATAACAGATGACTATAAAAATGCTAAATGAATGAGAGAAACAAAGCTTTAATCTAAACCTGATTCATTTTACACTGTAGGTGATCTTTCAGTTAACATCTGATGTACTTCATGAGATTTGGAGTGACCTGTTAAGGACAAAACAATCTGCCCAGAATGTAGATGATCAATCCCTGATGTCAGCTTTGCAATCCAGTCAAATTTCAGTCACATTTTTAAAGGTAATTTTATTTTATGTTAAGATAACATTTTGATTAAGGTATTTTAAGAACATTTACAGTATGTTAATCTAATGTTATTTACAGGCTGCTGTGAGAAAAGAAACACAGAAAATTCTGAATTTAGAGCGAAGCGAGCAACAGATGACAGAGATGCTCCAAAAACTGTGCAAATACTGGTACGCCAAGAGAGACAGAGTGGACTTTATACTGGTGTGTGTAAAGGCACTCCTATAATAATATGCTTGCTTATGAAATTAGTGGTCTTGGTGTAACCTTGGCTCAAGTATTATTTAAGATCGCAGTATATGACAGTAGAACTAAAAAATGTCTCAATTTGTCTTTTTATCTTCTAGATTCAGGAGCTTCATAATGAGGAGAGAACTTGGCTAGACTACAGAGCTGACCAGTACACTGTGAAAATGCATCTGACTGAAGAGATTTTCAGCCTTCTTTTGGATGACACAATACTAACCCTAAATCATATGCACTTTTCAACATAAATGACAAATTTCAGAACTTGCATCTTTGATATGTTTTTAATTTCTTTTTGGGTGAATCTCACAAATCCTGTCAAGAACATTTTTAAGTCATGTTTCACAAATTATATTTTGCTTAACATCAATGTATAAACCCATAAACCTGTTGCAGGACCATGAAGTTTTCTTGGAATATGAAATTATTTTCATGACAATTAAGCAGATTTTAACCTAATTTCAACTTTTGCAATTACTGTAGACTAAGGTAAAAAATGATATTTGAAATACTGAAATTATAAAGTATTTATTTATACATTATAAGTATAAGTAATAAGTATTCATACGTTATATTAGTATCGGTCGTACTGCTTCTGATTTAAAAAAATAATGTTGTTTGTTTAGTTTAATGAACTAAAAATTATACTGTATCCACCTTTTTTCCCCTAAGACTGGGTGTGACCATTTGTAAATTTTATGGGTCTGGCTTCCGGTGTCATCCGCATCCAGCTATTTTTAGACAGCTTAGTACAAAACAGCTCGTTTTGCAGCTTGATATTGCATATTGGTGTGTCTTACCATACTATTTTAATGTATTATCTTAATTATGAGCACACTGGTTTGTGCAAACTGTTTTACCGTTTACTGCACGTTGATATTCTTCTCATTATTTCCCTATTGCGGCTAATGAACCGGAAGTCTCACCCATAGGCTTACTTCCGCATTAAAGAAAGAAGGTGAATAATGAGAACCTGCAAATCATCATGTAGGATAATGGGAATTACAAAAAAAAAAAAAAACACAGAGACGAAATGTGTTTAATGCCCATACAATGCGACCAAACGCACATATCAAAACTATAATAAAAAATAAATATATAAAAAAGCATTTTTTTTTCTTTTGATTTTCTGGCGGCTGGTTACATCAACCTGTTTTTTGTGAGATTTACTCGTTTTTATTCACTAATATTTTAATCATTATTTTAATGATTTTTAAATCCAAATCAATGTGTTCAAAATCAAAGTGTTTGTATTGAACTACAGTACAATTAATAATGAAATATATTTCATGCACAGCAACACGTGTGGTGGTTTTTTTTTTCCAAATAATGATAAAAGCAATATAAAGAACTTTCAGAGTAGCATACGCCGCACCGCATACATGATATGCGTCGCTCATACGCAGATAGGATGCGCAAGATAATCGTATGCGTCCTCGTAGCGCAGTGACGACGCTCTAGAAGACGCACGTCCCTACTAAATGTAGTCATCCATAGGAGCGAGCAGAATCAGTGTGAATGTAGAGAATTCATTGAAGTGAGTGGCTTCAAATTGTATGGCGTTTCTTCCATCACCTCCAATGGCAGTTGCGTTTTGTGTTAAGCTCGGTATTCTGTTGGGGCTGCTGTTCGGACAGGCTCAGTCAGCTCGGTTATACACTGAAGAGGATCCAGTGGTCATACTGAGCAGCGACAGCCTGAAGCAGACCGTGCTCAACTCCTCCAGCGCCTGGCTGCTTCAGTTCTACTCGTCGTGGTGCGGCCACTGTATCCAGTACTCGCCTACATGGAAAGCACTGGCTGGCGACGTGAAGGGTACGTGAATTTGCATGATCATCTTCCTGTTCATTCACTCTTTTGGGGAAGGACAGTAACATTTCCTTAAACGTTTTACTGCGTTCACCTCAGGCACGCGAGTGTTTACAAAGAATAGGATGGAAAGAGGTTATTTTGGGATGATCACCCATACAATGGTGCCATATTGTACAATAGTACATTATATTATGGAAGTACAATGGCACTTTGATATATTCCATGGTGCTGAGTTATTGCCATATCTATATCTTCACAAATACTATCATGGTAATGTCCTTAGACTTGGTATTACCTTAATTTTTAAGTGCTTGATAAGTGTGTGTATGTGTTTGTGTTTTCTGTCAGGGCTGTTTGGCTTGTTCTACCATATCTATCATTTTAAATGGTGTAAATGAGTTGTTTCCTTGTACATTATCACATGGGTTTTGCTTAATGAGGCTTATAGTGTTTTTGTGCATTTAGACTTAAGTACAGACGTGGACAAGCATGGGAAGTCGATAATCCCTGGTTTGTTGATACACCTGCATGAAAATCCACGGTTGTTGCTGACTGTTTTCTTTATTTATCACTGCGCTCAAGGCCTTTATGTTCACCCACAACACACACACTGTCAGATAAATGTCTCCAGGTAGTGTACTCTGTTTATTTTTAGCCGTTTTTTTTTATTTTTAAAAACTGAAAGGGTTTACCACAACTGAACATGTACTCATCTTTTTTGTAAGCTGTGAAGCTTCAAATGTAACACAACAGCACCATAAATGCATAAAAGTCATTCATATGACTTTTTATGGCTATATTGAGTCCGTGAACTATATTGATTTAATGAATCAGTTGATGTGGTTCACAAAATCTCTCTGAATTATTTGTTCATGAATCCTTCTGATCCAGTTCTTGAGTTAAACACTTTTGTATGGTTTTGTAAGATTTGGGTCACATTTAGAGCATTGAAACTCAAATGTTACTGTATTCGTTCATTTCCATTGCATGAAAGACATATATTTGTTCAATATTTCTCTTTTTGTTTTTGAATAAAGGCACGACATATTTAGGTTTGTTATGACATAGTAGCAAGAGTTGGTATGTGATGACAAAGTTATAATTTTTGGGTAATCCTTTAAATAGTCAAATAGTGTAAATAAATAAATAGTGTAACATGCATTTTCGTAAATGCTCTCAATTAGTATAACATTTTATAACTGAATGTATGATAATTATACAGAATTATACAGTCAAACATTTTTGGGCAGTGTGATTTTTAAGTTTTTTTTTTTTTTTTTTTTTTTTTTTAAGAATTCTCTTTTCTCACCAAGCCTGCATTTATTTGATCCAAAATACAGCAAAAGCAGTAATATTGTGAAATATTTGTACTATTTAAAATAACTGCTTTCTATTTAAATATATTTTAAAATGTAATTTATTCCTGTGATCAAAGCATCATTTTAAGCATCATTACTCCAGTCTTCAGTGTCAGATGATTCTTCAGAAATTATTCTAATATGCGATTTTTATTTTTTATTATTATTATTATTATTATTATTATTATTATTATCAATATTTAAAACAGTGGAGTACTTTTTTTTCAGGATTCTTTAAATAGAAAGATCCAAGATCTGCATTTATTTGAAATAAAAAGCTTTTGTAACATTATACACTATACCATTCAAAAGCTTGGAGTCAGTATTATTATTATTATTATTATTATTTGATTACAGAAATTAATACTTTTATTTAGCAAGGATGCTTTAAATTGATCAAAAGTTATAATAAAGACATTTATAATGTTACAGAAGACAAAAGATTTCTACTTCAGACAAACTGTTTTTCTGAACTTTCTATTCATCAAAGAAACCTGAAAAATTCTTCAAAAACAGAAAACAGGTATTTTAAATAATAAAAATATTTCAAAATATTTCTAATAAATGCAGGCTTGGTGAGCAGAAGAGACTTCTTTAAAAAAAAAAAAAAAAACAAAACAAAAAAAACATTAAAAAGTCTTACTGTTCAAAAACTTTTGACTGGTAGTGAATAGCATGTCAAACCACAAAGTTTGTGTTTGTGAAGGAGCTGCAGGTGGTTCACAAGTTTATGAAAAGATTAATTAAATAATAAAAATATAAAATAAAAAGGGATTTTAAAATATAAATAACCTCCTAAAAAATGTAAATATTGTTTGTTTGTTTTTTGTTTTTAACCTGCATATCATGTGACTAATCATATCAGTTAAAATATATCCTGTGGTGTGAAAGAGATATGTCTACCTTTTTAAATCCAGGCATGACCAAGTTGTGTATACAAAAAGCAGCAACAAAATGTCAATAGTGAAACACTTTAGTTTGCCCAACTTTTAATGTCATGAGACCTTATATATAAAGCTTAAAATGTCAACAACACTGATACACAAATAGTGTTAATAGATTTTAAGGGGATAGTTCACCCAAAAATGAAAATTCTGTCATTAATTACTCATCCTCATTTTGATCCAAACCCGAAAGACCTTTGTTTATCTTCAGAACACAAATTAAGCTTTTTTTATGAAATCTGAGAGCTTTCTGTCCCTGCATAAACAGCAACGGAACCAAGTTCAAGGCCCAGAAAGGTAGTAAGGACATCGTTAAAATAATTTTTGTGCACAAAGAAAACAAAAACGAACAACTTTATTCAACAATTTCAATTTCTTCTCTTCTGTGTTATTCTCTGCTGTGCGCAGAAACTCATTTTACGTAATCCTACCAAACTTCTCCTGCACTCTATGTGTTAATGAATTTGATTTTAGAGGTTTAGACCTGATAGACTCAAAGATTTCTTTTTGTTGCTTTCATTTTCTGTTTGTTGGTCTGAGATGAGTGCTTTCTGGAAGCAGCTTTGGTTGGATGGGGAAAGCCCACCTCTGGTCAAGCTGTGGCTCCCAAAGCTACTCTGAATAAATAATGGGATTAACAGTCACTCTCTCTTCAGCCCTTCTTAGAGCTACAAGACCAGCCTAATTGCTAATAAAAATGCTTAGACAGCAGTGCTACGTGTCTGCTGTGCTCTAAGCTAAAAGACCGAAGCTATTCTGGAGGAAGCCACTTGTGTTGGGTGCAGTGAAGCGTGACAGCGATGAAAAGGTCACTGTAGACTGACACATTTAATCTAAATGAGGGCAAATGCATTTAACACCTTGTCGCAAAGATGCTAAAAGTGGTAGAGCTGTGAAATTAGGTAGGGTTAGTTTTTAAACCATCAGTGTGACAGTTTCAGAGTTTTCTCTCACTGTTTTTAGGCGCTTTTTGAAGTATCGCATCAGAAACGAGTGATGGAAATGTAAAATAAAAAAAAAAAATTCCCTTTTCATGCAAATAATGGGAGAAATTCCTCCATGGGCATCAAAAAAGATGCGCAGTGCGATGGGCTAAATAGACTAACCATTCATTCTTAAATGACAGCATTTATTGTGTTTCGTTTGCTCACTTATTATATGTGACCCTGGACCACAAAACCCAATCTTAAGATATGTCAAAAATCATTAGGTTATTAAGATAAGGTTCCATGAAGATATCTTGTAAATTTCTTACAGGAAATATATCAAAACTGAATTTTTAATTAGTAATGTGCATTGCTGAGAACTTAATTTGGACAACTTTAAAGGCAATTTTCTAAATATTATATTTTTTTATTTTTTGAACCCTCAAATTCCAGATTTTCAGATAGTTGCATCTCGACCAAATATTGTCGTATCCTAACGAGCTGAGTCGTTGGATGCAAATGGTGTTTATTCGCAAATGTTTTATGCGATCTTTTCAAATTCTGAAATGAGTAGTAAGTTTTTAGTTGGGTCCTTTTTGGCATTATTATTCAGAGGAAGTTTCAATAGGTATCATAAAGGGATAGTTTACCCCAAAATGAATGTTCTGTCATCATGTTGTGCCAAACCTGTAGAATCTTTTTACGTCTGTGGAACATTAAAGAAGATATTTTAAAGAATGTTGGTAACCAAAAAGTTTTGGTGACTATTAACTTGCATTGTATGGGATACTCAGACATTTTTTAAAATATGTGACCCTGGATCACAAAACCAGTCATAAGGGTCAATTTTTCAAAATTGAGATGCATACATCATCTGAAAGCTAAATAAATAAGCTTTCGATTGATGTATGGTTTGTTAGGATTGGACAATATTTGGTCGAGATACAACTATTTGAAAACCTGGAATCTGATGGTGCAAAAAAATCAAAATATTGAGAAAATTGCCTTTAAAGTTGTCCAAATAAAGTTCTTAACAATGTCTATTACTAATCAAAAATTAAGTTTTGATATATTTACAGTAGGAATTTTACAAAATATCTTCATGGAACATGATCTTTACTTAATTTCCTAATGATTTTTGCCATAAAAGAAAAATCTATAATTTTGACCCATACAATGTATTTTTGGCTATTGCTACAAATAAACCCCAGCGACTTAAGACTGGTTTTGTGGTCCAGGGTCACATATGTTCTTTTACTGTATACTTTCATAAGAAATCAAGTTTGGAATTCAGTTGTGAATGTAACTTGCTTTCCCCCCAAAATCATCAAAGCTTCCTTTTTCTAGGCTTAAATTGGATCCTAAATCCCAGCTTTCAAATATTTTTGTGGTGTTTTTTGGTTATTACTTTCTTAAGAAGACCAGAATATGGTTGACTCATGAATGCATGTGTCATTATTATCATATAGGTACAGCATATACACTACCAGTCACAATAAGAGTAAGAATTTAATGTTTTCTAAAGAAGTCTCTTCTGCTCACCAAGTCTGCATTTATCTGACCCAAAGTACAGCAAAAACTGTAAAATTTTGAAATATTTTTGCTGTTTAAAATAACTGTTTTCTGTTTAAATATATTTTAAAATGTAATGTATTCCTGTGATTTCAAAGCAGTTTTTGTTACATCATTACTCCAGTCTTCAGTGTCACATGATCTTTCAGAAATCATTCTGATTTGCTGCTCTAAAAACATTCATTATATTATTATGTTTGAAAACAGCAGAGTAGATGTTTTTTTTTCAGGTTTCTTTGATGAATGGAAAGTTCAGAAGAGCAGCATTTATCTAAAATAGAATTTTTTTGTAACATTATAAATGTCTTTATCATCACTTTTGATCAATTTAAAGCATATTTGCTAAACTATTAATTTCTATAATTTCTTTCCCAAAGAAAAAAAAAAGTTACAAAATAATGTTACAAAAAACCTATTTCAGATAAATGCTGACCTTTGGATCTTTCTATTCAGCAAAGATTCCTGAAAAAAAAGTACTCAACTGTTTTAAATATTGATAATAATAATAATAATAATAATAATAATAATAATAATAAATGTTTCTTGAACAGCAAAATTATTTCTGAAGGATCACGTGATACTGAAGACTGGAGTAATGATGCTGAAAATGTAGCTTTGCTCACAGGAATAAATAACGTTTTAAAATATATTCAAATAGAAAGCAGTTGTTTTAACTAGTAAAAATATTTCACAGTATCACTGCTTTTGCTGTACTTTGGATCAAATAAATGCAGGTTTGGTGAGCAGAAGAGAATTCTTTAAAAAAAACATTAAAAATCATACTGTCCAAAAACTGGTTTGGCTGGTAGTGTATGTTCTGGAATGCCATGCTTTGCTTTTCCGCTTCATTGAACTGGGAAGGAAGGCATGATTGTGGCCTTTGGATGACTAACGTTGCGAGGACAAGTCTTCTGTTGAATGCTTTCAGTCTGCCTTTGTTGGCACAAGCTGTCGGCTGGGTGGCTCGCGAGTAGCCGCCTACCAGCTGTTACCTTCACAATGAGGGTCAGATGGCCCTATTGTGCGGACGCGACCCCACTGTGCATTCCCCCACACATCCCAAAACCCACAGAGTCTCACCCTCAGGTGAAGAATAGAGGGCTAAAGTGCCCCCGGCTGTCCCTCGTCTCTCAACCAAATTTTTATATCAGCTGCCTTCTTCACACCCCATCTGCTTCATCTTTCTGACACAGATTTTACAGCTGTTCAGTTTACGAGTTTGTGGTAAAAACAAACCACCTGGCTGCAGAAACTTGGGTATACAATGTATGAAATCATGCTTTAAGGCAATAAGACTATATTTCGTCTCACAAAGTTTAATGTGAGAGAGTTAATATCTACGTTTCCGATGTCAGAGCTCAAAACCATGTAATGCATCAAATGATTTTAGGCGTCCTGCCAGAGTTCCTTTTACCTGTCCACTTAGGCTATCTGGCATCGGTTCTGGGTGCCAATACAGATAAAACATTTAGTATAGACGTCAGCTTGTGTTTTACAACACAGTTGAAGAAAAATTACTGGGCACAAGTCTCTACAAATGCTATTCTACCGCTACGGCTGTAAGCTTGCGAAATATCTAAAAAGGGCATTATTAAACGGAAAACAGGTATTGACATTATTTGGTACTTCATCACTTGATTTAGTTTGTTGTCATTTCACCCCAAAATGAAAAATTATGTGATCATTTGCTTTGTAAACACATTAGACACTTATTCATCTTCAAAACACTGATGAACATATTTTTAGTGACTGAGAAATTTATGTTGCTCGATTAGAAGTTCATTATGTCAAAACTTAAACTTCAACAAGTCAACAAGTCACTTCAACAAGTTCAGAAAAAGATTGTAAAAGTAATCCAAATGAATGGAGCATTAATCTGTGTTCCAGAAGCTTGAATTAAAGGAGAAGTCCACTTCCAGAACAAAAATGTACAGATAATGTACTCACCCCCTTGTCATCCAAGATGTTCATGTCTTTCTTTCTTCAGTCGTAAAGAAATTATGTCTTATCCAGCGAAACGATCGGTTATTTTTATAAAAATAATAGAATTTATATACTTTTTTAATGTCGAACACTCATCTCGTCTTACTCTACCTGGACTGTTTTTTTTTAGGTTCATGACAATTAGGGTATGTCGAAAAACTCTCATCTCATGTTCTCCCTCTTCAAAAACTTCAAAATCGTCCTATGGCGCAGTTTTTCCATTTTGGCTAAGGGTGTTTGATCTTTTTTGCATGCTCACTTTGAAAAGACTGGGTTGGTACTTCTGCAGCGATGTAGGATGATTTTGAAATTATTTTTGACGTTGAAGGAGAAAATACGATTGGAATTTTTCAACATACCCTAACTGTCTTGAGTCAGAATACACAGAATTCGGACAGACCAAGACAAGACGAGCATTTGAAATTAGAAAGTATTTAAACTGTACTTTTTTTAATGAAAATAACCGATCATTTTGCTCGGTTGGGATCATTTACAAACCCATTTGGGATCGTTTGAAGCCGCATTTAAACTGCATTTTGGAAGTTCAAAATCGGGCACCATATCAGTCCATTATATGGAGAAAAATGCTGAAATGTTTTCTTCAAAAAAGATAATTTCTTTACAACTGAAGAAAGAAAGACATGAACCTCTTGGATGACAAGGGGATGAGTACATTATCTGTAAATTGTTGTTTCTCCTTTAAATTTGTTTATTATATTAAGATAAACAATTTGAAAAATTGTAATTGTTTATCATATAAACCAATTCTGTGAAGGTTTGGTATAAATGTCTCGAATCATATAGATTTAAAATCAGTTTAGTGAATTTTTGATGGAATGGACTTTTAATGGAGGGACAAAATCTCTCAGGTTTCATTAAAAGTAATGTGTCATTTAGTGCTGAATAGAAGTCTTATGGGTTTGGAACAATGTTAGGGTGAGTTTCTCTGTAATTTTAGATTTGTATTGTTTTGTGTTTCTGAAATGTGTGATTTGTTTCTCTACTCTCATAGACTGGTCACAGGCCATTCGTATAGGAGTTCTGGATTGTGCTCATGAGAAGAACTTCGACATCTGTAAGGAGTTTGGAATCCACTTCTACCCCACCTTCAGGGTATGATCGTGCAAATGATTTTATTTATTCTTTCAGCGGATTAAATCAATACAGTAAATCCTAACTAGGCGTGTTCAGTATGATCAAAAAAATCATTAGATGCCCTTTAATAAAAATGACGTAACCCTTTAAATATGAAACTAAAGCTGTAATTAGGTTTTGGCAAGTCACTCTCTTAATGAGTGAGGCAATGAGTGATTCATTCAGTTGATCTTTTCAAACAGCTGATCATTCCGCATTTTAAAAAAGAGATTGTCTTTATGAATAGGTCAATGAATCATTGACTTACCTGATTTGTTTAAAAAAAATATATATATATATATATATATTCAGTAACAAAACAATAGCTGTAGATTTGTTTGGAACTTGTTTTGGGCATAATGGAGCAAAAACAGACAATACTGATAATATTTTATCTAAAATGTAACATACAATAAACAAGAAATTTATATTTTATTAAATAATAATCACATTTTATTCACACTGATAATAGATAAAAACGGCACTCGTTCATGTGATATTACTAAATTATATCAGATGAAAATTTGGCCCATATTAATTATGGGGGATTTTAACAAGATTTTAATAGACTGCTTCATGCAGAACATGTACTTCAAGCATATTTTTGTTTGGTTTTTGCCATAGAGATATCTTAATGGTCCAAATTTCTGCTCTACAATGCTGTACATTTAACGTAAAATGTTCATACCAGTCAAAGGTTTTTGAACATTAAGATTTTTAATATTTTTATTAAAAAATTTTCTTCTGCTCACCAAGCCTGTTTAATCTAAAATACAGCCAAAGCAGTAATATTGAGAAATATTTAATCAATATTTAAAACAGTTGAATACATTTATTTTCAGTATTCTTTCAGTAAAAAGATCCAAAGACTTTTATTTGGCAAGGATGCTTTAAATCGATCAAAAGTGATGATAAAGACTTTTATGATGTTACAAAAATATTTCTATTTCAGATAAATGCTGTTCTTCTGCACTTTCTATTCATCAAAGAAACCTGAAAAAACTCTACTCAGCTCTTTTCAAAATAATAATAATAATAATAATGGTAATAATCGTAAATAAACTGCAAATGAGAATATTAGAAAGATTTCTGAAGAATCATGTGACTGGAGTAATGATGCTAAAAATTCAGCTTTGAAATCACAGGAATAAATTACATTTTAAAATATATTCACATAGAAAATAGTTATTTTAAATAGTAAAAAAAAAATACTGTTTTTGCTTTACTTTGAATCAAATAAATGCAGGCTTGGTGAGCAGAAGAGACTTCTTTTAAAAAAAAAATGTAGTGTATATGTGGTTGTGTATATTATAGATAATTTACAATAGTCACCTAGTCATCTAGTTGTCTATTAACAGACTAGCTTAGAGAGGCTGACTGGAGTATTTGTATTTATTTATTTATTTATTTATTTATTTCAATTCATTAGCATGCTGACAGCCTGTTATACTGTGTTTGCATTTAATGTTGCATTAAATGCATCATGTTACCTATGCGGTTTACTGAATGTTTTAATATGCTGTGGTACGTTAACTGTAAAAAAAGAAAACAAGACCCCTGCCTTTTGTTCTTTTGGTAACACTTTATAATAACGTTCAGTTGTAAGTAATTTATAAGCAATTAGTTAATGATGAAATAATCATTTACAAAACATTTATAAAAGATTACCTAGTGATATGCTAACAATTTATGTATGTTTTGTTAATTCATTTACAAGTAATTTACAAATAATTAGTTAATAATTAACTAATCATTTACAAAACATGACTATGCATTTATAAACGATTAAGTGATATTAATATTTTTATCTATGCTTTGTAGATTAAGTTATTATATAAGTAGATTAATCATTTATAAGTGATTAGATAATGATGAACTAATAATTTACAAAACATCACTATACGTTCACAAATGACTAAGTAATATTCTAACGATTTACAAATCTGTCGTAAGTTATCTTTTAAAAAATAGAATCATGAAATAATCAAACAGATCCTTAGTCAATGGTTAAGAAGTTATTAGTAAATATATTATTAATCAATTATAAATAACTGAAATGTCAATCATTGAAATGTTTACCCTCCATTGAAGATCACATCATGAATAAATCATTTACAAATCTTTCTGAATCCCCTAATCTAAAGTGTAAACAGTTCATCAGTTGTAAATGTTTTACTCATCATTCGTAGATCTTTCCCCCCAGCGTGTATACCCACACAACCTGTAACCGGCAGGTTTGTAAAACATTTACAACTGATGAATAGTTTACACTTTAGATTAGGGGATGCAGAAAGATTTGTAAATGATTTATTCATGTTTACACACAACAGGTTTTGAATATTTGTTGTGTGTACTGCAGTGTAAGGGCTGACTGGTGAGGGTAAAGATGGTAAACACCTGGAGTATTTTAGCGCTGTGCACCTGATGTGATCTTCAGTGGAGGGTAAAACTGGTTCACATGTAAACGTTGTTCACACTAGATCCCACGCACTGCACACAGAACACAAGTCTGTACTGATGAGAGAAAGGGTTTACACGTTTATTCACTTGACGGCAAATAATTTATTATTATTTAAAAACAGAAAATAGTTTTAGAATAATTGCATTTTTGTGCTTTTCGACATATCACTCATGTATTGTAAATGATTAGTTCATCATTAACTAATTACTTGTAAATGAACTTGTAATTGACTTGTAAATGAATTAACAAAACATACACAAATTGTTAGCATATTACTTATTAATCATTTGTCAATGTTTTGTAAATGATTATTTCATCATTAACTAATCACTTATAAATGACTTACAACTGAACCTTATTATAAAGTGTTACCGTTCTTTTTGTTGTGCTCATTTCTAGGCGTTTTTGTCTTATCTTTGTCTGATCGAGGTCAGGTAAATCTGAAACCTGCATAATTATACAATAGACACATGTATTACTACACCCTTATCAAATTTCATGTTGACAGAAACATGCCTAGTTAGGGCACGGTAAAAATTGACATAAATGACATGTTGTTTTATTGTTTTAGAGATTTTATTTGGGAATAATTTATTTTTTTTCCTTTTTCTAGTATTTTAAGGCACATGACACCACAAATGATTTTGGGAAGACATATCGTGGTAGGTTTAATCATTTTAACTCTAGTTAGAGTTGAAGTTTTATCAGTTGCAGTTGTTATTATTGTGGAGCTAACTTGAATTTCTGATTTTGTTTTATTTGCGCACTGACAGGGGCTGACAGAGAGCTTCAGACAGTGAGGCAGTTGATGGTGAACTTCCTCCAAAACCACACAAAACATGACTGGCCTGTGGGCTGCCCTCCCCTTGACCCTGCCAGGTACCCAAATCTACAATATTACCACCCATTTTTAATCATCTTGGCATACACATTTCTTTTCAGACGTTTTTAATATTTAAAATGTTCTGTCTCCAGCTTCCAGAGGGAAATTAGGGATGTTTGTTTAGGGCTTCGTTTCTAGACATAAACGGAGTGCCTCCGTTTCCTATTAAGAAACATTGAGTTTGCATTCTGTTGCAGGTCTGAGGACATCCTGTCCTTAATGGGGAAGAAAACGGAGTTCTATACTGCAGTTATAGTTGAGGACAAAGACTCTTATATAGGAAGAGAGGTATGAAAAAACAACAAAATGTTTAATTAATCTGTATTTGTAGGATATAAAGCAGTATAAAGTCATGTCATAATTTATTCACCCATATGTCTTTCCAAACTGATCTGATTGTTACTGGCCAATGTTTTAATTAGCCAATCTATTTTCAGTTGGTTCATTATATATAATTAAAGCAGGCTCTGTTGAATGACCGAGTTTTTTTCTCAGTGCAGTAAGCATGACATAGCAGCAGTTGTGGGCAATTTTTCTGTTGTAAGCATTCACTTCAAATGAGACTTCAGATATGTACTGTATGCTATTTTGTTTTATTGATATTAAATGAACAGTAATGCATTCATTCAAGGGTAACTGTAGTCATTATGCTGAATCGCTGTACAGCTAGAAGGGGAAAAAAAATGCAAATGCATGTAAAAAAAATATATTAATGGCAAGAGACTTTGTGAAAATGAATGCGAAAAGAGGAATTTTTCGCAGAATGACCAGGCTGCTCTTTGCCATAACGTAAAGGTAGATAGACACTCTAAACCACTAAAAATATAATAAAAGTATTATATTATAAAAGTATTATATTATAAAAGTATATGGGCCATTCTATAGCATTGGAATCATCTTGAAAAAAATATTGTATGTATGCAAATTGTATAATATCCGAAGTATACATTTCTAGTAATTGTGCAGTTAATTCTTTTATTGTATTTTCAGAAAGTTTTGGAATATTTGTCCTTTCCCCAAATTTGTCACTACCGAAACACAGTAATGTATAATTTAATAAAAAGGGTTATATTGACCTATTAAGATTTTGTTTATATCTACCTTGTAAATATATGATTTGCTATTTTATTAAAACGTTTTCAGAGGTAAGCCCATAACAAATACAATGTTATCAATATTTCAAGTGGAATTTATGAAATTTCTTGCGTCTTGCATTTATTCTTTATTTGTAATAGGCATAAAGTTGGTCATACTGATTTCAAAATCAAGGATTCATTAGTTTGAATATACAACGAACCAAGCACTATCATAACATCTTTTTTGATAATTCAGTATACTTTTTGACAAAACATCCCATGTTTTGGTCACGACAGTAATGTTTTGGTAGCCACATCACATTACAGAATTTTAACTTTCATAATAAAACACTACAACAACATACTAAAATGCAAAAAAATTGCACAAGTGTACTAAAATTATTTCCCGCAAATAAAGGATTTTGCGTTCCCTTTTGTCACTACCGAAACATTGATGACATGTTTTGGTCGTGACTGCTACGGTAGTGACCATTTTAGATACTTTTGAGCCCAGCTCAAAGATGCTAATCAGCACATGGTTAGCTAGCACAGTTCTAAACAGTTGTACACACACAAAAACCAAGTATTATGGAATAACTCCCAGAAAAGTGTTTAATTACAGAAAAAGGTGTTTGGTAGTTACGTTCCTTAAAGTTACACACAGATTTGAAGTAAACACATTTACTTCAAAATGATGGGTCTATCTACTCACCATGTAGCTATGAGAGAGAGAGACACATAATTATTTCCTATCAAAAATGTAGGGGTGTAGTTAAAATCAGTCTCAGCCAGTGGACTAAAACATACACTGTTTTGGTAGTGACATGAAAAATACGGGACAACTTTTTTTTTTTTTAATAAATTTTTTTTTTTTTTTTAAGATAAAAAAGATATTTTTAAAAACACAATGAAATAAAATGCAAAAATGAGTTCAATATAATTTTCACAAGTTGAGATTTACAGGAGAAGTCATTTCCAGAACAACAACTTACAAATAATTTACTCACCCCCGTGTCATCCAAGATGTTCATGTCTTTCTGTCTTCAGTCGTAAAGAAATTATGATTTTTGAGGGAGGCATTTTAGGATTTTTCTCCATGTAATGGACTTCAATGGTGCCCCGAATTTTGAAGTTTGAAAATGTAGTTTAAATGCAGCGTCGAAGGGCTCTAAATGATCCCAGCTGAGGAAGAAGGGTCTTATCTAGTGAAATGATTTGTCATTTTTTTTCGAAAAATTAAAATGTGTGTACTTTTTAAGCACAAAAGCTTGTGTAGCACTAGCTCTGGGATACGCGTCCACGACGCTCCGTATTACTGAATCACATCGAAAGGTCACGTGCGACTCGCTGATTCTTTGGTTGGCATTTTCCACACGTGTCTCGTTTGAACGTGGTCTGCCCGAGGCTTGAGAGACTTGTCGCCATAGCAGTCTCCTCTCTGTCTAAATTCATCATACTCTAGCTCAAAAAGGTAGAGTATGGCGAAAAACTCCATCTTATTTTCTCCTACAACTTCAGAATCGTCCGACATTGTTGTACCTTTTTGTTTGTAAACAGCGTTTGACTTACTTGAACTTCCTTAGTCTTTGCACGTTCGCTTTGTAAACACTGGGTCTGTAGTTCCGCCTACGTCACGTGTGACCTTTCGACGTGATTCTCTAGTATGTAGCGTTGTGGACGTGCATCCCAGAGCTAGTGCTACATGAGCTTTTGTGCTTAAAAAGTATACAAATTTTAATTTTATGAAAAAAAATGACCAAACGTTTCGCTAGATAAGACCCTTCTTCATTTAGAGCTTGTTGAGGCTGCATTTAAACTACATTTTGGAAGTCGGGGTACCCGAAATCAAAATCTGGGGCACCATTGAAGTCCATTGTATGGACAAAAATGCTGAAATGCTTTGGTTAAAAAACATAATTTCTTTACGACTGAAGACAGAAAGACATGAACATCTTGGATGACAAGGGGGTGAGTAAATTATTTGTAAATTGTTGTTCTGGACGTGGACGTGGTTCTTTAAGGGTTGGCATCGGCACAAACGCTTCCCAATTGAAAGTACCCAATAAATTATGATTTTATATATATTTAGCTTGCAGATATTTTAAATATTATTGTAGGTTTCAATTGTTAATAGATAGATTCAATGGTTAATAGATTTGAATACTTGAATGCTTTTTTAAATGTGTTTTTGGGTTGTGGGACAGCAGTTTGCACCAATTCTGTAGAATTTCCCATATGCACTATAATTCCTGTAAAGCTTTACAGTAGCTTTGTGAGAAATAGATTGAAATTTAAATGATTTTAAATGTATTATTCAATGCAATATTTTCCTTATATTTAAATGCGGCATATTCATGATACACTACAGATCCAAAGTTTTGTGTAGTAGAGAATGGCACTTCATTCCTTTGAAACACATACTGATAAATGTCTGCAAAGAAAGAAGTTCTCCTGTGTATAATGAATGGACCAAATCAGAACTAGTGGAAAACAGGATTTTCAGTGAATAATCACAGAAACTTAGATCTATTCTTACACGTAGCTATTATATTGTTTTAGAAAACTTACATACCACTTTCATGGTACTTGTTTTTTTTTGTTTTTTTGTTTTTTTTTTGATTGTTGGTAGTCTATTTTTGCTTTGAGAAAGCAGTTTAAACCAGTGGTTCTCACCGAATCTGTATTTTATATATATATATATATATATATAAAATAAAAATATAAAATAATAATAATTAAAAACACTAATACTAAAGTACATAAGACATACATTAAGCTGACACCGTATTTGTTAGTGATGTCAGCTTAGGACAGCCTTTGAATATAGTCTTGAGTCCAGAAGGTTGACAACCACTGGCTTAGACAATCCAATAAAACAAGCTTATTTTGTGTTTCATGGAAAAAGGAAAATAACATAGGTTTCAAATGACGAGTGGGTGCATAGATGATGATCTAAATGACCCCTTTAGGCATAATTAGTGATGTGGCTAGAATTGTAATGCTCTATTTAATGTTTTGTGCTCTTTTTAACTAGGTAATTTTGGACCTAATGCCATATGAGGGTTTGGCAGTGAAGAGAGCTCTGAGCTCAGACAAACTTCTAATGGAGAAACTAGGGATAAGCTCAGTTCCCTCAGCGTACCTCTTCTATCCCAATGGCACGCACACTGTCATGAATGTGTACGTTAACTGCCTCTGCTGAATTTCATTTTAACTATCAAATAGAGGTCCTGTTTATGTGCATTTGATACATTTTTGTTTGTGTTAACAGTCAGAAGAGGCTACGCTCTTCTCTTCCTTTCTCAAACTCCTCCCTGGAGTACATAGGAAACAGACCAACTCGGCCCTGCAGCGTCCTCAGCCTGGGAATAATGGACAGGGAACCCAGGTGGAGTGGAAAGAGTTTGAAAAGTAAGTTTTATTGATAGAGTTGAGGTCAAAAGTTTTACATACATCTTGCAGGATCTGGAACTGCAGTAACTATTTTGCCAAAAAAAAAAAGGTATCATAAAAAAATGCATGTTATTTTTTTTTAGTACTGGCCTGAATAAGATATTTTACATAAAAGATGTTTACATATAATCCACAAGAGAAAATAATAGTGGAGTTGTAAAACTGACCCCGTTTAAAAGTTTACATACAATTGCTTCTTAATGCTGTGTTGTTACCTGAATGATCCACAGCTGTTTTTTTTTTTTTTTTTTTGGTTTAGTGATAGTTGTTCACAAGTCCCTTGTTTGTCCTGAACAGTTAAATTACCCGCTGTTCTTCAGAAAAATCCTTTGGGTCCCACAAATTCTTTGCTTTTTCAGCATTTTTGTGTATTTGAACGCTTTCCAACAATGACTGTTTGATTTTTGAGATTCATCTTTTCACACTGAGGACAACTGAGGGACTCATATGCAGCTATTACAGGGTTCAGACGCTTGCTGATGTTTCAGAAGGAAACACAATGCAATAAGAGCCAGGGAGTGAAAACTTCTGGAATTTGAAGATCAGGGTAAATCACTTATTTTGTCTTTTGTGAAACATGTAAGTATCTTCTGTAGCTTCTGAAGGGCAGTACTAAATGAAAAATAAGAAAAATGTACACATCTTCATTTTGTTCAAAAGTTTTCAACCCCCCTCCCCATGCATCGTGTTTCCTTCTGGAGCATCAGTAAGTGTTTGAACCTTCTGTAATAGTTCCATATGAGTCCCTCAGATGTCCTCAGTGTGAAAAGATGGATCTCAAAATCATAGTCATTGTTGGAAAGAGTTAAAATACACAAAAATGCTGAAAAACTAAAGAATTTGTGGGACCTGAAGGATTTTTCTGAAGAACAGCAGGCAGTTTAACTGTCCAGAACAAACAAGGGACTCATGAACAACTATCATTAAACAAAAAACACAGCTGTGGATCATTCAGGTAACAACACAGTATTAAGAATCAAGAGTATGTAAACTTTTGAATGTTGACATACTTATAAATTCAACTATTATTTTATCTTGTGGTCTATATGTAAACATCTTTTATGTTAAATTTTATCTTATTCGGGTCAGTACTAATTAGGGATGGCAAAAACTAAAAAATTTCTTGACCGACCACCGAGCCTCATTAGCCGGTTGAAACCGGTTAACCGATTAGTTTAAAATATGGTACGCTATTTGAAATAACAGCCATTTCGAGCCGCGCCTGCAATTTCGCAACTCTGTCGCATCTCTCTGCCGCTCTGCCTCCCGCACACACACACACACACACTGCCACTCACGTCACTTTTTTAAAATCCCCTACAGCGCGAAACATGAGTCCCGCAAACGCGGCGCCGAAGAGCTTGTTGTATGTAATTGTAGGACAAATGGCTCCTTAGTTTCAAATGGTTTGGGTACAAGGTGATCGCTTTGAAAATAAAGGCGTTTGTCTAGGTTAGAAGCTCATTTGAAACATTGCCACGGCTCATTTAAGAAAATGACAGCTCCGAAGAGACGCCGCTCTAACCTCGAGTGTTTTAGCCTGTTGCCTTTACTTTTCGCAAACCTTGTGAGCGCGCGAACCCAAACGCTGTGACCTCGCGCCAAATGTTTTTATTGGTTTATTAAGTACAAACAGGCGAGTTATGAAAAATTGAGTGTGAGGGATAATTTGTTCACTTAACACAAAAAGATGAGGAATGAGATGGCTAACTGTAGTAGCGTATAGTCCACTGTCTATAATAGCCTAATTTAGATATCACTTTTTTTTTAACCGACTACCGACAACTTTGACCGGTTAACGTTGATACGGTCAACCACCGGTCAAACGGTCATCGGTTAACATCCCTAGTACTAATTGAAAAATAACATGCATTTTGTATGATCCCTCTTATTTTTGCAGATTCTGCAAGGTGTATGTAAACTTTTGACCTCAACTGTATAGTGTTAAAAAATTTGGAGCTGGCAAGGACTAAGGATTAAATTGACCAAAAGTGACAATAAAAATACAATGGATTTATATTTGAAATAAATGCAGTTAATTTGAACTTTAAATTCATAAAAAACATTCTAAAAAATGTATCATGGCTTCCACAAAAATATTAAGTAGCATAACTGTTTTCAACATTGATAATAAGAAGGAACATTTCTTGAGCAGCAAATCACATATTAGAATGATTTCTGAAGGATCATGTGACACTGAATACTGGAGTAATGATGCTGAAAATTCAGCTTTAAATAAATTACTTTTTAAAATATATATATTTAATTAGGATATTACAGTTATTTTATATAGTGAAATTGTAATAGTATTTCACAGTGTCTTAAAACTGTTTTTGAACAGTAATGTAAATTTCCTGTAAGTGAAGTAGCATTTTAGAAGATGAACACCCATATGTTTTTTTACTTGCTTTTCTATAAGATGAGGTCATCAACATTAATGTTTCTTCAGGTCTAAGGTATATATGGCAGATCTGGAATCTGGCTTACACTATCTACTAAGGGTTGAACTGGCCACCCACAAGACCTTAGAAGGAGAAGAACTAAAAACTTTCAAGGACTTTGTAACGGTTGTCGCCAAGGTAGTGTTGTAACACAAACACAACTTCTTTTTGTACGTGAGCTGTCTTGTCGCACTGAAATTGTTTTCATTAGAGCGTTGAAATTTACAGTGTTGTGTCTTACTTGGCCTATTTGATTGTAGCTATTTCCAGGTCGCCAATCTGTGGTGAAACTCCTCGAGACGTTGCTAGAATGGCTAGTCAGTTTACCTTTGGAGAAGATCCCCTATGATGCTATCCTGGACTTAGTTAATAACAAGATGAGGGTAAGTCCGTCACCCACTAAACTGCTTATTTGCCTCCTGATGGCATGTAAGTTTTTAGTCTTTTTTGTGTATGTGACAGAAGCATAAATCTGTATCTTGGTGGTTTTAAAGAACTCTGTATTATTCTCAGATCTCAGGGCTGTACCTGAGTGAGCAAGTGCAGTGGGTTGGATGCCAGGGTAGTAGTGTGGCACTAAGAGGATATCCCTGCTCCCTCTGGACTCTGTTTCACGTTCTGACTGTGCAAGCTGCCAACCGACCTGATGCTCTAGCCAACACTGGTATGAGCAGGGAAATCCCTTCCTCTTAATCAACCAGAAACATGCGTGAGATGATCTCAGCAGTTGCTATTGTCATTGTAGATTAGTAAATTGAGACTAAAAGTTAAGTATAAATAATTCTGTAATAAAATATGTTGCTGTTTGGTCTGTAGCAAGTAGGTTGGTAGGTGTTTTCTATTAGATCCTGTTCTTCATTGCTACAATCAGTTTAAACCCAACTTCTTCCTCTCAGGGTTTGAGGATGATCCCTTGGCTGTGCTTCAAACCATGCGTCGCTACATTGGGACCTTCTTTGGTTGCCAGGAGTGTGGGAAGCATTTTGAGGAAATGGCTCAGGAGTCTCTGAACCAGGTCAAGTCTGTTGATCAAGCAGTACTGTGGCTGTGGAGAAAACACAACCAGGTTAATGCAAGACTGACAGGTAAGACAGAAAAATACTGTATAAATGTGCATTTAGATACTCATGAGTGACAAAATATGTACATTAGCATTCAAAGGTTTGGGGTCAGTAATTTTTTTTAATAATATACAAGTATTATTTCTCTTCAGCAAAGATGCATTCAATTGATCATTAACAGTAAATACATTTATAACGTTACAAAAGATTATTTCAAATCAGTTCTGTTCTTTTGAACTTTCTGTTCATCAAAGAATCCTGAAAAAATGCCACAACAAATATATTAAGCAGCACAGCGTTTTTCAACACTGATAATCGGCACCAAATCAGCATATTAGAATGATTTCTGCAAGACTGGAGTAATGACTACTGAGACATTCAGTTTTGCTATTACAGAAATAAATTGTAACGTAAAATATATTCAATTAGAGAACAGTTATTGTAAAGTGCCTGTATTATGCCATTTCCAATATTGCCTTTCATGCAGTGTGTAATGTAGCAGTATGTAAATGTAAATGATATGCAAAGCTGTAAAGTGCACAATAAATAAAGTTATTGTCTCCCAGAAGAAAGAATAGACTCTAATTGGCCTGAATGAGTCGAATCACACTTCCATGATGGCCACACGTAATGGAGAAACACATTTGCATTATGCTCAACTAAGTTCTACGTTGGCGGGCAGCAAACGGCTTGACCCACCCTCAAACACGTCATTGACAACTGCTTTTCTAATCTTGGGGAGTTCAAAGCAGGATTCACAAAACGCTTGATCTTCAAAGATGGCTTAGTACTCAGTTTATTTGCACCAGCTGGCTCCGCTGAATCACCACCTGTAAGTGTGATAAATAATAGATGTTTATAATTTCTATCGAGCATTCAGAATGCAGAACTATGACAGTCATTTCGGACACGCACTGTACGTTGTAGACCAATCACAACAGACATTGCCATCTGACCAATCAAAGCAGAGCTCACGGTAAGGGGTTTAGAGAGACTGAATCTTTGAAAAGCTTAGAACGAATAGTTTGAGAATCGCTGGAAAATGAGGTGACGTTAAATGCATGTATTGAGGAAATTAAACCGTTTTTTTTAACCTTGCATGTATGTAAACCTCTTGTCGGAGATTCTCAAAACAATATTAGGAACTTTAAAAATGGCATAATAGGGGCACTTGAAATTGTAATAATATTTCACAATATTCTTGTTTTTACTGTATTTTTGATTAAATAAATGTAGCCTTTATGAGCATAAGAGACGTATTTCAAAAACAATATAAAAATCTTACCAACCCCAAACTATTTGACTATAGTGTAGTGTAGAAAGAAAGGAAGAAAAAAGGGAAACCTGGGGGAAAAAAAAGGGAAAATGGGGAAACAGACAGGTGACAAGAAAGGAATTAGACAGGACAGGGCAGGGAGAGAAGAAAGGAAGAAAGGAAAGGAAGAAAGGAAAGGAAGAGAGGAGGAAAGGAGAAGTGAGAGGAAGAAAGAAAGAAGAAGTGAGGGGTAGAGAGAAAGAAGAAGTGAGGGAAAGAAAGAAAGAAAAGAAAGAAAGAGAGAAAGAAAGGAAAAGGGAAAAAGAGAAAGAAAGGAAAAGGGAAAAAGAGAAAGAAATGAAGAAGAAAGAAAGGAAAAGGGAAAAAAGAGAAAGAAATGAAAAAGAAAGTAAGGAAGTGGAAATAAAGGAAAAAAGGAAAAAGAAAGAAAGGAAAAAAGAAAGAAAAATGGGGAAAAAAGAAAGAAAGGGAAAAAAAGGAACTGAAAAGAAAGGAAGGAAAAAGAAAAAAATAAAGGAAAAAGAGAGGAAAAATGAAAACGAAAGAAAGAAAAAAGAGAAAGAAGGGAAAAAGGAAAACAAGAGTGAGAAAGAAAGAGGGGAATGCAGAATTGGGAAAAAATGTTATAAAAATATGAAGACAAACATAAGGACAGAAAGGAGGGAAGAAAAAAGAAGCACCGGAGGAAAAGAAAAGGGAAAGGAATAAAGAATTGAAATTGGAAGGAAAAAACTTGGGGAAAGGATGGGGAAAAAAATACAGAGAGAGAGAAAAAAAAGATGGATGGGAAGCAAGAAAGGAGGAAAGACATGAAGGATGAAATGCAAAGGTGACAAAAAAAGAAAGGGAAAAAAAAGAAAATAATCAAGGGAAAAGTATGCAATTAGGACTGGAAGGGAAAACATGAAGGGAGAGAGCAAGATAGGCAGGAACCAAGAAGCGAAGCAAGAAAAGGCAAAAGGAAGGAACAGGGGAAGGAAGGAAAGGGACAGGAGGAAGGGAAAGAAAGAAAAAGAACTGGAAAGAGAATGAAAGCATGGGAAAGAAGGAACGAAACAGTGAAGGACTTCATTGATGCACAAGGAGAAATTCAGGAAGAACTGTAATGATATTTTTATGTCCAAACTACAGATGTAAAGTTCTTACAGTCCTCATAATCCTCATAGCTGATTGCATTTGTCATGCAGGTTCAATGAGCGAGGACCCTATGTTTCCTAAGACTCAGTGGCCGACTCCTGATCTCTGTCCCACATGCCACGAGGAGCAAGAAGGCCTTCATGTCTGGAACGAACAGATGGTACTCGCCTTCCTCAAACAACACTACGGTGCCTCAAACATCTCCCCAAAATACTCCAGCAACAGCCCCGACAGACCCAAAACCATAACCAAACCCAACAGCAACGTTCACCTCAACCAAAACCTAAAGCCATCTCCCGACAGCGCTCCTAAACACCAGAAGAGGACTGACACCAATGGTGCGGGAGAGAAGCACAACGGTGTCCAGATAGAAGCTAGGCCAGGGATGACGTTCCTGGGTCTGGGATTCTCCAGCGTGGACATGAGTCTCTGCGTGCTCCTCTACGCCCTGTCCTGCGTCTTCCTCATGTTCATGTTTTTCTTCTTCCGCTTTCGCTCAAAGAGATGGAAAGCCAGAAACTACCGGCCTTACGTATAGCAGCTGGAAAACTATGGATAAGGTGAATGTAATATATGAAACCCCTGCCAAGTGTTGAAGGAGACTTTTAATTTATTTGATTACTTTTGTTTCCGTTTTTGTTGTTTTTATGAAGTGTTTTGTAATGAAGAACTTGTCTAATGACTGATGAAAGTTTAACTCGTTATCAGGCCTAGTTGTGTGAACAAGCACCTGTTAGCGAGGATTTCTCAACCCTAAACAAACAGAGAGATTGATTTAACAGGAGAAACTATTTTATTATAGTAAAAGTAACAACCTAGGTCAAAGTATATTTTTATGAATATTCTACATTATTTATAGAGATTTTTATTGAAATAATATATCCTAAGTTTCTCACAGGGTATATATCGCTCTCTATGAAAGTCACTTTGTCCCCATATTTCTGTTTGATGGTCCAAAAAACACTTGGGAATGTGATTTATTCTGTCGCTCAAGGTCGCTAGCGGAGAAGCCAGTGACACGTAACACACTGCCTGTCAATGACCAGATGTGGAAAACCCTTGGTTTTGTTACTCTCATGGTCCATTGAAATATGCTATTTGAACTGTTTTTTTTTTTTGTTTTTTTTTAAGTCTGCATGTGAAGTCACAAAAAGAGCTACAGTGGTGCATTAATTTTAAACATAATTTCTGTTGTTTTTTTTTAACCTTGTCAAATTGCTTCATAATTGGTTGTATTGGTCCAATCAGCAGTTAGAGATTTATAATGACTACAATAATCTCTTCCAAAAAAATAAAAAGGTATCAAATTTTCAGATTAGTTTTAGCGCTCGGTTACACTGAGCGCACTTAGTGAGTAAACCTTTATTCATAATCTCTGTTTTGTTTTTATTATAGATTAGAGACTTCTTTTGAACTGGAACTTATTTCAATAATTAATTTTTTTGTCTAAGTCACTGTAAAAATAAATGCATTCTGTTGTGAAGCTCATAAAAAACACAACATATATGTTGAACCTTAAGGAAACGATTATTACAGTGTACTCAGAGTAGTGCTGTCAAACGATTAATCACGATTAATCGCATCCAAAATAACCGTTTTTGTTTACGTGATGTGTGTATACTGTGTATAATTATGTATATATAAATACACACACATTCAGGATATATTTTGAAAATATATACATGTATATATTAGTGCTGTCAAACAATTAATCGCGATTAATCACATCCAAATTAAAAGTTTTTGTTTCCATAATATGTGCATATTTAGTACGTATATATAAATGCACACACATACAGTATATATTTTGAAAATTTTTACATGTATATATTAACATTCATATAATTGATATTATATCTAAATAAGTGTAATATATAAACAATATTTTTCTTACAAATATACATGCGTGTTTGTGTGTTTACATGTAAATAATAAATATACACGGTGCACACACATATTATGGGAACAAACTTTTATTTTGGATGAGATTAATCACGATTAATCATTTGACATCTTTCGGATATATTTATATTCATATAATTTATATTATATATATAAATATATTTATTATATAAACATTACATTTGTCATAAATATGTACATAATAAATATACACAGTACACACATATATTATGTAAACAAAAACTTTTCAATGTGGATGCGATTAATCGCAATTAATCAGTTGACAACTCTGAGGATTCCTGATCACACACGGTTATTGTTCAACGTCTATATTACTACAGCAGTATTTTGATTCAAAGTTCAGAATTAAAAAGTGTTGATATTGTAAAACTTTCCTTATCAGCATTTGATTTGTGAATTGAATTGTAATGTGTTTTGCTTCTAATATTTATTTCATGGAGCAGTGTTGATGTGGACCTGAGGCTAAATATTTATGAAGCATTTTTAATAAACTACGGCTTCTGTGTTGTGACAGTGTATGTGCACATAATGGTGGCCTTCTAAGCTGCTCCAAATGAACGGCTGTAAATGACATTGCATTTAGCTCTTATTTCCAGTGCTTTAAGAATTATATTTTTATGTAAAGACTATTTTGGGGGGTTGTTCTGTATATATGTCATTTGTTCTTTCAGGCGAGTCGTTGCATTTTGTATGAAGAACACTGTACGTTGTCTTTCAAATAAAAATGTTTAATTCCCGTCATTTTCTAGTTCGTAACTACCAACAGCGCAGCTGCATCCATGTACACATTTGATGTTTTTTATAACGCCATTAAGGTGGGTTGTAATGTAAACATGTTTCTTTTTGAGAACATTTTTCTAAAGAGCAGTTCTTAAACTATCATTTATCAAGAGCACAGTCAGAAGTACCGTCCTGAGAACACGGTGTAACTGCAACTTCAAGTCTAAGCACACTGGGAGGTCATTTAAGTTTTCTACTGCTGCAAGTCTGTGTCTGCCCTCTAGTAGGCAGTATGGAGCATGCCTTTCCCCACCAGCTTAGACTGCAGTCTGTTCTCCCCAGGGACATCATACATGTGACCATACTAACGCTGTCTATTACTAGAGCTCCAGCTGTCAACTTAACAGATGTCTGCACAGGCACGCTTGTTTCCAAACGTGCAATAACTTGCTATGTTCATCTCTTCAGACGGGAAGAGGACATTTTTTTTCTCAATGACGGTGTCTGTTTCACACTGGAAACAAAGTTTGAGGGCAGTTTCTTCAGGAGACAGCTTAACGTGTCACGTTTAGCTTTTTTCCCCCCAGCCTGACACAGTTTCACAGCTTTTTAAAGAGTCCAGACAGACAGCTGGAATCAAGTTTTGCAGTCTTCGCAGGGCGTGCGTCTGCTACACTTTATTGATTTATTATAATTTTTTGCTGTTGATATTAGCCAGAAGACTGGAACACGTCAGTTTGTCTCTAATAGCGCTGACTCACGCCGTAGCCCGTCGGCGTCTCAGCATTAAAAGCCAGCGAATCAGAGACAGAAGCATAGCGCCTTCTTCCCCACTTTGCTGAGAGACACTGCTTTACTGCCCCACTGCTCTGTACTCAACTCTTAGTTGCACACTACAGTCTTTCAGCCATCCGCCTCAAAATGCTTCTCGGTTTGATGTAGTGATCTGACATTCAGGGCAGCTTTGAGGCTGAGTCTCTCTCTTTTCTTTCTCTTATCGGTTGAGTATCTGTCTGATGCCGTGTTGGCACATCTGATTGGGTATGCAGACTCTGTACTGAGCATGCCAGCCTGTGACAGGGACTGCAATGCAGAGCTGCTCTCCTGGCACACACCATTTGTCTGCCCTTAATGTAAATAATCCTGAGCACGGAGCCGATCATGGCAGAGACTGCTTCTGATGGATTACGTGTCTGGACGGATTCGGGTTGGTGCATGCAGGGTGCACGCTCCCGTTCTTGTCTTTTCTTCGCGTGTTGACGCTCAAATAAAAGTGAGCCATAGCTCTCTCTCTCTCTCTTTCTGTCTTGCCTGTCTTTTGTCTCCATCGCACATGAACACGTTTACTCTCTGCAGGGCAGTTATCCGCATCAGGCTCTCTCTCTTTCTCTGTCTCTCTCTCTCTCTCTCGCTCGATCTCTCTCTCTCTCTCTCTCTCTCTCTCACTCTGTGTCCTTAAATGACTTTCCTTCAGTCTCACTCCCTCCCCCTCTCTCCCTAGTCTCTGTGTCTGTGCCTATAGCCTCTCTCCCCCTTTCTGTGACATACAGTAGATGGTGCATCGATTGCACACAGACGCTTGCTTTCCCTCTCGCTGGCTCAGTCCTGTGCGGGGAGGAAGCGGACGGATTGAGACGTATCTCTCTGCTTCTCAAGCTACCTTTCCTCATGCTGAGCTGCTGTGAGGAGCCTGCCTGCATTCTCTCTCTCTCATCTCGGAAGATTCTGCTATAGAGGTCAGGTAGTGGCGGGGTGGAGAGGGAGGGTGGGCGGGTGGGTTTGTGGGTCACTTTTCAGCTTCTTTTGAATACTCCAGGCAAGCTTATGCTGAGTTGCCAAACATGCAGACTCTAGTAATGTTGGGGTGAAGAGAGCTGTTTACCAAGGGAGTTGCTGTGCAGCATTTCTGTCGCATTTTTCTGCTGTGTCTGCACCAGATAAACATTGTGTGACTTTTGAATCTAGTCATTTTCTGTTTGTTACCTCATCAAGCCGGTCCACCTTCATTTTGACTTTCTGCTATCTTAGATGTCTGGTGAGAACCTCCTGTCTTCTCCAGAGATCTGAAACGGGCATTATGTCTCAACTCCTGCACATGGAGATTCCAAACTTCGGCAGCACTGTTCTGGACAGCCTGAACGAACAGCGGCTGCTGGGCCAGCACTGCGATGTGGCCATCATGGTCAACGGACAGGCCTTCAAGGCCCACCGCGCCGTCTTGGCGGCCAGCAGCCTCTACTTCCGTGATCTGTTCAGCGGTAGTGCCCAGACACTCTTCGAGCTGCCCTCGTCCGTGGCCCCGTCCTGCTTCCAGCAGATCCTGTCCTTCTGCTACACGGGCCGGATGACGGTGAGTGCCAGCGATCAGCTGATGGTCATGTACACCGCAGGCTACCTTCAGATCCAGAACATCGTAGAGCGAGGTATGGACCTCATGTTCAAGGCCAGCGCTCCGTACTGCGACTCGCAGACATCTGCCACAGACGATCCCCCGAGCCCAAACAACAACAACTCCTCCCTGTTGCTAAGCGACCAGCCCACAACTGTCTGCAAGATCAAGGAAGAGAAGCTGGAGACCCCGGTGTGCGCTCAGAACGGGGAACTAAAGCACTCCGAGGAGGACAGGGGACCAAGGGGCAGATCTTCAAGGAATGGCACTCTTTTCTACACAAGTGGAGGCGTGAACGGGGTCATACCTGTGATGCACGCTTACGAGCACTCGACCCGAGATCACGCCAGTCCCGGTGCCTCTAGCCTCCCGACCACAGACAGCCCAACTTCACACCAAAACGAGGAGGAGGACTTTGAAGACGACTCATACGAGAGCCTGACCAACGGGAAGATCTTCGGGGGATCGTCCGGGATCTATGGCAGTAAATGTCTTTTAATGGACTTCTCTTTTGCTCCGTTTCAGCTCGAAACACTACGGATTTATCCCTGTGAGTGTGATCTGTTGTCTCTCTCCCCAGTACAAGAGAAGATGGAGGTGTCCTCCCTGCCTCTGTCCTTGGAGAACCGTTTCTGCGTACTGTTAGGAGGAGACAGAGAGGCTCTGCCTGCCGGACTCATCAGCCAGATCGGCTACCGTTGCCACCCCGCTCTCTACACGGAGGGCGACCCTGGAGAGAGGCTGGAGCTGATTGCAGGTGAGGCCTGAATAATAGCAGCCTGTCTGAAACTCCATGTCCATCTGAATTATTTATCAGTTCAGACTGAGTCATTTGAGTCACTGATTCAGAGCTAAGGTCTCCTTGTTTCTCTGTTGTTGGTGCTGGGGAAGGATCTGGTGTCTTCATGACTCGCGGGCAGCTGATGAACTGTCACCTCTGCGCCGGGGTCAAACACAAAGTCTTGCTGAGACGCCTTCTCGCTGCTTTTTTTGACAGGTCTAAAACCTTACAGATGTGTAACAAGTGTGCATGTGCATCTGTCTGAAAGACCAAGAGCTCAGCTCTGCAGTAAAAAATAGCCAAGCAGAGATGGAATCAATGTTCTCACATTCAAATGTTTCAGTGTATTGTGTTTGATAACTATAAGGACCGCATGGTGTTTTGGAAAAATATTGTGTGTGTGCCCTCCAGTGGTTGACTATGGTATTTTGACTGCAGGAACACACTGGCTGACAGCTGTGGGACTGGAATACGTTCCTCCAACTGTGATCCGAATCGCAAGCCACTGGACAGTCGCATACTCAACACAGTGAAACGTGAGTGACCCTTTCCTATGCTGTTACAGCAAGCAGAATTGACTCTATTTAATATATGCTCCTAGTTTCACGGTGTATGATTCCTTGGTTTGCTTTTTTAAAGTTTGTCTTCAAAATCTTTCACCACAACTTTCCTTGCCTACAGTGTCCACTTTTCGTGATCCTATATGTTACACTGTAGAAGTGAAATAGTTTAAATGTTGACTTGAAGCATTAATATTCCTTTTTTCTCCCTGCTTTATCATTAGTCTACTGTCAGAACTTTGCCCCTAACTTCAAAGAAAGCGAGATGAATGTGATCGCCGCAGACATGTGCACCAACGCCCGGAGAGTTCGCAAGCGCTGGCTCCCCAAGATCAAGTCCATGCTTCCAGAGGCGATCGAGGTGTACAGGGGGACTGCGGTCCTGAGCCAGGTGGAAGGAGCTACCCAGCCAGGCGGTGGCTTTCCCTTTGAGTCAGAGTTCAAACACCTGGCAGCGTCAAATCTGACTCTGGAGCAGCATCTCTATGGAGACTGCAGAGAGACACTGAGGAATGGCTCTCACTTCAATATGGAAGAAAGGTCCCAAAAAGGTGAAGAAGCCAAGACTGAGCCATCCCGAGCCAAAGAGCCAGACAACCCGCAGGAAGTTGAAAGGCTTCCGGAGAGCCCCGAGAGAGCGGCCAGCGTGCTCGCCCTCAACCCTGCCAGCAAGAAAGGGGAAAAAGAGCGTGCAACCAGCAGCCCCAGATCACAGAGAGAGGAACAGAACAGACAGAGACCACAAAAAGACGATCAGTGACTTCCTCCACTTCATACTATTAAAAACTGGTCTGCAGCTTCTCACACCAAAAAGGATCACTATCAGTAAAGGCAAACCTCTAATGCCACTGAACATTACATTAAAGCTGCATGATCATGGGAACTGGACATTTTCCAGGATAGACTGAAAAACATCTTCATTAACTACAGTTGTGATAACAAGTTTACCTACCCCTTGCAGAATCTACAAAATGCTTTTTAAAAATAAATAAATAAGGGATCGTAACAATTCCATTTTAGTTTATTACTCACCTTACAAAGCCTTTTGAGAGATATTTACAGTTATTCCACAAGACAAAGTAATTAAATTTATACAACTGAGCCTTTTCAAAAGTTTACACACCCTTGGATTTTAATATCACATACTGCATCCTCAAGCATCACTGACTGTTTGTAGGTCTTCTGGTTTGTCCTGAGCAGTTAAGCCGTTTTTGACAAAGCCTCCAGGTCCCGTAAGTTATTTGGTTTCCCAGCATGCTCTGCACATTTAAGTTCTTCTACAGTAGCTATATAATGCTGATATCCAGTTTTGCTGCTCTAGACAATTGAGGGACTCATACAAAACTTGTTTTGATGCTTGAGGCAACTTATAATATTAAGAATCAAAGGTATGTAAACATCTGATTAGGATTTTTGTGTAATTTATTTAGTTTTTCTTTACGCATCTGTTATGCAGCTTCTTCAGGGCAGTACTAAATTACTAAAAAAACAATTTTTAAGATCTTGTTTTTAAAGAACACTAAATGTTGATTCCCCAAGGGGTATGCAAACATCTGAGCACGACTGTCTAAGAAATCGTAAGGATCTTTAATGAAGCCATTTAAATGAAGCATACGTAAATACCGGCACATATACAAGCCCAGTACATTAAGGCAATCTGCAGTGCGTTTTTTATGAATGCATGTGATGCATAAGCTCTGGCATTTCTGACTAAATACTCTTGCCAATTACAGAAACAAATGGATCATGGACTTTTGCATGGCAAAACAAGTGAAGGACAAAGGCTCTCCTTAATATAACACGACTTACATGCTTCAGAAATCAACTATACTGCTTTGACTCCAGCAGGACAGTGGGGTTGCTATGTACAAAGCTGACTGTGGGACTGCTGAGTTCAGTACAGTAAGGGAAGCTGAACAGAGAACAACAGTTCTCTAGAGAGTAGCCTGGACTCTCAGTTTTCCCTCTCAAGCTTTTTAATCTTACTCTTGTTCTCAAGCTGCTGTATAGTAAATGCTTGCCTGTTTTTTTGCATATCAGCTGGTCTGGACATTTGAAACGTGATTGTATGATTGTTTTTGGAAGCGAAATAAAGGAAAGGATTATTTTGAGGGATAATTAGGTTATGCCTATTATTGTTTGTTAAAAAGGACTTTTGCTTGATTACAATGAAATTGATTTAACGTGGATTAAACGTGAAAATATTAGCATAGTTTTACTTGAATGCGGAAAAACAATACATGTGAAATGTCTCAATAAGGTCAGAGATAGTTACAGACTTCATTATTGTTAATAGGATTATCATTTTTAATCTAATATCTCATTTGCCTACCTGCATTACTCAAATATCTTAAACTGAATTTTGTTCAAGTCTACAGACAGATTTTCGTCCTTAAATACATGGATGAAGCTCTGCATCTGTTCCCCCAACAGGCAGTTTTGTCTCCTTTACCCTGCAAAAGAACAACATTGTTTATTTTCCAGACAGCATTGACTATGTTCTTTGAATTATTAAACTACTAAGATGGAACAGATTCAGCAGCTGTCCAGAAAATAACCTGTGATTTGGGCGAGGTAAACAGCACATTGTGGTGCGTGTGATGATTTTGTGATGATCTTTAGATGGCACATCCTGATCTTTTTCCAGATGCCTCCAGATGTTGCTGAAATCACGAACGGCACAACATCTCTCGCAGTTTTTCAGTTGCTCGTTCTCTAGCCGAAAGAGATTCCAAATAAAACGTCTGGTTGAACAGAAAGAAACAATTAAGGAGGTAAATACAATGAAGTGAATTTTACAATTACAATGAAATGTTTTGACATAGAAAGACTTAAATAGTTTTTTTCTTGTCAAATATAGTGTAATAATCTTTTTTTGCAGTTTATTGCTCAAAGTAATCCTGAAAATTTCTCCTATGAGTCAGCAGTCACTCTAAAATTTAAATTACAGCAAAATGTAATTTGCGCTGATCATCCAGGATTACAAGTTTCCATACTCGCTGTCTTGCTGCTTAGAGCGTGTGACTGAAATCTAACCTGAGGACTTCCAGTGGTGCCAGCAGGGCACTTGCTGTGGCAGCTGCAGCTGAATCCTTCATCTGAGCCAGGAGGATATTTATAGCCCAGGAGACCCGCAACAGCACATCCGCCAGCATGGCTGCATAGTAGTATGACTGAAAGAGCACATCTCTCAATATTAAAGAATATTCAAGAGCTGTTGCGGGTCAGTTTGACCCCTTATAGCCTCTAACAGAGATTGAATGTCAGCTTTTCAGCCTGAAACTCATGAGATGCCAGTGTAAAATGCTTTCACTGTCACTGTCACCACACAAGACTAAGTAACAAACAACAAATTGTGACTTTTAAGCTGTGATTTGTCATGTATGGCCAAATCGAGCAAACAATATCTATGCCTGATCTTACACACAGCACAAAAGGGGTTAGTACACTGCTATCTCTAAGTTTTTCTAACCCAGATTGAGATTTAATATCTAATTTCTGTTCAGTGTGGGTCAGATAGACATTTATGGGTATGTGCAAAGGAAAAGTTCACCCAAAATGTGTAAATGTCAATTTTGCTAACCATCATAACTCAATCAATAAATCTTTATTTCTTATAAAATGATATCCTGCTCAGTTTTGATATAGTGAAAGTCTATAAGGATTGGGGATGTCAACAGGGTTGCCAGATCTTACAAAACCAGACTATTGGCCAATCAAAACTAGCCCAATGACCAATTACACTTGAAAAACTTGAAAATCAACAGTCTGTTTTCCATCTTGGGGGTGCTAAACCTTTATGTATAAACTTTTTGACAATTTGCAGTTCACAATATGACGATATGATAGTCTATGGTCTGTATGGCAGCCCATAGAACTGCTTGCAGGAAAGTTATGAATTTGTCACACGGGTAGAGGATAGTCTCAAAATTTTTTCCCCTCGTAATCGTGTTAACGAATTTGACAAAATAAATTCAAAAATGGACATGAGGCCATATGCTAACTACGCATTTTGAGGATTTGGACCAAACTTGGTACATGTTATACCAAGCATGACCTGAGGGCATGAGTAGTTTCGACACAGCACCACCTAACGGCCAAAAATGATGAGTGATCTCGTTCAATTTGGAGAAGCATACCGAATCAAATGATACCTAATTTTCCTGTGTCAGCCATTTTGAGGGTGGACCATTTTGTAGTACAATGCTGTATTTTTCAAACGCTTTTGCATATTGTGGTGAATCTTATGAATCTTATAGAACCACTTGTGGGATAGTTATGAAATGTGGTACACAGGTAGAGGATAGTCTCAATAATAATCATAGCAAATTTTGAGTATCTATCTTTAACTTTCTAGTGCATTTTTCCCTCTTTTCCTCTTGTAATCGTGTTTAAAACAAACAAATTTAATGAAATTCATTCAAAAATGGACATGAAGCTATATCCTAGCAATGCATTTTGAGGATTCGGACCAAACTTGGTATGTTTTACCAAGCATGACCTAAGGGCACATGAGTAGTTTCGACACAGCACCACCTAATGGTAAAAAGATATTAAAATTTGACATATTAAAATTTGACATTTCTGAACAGTTTGGCCAAAAATAATGAGTGATCTCATTTGATTTGGACCGGCATACCTGAATTTTGTAGTACAATGCTGTATTTTTCGAACGCTTTAGCATATTCTTATGAACCTTATGAATCTTATAGAACCGCTTCTGGGATAGTTATGAAATTTGGCACACTGATAGAAGACAGTTTCATCATTAACCACAGCAAATTTGAAGTAGCTAACTTAAACTCTTTAGTGCCACCAACTGGCCAAATTTGCACTCATGTTTCTGCTAATAACTTTTGAACCCTAAGGTCTAAAAGCAGTATTTTTTATAATTTTTAATTTTACGAATAATCTACATTTTCACACTCGTCCTAGATGGTTCGTCCATGTTTCACAAAAATTGGCTCAGATCATCTTCAGAGCATACTGGCAAAAAAGTTATCAATAGCTTTTTGATTTACCAAACCATTTTCGGAAAGCAAATTTGACGAAAAAATGCACAAGGCTGTATCTCTGCAGCGTTTTAGTGGATTCTGACCAAACTTGGTATGTGTTCTAACGAGCATGACCTGGGCACATGAGTAGTTTCAGCACAGCATCACCTACTGGTCAAAAGATATAAAAAACAGACATTTTTGCTTATATTTTGCTGACCAGTTTGGCCAAAAATCATAAGATTGGTCTTATTGGACGGGCGATACCTAACTTTCCTATGTCCTACTTTTCCTATGTGACGGGCATTTTGAGTTTTGTAGTAAAATTCTGTATTAACAAATGTCTTTAACAGGGTTCTCCAAACCTGGCCCTAAAGAGTTACCAAACTGTGGATGGTTGCTGCTTGCAACTATATTTTAGTCTTATTATTGTTACAATATGAATATGGAAGAGTAAAATATTTGAATACAAACCTGGCTGTAAAGCTCTAAAATTAAATAATTAATTATTTCTTCTAATCCATATTACTCATACACTATATTCCAAGTATTCCAAAGGCAATACTATAGGATTGTATAAAGATAAGACCAAAAGTTTGTGGTGAACCATTCCTACAATATACCATATACTATATATTATGCTGACAAAGACAATCTCAAAACCAAAAAGCTGTTAATAGAAATTGTGTTACAAGTGTCTGCTAACTTTTACCTGTTGGGAGAACAGCAACTCGTCTTTTAGCAGGCCATTTCCCTCAAGTAATCCCCAGTCCATCCTTAAATCCCAACTCACTGTAACTAGAACACCTGTACAGGTAGCCATGGCCCATATATACAGGTATATCCTCCCTTCCACAAGCAGAGTAGATCTCTCTGTCACACACACAGACTGAGCATTATCACACTACAAGGTCCTTTAATATCTTAGTGACTAATTATTTGTTTTTTCATTATGCATTGCTTGCAGTAACCATTAAATATGCTTAGAATAGTTATTTCTTTGAAATACGAGAACACTTATAAGATAAAGGTGCACTCAGTCATTTTATGCTCTTGTTTGTCTTCCTAAATAACTAATACAATCAGTGTAGATCACAAATTACAGTAAGTGCTCTCTGTAAATAATGCTTAAAATATTATACTCAAACAGCTACTCTATAATCTACAATCTCAGAATTTTCGGTTACTTGCTGGAAATATTTATATCCATTTATTTGAGTGTGTACCTCTGGCCATGTTGTAGAGGCCGGCGAATGTAACCATAAGAAACACAGTGAAGTATTTTCCTGCATTCAGGAGATGTAGCGTGTGGCCAGTGTCCCAGAAGCACCTCAGGCATTGTGCAAATCTCAGCCATGGTGGAAAACACTGGATCAGACAGGTTACAGCCATACTATACTGTCCACAGTCTAGACTCACTGTAACAAACACAAGAAAATCTCAACAAAAACATGACAGGAATTATAAAGAGGTTTCTTGGAACATATAGTTCTGCAAACTTTGATAAATAAGTCTGTCCTAAAACTTAATATTACTAAGACACTTTGATATGAATCCCATTTTCATTATAATATATAATATATAATATAATATAATATAATATAATATATATAATATAATAATACCGGGGGCGCAAATACACCAGCAATTAGATGGTTACCTGCAGATAGAGAGCTGTCAGACCACATATCTCTCCAGCTGATCTGATAGGTATAGAAGCACAGCAGATCCCTCAAGCCAAGAAACAGAGGGCTCAGACTGTTGAATTGATCAGCTAGCCAGCATTCTGCAAAGCCCACAGGCTGGAAGGGGGCTGCCAAGACCTTACTCTGTATAATATGGACATTTTAATGCATAATGAGGATACTGCATATGATGATGAATTCTCTTGAGAACACTGCTGATAAAGTGTACTATTGGTAAAACTTTGTACAACAAGACTCTACATATAAATACATATACCCTGGTTATTAAAACAGACACATTTTCAACATGAACATTAAAGTGTCTGCCAAGGTCAGCTATAAAATAAACTGTGAAACAGGACTGTTTTGTACCCACAACATTCTGAAATATAATTTATATGTAAAAACTGCTGTATGTATTTAAAAATATATGCTTTATTTAAGAAATATCACACAAACGTTGTTGCAGGATTCAACACAGCACTGATAGTCACTGCCACTGTTAAATACAGCCCTGCTAATATTCAGACCAGCAGCACACTTGCAAGTGTGGTAGTGTTTTTAATGTATATACAATATTAATAAACAAAACAATTAAATGAAGATATTCATATTGAAGAAAGTTATATTAGATGTAACAATATTAAATGTTTTTCCCGTCTATTTTTGCTCTGCCAACAAAAAGTGTTCAAATGAATCCAAAGGAGAATAAATCATAGGGCATCTTTGCACATGAATGAATCAGTTTGTGTTTCACGAATCAGTGAATCAGTGTTTTTGAATGAATCAGTTGAATAAATAATGCCACCACCCACACTTGCGGTCTGAGCCACTTGACAGAGTGGGTATGCGAGAGAAAGTAAGTGTACAAGATTGTCTTTGGTTGGAAAAATGGCAAATCTCAGTTCCCTTAATGCACACTACAGTTGAGGTCAAAAGTTTACATCCCCCTTTTCAGAATGATTAAAAATTTTATTTATTTTACCAAAATAAGAGGGATCATACAAAATGCATGTTATTGTTTATTTAGTACCTGAATAGGATATTTCACATAAAAGATGTTTACATATAGCCCACAAGAGAAAATAATAGTTGAATTTATGAAATTGACCTGGTTTAAAAGTTTACATCTCCTTGATTCTTAATACTGTGTTGTTCCCTGAATGATCCAGCCGTGATTTTTTGTTTAGTGATAGTTGTTCATGAGTCCCTTGTTTGTCCTGAACAGTTAAACTGCCTGCTGTTCTTTAGAAAAATCCCACAAAGTCTTTGGTTTTTCAGCATTTTTGTGTATTTGAACCCTTTTCAACAATGACGTATGATTTTGAGGTCCATCTTTTCACACTGAGAACAACTGAGGGCGCATATGCCGGGGGGTTAAAAACACTCTTTTTACCTTGTCAAAATCAGCTCTTTTCAGAGCGAGCCATTTTATTGCATTTGCCTTTAAATGCTAATGAGCTCTGCTCACTCCGCCCCTCTCTTCTGTGAGTTGATGAGCTGCTCTGTTTACTTTAGCTGCATTTATCAGTGAAACTTGCTAACTAGCACATTATTAAAAAAGACGATTTGCAGAGAGGCATAAAAAACCCTTATACTCACTTCTGCTGTATGAAGCTGGATCACAAATGATTAGCGCTACAATAGATGGATTTATGTAGATCGCCGGGCAAATTTCCTTCAAAAACGAAAGTAACCTTAATCCCCTGTTTATTCAACGGCTCAGATGTCGGGAGTAAATGACGACTGCTATGTTCATTATTACATCCAACAACATCAGTAGCTCAATCTGAGTCATTCTTGTCTTCCCCTGCACACAATGGCGGACTGTTCTCAGCTCACTCAGGGTGGGTCTAAGGTAAGACGGCCGTGTCAATCAACTGAAGTGGAATGGGTTTTTTGACGTCACACAGACAAGATGCTGAGAATGGCTTGATTTGAAAAAGGGGAAATTACTTACAAAGATGAAAAAAATACCACTGGAAGGATTTTTATCATTTTGTCACACACTGCAAACACGCATTTATGTTCAAACAACATGTAAAAGTGAGATTTTCATCCAATGACCCCTTTAAAGGTGCATATTAGTATTTTAAGTGTATATTAGAACATAAAGTATTATATTAGTATCTTTTGAAAAGGTACTGTCCAAGAGACAGTTTGGTACCTGTTTTGTACTGCACTATAAAAAACAATTTGTTGAGTCAAATTAAAATAACTTGTAACCTGGCTGCCTTAAAATTTTAAGTTCAGTCAACTCAAAAACAGTTTATTCAACTTGAAATGTTAAATTATACTAAGTGACAACTTAGATATTTGAGTTGAATCAACTTAAAATTTTAAGGCAGCTGGGTTACTTACCCATGTGTTAAGTTTAGCAAACACAAATATCTAAGTTGTTGCTTAGTACAACTTAACATTTCAAGTTGACTAAACTTATTTTAGTTAACTAAACTTAAAATCTTAAGGTAGCAGGGTAACAAATTATTTTAAGCTGACTCAACAAATTGTGTTTTTTATTTTTTACAAAATGTGGGTGTACTGATTTAACCTGCAGAGAAAACTACAGAAAAATTTCCACCACTAAAACACAGACTAACAGTCTGTCTGAGATGCACAAAAAAACAAAAAAAAACAAAAAAAAAAACAACACACACACAGACAAGTGGAGTAAATACAAACGAAAAGTCCCTGCATTAATCATATCTTATTCATATCTTACCATTGTGACCATGAGCCAGCGACGAGCCTGAGTGTGAAATATGGAGAAGGGGTTTAGTAGCAGAAACAGGAGGAAGCTGTGAAAAAGTAGTGGGTGGAGGTGTTGTGGGACCGACAGCATAGCAGGGTGAAAATTAGCCAGTACACTGATGCACCAGCACACAGTCAGACCCCCAGATATCTGCATTACACAGGCAAACATATGAGGCCTCAGCACAGTAATCACAATATTACTAAACATGCTCAAATATGTAATTTCACTGTAACTCACCTCAAATATATGGTAGTATGAGAGGTGATCTCTGGGATCCAGTCCAAAGATGAGCGTGTGATTTATTGCTGATATATTAAAGCAGTACAGGTTCAGTCCGATCAGGAACAGAAATTCTATCAGCAGGAAACTTCCCTTGTAGAGCTGCAACTGAGGCTTCAGGGGCTCAAGGTCTGTTTCGTTTAACACTTTCGAGATAATTGGATATGTTACCTACTTAGAACATAACCACTAACAAATAGACACAGAGAGATATGACTGGAAATATACCATTCTATCATAATTATATTTTTGCATGCAGAGTACATGATTAGTGAAGAGAAATGGGGGAAATGAAAGATTTTACGAACCTCTGAAAGCTATAGTGGTAAGTAAAGCCATGATGAGGCCACAAGCAAAGCCAATCCGAAACATTATCCACACTCCGACTTTCTTTGTACAGAAGAACAAAAAAACTATAATGTGTACACTGTAAAAAATGAGTGTAATTTTAACTGTAAAATACTGAAATAATGCTACAGAAAAAATGGTAATAGGTGAAGAGTAAGTTCCTGTACTATATACGGTTTTTGGAAGTATAAACAAACAAATCACTGTTTAATTTACAGTAAGAAACTGTAAAACAGTGTGACAGTCCACATTTGAAAGTATTTTGTTTAAATAATCACGTTTCTTAATAGTTTTTCTTATCAGTTTTGTAAATTTGGGTTTTATGTTACATCTTATGTTGTTTAATGAATCTTTATTGCATAATTGTTGTGTTACTATGATGGTGTTTTGTGTTTGCGTGAATGACTTTTTGTATATTAGTATATATTTCATTGTGTGGGAAAAGCTATTTGTGATGAACTCTGATTCTTCAAGTGAATTCCCTTACCAAAAAGTAGTATACTTCAAGTTTATTTTATTAAGTATACTTAAGTAAAGTTCAAGTATATTTTTAAATATACTTTATGAAGTATGCAAATATTAGTGTACTAGAAGTATACTCGTAAGTGTACTATTTCAATACTCATTGGGACTAAATTGGCCCACTTTCTAGTATATAAAAGAATACTTTTAAGTATAGTTTAAGTATAACAGTAGTAAACTTTGAGTACACAAGTTTACATCAAATTTTTTAACTTGTACTGCAACTAGGCTAAGTTTCAGAAATAAAAAACAAAGAAATAAACAACATTTTGAACAAAAAGCTGAGAAAAGACTATGAATTGGATTCAGAATGATAAACAAAACGTAGATAGAGTCGATCAACACCTCAAAGCTTTACAGCCATTATTACATCTTCACTGGTTGAAATTTTATTCCATAACGTTACAGTTTTGATGCTGTTTTATGTCTGATGATTGTGTTAGATTACACGTGGGAGCATGTTGTTTAGGTTTCTTCTTCAGTTGTGTTTTCTGGGAAATTCTGTACAGAAGATCCCCCTACCATATAAGAATGAAAACAGATTCTAGGAGCACAAGTATAGCTCAAATATATTTAGACTTTTTTCTAAGTATAAGTCAAGTATATTTAAATGTCATTTTAAGTATATTTCTGAGAAGTACATAAAAAGTAGACTAAAAGTATACTTTCCTATTTTTAGTTTAAAATAAGTATACTAACAGAACAGTTAAATAAACTTTGTTTTCGTAAGGGTTCCTCCTTTACCACCTGCATTTTTATGGTGGTACAAAACAGATTTTAGTGTTGATAAATTTGCTGTTTTATATTTAAATTTTCTTGTTTGTAAATTACAGTTTTATACTATAAAAGGTACAGTTTGTTCTGTAAATGCGTTTACAGTTTTTCTGTATTTTTTACTAATTTATTCTGGCAACCACAGCTGCCACAATTATTTTGTAAAAACTCTGGATTTTTATTATTTTTTAACAGTGTATGTCAGGGGTGCCCAACCCTGTTCCTGGAGATCGACTTTCCTGCAGAGTTTAGTTCCGACCCTAATCAAACCCACCTGTCTGTAATTATCAAACGCTCCTTAGCTAGTTCAGGTGTGTTTGGTCAGGGTTGGAGCTGAACTCTTCAGGAAAGTCGATCTCCAGGACCAGTGTTGAACACCCCTGGTGTATGTTAAATTAATTTATCTTTCTATGTGAAATTCTGACTAAATTGGCTTCAGTGGTCAAAAACGGCTTAAGTTTTAAAAAAGAATGGGAAAGCACTAAAAGGCAAATGGTTAATATAAGGACAATAGTGACCCTGAACCACAAAACCAGTCTTAGTAGCCAAAAATACATTGTATGGGTCAAAATGATTGATGTTTCTTTTATGCCAAAAATCATCAGGATATTAAGTAAAGATCATGTTCCATGAAGATAATGCTGTAATTATTTTTAAGACTTAATTTTGATTAGTAATATGCATTGCTAAGAACTTCATTTGGACAACTTTAAATGTGATTTTCTCAATATTTTGATTTTCTTTGCATCCTCACTGATTTTCAAATAGTTGTCTCTCGGTCAAATGTTGTCCTATCCTAACAAACCATACAACGCTTATTTATTCATTCAGATGATGTATAAATCTAAATTTAAAAGGCCAGGCCCAGAGATCGCTTGTGATGCTAATGCTGGTTCTTTAATTTGCATATTGTCTGTAGATCACCTGCAGAAATTTCCTCTCCCGTGGGTGCTTTTATGGCATTGCGGTCTCATGCTAATTCGCCCTGTTTAGTAATCATGAACTGGTAAACATAATTCAGTACACTTGCTGATTCAGAGCCACTAGTTTTATTTCACAGGTGAGGCTTTTTGTTCTTACTGGTGTTTTGTCCATTGGTGGGATTTCAAGTCTTTTCATCGCTCTCAATTTGTCACCCCCTTCCAGCTGAATCATGAACGTCTGTAGAATCACATTCAGTTATTTATTCAGGGACTGGATGTCTTGTGATAAATAAGGTGAACTAAAGGAACAGTTACAGTGCTACATTCTCACCTCCAGCTTAGACATGAGGTGTTCACATTTGCCTCTGTCTGTGTTGAGCAGGGATGTGTCAAGCATCTCATTTCTCCATTTTAGGCCACGTTCACAACTAAACTTTGAATCGTACTTTATAGTGACCTTGCAGAAACACTTGTAGTTGAATTCCTAGACATTTGAGCACAATTCGGCATATTTTATGCTGCCATTTTAGTTATTAAGGAAAATATTGTACTTGTAACTTTAATGTTAAAAATATGGATCTTCACCTGGTATTTCTGCAGAAAGGCCAAGCTCAGGTAGAGTTCACCAACTGCCATTTTGATTTGTTTTAGATTGGTGCTTCTTCTTTTGGTAGGTGGGAAAACACTGATGACACGATTATCACCTTGAGCTTTGGAATCACAAACTTCCGGAGCTACAATTCCAAATGTTGCCAATCTGTTGTGAGCTTCTGATAGTTTCTCTATAAAACAGAAATAGCTAATAGTGCGAATATACATGCATATGTAAACAATCCACACAGTGTACTTTAGAGTTGTCTACCTGAATAGAAGAGGTTCACCTTGTTCAGCTCTTCCTCACAGCTTTTGAAGAACTCCTCTGTCACAGATCTTTGACTCTTTCCTGTAAAGTGTTTTATTATTACTGATAGATGAATGAAAGTTTAGTCATAATGTTATCCATTTACTCTCTGCATACAGCCATTCACATCTCAATCCTTTCCCTTATTAAGCATTCAGCTTTGCGAAGTTATTAATGATTCATTTGACCTGCTTCACCTTTGATAGTGTGAGGATACCTGCCATAGAAAGTTGAAATCTATCATGCATTTAATTTAAAATGGAATAATTTATGAGATTATACTGCTGTATATGACAGTCATAAATATGCCTTGGCAGCATTCATTTTTTTAACTCATTTTAATAGTGTAAGAATCATGCAAATATGCAAAAGTCTAGGATACATTATTTTAATAGCGGAATACTAGAATTCAGCAGTGAAAACGACCCAACGTGCTTATGCTCTTACCGTAACAAATGAGGTTAAGCCTATCTTCCTTGTTCAGCAGAGATTTCAGGGTCTGAAAAACAACATGCTGTCATTTATTTGGTTAAGTAATCACGTTAAGTTAAATTTTCAACTATTAGAGTCTATAAAAGCTTGAAAGATTAAAACAAAGAGTGTATCCAGGAACAAGAACCCGAACTCACCTCATAGCTTATATATTGCTTTTTCCATTCAGGAATCATTTGTAAAGCTGGGTGGTTAGAAAATGTCATTAGGATTATCTGCGAACCAGCACTGAGTGATCTTCAGTGTTTCTCTAGGTGTGTTTGTGTGTGTGTGTGTGTGTGTGCGTGTGTGTGTGTGCCACATAACAATAGAAAGTATGAGATGTGGAGGGAGGGGCAGTCACAGTGCAAGAGCACGAAGAATCACTAAACTCATGTATAATTCAGTGGGTCATCTAAGCATTTAAACACACTTCTCATACAGTTCTAGATCATGATCCTTCTTATTTGACGCATCTTCTCTCTTTAGCAGGTAAACAAAGCATTTAAGAAACATATATGGGCAATTTTAGAGAATTGGTGCAAATTGCTGTCCCATAACCAAAAAACACATTTAAAAACCATTTAAGTGTTTCAATCTTAGATGTTTACTAAGATCCTGCAATTGCACTTTATTTTAAGATGTCACTGTTACATTGTAATTATACATTTAAGTACCTAGTAATATTAAGTACTTGTACTTACTATGTGGTTAGGGTTTGGAATAGGGTTTGGTTTAGGGTTACTTGCATGTAATTATGCATAATTAATTGTTATTATAATAGTCAGTACATGTAACGTGTAACAAGGACATGTGTATCTATTGAAACCCACAATAATATTTTAAATATCAGTAAGTGTAATATATACTGTATAAAATAATCATTTTAGTTTCAACTGGGAGGTGGCTGCGCCGAACCTAACCCCTAAATTTCATCTTATGAAAATATTTAAATAATTAAGAGTATATATGTAACATGTTATGTAAAATATCTGTAATATATTATGTAAAAAAAAAATATGTCCTACATTTTTCATGTCACTACCGAAACAGTGAATGTTTTAGTCCATTGGCTGAGACTGATTTTAACTACACCCCTACATTTAAGATGAGGAAATATTCCTCAAGTCTAGTCAAGTCAAGTAGAGCTTTATTGTCATTCCGCTACATGTGTGGACATACAGTGGAACGAAATGTCGTGTCTCGCAGGACCACGGTGCTACATAAATAAACATACAACAATAGACATAAGAGCAATTTTTAAACCTATACATAGCTAACTTACAGAAGAGGTAATCTAACTATACGTATAAACAGTTGACTATACACATAACCTAAGACAGACTATACAAGTACTTTTCATAATATTGTACAATGTTGTGAATGATATTGTGCAAAAGAGGTATTTAAGGTTAAAAATCAAGTAGTGCAATGTGATTTGTAGTGCATTCACAAGTAAACATTTGTGTTATCTTATTGAGTCCTTGTAACATGGAGTGTTAATAAGAAAGTGTCTGGTGCATATACAGTAGAGAGAAGAGTGTGTTTCTACGGGTGGTTTGTCCAGCCCACTCACCTGTGTGTAGCACACTCAGAATTGCAGTGTTCCTGTGTCCCTCTCTCTCATAGCTACATGGTGAGTACATGTACCATCATTTTGAGGTAAATCTGTTAAAAAGTATGAAAAATTTGTGTGTCACTATCGAACACCATAATTAAACTGTTTTTTGGGAGTTATTCCTTAACATTTAGTTTTTATTTGTGTACAACTACTCAGAACTGTGCTAGCTAACCATGTGCTGATTAGCATCTTTGAGTAAGGTTCAAAAAGTATCTAGAATTGTCACTACTGAAACAGTCACGGCCGAAACATTTGGTGACGTTTCGGTAGTGACATCTTTTTTGTTTTTTTTGGGTGTTATCCCATAAAATTGTCACTACCGTAACACGGTCATGACCAAAACATGCCATCATTGTAACAGTAGTGACAAAAGAGAACACACAATCCTTTATTTGGGGGAAATAAACTACATTTTAGAACGGTTATGCAAATTTGTAGTATTTTAGTATGTTTTATAGGAAATTCTCTAATGTGATGTGGTCACTACTGAAAATGTGCAGTCACGACCGAAACATGGGATGTTTTGTCAAAAATAAAGTATACTGAATTATCAGCTAAGATGTTATGTTTGGTTTTAAAGGGGTCCTGTTATGCTCTTTTACAAAGTCTTGATTTTGTTCCGGGGGTGTACTAGAGCACACTTTCATGCTTGGTGGTTCAAAAACGCATTATTTTTAACATAATTTACATTTTTACAATACATCTCTCCCAGCCTGGCACATAAGGCTCGATTAGTCCCGGGTTTAATGAAGGCCTGCCTTCCGAAAAACAAAATGTGTTGTGATTGGTTAGCTGTCCCACTGCATTGCGATTGGTGAACAGCTTAGACGGTGTTTCAGCACTGCCACGCCTCTTGTCAAAGAAGCAAGTTCAGTGTACAACTGTTAGCGCAAGCTAGATTAAAGTGATTCTTACGTTTTAAATATGGATATTTTTCTTACAAAATCGCATTGATTCGCTACAGGAGGCCAAAGCTTGGGAGTGCCGGGATCAATTTTAATATAACTCCGATTGCATTCGTTTGAAAGAAGGAAGTCATACACCTAGGATGCATGGAGAGTGAGTAAATAATACGCTACAGTAGTGCTGGGTCTTTTCATCAGCCTGCGAGATCGTCAATACATGATATTATCCTGCTAATGTATTTAATTATTTACAAACTTAGTTTCATTGCCTGAAACCAGCTCCAGCATAAGGCTAAAAGCAGCCTAATATTATCAAAGAACATCAGCACTGATTAGCCTAGCCTATTCTAGTGCAAGTTTATGCATTTTAAAAAACACTCGCATTATAAGTGAAGCTATCTACACTATATGATGAATAAATCTCTTACCACACACTGCACACGTCTGTGGTGCGTTACGGCTCTGACGCACAACTGGAGTAGATCGTGGCTTCGGCATGTGTATCGACCCCCTGTACTGCACACGTCTGCGGTGCGTTACTGCTCTAAAGCGCCCACTCTAGTCAATGCTTGTGTTTATACCCGCTGCGCTGCGGCTTGTTGAAGCAGTTCTCCGCGCTGCATCGCTAAAGTTAGGCTAATCCCCCACCTTGTCCCTACCCTCCCTCCAACAATTTGAATTTCCGTGGGCAGGATTTATTTTAATGATATTCCAATGGACTGTGTTGTGACATCATTGCATGCCGAAAACAAACGTTGTAGTCCAAAGGAGCCGTTTGTTGTAGTTCTTGAAAAGGGCTATCTCCTTTTGGAGTGGACTTTGAGATTTGTGACTTTGTAGATCTTTTTTATGCCGAAAGATACACACCACACACTGACTAAAGTTCAAAAAGTGAAAAAGCATAATATTACCCCTTTAATGCATATTCAAACTAATGAATCCTTAAGTTTGAAATCAGTATAACCAACTTTTTGCCTTTTACAAAGAAAAACTGGATTCAAAATACAACAAATCTCATAAATCACACTTGAAATATTGTTAAAATTGTAATTGATTTACCTCTGAAAACTTTTAATAAAATAGAAAAAATATCTATTTACAAAAATGATGACAGCAACATCAATATGCATCAATAAGGTCAATATAACCCTTCTTATTACATTACATATTACTGTGTTTCGGTAGTGACAAATTTGGGCAGACGACAAAAAAACGGTAATCTACTGGCAGCTGTGGTTGCCAGCATCTTACTGTAAAAATACAGTGTGCTACTGTTTTTGAAATTAACAGCAAAATGCCGTTTTGCCATCTACAGTATACAGCTGCAATTTAGCAGCACATATCTGTTAAATTACATACAATATGAGAAATAACCACACAATTACTAGAAATGAGTACCTTGGTTCTTTTAAAATTTGCATACATACAAAATTTGTGGAAAAAGACACATTTTTTTCAAGTCGTTTCCAACTCTGACTTTGAACTAATTCTGTAGAATGGCCCATACATGTCTTTTTTATTGTTGTTTCATGATTTATCTTGTGTGAAACTGTATGTGCTGAGTTTCCTTATCCAGAATTTTAATCCTAAAATAAAGTTTTAGGATTGTGAAAAATGTATAACAAATAAAGACTCTTTGTCAGATGTTTTTCCATTGAACCTCAAAATGCTCTTTGGATCATTTTAAGTAATGCTGGAAAAATATGATCGGCAGATTTCAGACATATTTACAGAGTTCATGTTGCTGCAAAACACACTTGTATCATAAACTATAATTAATTGTAAATAGAAAAATTTAAAATGCATAGAATCATTTTCAGCAGTGCTTTTAGAATTTTGGACCCAGCTGAATATTAAAGTCAGAAAATTTAGAGGCAGTAAATCAATAAATAAATTGTTCTCATCCAGATATTTACATCAAAATGAAAACAGGTATACTTACAGGTATATATTCATTCTTTACAGCACAACATTAAAGAGTATTTGTGTGTTAAAGTTTCAAATCAAGGAAGTTACATAAACTATCTAAGATCTTCTTAATTAAAACCCTGTAATTTCCTGGAGAAATAAAGTGTAAGAAGTAATCTGTACAGATATACGCCTACGTAAGTCTTGGGGGAACTTCTTAAAGTTGGCATGAAAAGAAGAATCACCATATCCATTTTCTGCATTTCTAAATTAAACAGATTTCTAGTCACTGATTCATTTATATTTACAGTAAAATTACTAAACAATGTGATAAATACGGATGTCCACAGAGTCTCTGCAGATACAAGACTTTTGAGATTTAAATGAATTCATAAGAGTACAAAATAGGACAACTTGGAGTATTTTAGAATCAGGTCATATAGTCCCTCTTGAGAGGACGCTCTCAAACAAAGAACAAAGTTTGTGTGATTCAGATACAATTATTGGTCATAGTTATCAAATAAATCAGTGCTATGAAATTCAAATGTATTGTGAAGCAGTTTTGCTTGTATGACAATTTATTTAAACTGACAAACAAAATGAGTATTAGGCTAGTGAAGTTTTAGTGAAGTTTTTAGTGAAGTTTTGATTTGCAAACTGTGGCAACAAAACGCAAAAAAACAGTATTTATTGTTACACACTGATTTTATTGTAGAATATCCATCTTATCTTCCACATAATGGTTCTCCACGTCTAAAATGAGATGAAGTACCTGAAACAGCTTGTGCAACTGAAAAGCTGCCTCTTAAAACATGAGAAGACAACTAAATTATTCACAGTTCCAGTTCAAGGAACATCTTGTAAGATGCCATGGACACAAGTGACGTTTGCAAATGTGTTTCCTGTAATTGCACAAAATAAAAGGCAACATTGTTTGTAAAACATTGGCCACACCATACTAAAAATAAATATAACTCTGTTATAATCGGCTCATACTACATGAACAAACGATTTCAGTTTACGTTAAAATAGGAATCCTCAAATCTGGCTCCAGAGTTCAGCTCTAACCCTAATCAAAGACACCTGGGTATGCTAATCAATGTCTTCAGGATCATTAGAAAATCACAGATAGGTGAGTCTGGAGAAGACTGGATCTCACAAGATAAATATGAGTATCCCTGCTTTAGAATAATAGATTTCATAAGGCCACATTTTAGTCCATAGCCAAGTATGCAAAGGCCACACCATTTTTTCTTACAGATATTACAATATCCAAATATTAAAAATATTTAAAAACAACACAGTACACAATATAACAGATGTGTGCCCTTAAAGGGACAGTACACCCAAAAATAGTAATTCTGTCATCATTTATTTCCTCGTGTTGTTCCAAACCTGTATGATTTACTTTCTTCTGCAGAGCACAAAAAAAGATATTTTGAAGAATGCTGGTAACCAAATGGTTTTAGGTTCCACTGATGTTATTCATAGTAAGTCAGTGGGATTCAAATCTGTGTTGTCACCAACATTCTTCAGAATATCTTCTTTTGTGTCCGCAGAAGAACGTCATACACATTTGCAATGACTTGAGGTTGAGTAAATGATAAGAGAATTTTCATTTTTAGGTGGACTGTCCTTTCAAACAGCCTATCAACCATCAATAAATACACAAATAATACATTTGTTCCTTTAAAACTTTAAATCAGCAACGCTGTTGACTATTATTCTCACTCACTTCATGCCATTTTATATTTAACTGAGCATAATTGAGTCATTTCAGTTTAAGAAAGTAAATATCCTTCATGGGATCAATATTTTGGAGGTATGACCACAATGGGCTCCCCATTTCTAGGCCGCCACATTAGAACCTGGGCATCGTTGGCATTAGGCTTAAGCAAGGCGTTTGTTGGAATAGGCTCATTTCTGGCTAGGACTTGAGGCTGTTCCTGGATCAGTGGCTCCACAACTATAGCTCTTTGACCCAGAGGCTTCATTGGATCCACTTTAATGCAGAGCTGCATCCTCCAGCGGATGGTTCGAAGAAGTATCATCTCAGCTGTGGTTTCGTTCATGGCTACCAGCCATGTGGTGAAGCGTTGGTCCCTCTGGATGGAGCTCAGGAGAGGGGGGCTGCTGGTGGTGCCCACCGGGACACTCCACGTCACACTTGGGCAGAAGTTGTCATTCATGCTGACTGTGAGTTTGGTGCTCTTCTTAGTGGGACCCACTATTGTGTACATCTCAGTGGTGCAGCCGTACCAGGGGTAATTCACACCATCTGAATCACTAATGGCCTGGATCTGCCCACATTTCAGCTCTGGGAGCTCCCAGCTGGATCTAAAGAGAAAAGATGAAACTTATTTCTCTGATGTTGCTCTTAAAGTTGAGGTCAAATGTTTATATACACCTTGCAGAATCTGCAAAATGTTATTTATTTTACCAAAATAAGAGGGATCATACAAAATGCATGTCTTTTTTTATTTAGTACTGACTTGAATAAGATATTTCACATAAAAGATAAATTTAACTTATGGGTAAATGTAACTTATTTTGTCTTATGGGTTAACATGTAAGTACCTTCTGTAGCTTCTGAAGGGCAGTACTAAATTTAAAAAATATGATATTTAGGCAAAATAAGAAAAAATGTACACATCTTCATGTGTTCAAAAGTTTTCACCCCCTGCTCTTAATGCATCATGGAGCATCCATGAGTGTTTGAACCTTCTGTAATAGTTGCATATGAGTCCCTCAGTTGTCCTCAATGTCAAAAGATGGATCTCAAAATCATACAGTCATTGTTGGAAAGGGTTCAAATACACAAAAATGCTAAAAACCCAAAGAATTTGTGGGACCTGAAGGATTATTCTGAAGAACAGCGGAACAAGTGTTCAGGACAAACAAAGGACTCATGAACAACTATCACTAAACCAAAAAAACACAGCTGTGGATCATTCAGGTAACATAGTATTAAGAATCAAATGTATGTAAACTTTTGAATATTATCATTTTTATAAATTCAACTATTATTTTCTCTTGTGGATTATATGTAAACATCTTTTATGTGAAATATCTTATTTAGGTCAGTATGGTTTTGTATGATCCCTCTTATTTTGGTAAAATAATTAACATTTTGCAAATTCTGCAAGGTGTGTGTAAACTTTTGACCTCAATTGTATACTGAAGTGAGTTAATACACTCTTGCATCAGCGATATACCCTAAATATTTAAGCTAATTCTTGTTTTTCACCCAAGTTGTCATATTTGTTATATCTGATTAAATGTAACATTACATCACTCGCTCTCTAATGGATCCTCTGCTGCGAATGGGTGCCGTCAAAATGAGAGTTCAAACAGCTGATAAAAACATTACAATAATCCACAAGTAATTCACACAGCTCCAGTTCATCAGGTGATATCTTGTAAAGGGAAAAGCTGCATGTTTGTAATAAACAAGCCCATCATTCACATGTTTTTAATTTAGACTGTTCCATTGAGTCCTCATATTGCTTTTAGATATTGCTTTATCCAGTGATGTTTTTATCAGCTGTGTTCTGACGGCACCCATTCACTGCAAAAAAAAAAATCCATTGGTGTAAAGCTACATTCTTCCACATCTGTTCAGATGGAAAACAAACTCATTTACATCTTGAATGGTCTGAGAGTGAGTCAGTTTTCATTTTTGGGTGAACTACTCATTTAACAGTAAAAGAGTAAATAGTATTTGTGTTACAGTTTCAAATCATGGAAGTTAAAAGGACTACATATAATTTTCTTAATTAACAGTTTGCTACAGAATGAATGTTGTGAATAGATCATCTTAGTAGAAATAAAGCCTCAGCTAGTTTTCTCAGGACTGACGCTGGTAAGGGACAAGCCTTTTGTCCTGGTAGGGGTGTGTTCAACGTTACTGCTTTTAAGGAAACAATCTCAGGAAATTGCACCATAAACATCACTAACATCCTGAAAAATCGTTTTTTACATAGTTCCTTAGCAGCATCATGTCACCTAAACTACACAGAAGAAAGTTCAAATCAAATTTTTACAATATTTCAAAAGTTCATTTTTACAATCAAAGTTCATTTTTACAATATTTCAATGGTATTTTACTGCCATGTAAACCAAATGACAGACAGTAGCAATGATTTTAATAGACATCAACTCTTTTTTTCGTTTCTGATAACAGATATGCAGAACTGTATTATTGTTTTATTTCTGCTTAATATGCAAAAATAGTTTGCAACTTATATAAGTGCAAATGTATTCACATCTTTGTTTTGGCTTTGTTTTGATTTTTAAGCGTCACTTTTTCAACTGAGAATGAGTGATTGCTATTTATAAAGTTAATTTTTTTAAATAACAGTTAAGAGTAATTATCCAAACATTAATACATTAAATAGCATATTTAACCAATGAATATTGTTAGATGCAAATCTTTAGAGACCCATATTGTGTGCCATTTATGGGTTCACTTAAAAATAAAAGTTCCCAAATGGGGGTTTTGTAGCAATGCAGAAAGACTGTTTTGGCTTGCACAAAGAAGCTATAAAGAAACGTTTGTGCAGTGGAAAGTTTCCATTAATGCTAATGGTTCTTCCCAGAACCATAGATGTCAATAATAAACCTTTATTTTTAAAAGTGTTAATGGCAATCTGAATATCAGCCTCTAGATTCTTGGGGAGCATAACGATTTCCACATTTTCTTTTTTAAAAGGGCCCAAAGTATTGTCTATTTGTACAACGAACACACTTACACTCCTTCATTCCCATATATATTGAAGAAATCCATTTGATTGCAAGCCTGGATCCAGCCCACAGTCCAGATCTCTTTGCAAAGCATGGGTGGCACCTGCACCTGAGCTGATGCCCTGAAATAAGGCGTGCGGTATCGCAGAACCACATTAGACGACTCATCGATGACAGTCGGACTGGGATCAATGGAGGCTTGCAGTTCCAGGACTGTGATGTTCTCATGAAAACTTGGCTTGAGTTTTACACTCTGTACACATCCCATGGTGGAGGCTCTTCAGACTGGCAGCACAAACACCCATCAGTATCCAAATGAAGCAGCAATATTCATGATGAGAGAAAACAGGCCCAAGTCTGTGGCCACAGTGCTATGACATGATTCCTGGCATGTCAGCATAAAGAATCATTTCACATGTCTTGTAATCTCCTAATACAGCATTAGTAAATCCCAGGTCTTTCCCTTCCTTCAGTCAAGCTAAAATAATTTAACCTTACATATTCAGTCTTATATTAGAATACATTTACATTTAAATTAATAAATAGCTATATCCTGTTGGTTGGTCAAAAATGTATGTCAGCTCATACGTGCCTTTGATTTAAAACTAGAAATGTCTAAGAAGCACCTGATAGGTACCGTCCAATAGTGCGGCATTAGGACCTGTTACGCTGCGCTCCAGTCAACAGTCCTACGCCGTTGAGTCGCCCCATAATTCAAAAGGTCCTTCAGGATGACAAGAAGAACAAGCAACATTGCTTGAAGTTTAAATCCAGAGTTCCGTTACAGGTCGAGCTCCACGCTGCGTCTTCTGGCATAACTTGAGACCACAATTTCTGGTGTCAAATCAAATATCGATGCTCTTAATTTCTGCGTCATATCTGAGAGATTTAAAGAGCCTGACCAGCCGGGTTACTTTGTGTCGCCCTTGTCCTATTAAAGGCTGGTCAGGTTCCTCTGGTGTAATACAATACTTCAGCTGTTGGCTTTTTTTATCCAAGCGGCTTAGAATTAGACTTCCCTTCTTGGCGACGTTTTGCATCCTGGGTAGTGTAGTTTTGAGTCGGAGACATTCCACAGTTATCTGGTTTCAGTAATGATTTTTATTTTTTTTTAATCTGCAAAAGAAACAGATGATGAACCATTTTATGAGAAGCATAACGGGCTGCAGTGGATGACTGTTATTTATAAAGCCTTATTAAGTCCACTGTATAGGCCTAGTGGAGCTATAAATTTCAGTTGCTTTCACAATAAGCTTTAATGTTTACAGTTTTCCAGATGCTTTTCTCTGAAAATACCCATGCAAAGCAACAATAAAATAACAAATAAACGGAGTGAGATGTTATGGAGTAACTGAGTTTTTGGTATATTTGTTATAAAGGCTTTTGTTTAAATGTAAATGAAATTTCTATTTGATAATAATAGTTTAGGCACTGCATTTCTAAAGTGGCACAGTTTTAATTATATTTAACATTGTTAGATGTTTTTTTTTATTATTTCTTCTGCTCACCAAGCCTGCATTGTTTGATCCAAAATACAGCAAAATAGTGTGAAATATTCTTACTATTTAAAAATAACTGCTTTCTATTTGAATATATAATATATATAACGTCATTTATTCCTGTGATCAAAGCTAAATTTTCAGCATCATTACTTCAGTCTTCAGTGTCACATGATCCTTCAGGTATCATTCTAATATGTTGATTTGCTGTTCAAAAACTTGTATGATTTTTATTATCAATATTTAAAACAGTTGAGTACATTTTTCAAGATTCTTATACACTATAACATTAAAAAGCTAGGAGTCAGTAAAATAATAATAATAATAATAATAATAACCAAAAAATGTTTTATTTATTTGTTTTTTATTTTATTTTTTCAGAATATAATCAAGGATGCTTTAGTTTTTCAGAAACCAATCAAGGATGCTTTAAAATGATCGAAAGTGATGCTAAATAGATTACAAATGATTTCTATTTCAGATAAATGCTGTTCTTCTGAACTTTCTATTCATCAAAGAAGCCTAAAAAATTCTACACAGCTGTTTTCAACATAATAAATGTTTTTTTTTTTTTTTTTTTTTTTTTTTTTTTTTTTTTTGAAAAGCAAATCAGAATATTAGAATGATTTCTGAAGGATCATGTGACTAGAGTAAAGATGCTAAAAATTCAGCTTTGAAATCACAGGAATAAATTACATCTTAAAATATATTCAAATACAAAACAGTTCTTTTAAACAGTGAACATATTTCAAAATTGTACTGTTTTTGCTGTACTTCGGATTAAATAAATGCAGGCTTGGTAAGCAGAAAAGACTTCTTAAAAAAAAAAAAAAAAAAAACATTAAAAATCGTACTGTCCAAAAATTTTGACTGATAGTGCACATTTTTTTTAAAAATAAACCAAAAAAACCCCAAACAAATCGTCTCTTTAATTTATTTTTTACGCAGCGATGACGCGTTGCAGCTACAGTACAGTGCATTAAAAAAACACAACAGATAGATAAATACAATAATTTTGTCTATGCATGTATTTCTTTTATATATATTTTTTAAAAGCAAAGACAAGGAGATTATCTGAGCTGAGTGTCATTTGTTTATCTTGATTTTCGGGAGCATGTGGATGCGTCTCATGTATCCAGGCGGCTGGAATGTCTATTTTTAGTATAACTGGAATAGAAGTCGCAACACTTAGAACAGAGCAAGACATGATCTGGGAATGGACATGGTAGACCGTTCACTGACTCTCTGTGTGAAGAACAGGACAGTAAAACACATTTAGGCTGGAAGGTGCGTAGAGAAATCAAAATGCCTGCGAACCAGACTCGATCCAGGGTGAGGGAGCGAAACAATGTGCTGAACAGACCCGAGTTTATGTCTCTAAATCAGCCTTTGAAGAGCGGTAGCGGTGAAGCTCGCGGCACCGCACGGAGGCCGCCGCAGAGACAGCAAAGTCAAAACCAGCAGGGCGCAAATGCGCAGCACGAGTCGCCCGAGAACAATAAGGAAAGGAAGGAATTACCAGAAGAGGACTGCATGCAGCTAAACCCCTCATTCAAAGGCATCGCTATGAACTCTCTTCTGGCCATTGATATCTGCATGTCTAAACGGCTCGGTGTGTGCGCGCACACCACATCGTCGTGGGGAAGCGTGCGCTCTATGGTCAAGCTCCTCGCACTCACTGGCCATGGCATCCCGTGGATCTTCGGCACAATTGTGTGTCTCACAAGAAGCAACACGTTGGCGGGTCAAGAGGTTTTGGTCAATTTGCTACTAGGTAAGTTTTAACGCATTTCTGACGAGGAGTAATAAACAAGCGCTCTGGAGAACGTCCGAATGTTATCAGAGTCTGAAAATGTGTGTGGCTATATAAACATTACTATTTTGGTCACACATACGGTACTGTGATTGAGAAATGTGTCCTTGTAAACCACCATAGACCGAGTGTCTGACAGAAAGAGTATATTCTATTGACTTTTGGGCTCATTTATGCTAATTTGGGACTATTTAAATTCTTATTCATTTCAGTGTTAGGTAGTCTATGTGTAATGCTAAATGCATTTGTATTTGTAAAGCTCTATCTGAAAGGTGGACAGGGATTTAAATGTGATGTAGCCTACATTTTGGTTTCCCACGGTTTACATCTGAATATTTGATTAAAATGACATTCAGATCAATTATGTACATAACTGAGAGTGAAAATAAGAGAATGACTATGAGTAAGATTGTAATTATGATCAAGTATGACAAGCACAAATAATTTTGATATGAATTTGAAATCACGCTGTGCTCACACTCAGGGTTTTTAGCAGCTTGTGAAGATGCTGTTGGGTTTGTAGGTCAGTGGATGAGGGAATACAAGGATATGTGTTCAGACTTACAAACGCATGTGACTAGTTCATTGCACTTCAACATAATGAAAAGATTTTCATTTAATACTCTAGAATTTATTATTTTTACTACCTTTAATTTCACTTTCTTTAAAGGGAATCCGGGGTATAAATACTTGTAAGGCTTAATATAATGTAATTGATGTCTCTTACTGAAATATGTAGTAGAAAACCCATGAGAGATTTACAGTGTTTAAAAAAAAACACATCGTATTATATATATTTTGGACTGTTGCCATTATTTTGATGATGTCAAATGGTTGCGCTTGGTGAGCTACTGGTGCTACCTGTTGCTATTTTTACCGCAACACAACACAACATTGTGTGGCTTTTGGTTATTTTTTACAGTCGAAGGGCAACAAAAGAAGCGATGTAAGTCTTCTCTGCTTTTCTATTGATAAGACGAACAGAAAATAATGGAAAGATGCATGCGGATGAATAAAACCTCCTAAAGACCCACGTCTTTCTCTTCAATTTAGCCCTGATGCCTTTGAGGCTTTTAGTAGACCACAACTACTGAAAGAGCTTTTAAAAATGGCAGAGACAAGAAACACTAGATGCCATCCTGGCAGGATGTAAACATGCCGACACATTTCAGTAGCTGTAGTCATTGTATCAGTATTTTATTTTCCGAGGTGTGTTGCAGTAAAAATAGCAATAGGCAGTAGCTCACCGAGTGCCATCATCGAAATAATGGCGCCAACATTGTCCAAAATATGTGTAAAACAATGTGTATTTTTAAAATAACATGAATCCCTTATGTGTTTTCTACTACACTTCTACTACTTCCTTTCAGTTAGAGGGATCATTTACGTTATATAAGGTCATACAAGTGTTAATACCCGGGGTTCCCTTAAAAGGATCTAAATTGAAACTGAAACCCAAGAATCAATATTCTCTCATCATTTACTCACCCCCATGAGTCAGTAAATCTTCCCATATGAAGATTTGAAGTAAAATATTTTAGCGTGGTTGGTCCATACGATGCAAGTGAATGGTGACCAAATCTTTGAAGATCCAAAAGCTCATGACTGTAATGTAAATGTGACCTAGTGTTTTAATCCATGTCTCTGAAGTGATATAAACCTTAAAATATCAGTCTTGCTAGAAATTTTCCTATTATTATGGGAAGATACCAGCCTCTTGAGCTCTACCATTGGAGAAAGTTTAAAGGTCAGCTTGGATCATGTGTGCTTTGATGACCAATCATATTATAGCCTGAATGTCAATGAACATCCAGTAAACAAAGCCACTAGAAGGCAAGCCTGCAACCTTTAGCCAAAAAAAGTGTAATGGCTAAAGCTAACGCTGCACCACAGGGAAGGAGGCCAGCTGCTGTTTTTTTTTAATGGAAGTCAATGGAGGAGAGGCTTCACAATGCTGAGTAAACAGCTTTTTGAGGTAATTTTTGAGGTAAATGCTAAACAATAGTAAAAATTGAAAATTTGGCTTTATAAGAGAAGTCACAGACTTTTTGCAACAGGTGTGATTCAGCTTATGCACTTCATTCATTCCTAAGGTATCCGTAAATGCAGACTGTGTCGCACAACTCTGACTGAAATTCAATGATGTCAAGGCTGTAATGTGATTGGTTATCAAGCCACACGTGATCCAAGTTGACCGTTACATTTTCTCCGATAGTAATACATCTCCCAACAGTAAGATAATCTCTGCAGTAATTTGCTGTTTGCAGATACCATAGAAATCAATGAGAAGTGCCATACACCGAAGCCCTGTTTACACTAGTGCATTTTCGTTTTAAAACAGCATTTTAAAATAAAAACGATCCTCGTCTACACTGGCATTTTCACTGCATTTCAGAAACAATCTGTCCACACTACACAACCAAAAAAACAGCGAATGCCAGGAGTTGTGCACTTAAAAACAAAGCCCACTAGACAGTAATCATGTGCTGATTCTGAACACATCTCTCACTGACAAAGGAGTATAACGTTACTTTAAAGGCTTGCACACTCAACTGTCTGCGAAATAGAGCTTTGTGCTCTTGTATCCTACCTCTCTCATTCGGCACAAATCCAAATATTCCATAATATTTCCATATTTGCAATGCATCCAAATGATAAACTTTTATTTATTATGTAACTTATAGACTTTGTACTTCAGTCACGTTCTAACGGTGACACAGTGAGGTGGGCGCGCTGATGTTTTGTTCACTGTTTTTATTTTGATAAAGTACCAACTGTGCTGTCAAGTTAGCAATGCTAGAAGCCTGGAACTGATATGTTTTGTGTTTGTGTGCGCCGGCCTGATTACTTCAACTTTCCTCACACCAGCAAAATCAACAAAAATCAAATAGGATGTCGCTTTCTGCCATTTGAGTTTCCTTTCTGTCACAAAACTGGACTGAAACTCAGCAAGTATAGGCTACGTTATGTGTGGCACAGTTTTTTCCCCCTTGTCTATCAGTATATTTTAAGTATTTCTTCCATGTATGTATATATGTACTGCAGATTTTATAGCCCATATATGACATTAATTTAATATAATATTTAGTATTTTCACATGTCGGTGGAAAAAAAATGTAATTTGTATTACTGTCTGTTTAAAATAAATGAAAAGAAACCTAGCATAGTAGATTTGTTTTTTTGTTTTCTGTTGTACCGAAAACCATACAACCATAGATATGTATACAGTTACAAGTGAGCATGATGTTATTGTTTACATGGTCGTCAAGGATACGCAGAGCGAATGTGGGCAGCCATGCCATGGTTTTTAAAAGTCTCAGTTTTGGTCTGTTTACACTGAAACACAACCCTGAAGTTTTCAAACTACAACAGCGTCTGCAACATTTTCAAAAGAATCGAATTTCAAAGGGGTGGAAACGCCGGAGTAGTGGAAACGACGGACGCAACACTAGCAAAAAGAAATGCACTAGTGTAAACATAACCTGAATCCTACCTGTCACAAAACTACCTGTGGCTTCTCTTTTTCATTTTCTAAATATATTTTGTAAAGCCTAAAAATAGACTAATCAATGTTTAAACATATGTTTAATGGCATATATTCATTAAGAGAAAAGATTTTTTCCTCTCAAAATGAGTTTATTCACCATACTAGTCTCTCCTCCACTGACGTCCACAAACTTTTGTCTCCTCCACAGTGCACAGCGTTAAGGTGTTGTCACATTTGTCAGCAAATTTTCACGAGCAAAAGCTAGTCATTTCAATAGAAATCCATGTGATGCGAAAGATTTCCTCATGAAGATTTTGAAAACTTGGAAGTTTGCCTTAAAGGAGAAGCCCACATCTAAAACAGAGATTCACATATAATGTACTCACCCCATTGTCATCCAAGATGTTCATGTCTTTCTGTCTTCAGTCGTAAAGAAATTGTTTTTTGAAGAAAACATTTCAGCATTTTTCTTCATATAATGGACTGATATGGTGCACCGATTTTGAACTTCCAAAATTGTATATAATACAATTTATATACTTTTTAATGTCAAATGCTCGTCTTGTCTTACTCTGCCTAAACTGTTTTTGTTCCGGTTCATAACAGTTAGGGTATGTCGAAAAATGTCCTCAACTTCAAAATCATCCTATATCGCTGTTTTACCTTTTTTGTTAAGGGTGTTTGATCTTCTTTGCATGTTCACTTTGCAAAGACTGGGTCGTTACTTCTGCAGCGATGTAGGATGATTTTAAAATGATTTTTGAAGTTGAAGGAGAAAATACGATTGGAGTTTTTCGAGTTCAACGAGAGGCAAGACGAGCATTTGGAGAATAAAAAGTATTGAAATTGTATTTCTTTTTAATGAAAATAACTGATCATTTCGCTAGATAAGACCCTTCTTCCTCGGCTGGGATTGTTTACAACTGCATTTGGGATCATTTGAAGCCGCATTTAAACTGCATTTTGGAAGTTCAAAATCCATCAAAGTCCATTGTATGGAGAAAAATACTGAAATGTTTTCCTCAAAAAGCATAATTTCTTTACGACTGAAGAAAGAAAGACATGAACATCTTGGATGACAAGGAGGTGAGTACATTATATGTGAATCTTTATTTTGGAAGTGGACTTCTCCTTTAAAGTGGCTCTGATTTTTTTCTTGTCACAAAAGTCTCAAGTTCATTAGTTCTAACATGATATTTTCGAATACGTACAGAGATACATTGGACAAAGCTTTTGAACTAGTAACAACGGATTTGGATCTGTGACAAAAGAAAGTAGCGGGACTTTGACTTCTACTTATTTATTATCCACCTTTTTTCATGTAAGAGTGGGTGTGGCCATTTGTAAATTTTATGGGTTTGGCTTCCGGTCTCATCTGTGTCCAGCTATTTGTAGCTGTACAAAACAGCTCATTTTGCTGCTTGATATTGCAAATTGGTGTGTCTTACCATATTATTTTAATGTATTATCTTGATTATGAGCACACTGATTTGTGGTGCAAACAGTTTTATAGTTTACTGCACATTGTTAGTCTTCTGGGCATCTCCCTATAGCGGCTAATGAACTGGAAGTCTCACCCATAGGCTTACTTTCACGTTGAAGTAAAAGGTGGATATAAAAGCAGTATTACACTCACAAGAGTGTTATAGCTGTCGGTGTGATGACTTGTGGCCAAATCACAGCTATAGACATTCTTGTGAGTCTGATATTGCTTTAATAATGTGAATGAAAATGTGATTGCTTTACAGCTCTCTTACTGGATGTGATGACTGTAGCAGGCATGCAGAAGTTGGTGAAGCGCAAAGGGCCATGGGAAATGCCGCCCAGCTTCCTGGACTACCTGGCCATGGACATCTATTCTTTCCCAGCAGCCCATGCAAGCCGAGCAGTCATGGTGTCTAAATTCCTGTTGGCTCACTTGGTGCTTGCAGTCCCTCTGCGTATTTTGCTTGTGTTATGGGCAGTCCTCGTTGGCATGTCCCGTGTGTTGCTGGGTCGCCACCATCTGACAGATGTCGGATGTGGCTTTGCCTTGGGATTCCTTCATTACACTTTAGTGGAGATGGTGTGGCTGTCTTCCAACACTTGCCAGACTCTAATATCCATAGGAACATTCAACTGGAGCCCCCTCTACTGATCAGCACACGTCTTTTGAAGGATTTCAAAAGTCGCCGTATGTTTTTTTTTCGTCAGTTCAGGTTAAGTGCCCTACATTTATTCTAAAAAGTACTTTATTAAAAACATTACCCTAAGCAGCACACATTCATACGCTTGATCTGACCATTTCTTGTTCCATTTCTGCCAAAGCAATATCAAGTTTGGAAAAACGCTTTGGAAAAGCATCAGGTGCACAGTTTTTCCTTTCGCTTTAAAAGAAAGGATGTTGATGCAAGTATTTTTTATTGCTAACACTGATGAAGGCCAAATCAGTATGTGTGATTTATATCAATCGGCTGATGGATTTTATTGATCACAGTAAGTGAGCGAAACATTTGCTCAGGGACTTTATCAAGCAGCATAATCAGAGTCATTTCAGATTTCTATTTTCTTGGAATTTTACAATGTATTTGAGAAAATGTTGTAAATGAAACCATCATGGATAATTTGAGAGTTTTTGGACTGTTGTCTGGAATTTGAATTCAGTCAGACCTTTCACGATACTCTGAATGCATCACATTTGTATGAATATAACTATGTAGGCATTCAAATTGAACATTTCAAGCACATTTTTCACTTTTACCAAAATGTTGTTTGTACGACATTGTATGTTGTTTAATTCTTATCGCTGCAAGCCCCAGATGTGCCATTTTATATGATTTCCACGCCAGGGTTATGTATGGAATAAGTGAATCTCTTCAATGAATTTGATACATAATTGTTGTAAACCAAACATCTTGTTGTGCTGTACAGATTAAAAAAAAAACATAAATGATACATGAATCAAACAAGTTGTACATCTTTTATCAACAGCTTTTATTAATTTTGAGTAAAACTGTGAAAATATGTGTGTATGCATGTGTGTGTGTTTTTGGATTCTTCATGCCTAAAAATGCAGATATGAATACTTATAACTCTACGCTATCTATAATGAAATGATTATGCGATATGAATAAAATGCAGTTTATGTAACATGATGCCAACTTTGTACATTATAAGATTATAAAATCTCAAGAAAATCTCAAAAGCTGTTATGATGAGTGATCATCTGCAGATGGAAGATGAAAGACAAAGAGATGAAGAAAGTCTTGACAGCTGATGTGGTAAAATTACTACAGACACGGATTGTGTTTGCAATGCATGTTTTACATAAATGTGCTAGAGATCAAGCTTCTATTGAAATGGTTGCTTAATATCTCAGCAGCTGTCGATGTCAGTCTCCCCACCCTCTTTTGCTTATAGCAGTGATCTGCCAGTGCCTGACCCTGACTCAGCAGTCTATAAATACCAGCAGGGGTCAGTCTCTGAGTCCATGTTCATGCTAGCGACTATTAGAACCCCAGCAATGCTCCTGTGACCTACATACACTCACATATGCAGACTGTTCACTATTGATTTAGATTTGATTTTTGTTTAATAAGCTTGATCACATTTTGTGTTTTTTTTTTTTTTTTTTTTTTTTTTATAATGGAAGAGGAAACGTGTTTCTCTACACGTCCTGGTCATTTATAGAGTTTCTTTGAGCAAAATTCCATTGCAGATTGAGTAAAATTCCTAAAGGTATTAAAGTCAAATTCAGTAGAACAAAAGTGCTATTGTTCTTTAAGATTACAAGAACACAAAACACCTTTGATCATTTGATCAAAGCACAAATGAAAATGCATACACTGCCGCTCAAAAGTTTGGGATAAGTTTGTTTTTAATATTTAAGTCTCTTATGCTCATCAAAGTTCCATTTATTTGATCAAAAATACAGAAAAAAAATATGAAATATAATTGCAATTTAAAATAGTGGTTTTCTATTTTAATATACTTTAAAATATCATTTATTCCTGTAATGCAAAGCTGAATTTTTATCAGGCATTACTGAGTCACACATTGTGCTGCTTAATATATATATATATATATATATATATATATATATATATATATATATGGAACTTTTTTTTTTTTAGAATTCTTTGATGAACCTTTTCTAACAATATAAGTCTTTACTATCACATTTCATCAATGTAACACATCCTTGCTGAATAAAAATATTTTCTTTCAAATAAATAAATAAAGAAAAAAGGTACTGACCCCAAACTATGAACAGTAGTGTATATTGTTAGAAAATATTTATATTTTAAATAAATGCTGTTCTTTTATATGTTTTATTCATCAAAGAATCCTGATAAAAAGCATCACAGGTTCCAGAATAAATAAATAAATATATATATATATATATATATATATATATATGATTTCAATTTTTAACATTGATAATAAATCATATTACAATGATTTCTGAAGGATCATTTGGCACTGAAGACTGGAGTAATGATTCTGGAAAAAATATATATTCTATTTTAAAGTATATTAAAATAGAAAACCACTATTTTAATTTGCAAAAATATTTCACAATATTATTATTACTGTTTTTTTATGTAGTTTTAATCAAATAAATGCAGCCTTGATGAGCAGAAAAGACAGAAAAACAATAAAAATCTTACTGATCCGAAACGTTTGACTGACACAAATATACAAATACATACTTTGTATGTATGCTTGTTTTATATATACTTTATTTGTTTTATATATATTTCATTTAAATTTAATTAAATTGCAAATCTGTAGGTTTAGGCAATTTTTTCATTAACATAAAGTAACAATTATGAAAGTTTTAAATTGATGTTAAATACAACTCTGTTAATTAATATGCCAAGCCTTTGTTTATTTTATTATTAGGCTTTATTGTAACTTATTATTTACAGAGAGGACATGGGCCAAAATCAAACCCTTACTGGAGATTACATTAAGTTTAACTCTATTAATTGACAGGTATTAATATAATTATTACCAATTTTACTGGAATTTTATCTGTAATTTAGAATTTGCTTGAACCTGTTTTACAATTTAATTGAATCCTTAATCTTACATTCCAAAGATACTTTTATTGGCTAAGCAAACAAACAAAGAAATGTTGTTACCTAAAAACCATTAAAAAGTAAAACACTGCTCTTAGAATATTATATTCAAAAGCACTTTGGTCTATTCTCAAATAAATAAATAAATTTCAATCGAAAACATAATTTTTAATGAAAAAACATATTAAAACAAACTTTGTCATTCCATTATGTTGTTGCGTCAGATGCCACGCAAGGCAAATTAAAAGCTTTGATAACTCATAACGCAGTTAATTAAATATAAGACAGATAAAAACACAATTGTTTGTTTCTCGGCACCCTTTAAAATAAATATTAACCTACACACAATACGATTCAGGTTAATGCACGTTAAAGGGGCTTGTTGACATGTGCCTCATACCGTGACGTATATCCGGTTTAGTTCACTAGCATAAAGATCAGGGACGTGCCCGACAACTTGTCCGCTCCGTTGTTGCCTAAAAATCAAACACTTCTGCAAATAATTGTCGACAACATGGCAGAGAGTGACTGGGATACAGTGACTGTTTTGAGGAAGAAGGGATCGGCTGCGCAGTCGAAGTCTAAGCAGGTATTTCACAGCCATCTGCTAACATAGTTTGCTGACGTTATTAGTTCACGCTCGACAAACACATTGTTGCTGTGACCTGCTTTCACATGTTTCGCCTCGAATAATGAGCAAAATTGCTTTCATTTGTCATTAAGTTTCAAATATCGATTTGGGAATTAATACAGTAGAAATATTATCGTATTGTTTGTCGAATTAGGCAGGATACGAAACGTGGTGGAAGCCTTAATAACAACAGTTCACGGATGTTCGTGGAGTTTCGCTTTACATAACGCTAACAGTACTTTTGTTTCAGGCTATAATTTCTGCTCAGAGGAAGGGAGAAGCCGTCGAAACATCTAAGAAATGTAAGAACATAACCTTTCGTACATAATAAATGTGTATTCCAACTGGAACTAAATGAAAAATGTCTTTTTCAAAGGGGCTGCTGGACAAAACAAACAGCATGTTGTGACCAAGAACACAGCCAAGCTGGACAGAGAGACAGAGGAGCTCAGCCACCAGAGAGTGTCTCTGGAAGTAGGGAAGGTGATCCAGCAGGGCCGTCAGAATAAAGGCCTCACCCAGAAAGATCTGGCTACTGTGAGTATTTGCATGACTTACCTTATGATTCATCTTTAATTTGATCATTTACATATAGTTATGTAAAATATAATTGTGTGTTTCTTGCAGAAAATCAATGAGAAGCCACAGATCATTGCAGAGTATGAATCTGGGAAGGCCATCCCCAATAACCAAGTCATGGGGAAGATTGAGCGAGCCATTGGTAGGATTTTGATTTTGCTGAACCATGCGTCACTGTCACATAGGCTGTGTCTCATATTTTTAAATACCAGATCATTGTAGAAATGCCTTATTTGTAGGCCTGTGTGTCACCTGCAATTAAGCGTTTTCATGATGCGTCAACAATCGGCCATATTGGTGGCACTGAATGTAAACTGCTACTAGGGCTGCACGATTAATCAAATGCGTTTATGAGGCGCACTTAGTCAGTAAAGCCGAATGCAATTCATCTGCGATTATGAGCGCAATTTGGCGTAGCTTGTCAGTGATTTACGGCTCTGTGTATTAATTGCCGCTCCAGCTGAACGCACCTGATGGAGCTTTACTACTAATCAAAGTACCGGCTCTATCGACTAAGCGCGCCTCATAAACTCATTCGATTAATCGTGCAGCCCTAACTGCTACTGAACTGAATGGAACTTGCAAATTTTGCTGATTATTGCTGCTGAAAGTAGTCAGTTATTGTCATGTTTTGGGCTGTACTAATCGGTCAGACCAGGAAAAACATTTGAAATATTATAGACTGGCAAAAGTTGTAACAAATCAAGGAGAAGAGTGCAAAAAACTGTCTGAGGAACAAAAGGCATTTGTGGTTGGCCAAACTGAACCAGGATTACCAGGGCAAGAATCTTGACAACATTCGTGTTTGTTCTTATCATTTCTGGTAGGTGAAATATTAGGCTAATATTTTAAGTAATATTGCTTGTACATATCTTTACCACATGTTAACTTTAGTTTGTCAAAGTATTGCGCTCTGTCCTGCTTACTGAGTGCTTCTCTATATGATTTAGCAGCTTCCACACTTTTTTCCTCTGGTTTAACATAAACTAGCAGGACAATGTATTCAGTAGTACATTAACTGTGCAGTCAATGCTGTTGTTTACATCTGAGTATCTCCAATATGGCCACTGATCAAACCGTGATGCAAGCGCAAACCCTCTATATATTCTGCAAAAAAAAATCTCTCATAATGGGAATCCAAGATAAAAATCAACTGGTGTTCAGCCTGTCATGTGACCTCTTTATGGATTCACCATTTGTGTCATTTTTACTATTTTTGAAGTCTCTTATATGCACTAAGGCTGCATGGAAAATACAGTAAAACAGTAATATTGATAAATATTATTTTAATTTAAAATGGTTTGTTTTTATTTTAATGTTTTCAAATCTTATTTTCTTCCAGTGATGGCAAAGCTGATTATTCAGCATTCCTTTTTCCAGTCTTTTTCCTAGTAATTTTTTTTTTGTAACATAAATGTAACTTTTTTTTTTTTTTTTCAGCATAGCTTTTTTTTGTAACATCATAAATGCATTACAATAAAAAAAAAAAAAAAAAAAAATTTATAATGTAATAAATGTAACACTTTTTTTTTTTTTGGTAACATGATTAATTTTTGTAACATTATAAATCCATTACCAAAAAAATTCATGTATTCTTTTTTTTTGTTTGTTTTTTGTTTTGTTTTATGTATGTGTGTGTGTGTGTGTGTATATATTTTATTTATTTATTTATATATTATATTATTATTATTATAATATATATATATATATATATATATATATATATATATATATATATATATATATATATATATATATATATATATATATATATATATTGTATTGATCCCAGACTTTAAACATTAGTATAGATCGTTTTAAACATTTGTTAAAAGAACTAGTTTCTAGTAAAGTAAATGAACAAGCACTGCATTCCTTTTGATCAGAACAAACAACATTTTAATTCATGCTGTAGCCTTTGTTTCTTTTCCCTCATTGTTGAAATATTTTCTGTTTCATTTTTAGGCCTGAAGTTGCGTGGAAAGGATATTGGGTTGCCTCTCGATTCTGGTCCTAAGACGAAATGAGAACAAAATCCTCGAAAGATCCACCATTCACTGAAACCTTTCAGTACTTGTATGATCTTTACAATTAATCGTTATTAATTGCTGCATTACTTCATATTTTCTCAATTCAATGGTGGACCAGACACTCTCATATTGCCACCTACACAAAAGGCTTATTATCTAACGTTTTATGTCAGATGATGAAGACTTGGATTACTTTTTTTTTAGCTTGCTCACTGCTTTGAAATAAAAACTTATTTCTATGTCTGATTAAGGTGTCTTCTAAATTACTTCGCATTTTGTTTCCAGCTAATGTAATTCTATAACTAATTAGAGAATCTCAGTTTAATGTTAAACGCTGGGTTTAATATCAAATATGTTTGCTGTGCGAATTAACTTGCGCTCGGAACTATTAAAAACGGCTGTAGTTTGCAGTCGGACTCACATTCATGCGGACGTTGTTGCCACAGGCAGCCGCCGGCGTTGTTGGAGTCTAACTGGCCGCTGTGTTTTTTTTTTTTTTTTTTTTCTTCCCTCAAATTATTACACAAGGAAAACCGTGAACGGTTGAAGAAGTCTGAGAACAAAGAAGACTTGGTTTTCGTAAAACTACTACCGATATTTCAACTTTAATAAGTGGCGTCGCTTATTGCTAACTGCATGAAGCACCGCCAGCCAACAAAATGCAGAGAGGATTAGCATTAAAGCCTCATTTTGATTACGCGCAACTGGTGAAGACAAGCGTTTGAAGTCGCTTTTCTTCCTCCATCAAACCTGCAGCTTCGGGACACTGTTCTACAAAAATGATCAAAACCCAGACGACATACGAGATGTTCACCCTCATGCGAGATTCAACACGACGTCTGGCCGCACTTCATCGTTGCTCGCAATGACGGAGCGCCATCCTTTAGCCGAGAAGGCGATGTCGGAGAGCTACGCTCGGCTCCGGTTCAAGGACACATCTCTGCTGATTTGGCAGCAGCAGCAGCTGGAGCTGGAGAAAGCTCCTCCGACCAATTACCTGAGCCGCAGTCAGAGCTCCTGGTACAGCCAGTACGGCAACCAGGCAGTTGTGGTACGGGACAAAACAAGTCTGAAAGACTCCGATAGCACTGGACAATCCCGGATTTGTGCTGTTATGTGATCGCGGTATTCTTCTTGTGACTGAAAAGTCGCTTCACACATTTGAGTGTTACTGTAAAGTCAAAAGTAACGTTACTGTGATCCGTCCACATGTCGTTTTACAGACAGTCGGTGGTAATGTTTACACTGAGCTTCATGAACAATAGATTATACAGTATTTTTAAGTTTTATACAGCGCAACAGCAGTATCATTAGATGAACATAACTGGTTTATTCTCGTTGGGCCTACAGACTAACTAGTACCAAAACTCAATTTAACTTATTCAAAATCCAAATTTTAACCCAGAATAAAAGTGAACACACATATTTCACCTCATTGGATACCCCAATTTATCAAACTCTGTTTAATTGCTTTAAAGTTAATGTTTTTGTCCTTGGTAGCTTGAAGAACTTGGGAAAAGAAAAAAATTTGTTACTCAAGAACCAACTGACTATTTATCTATCTGTCGCATTGCGTTATATGTGTAGCAGTGTAAATAAACGAGATGTATATGTATTACTCCTATATCTGGTATTTTATGGGTTTGCCTTCTGGTCCAGCTATTTTTAGCTGTACAAAACAACTGGTTTTGCTACTTAATATTGAAAATTGTTGTCTTACTATATTATTTTAATGTTTTATCTTAATTATGAGTTCACTGGTTTGTAGTGCAAACAGTTGTACCCTTTTCGGCACTTTGTTCTCGTTGATACAGATAATGAGCCGGAAGTCTCACCCATAGCAGTGTTGCCAAGTCCGCCGTTTTCCTGCAGAATTGGGCTACTTTTGCCTCCGGTTGTTTTTCCTGTCCGTGGGTTGAAGTGACTCCAGTAATGTGATATTTAGCACCTGGAATGAGAATTTAACTAGGGGAACCCTGCCAAAAAATGTGTATTTTACCCCCCGGAATGCGATTGGGTGGGTTTTGTTGTGAAGACCTGGCAAACCTGACCTATAGACTTACTTCCACAATGAAGAAAAAGGTGTATACATTACTGAGAGGAAACAATGCTTTGTTACTTTGTTTCATTTAATGTAGAAACATCTACAGTTTTGTAACGTGAATTACACACAAATAAGTTTTCTCTTCTAGTGGTGTCTACTAACACATTTATATTATTAAATATGTGATGCTGGACCACAAAACCAATCATGAGGGTCAGGGTCAATAGTTTGAAACTGAGATTTATACATCTAAAAGCTGAATAAATAAGTTTTCTGTTGATGCATTGTGTGTTAGGATAGGACAATATTTGGCCGATATACAATGATTTGAAAATCTAAAATCTGAGGGTGCAAAAAAAAAAAAAATAATAATAATCTAAATATTGAGAAATCGCCTTTAAAATTGTCCAAAAATTAAGTTCGTAGCGAAGCATATTACTAATCAAAAATTAAGTTTTGATATATTTACCATAGGAGATTTACAAAATATCTTAATGAAACATGATCTTTACTTAATATCCAAATGGTTTTTGGCATAAAAGAAAAATCGATAATTTTAACCCATAACAATGTATTGTCAGCTACTGCTACAAATATACGTGCTACTTATTACTGGTTTTATGGTCCAGGGTCACATATGAGATATGAGCAATCTTAATAATACACTAATAACAGACCCTTTAAGTATTATGTTGTATCTGTATTATTTCACTTTCTTTTATGGAGCTTTGATGCTCAAGATTTAAATGACTTTTATCAACTAAAGTTGGTACATTTTTGGACAACCTGACCTCATCACGCTGCTCAAACCAGTATTTTTCATCTTACTCTCACATTTAATGTCTTCTAAAAAGAAAATATATATTGAAAAAACATTAAATGCACTCAAATAAATATACCTAGATAGTAAAAAGACACTCCTATGGGTTTTTGTGATTTATTTACGAAAAACGAGGGGCTCAGTGTCCAAATCTCAGATTAGCTTATACATCAGATATTACCATGTAAGTCTGTGCCAAAACATACTTGTCAACTTGCTTGAACTTGCTGAACTTAACATATGCAGCGCTACCAATTTTTAAAATTTTACTCGAAAGAATGACATTTACATGTTATAAACTGCTCAAAAAGTTTAAGAAATATACTGTAAATTGGCATGCAATACACAAATGTTCTCTCTCTTTCTCTCATAAAAAAGAACTAAAATACTTCGACCCGAGACAGAGCTGACGAATAAGTAGTGAATATACATTTATATCTGTAATTATATATCCTATGTATCTTTATATCTCTGTCTGCATCGTGAAGCTCAGTTGCATTTACTGGGCTCTGCTGGAGGAATCGAGGAAGAGGAGCTGTAACAGAAATCATTGTAGAGACAAGGTAGGTTATAGTCACAAGGAACATGTAATGCAATACAGTGGTATAATGAATAAAATCAAAACATAATTAAAAGCATCCTACATATAAGAAGAAAACCCATGAAGTCACTTTACATCACGATTTTTTGATGTGTTCTCATGATTAAAAAAAAAAAAAAAAAAAATCTATACACATTGGCTTCAACTTGATCAGTTAGGACCGGACCCATTTGACTTTATTTTTAACGTGCCAGCTAAACTTAAGGCAACAAGAGCACATCCAATGACTTTGAGGGGTTCAGAGTTGAATTCAAGGCTGTGAAATGAAACAAAACCAAATGCCACAAACCCTGCAGCCATGAGAAGAAAATGAAGAAAATAACCTCTAATACATTCATATTTTTTTTTTTATAAAGATTATCAGTCATGGTCCATTTCCAAGCTATTCTGGATACATGGCAAGTGTCTAGGTACCATTGAAAGCACTCAATACACCATTTGAGAAAAACTAAAGTAAAATAAACTTATTAAAATTGAGAAACATACATTAGTTGTAATACTTTCAACTAAAAATAACTATTGTCAAACACATCCTTCTGAAATTACATCTAGCACTGCTGCTTGAAATCTTTTCAAAGTGTTCAATTTTGTCCTTTCGTCACGGAAATCTATTAATTGGCGACTCGGTTTTTCCAGAGGCTGATGTTTTTTTTCAATCTGCAGCCTTGTCGGTGTATTTTGCCATTATTTTACATAACCACACCTCCATTTCATATATAACTTTGATTGTCCTATGAGTGGACTTTAAGTAAAGATGAGGCATATCAGATAGAAAGTAGGAAACGAGATACTCAGGGCACCTACATATTAATAGTAAAAAAAAAAAAAAAAAGTACAGAAAACAATCCAAATAGAAAACAAACAAATGAACGAATGATATAGATTAAAAACGAACAAACAAAAAAATTCAGACATAATTCTACATCAAATACTGAGCCGACAGCACCGGAAGAGAAAATTTACAGTGTTAAAATAGCCAAAAATGATTGCGAAGCCTCCGGAAACAGTTTAATAATGATACTGACCGTTTCCAGATGCGGTCTAGAGAGCTAGTGAGTTACGCTGAGCCAAATTTCTTACATTTAAACTGGTCGACTGGAAAGATTTCTGTCGGAAACACGCATACCTTTGTGCCTTTTTGGATTAAAAAAAATAAATAGATTCTCTTAAAAATTGTAACAATGACGAGTATTATCATAGTCAGCAAAATAAATGTGGAATGAGTTGAAAAGTCATGCCAACATGACAGAACCACACCAGAGTGAGAGAGCCGATAATTCGTTGTTTGTTCCTTCAGACTTTGAGACTTTAGCTACTCGATCGGTAAAATGCAGCCAGGCATTTGTCAGTTTTTTCCACTAATGCATGTTTTCAGTATGGATCTAACGAGCAGCAACCTAAAAAAGAAAAAAAAACAACGGACACACACAACCGTTTTCACCTCCACGACTGACGTATTTTCAAAAATATTTTTTTTTTTGTCTTTTGTGGTTTTTTTTTCCTCTGGTGATACCAGGCGTTTCCCTTTGAGGGCCAGCGAGAACCTTAAAACTGCTTCAACTATCCAACTCTCCTCTTTGTCTGAGCCTTGAGCATCCTACAAACTATTTTAAAATATCCTCTGCCATCTGCAATGCGTCTAGCTCTTTAGAAAATGGGCCTTCAGAGAGATACTATCATGACAACACACACTACTCGTTAGAAAATAGAGGAAGTTGAAGTACGCGACGCGCCGATCGGAGTTCAGTCTGAGTCGCTGCTCTCGGAGCTGGAGCCGCTGGAGCTGCTGCTGCCCGAATCTGAAGAACTGCTGCTGCCACTCAGCCGAGATGGCCCGCCCCCCTGCGCTGACCCCGCCTTCTCTGCTGGGAACAGGGAAGAGAAGTGATTGCGAGGTTCAATATGTGGGAGACAAACAAACACTGAATGTACAGATTTTATGCAGCTCATATCCGTTAAGACCTTTGTCCCTATATTGTTATCTTAAACGCCTTTACCCACACCTGCAGCTGTGTATTATGATAAAGCAGAGACATGCACAAAGAAAGCAAAGAACTGATCTCGAAAGGACAGGATGTATTACGTGCTCACCAAAGCAGCTGATATCAAGTGAAGACAGTTAGTTACAGCACATACACAACCACATTCATCAGTTATTAGCCTCTCTAGTAGGTTTAACCAAATTTTATGCTTTGTCCAAACCAGGGCTCAACAACAAGGATTGTATATGCCAGTTGTTGTTTTTTTTTAAGTTTCTTTCTGAAAGAATTATCTTGTGCTCATAATTTATGTGATCAAAAAATATGGTAAAAACTAGGGATGTAACGATATTATCAATAATGATAAATGTCACATGACGATATGAAACGATTAAGGGTGTGTATTGCCAAGAATCTGGCGATATGATATGTATTGCGATACGATATGTTGCCATACTGTAAAGAAAGCAATATATTGGGATATTTCTTATTTTATGAATAGGACATAATTTTAGGAAAGCTGTAATTAAGAACACACCATAATATGCAAACCATTCAGTTATTGAATCACTTTTTTTGCAGTACGAGTAAAGGGGGAGAATAAAGTGCTTGCAAGATTCTTTAGTTTTTAAATGTATAAAATGTAAGCTTTTATAAACAGACCATATATTTTTAGACCCTGCTTTATAATTTAAGTTTACAATTGTAACCATGTTAGATCATTTTGATCTGAACTTAAGAATTACATCTGCTTAATATTAGTAAAAAAAAATAAAGTGCTTTCAGGATTCCTAAAGAAAACAAAATAATTGTAAAACAATAAAATAAATACAGACATTGGACATTCTGAAAACCTTTTTGTTCTGAAAATTTTGCAAGTTTTTTAGATCGTAATTATGCTCCCCGTGGAATCACTGAGGCCACGAAGCGAGCACCGCCTCAACTGCACAAAACAGCCCCACCACGAGAGAAGGCGGCTACCCAACTGTGAAGGCCCTTTCGCCTGACGCTGCAAGCAGCGGAACCACGGTGCAGGCGCCGCCTCGGCTACACGGGGCGTTTCTGCTGCACAGATGGGTGGCGGCCGCGCGGCAGTTCCGCCGCGAACGTTACCTCAAAAGTCGAAATGATGCCACACTTTACACCGAGGCGGGAGCAGGAACTATTCTTTCATTCTCCATTAACGCTAACATTAGTGGCGTGCCCTTACGCTAGTATTTCCTGTCACTGTTTAAGTTCAGAGATAAGAACACTGTTAATATTGTTGTTAATATTATTATATTCTAATTAGTTTGGCTTCCTAAAACACCAGTGTGAATGTAATTTGGACTGAGACAGTATATCACAAATAAAAAGAGGGTTGAGTCACCTTTAAAGTTCAGGTACAAATTAATGTACTTAATTTCTTCTGACTTATGGTTTCTTAGTTAAGATCATGGGTTGGAGCTCTCAACGTGCATTATATAGAATATATAATATATATAATTTAACTTGAAAATGTACAAAATGTAATTTATTTTTTTTTCCAAATCTTTGTCTTTTTTAAATATCAAAAAAAAAAAAAAAAAAAAAATTACAATTAAAAAAAATAATTTTCTCCTGTGATGCTGAACCTCAGCATCATTACTTCAGTCTTTAGTGTCACACGACCCTTCAGAAATCATTTTCATTATCAATGCTGAAAACAGGTGTGCTGCTTAAATCTCTGTGAAAATTATGACTTTTAAACCTTTTTTATAGGATTTTTTTGGTGAGCAGAAGTTGAAGGGTTCAAAAGAATAGTTTATTTTGAACCTAAAATCTTTTGTAACATTATAAATGTCTTTACTGTCACTTTTGATCAATTTGATGCATCCTTGCTGAATAAAAATATTAATAAAAAAAAATCATACTAAGAAAGACAATTGAAAACTATTAAAATTAAAATAAAATAACTTTGTTAGCCAGTTACAGTTCACTCAAAAATGAAAATTCTGTCATTAATTACTCACCCTCATGTCACTCCAGACCCGTAAGACCTTCATTCATCTTTGGAACACAAATTAAGATATTTTTGATGAAATCCGAGAGCTTTCTGACTCTGCATAGACAGCAACACAACAACCATGTTCAAGACCCAGAAAGGTAGTGAGGACAATGTTAAAATAGTCCATTTGACATCGGTGGTTCAACCATAATGTTATGAAGCTATGAGGACACTTTTTGTGCACAAAGAAAACAAAAATAACTTTATTCAACAATTTCTCTTCTGTGTCAGGCCTTCAACGTTTCAGTTGCGTTGCTGTCTATTGAGGATCAGAAAGCTCTCGGATTTCATGAAAAATATCTTAATTCGTGTTCCGAAGATGAACGAAAGTCGAGTTTGGAACGATATAAGGGTAAGTAATTAATGACAGAATTTTTGGGTGAACTATTCCTTTAATCTTGCTAACAAGTTTAAAAAGGTAAACAGAATTCGCTAGCAAATTTTAGAGAAGAAATAGAACTTATGGCAAGAGAGAGTCCCATCAACTGTTCCGAAACTTGGGTCAGCGGTCCATCCTTGTTGTTGAGCCCTGAAAACCCTTTTCAGTGTGTGAATAGCATTACATATGAAGGCCTGAGAGAAGCCCTTCAATCAAGTTAGTCAAATTAGTGAAGCAAAAAGCCTATCCTTATCTCTGTTTTCTTATCCTACCCTCCTAAATCCAGCTAACCCAGTTTGGTCACCTGTCTGCTCACATCTGCACACTACCACACAGGTACCTTTTTTGGGTGGTTTCTTGTTGTTGTTCAGTTGTCCGCTCACGTCCTGTAGCCTCTTTTCTAACTCTTTCTTCTTTTCCTGAACCAGTTCCTCTTTAGACTTGGCACTCTTTTTCCCAGTGCCCGCTGCAGGAGACACACAGCGGTGACCGGTGAGTAACGGGTTGCCCTCGTAGCCCACCGCCGTGGCAACAAGCAGCAAAAAGCACTCTACTACACTGGTTTTTAACTCCATGACGTCAAATTTATGTTTAAGAAATCAGACTCGTTGCGAGTTAAGCCCATGGCAAATGGCAGCATTTGTTTATTACCATTAAAAATTAATTTAGCCGTGTCCCTCATTTACTCATTACTCAAAAAAGAGGGTAAAAGTTCTATTAAGGCACTAACAATGGAAGGGAATGGGGCCAGTTTTTGCAAATTACTTTAGAAAACGATTACATAACATTATGTGAGTTGTAAAGTTCTCATAATTTTTAGAGTTATTTGAGGGTTTATGGCAGTCATAATTGTGTAATTTAATATAACTTTATAAAAGGTAAACAATTTCTTCACACTACAACCATGTTTTGTTTACATCTTGTTCATTTTCCCCCACCGAGGAATTGATTTTCAATGCTAACTTATAAACATTTACAAACAGAACTACTGAGACCTGTGAGGTGGTTAATCGATGGAACATGCTTTTGTTGAAGCCATCAGCCAGCATTATTTCAACTTATTTAAAGGAGAAGTCCACTTCCAGAACAAAAATTTACAGATAATGTACTCACCCCCTTGTCATTCAAGATGTTCATGTCTTTCTTTCTTCAGTCGTAAAGAAATTGTTTTTTGAGAAAAACATTTCAGGATTTTTCTCCATATAATGGACTGATATGGTGCCCTGATTTTGAACTTCCAAAATACAGTTTAAATGCAGCTTCAAACGATCCCAAATGCGGTTGTAAACGATCCCAGTCCAGGCAGAGTAAGAAAAGACAAGTGTTTGACATTAAAAAGTATACAAGTTGTATTATTTTTATGAAAATAACTGATCGTTTCGCTAGATAAGACCATTCTTCCTCGGCTGGGATCGTTTACAACTGCATTTGGGATCGTTTGGGGCCGCATTTAAACTGCATTTTGAAAGTTCAAACTCACGGGGACCATAGAAGTCTACTATATGGAGAAAAATGCTGAAATGTTTTTCTAAAAAAAACAATTTCTTTTTGACTGAAGAAAGACATGAACATCTTGGATGACAAGGGGGTGAATAAATTTTGATTTAATTTGATTTCCGATTTAATTAATTCGATATCAGTTATTCTGGATAACTACATTACTAAAATATCTACGGTTAAAATGAACCCATTTGTATACAAATGCTTAAATTACACTCAATACGTTTTTAGAATAATAATAAACTTGATAGATTTATTCAAAACATGTATTAAATATTGAAGAACAGTAAAAATTATAATGAATATGTTATATGGTGCATATATTTAGCAAAATGCTCTTCTCTGCAGATAATTTTTCTAATGAGATTATGGTCACCGAATATGTTTTTTTCTGAGGTAAATGTGACGTTAAGTGACATTGTTTACAAGATGCTATATTGACATCTTTCCTCGGTTGAAACAGTGATTGAGCAACTATATGAGACAGGATATGGATTTCGATAAGTACTCTTTCGTTTAACATACATTCGGTTAGATTCATGTTTATTTTGTGCTATAACTTGTATTAAAGCGGAAGAAACGATCAGTTCACGTGCGCTTTGCACTGCCTCTTTTTTTTTATGAACTGAGGAGCTACAACGATCTGTCACTTTCAATTTTGTGTTCAATTAAACAGCACCAAAATGGCATTTATTGTTTGAATAGTGTAATAAAATGTACAGAATTTGAAATCTGAAACTTTGTTTTATATCAAAAGCAACAAAGTACAAAGCTTATTACGATTTAATTGGATGGGAGGTGCACTACAACGTTCTGTTCATTAACTGAAAATAGGCTAGACTAATTGACCCTTGGGATTTAAGATCAATAGTTTCGTAAAAATGAGAATCGATTAAAATCAAGAAATCAATATTTTTATTCAGCTCTAATTACTAATGTTATAACTCTAAACAACTTAAAATCTGTACTATTGATCCACTGATGCCATATTTTCAGTTGATTATCATTGATAATTGTGCCTGCTTGGCAAATGAAAAAGTGTCTGGCAATAATATTGTAGATCATTGGATTCTATTTTTTTCCCTCATTAAAGCTGTTAATTATTCTAATGTTTACGATTTGATCCTACAACTTTAATTTGTTTTTGGAAAAGGAGGGACAAGTGGAAATTACTTTTTCTGTGGTAATCAACATTACACCACAAATGCTGTCGATTGACCTTAACTTATACTGAACCCAGAATATTCCTTTATGAAGTATGTGTAGCGCAGTGTGCACATTAACTACAAATACACTGTTCAATTTGGAAATCAATGGTCTGATCAAAAGTTCTCTATTGCATACTGATGTACTATTTAAACCCTTGAAGCTTCACTTGAAGGTATTAATACCAGGGAAAGCACATGTAAGATAATCCACCAAAAGTCATGCAACACATTGGAGAAGGTGAGTGCTCCCAGCTCAAAGGAGGAAATAGCACAGCCCATTTCAGCTTTTAGAGCAGACGGACCAGGCAAGAAAAGAGAGCTGCTTGGCTATAAAATACTGAAGTAAGCCTAGACTAGAAACACATCTTCAGAGAAGAAAAAGAAAGGCACTTACGTAAAGGTTTACGTTGCTTTTTCTGTAAACAGGACTTGACGTATCGTTCGAGCTCACGCAACGTGGAAGGCTTGAGCGTTTCAAAGTCGATCTCGATCTCGTCCGGGTTGGAGTCTCGCAGCGACGGCTCGCGCGACTGGATGATGTGGACCACGCGGCCCAGTTTCTCACCCGGCAAACGGTTGATATCCAGGCTGAGCTGCCGTTTCTCGTCGTAAGACATGGGAAGAGACTCCTCCTCGTCAGACTCATAGTTTGCAGAGCCAGGTTTGCCCCCCTTTTTCGGTTGCCTGCAGATTAAAGGTGTAGTTTGCACGAAGGTTTCGTAACCTTAACTCTACACACAAGACTGAACTGGCATGTTGAGATTGACATAATGGCGTGACAGTTAGCTCACATCACCACTACTTCAATAGTATAACTTAAAACTGCCTGCTTGGCCTATTAGCAAGTATTTGCCTTTTTGTTTTATTCTGTGTAGCTTCTGTTTTCTATGGAAGCCTGTTTTCGCTAAGTGCGAGATAAACTTTAAAATAAGAAATAATGTCAGAGAGCAACAATTCTGCAATAATGAAAGATTGTGACACAATTGTGACATTTAAAGTTATGCCAAGAGATGCACTACCAGTCAAAACTGTAAGATTTTTAATGTTTTTTAAAGAAGTCTCTTCTGCTCACCAAGCCTGCATTTATTTGATCCAAAGTACAGCAAAAACAGTAAAATTTGAAAATATTTTTACCATTTAAAATAACAATTTTCTATTCGAATATATTTAAAATGTAATTTATTCCTGTGACTTCAAAGCTGAATTTTTAGCATCATTACTCCAGTCACATGATCATTCAGAAATCTTTCTAATATTCTGATTTGCTTTTATTATTATTGTTTAAAACAGAATTTTTTCAGGTTTCTTTGATGAATAGAAAGTTCAGAAAAACAGCATTTATCTGAAATAGAAATCTTTTGTAACATGGTCACCGTTTGATCATTTTAATGCATCCTTGCTAAATAACAGTATTAATTTCTATAACGCTTAAATGCTACAATGCTTTAAAAAGATCGAAAGTGAAATTAAATACATTTATAATATTACAAGGAGATTTCTGTATTTTTAAAAAGCCACTCTTCTGAACTTTAACTTCTGAAATTTATTTTTATTATTTTTTTTTTTTTTTTGAACAGAATAATCAACATATTAGAATGATTTCTGAAGAATCATGTGACACTGAAGACTGGAGTAATCACAGGAATAAATTTCATTTTAAAATATAAAAGTTATTTTAATAGCATTTCACAATATTAATATTTTTACTGATACATTGTATTAATTTTATTTTTACTGACTTTTGATCAAATAAATGCAGCCTTGCAAACGCATAAGAAACTTTCAAAAACATTTTTTAATGAGAAATGACAAAAATTTACTTTATGTTTATAATCTGAGGTGGAAACAGGTTTCCATAGTTTTCAGATATTTTAAAGGGATTCTGAATAAATATAATGCAAAATAAAATGCATTTCTGCCTAAAACCTCTATAATAAAATATAGATTGTATAATGTTGCCTGGTATTACAACGAATGTCTAGTTATTTGTTATCATAACATTCCTTCTAGATATGACAAAAAAAATCCATAACCGCTATAAACAGGATTAAAAAAAGATGAAAACATTTAGTTGTAAATATGCAGAAACAGGCTAACCTCGTGGTGGATGTGCTGTTGGGTTTCCGCGCGGAGGTCTTTTTCGGCTGAGTTTGTTTATTCGGTTGTGCGGACTTGGCCTTTTTGTCCTCTTCCACCTTGACCTTGTTCTTGTCTTTATCTTTCTCTTTGTCTTTTTTCTTCTTCTCCTTTTCTTTCTTCTCTTTCTTTTTCTTTGGTTTGCTCACAGGACCCTGTGACAGAGCGGCTAGCTGTTCATGAACAGCCTTCAGCTGAGGAGGAAGGTGGAGGGAATGGTTAGCAAGCAGGGGGATGGGGCATGCTGCATCGATGCTAACGTAAAAGACTAGGATCTTAGCTGTGCGGGGACAGATGATGGGACTGGTGATGAAGGGAAGAGTTTGAAGGATAATGAATGACATTTGTCACCTACATATCTCCCATTTTCTTTGAAATACTCCCCCCAAAAAAGAAGACTCTTATTTTAAAACATTTGCCAAGCTTCACAAAATTCTGCTCAGATCTGAATTCTTTGTAAACTTCAAAATTACAGCACATTATTTAAACAATTCTACAAAGACAATCTTTCATTTAGTTGTCAAGTATTTCTGAAAAACCAACATGTAAGCAGTTTAAAGCCAATGAAATGAAAATTCACCCTAGGGCTGAGCAATAAACAATATCATATCGAGCTTGCAATTAAATTTAAGTTGATAATGATGATAAAATCAGGACATTTTATCACACAGCAGAATGTAACAACGGCCATTAAGTGGCTAATAAGTGACTTCTGTGTGTCTCTAAATGAATGGCGCGGTTTCGTCTACTCCACAATATGGCAAGCCAAACACACCAAAAGTGGAACAAAACAGTGCGTTATTAAACACTTCGCACCACTCTAATCTCAGCCTTAGACGTAAAGCCCAAGGACCACTGGCTGAACATCTGATGCATACGGCACACTTAGCTGGAAACATTCAAGAGTTTCAAAGTCGTCATCGGATTGGTTGAATTATACAGGATTTCCAGGAGACGTGTGCGTCACGTTCTTTAAAGTTCTGCCTGGAAACAAAACGCGTGGCACCAAACTACTTCAGGAAAGTAGATCTTATCAGGATTAACTAAACACTTTTCAAATTTTTTTTTTAAAAGTATGTGAAAAATTTAAAGTTTGCAGCATAAAAATATCATTATCATTAAAATATGTCAGAGAGTTTTACACTGTTATTGTGGCGGCATTTCCACGCTGCTAAACTTGATGCGGCACAAAACGAAACATGACTGGTTGCTTTACCTGTCAGTCAACACTTGGCCATTCAAATCAGCTAAGGCTCCCAGACCTTCTGCTGTCAGTCTAAAGGTTTGGCTACGCGAGACTAGTACCACACATTGACCTGTCATCGGTGCAGCTTAATGGAACAAGTGGTGCGACCGACTTGTTGACCAAAAGCGCAGGGAGGATGTGTTTGCTAGTGCCACCAAACAAAGAGGCGCAAACTTAATCTCGCCAGCGCTGATCTAGTAAAACAGTCCATTGAGCCGTGCCTATGACAGGTCAGGACGGCGCAAACTCACACTTTTGGGCTGTTTGGCTTCCCACACCACAAACTCAAATGCATGTGACGTTCTGCATTTTCAGTGATCAACATCTCAATATATGAGGACATGAACACACAAACGTCATATCCAGAGGTGGTCTGAGAGTCACTTTACAAGCTTTTCAGTTTTATATAAAAAAAAATATAAAATAAAATAAAAAAAAAAAGTGTCAAAAACACACAGAAATTTTAAGATCTTCCTGACAAACTGCCAAGATAAAAGTTTGGTTCAACTTGAATAAATTATGACAGAAACATATTATTATTATTATTGTATACTAAAAAATTTAATAATAATAATAATAATAATATTCTGCTGTGCATCATCTTATTTGACAAAAAGCAATGTTTAATTGTAAACTTTTATATTTTCATTTGATTACATTTTAAAAGACTGATTTATTCATAAATAATTAATACAATTTTTATAATAAATTTATTTCATTAAGTAAACATTTTTGATTATAAATTTGTATTACATCATAAAACACAGAATCCAGAAAAAATAAAACAGAAAAATAAAATGGATTTCATTGGGTCCTAAATGAAAAGGAAGCTACTCTGAAATTTATCTGTGACCCTGGACAATAAAACCAGACAATTTTTTGAAATTGAGGTTTATACATCACCTGAAAGCTGAATAAATAAGTTTTCCATTGATGTATGGTTTGTTAGGATGTTTATGTAAGAGAATATTTGCCCGAGATACAACAATTTGAAAATCTGGAATCTGAGGGTGCAAATAAATCTAAATATAGAGAACAATCGCAATGCATATTACTAATCAGATATTAAGTTTTGATATGTTTATGGTAGGAAATTTACAAAATATCTTCGTGGAACATGATCTTTACTTAATATCCTAATGATTTTTGGGATAAAATAAAAATCAGTGATTTTGACCCATTCAATGTTTTTATTGGCTATTGCTACAAATATACCGGTGCTACTAATGACTGGTTTTGTGCTCCAGGGTCACATTTGTGAGAAAAACAAGATCTGTTTAGATTCATTCTCTAAGAAACATGTGGAAAGCAGTTCCTGATTTCTGTGAAAAATATCAATTCTCTATGATATGGAAAAAAATATATTATATTTTTTGCCCATATCGCCCAGCCCTAATTCACCTTTTTCCCCCCAAATGCAAACTATTGATCTGAATGATTCATTTGTGCATGTTTCTGACTTCTTTCTGGTGACATGGTAGACTTCTCCTATCACTTCGTCCAACTAAACCCTGCCCCTTTCTTACAATCAGCTGGAAGCTCACATACAAATCTGCCTCTATCCACTAAACAACCAATGAACAGAATCAAGTCCCCATCCTATTTTCCTTTCTTAAAAATCCATTCTACTTCTAATCCATTTTATTGTGGCTTTAAACCTCCTGTAAAGAATGAAGAAGTCTCTACCGTGATGATTCGGAAGCACTGGAGACCACATCCCGGCAAAGAATTTGGATTCTCACTGACAAACGTGCCAATCAATGTCATTCACAAAGCAAAGAGGAAAACAGAGCCAAAAGACTAGCTGAGTGACAAAGCAAGCTCACTTGAGGGAGATGCCCAGCTCAAATACACCCCTTAAAGCACCACCTTAACCCTCTACCGCTCACGTAAGAAGAAGCTACGAAAAATGGAGGAGTTAGTGGGGTGGGGGACCGGGAAGTACAAATATCATTCACCTGAAAATGTTTGGCACACCCGTTTTTTGTCCCCGCCCTGTTACCATTGGGGTGCTCCACAACGAATCGCTGGTAAAAAAGCCAAAGTGAAATCAACGGACAAAACAGTCATTCTCAAAAATGTATTTTAACAACAGACTGTGTCATGATGAGAGCACAGTAACTACAATTGACACCAATATGTTTGACACAGACAGATTAAAAATTGCCATCTGAGGTTTGACAGCATGCAAGCCAATGTATACCAAGATGCCAACACAAACTGCAGAGGCGGTAGAGGGTTAAACGTTCAGTCCAGGGTGAAAATGAGCACTCGTTTCCAAAACGTTACGAAAACAAGAGACATTAGGGAAAAACAAAAAAGTCCAAATGACTCAGTCAGACTGAGGAGGTGGTGGTGAATGTGAGGGGGAGTGGATGTGGCCTCTGCCTGTCTCTCCACCCTTGGTTTGGATCTTGGTCCTCAAGTGGTGACACCCACCTGTTTGCCACTCACCTGTTCCTGCAGCTCAGCCAGCCGAGTGGCCCGTTCCTCCTCCGAGTCCGAGCTGGAGCTTGAAGAGTCCGCGCTGCTCTCGCTGCTGCCGGTGCTCTTGCTCACCACCGCCGTGGCCGACACCGCGTTGGGCGAGGACGGCTCCGCGGGTTCATCGGGCATCTTCGCGAATTTCATCTCAAACACATCCTGCAGGACATGGACAAATTTGGTTGGTGAGATCTGAAAGCACATGATAAGGCACAATGGCTCACTGTCAGTCGTCGCACCTGGAGTTTTCTTGCCATAGCAACAACCTCGTGATCAGGCGGGTTGTATTTGTAACAATTTGAGAACATTAACCGAATATCTGCTGCGAAACTTTGGGCGTCTTGGTATTCTCGACCGTCCATTTTTTTCTGAAAAGAAAACAAAAAGACATTGTATGGGACACAGTTTAGCTTTAAAACAGTAAATGTATAATAAATAAATAAATAAAAATTAAAGCATAATATAATACATCTAGGATATAATCATTCAAAGAAAAGCTTAATACATATATATAACAACTAATATATATATACTGAATTCAGGTTAAGAAAGAAATATACCTTTACAAATAAAAAAAATATAAATAATCTAAACAAATCATCTAAATATATATATGTGCATGTGTCTGTATAATAAATGAAAGAAAAGTGTATTATATAAATGTAATAATACATGCAAGTGATTATTTCTTTTGAAATATTTACTATATATATATATATATATATATAAACAACACACACACACACAATAATTCAAATAATATAAATCTAAATCTAACATTATTGCCCTATAAAAACTGTTTATTTTTTCCCAAATTCTGTTTTTTCCATTTGAATTTTTCTGGATTCCATTTTTTTTCAGTTTACATTTTTTTTAGATTTTGTTTTAATGGTTACATTTTATTAATCAAAAAGCATGTCTAATTAATTGAAATCATGAAAATTACAATATTAAACAGTATTTTATTAAAAGTTTAACAAAATTACATTTAAGGCGCTATGAAATCAGAATTTCTCAAATTCAGTTTTACTTTTTACCAAAATCTGTTTTCCATTATTTTTCTGGATTCCATTTGAATAATTTCATTAAATATTAATAATTAAAAGAGCATCTCTAATTAATCAATTTTATAAAAAAAAAAAAAAGATTTATTATTATTTTATTTATTTATTAGCATTTTTTTTTTTTAGAAATACTATGTTTTTATGTATTTATATTTTTCTGCTGAAAAATTCTGGTAAATAATAATAATAATAAGTAATATTTCTGTCACAATTTCTTCAAGTTAAACCAAACTTTTATTTTGATGGGTTGCTTTTTTATATTATAGTGTAATAGCTTATTATAAATGTAGTCATTTTGAATATTCACTATATTTTTGTGTAATAAAGTTCATGTATGTAAATAAAGGTATTAGATTCATATAAATATTTACTATTATATACAGGGGTGCACATAAGTTTTTTAGCCTGGTTCTCATAAGAGTACCTGGACATTTGGTTTAGTCCTCACACAGCACATAATGTGACCCATTAAATATAACTATAAAAATAAATCAATAATAGTGATGATAATATCATTGATCTTTATTTACTTATTTATTTATTTTTTTTTTAGTATATTTATTTTTATATTATTTTTTATAAAATAATAAACAAAATAATAGTGTGGTAGTACTCTTATATTTTCAAATAAAAATACTATTATTTTATAGTAAACTTAAAAATAAAATGATAATATTTACTTTTTTGTATTCATTTTCATAATTTTCAAACCTAAAATTAGTAAGCTATTAAAATTAGTAAAGCTATTTTGGCGGGTTGCCGGCAAGTGTACGCCAAGTCTGCAGTTTTCCCGTGGAATTGGGCTACTTTAACACTGTTGTTGCCATGAGTTGTTTTTCATGTCCGCGGGTTGAAGTGCCCCAAATAATGTGATATTTAACCTCTGGAATGCGAATTTTATATACTTAAACAACTTCTGACGTGACATGGTGAAGTTGTGCCATACTTTGACAGTGCTGAGGTCCATTGGTTGCTTGATGATTTCATGATAGTCATGCAGCTCAAGGGCCTCTGCATCTACAGGCTTGTAGAAGGGCCAGGCGTAGGCTGCATGCTTTTTTGGAAAGCATCTCTTTAAGGATAGTGTCACAGTATTTGAGATGATCGTTGAGCTTGCTTTTCTTGTTGCCTTGCTGTAGGACATCCCCATCTTCCAGGTCCTTTTTGGGAGGCTTGATGGGTCGACCTGTGCTCTCTCGTCTGGAAATAACTTTACTGTGTTTGGACTCCAACATCGCAGTGGGCGACTCACTTCTGCTGGCAGTAATCGCGCAGGTTGTGGGTGTGGTAGTGTCCGCTTTCCGCTTCACCCCTTTCTTCTGAGGAGAAGTAGGTCGGCATGTGTGTTAGAACACGACAGAAATAAGAATGTGCAAAACAAACAAACAAAAAAAAAAAACAACTGACAGTGGGGTGTCTGACAGACTACACTTAAGAAAGCCTTTTATAAGTCTGGTTTAAGGTCAAGCTGACCAGACACCCATCAGACATGTTTTTTTGACATATACAGTTACTGAACAAAAAAATAGACTACAAATCATTTTACTGCACAAACTATCATAGCCTTCACAAAAAACAGATTCTGCATAATGATGGGAACATTGCTCACAGTAGGCGATGTGAAATGTATTGCTGAAGGCAGTGATTCGGTTACAAAAGCTGTTTTGATGGCTGAAACGGAGGTGCTTCAGGAGATGAATTTAGAGATGTCACATCTCAAAAAAATTTTTTTTTAGTGTGCTGACAATCTTACAGCTACTTTTAGACTGTTAACACACTAAAGCACAGCATGCTGTCAGAAAACTAAAGACCTCTCAAAGAAGTTGCATCTCTAAATTCATCCCCTTTAAAGCCTGGCGGCTAAAAATATTTATAGCTAAAGAACAACTGGAAAGAAAAAAATGTTAATAGTAAAAATGAAAGAAACCAATAATATATTTTTTTTAATAAAATGAACAAATACATAAAAAAAATAGTCAGTTGATGTATATAATAATGCAAAAAATGCATTAAATATATACAATAAACATCTAATGTATGTTTTTTATATATCTGTGTGTATATAATAATGCAAAGAAAAACATATATAAATATAATACCTATCAAATTTTATATATCAGGGCGTTTCCTCTGAGGAGGCAAGGGAGGCAGTGTCTCCTCAAAAAATTGAATGAGAAAAAAAATTCATAGTACAAAAATAAAACAACGCAAATATTACAAAATATGACATAAAAAGCATATGAATCACTTGTTTTTCTAAAGTAAAACCGTCTAACAGTGACACCAGCAGGTAAAGTTCCAGCGGGAGTCCGTATCTCTCTCTTCTCCTGAGCCCATTGAGTTTTAACAGACCCCCTAAAGCGTGCAGTGGGATTGATTGGGGTAATTGAGAAAAAATGAGGGAAAGTCATGTAAGAGGAGGCAAAGCCTCCATCGCGATATGATTGGACATGACTGGTTATGTTCGGCTGTGACTGGTTCATGCGATAAATCCCACCTCTTGTGCGTGTTCTGTCTTCGCAAATCAGTCTGAATGAACAATATAATAGCGTTAACGCAAAGACTAACGTTTATCTAAATACAGTAAATATATATGTTTATGTAGATACAGTAATTTCTTACCATTTATAGATAAATATATAAATAATAATAATTATAAATAGAATAGTCATACTGATCTATCCCTAAAACAAAACTTTTTCTAACCTCCTAGCTACAAATGATCTCATACTCTGCTATGACAGGAACAATGAAAAGGACAGAGCCAATAAAAAGCTGCTGCTTGCACATAATTTTAACTGGTCTTACTTTGAGAACAGGCTGTGCGGTTGGGATCATGGACGTGGCAGGGGGCACAGCTTGGACATTGGAGGTGATGGTCGAGACTGGAGTCGCAGCTATTACAGGAGTCTGAGCCAGCTGTGGAGGGGAGCTCGGACATGACGAGGATGGAGAACCAGTAGTCAGTGCTATTGATTGTTGGTTTTCTGTTCGAATGTGATAATGACAAGGTCAGCTGGAATCTCTCCTTCAGGCAGCACGTCACTGGTAACTTCAAAGGTTTATCATTTGTAACATCCAGTCAGTTACCTGAAGCAGGGGGTGCTCCAGGTTTCCGTGCTTTACCCTTCGGTGGTGGGGGTAAGAGTTCCACCTCCTCCTGGGGCATCTGAGCTACCTTTTGGAGGAAAATCTTTTCCAAAGCTTGAGCCATGAGAACAATGTCGTCTGTGGGCTAGGACAATATTTCAAGTGAAATTCATTTGAAATCACATATTATAAAATGAAATGGCAATGAAAAGATTATTATAAATAAATATTAGGGACTTAAATCTACCTTGTTATAGATGTAACAGTTTGTGAACATAGTGTTAAAGTCCTGCATGCATTCTCCAGCGGTCCAATAGTAATTATTCTCAAGTCGCTTCTTTATGGTTCCCATGTCCATTGGATTCTTGATAATTTTATGGTAGTCCTATATGACACGGATAATAAATTAAACAAGCTGTAGTGCACTACACTCTTAAAAATAAAACGTTTTTTTATTGGCATCAACAGTTCTATGAAGAACCTTAAATATTCAGGGAAATTTCAAATGAAGAAAAGGTTCTTTATAGTCGAAAAAGGTTCTTTCGATTTTTAAAATGTTCTTCAAAATGGTTCTTTTAGGAACAGTTCACTGAAAGGTTCTTTGGGGAACCAAAAATGGTTCTTCTATGGAATCACTGCAAAAACACCTTTATTAAGAGTGTAGGCAGATGAAAAACAAACATTTAAAAGTGATGTGTACATTTTTGAATGTTCAAATACTAAATCTATGAGCAAGTAATTTCAATGGACCCTGTTCACAAGGCTGTGATGACGTGTTTGAATGGTCATCATCATCATATATTCTTGAAAGTTTCATATTTAGATTTTTTTTGAAAAATGAATGTACATTTATAACATTATGCTTTGTATTATATCACCTTTTCATCAAGTTACAAAAAAACTAGTTAACGCTAATGCAAGCGTGTTTCTAATGCTGTATCTATGGGAGGGATGGTAAATTTGACATTGTTCTCTCTTCTGACTGCCAATATCAGTCTCTCTCAATTTTTTTCCTTTGAATCTAAGTCGTGAAAACACTATGATAGAGGTTTTTTTCTTTTGTTATTTGAGCAAATGGGAATGCAAAAAATATATTTGTGGTACTCTCCCATTCAAAAATATTTTACCCATTTGTGGTACTCTCCCATTCACTGCTTTTGGATTTTACCCAACTATGACTTCCACTATGAGAAACCCGAAAATGTGAGAAAGGTCCATTTTATTTCCCAGAAATAACAGTCTACACATATTTTTTTTCCATAATCCCAATACCACAACAGCAGAAAAAAAAGTCTAGACTCAAAAACACTGACTCTGAGTCTGGGGCGGGACTATCTGCTTGCTCAACCAATAGCAAATGAGGGACAATATTTTTGCAATTCCATTTGTTAACACTAGAGGCAAAGAAATTACACTAGCCATCATCTTCAAGTCAAAAATGATCACACTAAAATATGTCTTATGCTCACTAAGGCTGCATTTTTTTAGAATGAAAAATTAAGAAATATGACTACAACTTCAAATTATTACTTTCTGTTTTAAAATATAATTTATTCTTGTGTCAAAGCTGATCATTATCAATGTTGAAAACAGTTTTGCAGCTTAATATTTTTGTGGAAATTTTTCAGAATTATTTAATGAATAGAATGTTCAAAAGAACTGCATTTATTTTAAATATAAATATTTTGTAATGCTATAAATGTGCTTACTCGTACTTTTGACCAATTTAATGTGTCCTTGCTGAATAAAAGCACTAAGTTCTTGTTTGTTATTGTTTTTTAATCTTACCCCAAATGTTTTAATGGTAGTGTATCACAGTTTCCACAAAAATATCAAGCACAACTCTTTCAACATCGGTAATAATAAGTTTCTTCAGAAGCAAATCAACATAATAGAATAATTTCTAAATGATCATGTGAAACTAAATCAGCTTTGCCATATTTATAAATAAATTACATTTTAAAATATATTAAAACATAAACATTTATTTCAATTTTCAATAATGCTATTTTACTGTATCTGAGCAAATCATGCACACTTTGTCTGCATTAAAAAAAAACAACTGTTCCAAACCAATAATGTGTACATAAGTGTAAATTAATGAAATAAAAGCCAAAAACAATTTACTCACTGGCAGATTCAACTTGATGGCATCCACAGGTGTGTAAAAGGGCCACGCAAACTGATGCTTCCATAGAGTTTTGACAACCACATTCTGCATATATTGTAGCTGGTTGGTTTTTCGGCCAGGCTTACTAGGGTTCGTGACCTCAGGAGGGGGAGGGTTTACAATAGGTGGAGGCACCTGGGCAGGGGATGTGACTACCGACATACTGCTCAGTTAAGGGGAAGTAGTCGCTTGAATGACGTCTGTACGTCTCTTAGCTCAGTTACAATGATCCTCTTGCTGCTCCTTAGTCCCCCCTCGACACACACATCCCATCTCAGGACCTGAGTGTCAGCACGCTGTCAATGAATGCAGAGAAATAACTTTTTAAATATACATGAAAATAAAGTGTCACACACATATACGTATGTACATATATGTGACCCTGAACCACAAAACCAGGCTTGAGTAGCACTGGCATATTTGTAGCAATGGCCAACAATACGTTGTATGGGTCAAAAAGACTGATTTTTCGTTTATGTCAAAAATCATTAGGATGTTATGTTCAGATCATGTTCCATGAAGATATTTTGTAAATTTCCTATCGTAAATTGAAGTTTTGATTAGTAATATGCATTGCTAAGAACTTCATTTGGACAACTTTAAAGGTGATTTTCTCATTATTTTGATTTGTTTGCACCCTCAGATTCCTGATTTTCAAACAGTTATATCTTAGCCTATTCTAACAAACCAGACATCAATGCAAAGCTTATTTATTCAGCTTTCAGATGATGTATAAATCTCAGTTTGAAAAAATGGACCCTTAAGACTCCTTTTCATGGTTCACGGTCACACACACATACATATATATATTTAACAAAATGAGCCTCACATTATACTGCTATAAGGCTATATTATTTTGCATTATATTGTCATAACACAATTTAATGTAAAACTTTATCAAGACATCATGGTGTAAGTTGACGTGCATGTTGTTTACAAAAACAGTATTTGTATTCATTAATATTTTATAAGCATTCATACACAGCAAATTAATTTTAAAATCATTTTCAGGTTACTTTTTGTACATTTACCAGCGAAACGCGATGCATCTTCACCAGTAAATTCGTTAAAAGTCTGAACTACAATATCGGGGGTTTGACACAAATGAATGACAAAAAAAAAAAAAAAAAAAAAAAAAAAAAAAAAAAAACTGGAAAAAGCTGAAAATTTCTGTGAACTTGTTACTTCATTCGAACTACTTTCAATAGTTTTAAATCCCAGCAAAATGAACACAATTTCGTTTGCCTACGAGAGGCCATGAAAAATCGCAGGTTTCGTCGGAATTAAAGCAAAACATCAGCTAGCAAATTGCGCCCCTGCGCGCCCTTAAACGGAGCTCTCGAACTGTAAATTTGACTGGAAACACATTTGCAATCGCGCGTTAAAGTAACTGCATCAGGCGTGTGTATATAAGTTCTTGAAAAGATGGCGGGCACGGGAGAGACAGGGCATCGAGTGAGGAATGCCGAGGATCGAGCCCCACCATGTCTTTAACACAACCATTGTGTGTGCATGCCGTTCAGCCAGCTAGCTACTCAGCGGGCTAATTTGAAATCATCCCGCAACGCATCCTCCAGCCCGGTTTTTACACTTGATACAACGAGAAAAAACAGCGCAAACGATTACGGCGAGCTCTACGTTCTCGGATCGAAACGGCTGAGCCTGAAAGAAGGTTTTGTTACATTGTTGCAAAGCGCCGCTCATCAGCTCCACTCTGTCAGAGGAGATCCTGCTAGCCACATTCAGCTGTGTTTTCCCCCCAAAAGACCAATATACATCACCGAAACTGAATATAAACTGCGATCGGAATGCGCTAAACGTAAATATGCATGTTATACTTTATTACTTTCACTCCAAGCAGCTCCGGTAGCGTTTTCCTTGCAGATTTTCGGGTAGCTTTTATTGCGAAGAAGCATAATAGATGGCTGGGGTCGACACTGGTTGGGTAGTGTTGTGCGCATGCGCGCTGCGTCGCACGGTATTGTGGTTGTTGTTGTGTAAATGAATAACTGTCGCTCTCTGCGCCGCTCAGCCTTTAACGTTCTCATTCCAAATGGCCTATACAATTTTTGTTTTGTTTTGTTCTTTACAAATATGTGACATTATTGTAATATAATGTCAGCATTAGGTGTAGAATTTGTTGTGTGTTGATGACCACCTGACAGTGGTGTTATTATATATATATAGGTTCTATCTATCTATCTATCTATCTATCTATCTATCTATCTATCTATCTATCTATCTATCTATCTAACTATCTATCTGTCTATCCATCACAAACCCCACCTTGTTATTTAATACTCGTGTAATTACATTGTAAAAAGTGACAATGTAGATAAACAGGTAGATACATACAGACATATACATTTTAGTATTATTTTATTAGTATGTTATCTAATAAAATACTGATATTGTTAATATGATATCTAATAAATGCAGTGTTGCACTTGTTTTCTCAGCATTGGTGAAAAGAATTTCACATATCAAAATAACATCATATTTCTAAATGCCCTGTAAATAAAATAAAATAATATAAAATAAAGTAAACGTTCATATACATAGATATTATTTTATTAGTATGTTATCTTATAAAATGCTGATATTGTTAATATACTAATAATATCTAATATCTAATAAATGCATTGCTGCACCTGTTTTCTCAGCACTGGTAAAAAAAAATTGTACATATCAAAATAACATCATATTTCTAAATGCCCTGTAAATAAAATAAAATAAAATAAAGTAAATGTTCATATACATAGATATTATTTTATTAGTATGTTATCTTATAAAATGCTGATATTTTTAATATACTAATAATATAAAATATCTAATAAATGCAGTGCTGAACCTGTTTTCTCAGCACTGGTAAAAAAAAACTGTACATATCAAAATAACATCATATTTCTAAATGCCCTGTAAATAAAATAAAATAAAATAAATGTTCATATACATAGATATTATTTTATTAGTATGTTATCTTATAAAATGCTTATATGTTTAATATACTAATAATATAAAATATCTAATAAATGCAGTGCTGCACCTGTTTTCTCAGCACTGGTAAAAAGAATTTTACATATCAAAATAACATCATATTTCTAAATGCCCTGTAAATAAAATAAAATAAAATAAAGTAAATGTTCATATACATAGATATTATTTTATTAGTATGTTATCTTATAAAATGCTGATATTTTTAATATACTAATAATATAAAATATCTAATAAATGCAGTGCTGCACCTGTTTTCTCAGCACTGGTAAAAAGAATTTTACATATCAAAATAACATCATATTTCTAAATGCCCTGTAAATAAAATAAAATAAAATAAAGTAAATGTTCATATACATAGATATTATTTTATTAGTATGTTATCTTATAAAATGCTGATATTTTTAATATACTAATAATATAAAATATCTAATAAATGCAGTGCTGCACCTGTTTTCTCAGCACTGGTAAAAAAAAAATTGTACATATCAAAATAACATCATATTTCTAAATGCCCTGTAAATAAAATAAAATAAAATAAAATAAAATAAATACATTTTATATAGATACATACAGTTTAGTATTATTGTATTAGTATGCAATCTAATAAAATACTGCTATTGTTAATATAATATCTAATAAATGCAATGCTGCACTTGATTTCTCAGCACTGGTAAAAAGAATTTTACATATCAAAATAACATTATATTTCTAAATGCCCTGTAAATATAAATAAATACATTTTATATATATACGTACATTTTAGTATTACCTTATTAGTATGTTATCTAATAAACTGCTGCATATTGTTAATGTAATATCTAATAAATGCAGTGCTGCACTTGTTTTCTCAACACTGGTGAAAAGTATTTCACATATCAAAATAACATATTTCTAAAAGCCCTGTAAATAAATAAATAAATCCCAGATCAGTTTTGTACAGAGCGAAATGAACACCATTTCTTCTGTCAGTGGAAAGATTTTGATATTTTGCAAAAATATTTAAATAGAAACAGATGATTTTGTTCACAATTTATTCAGAGAAACCAAAGCTGTAAAATTATACTTGTCGAATAAAGTAAAGAAAAGGACATCCACCATCATAATCTGAAGTTGTCATTACATACTGCACATGCGCGGTGGCGCGCGTGTAATTTCTATTTGGCTCAGCAAGTGTCCCGAAGCGCCTTTGTAAACATAGTTGTTTTGGGCGACGAGTTTGAAACCGGCTAGGTTCAGAACCGTTCAGTAAGTTTCTGTTCGTGTTTCGTCGCTTATGTGATATGGAAACCTGAGCTGAATGCGTGTCCTGGGTCTGTTGTTAGCCGTGCTAAGTGTGTGATAGGCGTGTGCGCGTAAAAGGGCGGCAACTACATAGATATTTACTGTTCTAACTGATTTATATGTGTCTGGCTGTCAAAACATATACGCTACACCATTCGCAGTTCTGAAACATTTGACATAGTAAGAGGAAGTAACGGGCTTGGCTGCCATGCTATTCTAGCGAGACTTTTCTTAGGCCATTTGCATTTTGTAACACTCCAATGCTGTCAAGTGTACAAGTTTGTTTTGATGATGGACAAACATTTTATGAATTCCTCTTGTTCTTCTCTTCTGCTTAGAGCCCCTGTATTTGACCCACATGAGGTGCAGTGATGGCATCAGAGGAAAGAAAGCCGGACACAGAAACACATAAAACACATTCAACATCATCCTCTAAGGTAGAAAACCTGCCTTTTGGTTGATTTGCTTTTTTTTATTCAAAAGTTAAGTTGTTCCTCTGTTGATACGTCTTTTTCTGAAGTCTGCTCCTGTGAAGCCAAACTACTCATTGAAGTTCACCCTCGCAGGTCACACAAAAGCTATATCATCAGTGAAATTCAGCCCTAGTGGCGAATGGTTGGCAAGTTCATGTAAGTAGTACTGTTTATAATGTTCAGTTTTAATTTTCAGAAAGCAAACCAATGTCTGAAGATTTTGAAATGATAATCTCTTTTTCAGCGGCAGACAAGCTTATCAAAATATGGGGCGCTTTTGATGGAAAATTTGAGAAGAGTCTTGCGGGACATAAACTTGTGAGTTTTAGGTTGCTAAAAAAAAATTCTCAACAATTTTTCAGCGAACTATTCCTTTATAGACTCAGTTTACCCGAAAATTAATATTCTCTCGTTAATTACACATTTCTCTCATGTTGTTTCAAACCCGTGAGACGTTTGTTCATCTTCAGAACACAAACAATGGTATTTTTTTAATGAAAACTGAGACACTTCTGTCCCTCTGAAAATCTATTCCACCAAAACTTTCATGCTACAGACATTGTAAAGTAAGCACATACAAAGTTGAGCTGCTGTTGGTCATAGTTGATGAGCTGTTTATGTTTATTGATCTATAAAGCAATTGTTTCTTTGGATTTGGATTGAACTGCTTGATTTCTATTGATTTATTGTGTGGTGGAGACTGACACAGAAGAGAAGAAATTGTTGAATGAAGTCGTTATTTTTGTTTTCTTTGCGTGGAAAAAGTATTCTCGTAGCTTTGTAAAGTTACGGTTGAACCACTGATGTCACATGGACTATTTTAATGATGCCCTTACTACCTTTCTGGGCCTTGAACGTGTCAGTTGCATTGCTGTCTGTGCAGGGTTCCGAAAGCTCTCAGCTTTCATCAAAAATATCTTAATTTGTGTTCTGAAGATGAACGGTCTTTCGGGTTTCGGGTAAGTCACTAATGACAGAATTTTCATTTTTGGGTGAACTGTTCCTTTAAGAATCTTTATGTTCCAGCAGTTATATTTCATTTTGCATTTACAGGGAATATCAGATGTGGCCTGGTCTTCAGATTCAAATCTTTTGGTGTCTGCATCAGATGACAAAACATTGAAGATCTGGGATATGAGTTCGGTAAAACTTGTCAGATAATTTTATCTGATGCTGTAGGTGTCATCCATATCAGTTTCTGAAATTTGAAACCCTAATTGTCTCATGCTTTTGAAGGGAAAATGTCTGAAGACACTGAAAGGCCATAGCAACTACGTCTTCTGTTGTAACTTCAACCCACAGTCGAACCTTGTTGTTTCTGGATCTGTAAGTAAACAAACAGATGAATAATTTTTTAAATGAATAAAAATAAATATGACACAGTGTTTGTCATTTAGTGATTGAGTGATGTGGTTCATGTTGACAGTTTGATGAGAGCGTACGGATATGGGATGTCAAAACAGGAAAGTGTCTGAAGACCCTGCCAGCTCACTCAGACCCCGTCTCAGCGGTAAACAACAGTTCCAAAAAAATATTTTTGTTAGTTTGCATGCAGATTTTGTTGATGTCGGTTTAATGTAATGTTTCCAGGTGCACTTCAACAGAGATGGATCTCTAGTAGTCTCCAGTAGCTATGATGGTTTATGGTAAGTTGAGTAGTGCCGTCTGTTAAAAGCTTTTTTTCAGCTTTTTTTGCTAGCTTACTCTTAAATGCTGACAAACCCAAAACATTTTTTTGTGTTCTGTTATTAAACATTTACTTACGGCATCTTTAGGTCAGCCTCCATCTGTACTTATGATTCTTTAAGACTGATGTGATTGCATTATTTACCTGTTCTTAATGTTATGGACTGTATTTCAGCCGGTTGTGGGACACTGCATCAGGACAATGTCTGAAAACTCTTATAGGTATGTAACTGTTTTCTGTTTACTGTACACTACCAGTCAAAAAAAAAGTTTTTGAACAGTAAGATTTTAAAAGTCTCTTCTGCTCACCGATCCTGCATTTGTAAGTACAGCAAAAACAGTAAAATTTTGAAATGTTTTTACTATTTAACATAAATGTTTTCTTTTTAAATATATTTTAAAATGTAATTTATTCCTGTGATTAAAGCTACATTTTCAGCATCATTACTCCAGTCTTCAGTTTCACATGATCCTTCAGAAATCATTCTAATATGCTGATTTGCTGTTCAAACACATTTTATTATTATCAATATTTAAAACAGTTCAGTACATTTTTCCAGGATTCTTTGATGAATAGAAAGATCCAAAGCATTTATCTGAAATAGAAAGCTTTTGTAACATTATACACTATACCATAGTGCATACAGTCAGTATAATTTTATTTTATGTTTTATTGGTATTAATATTTTAATACTTTTTATTTAGCAAGGATGGTTTAAATTGATTAAAAGTGATGATAAAGACATTTATAATGTTACAAAATATTTCTATTTCAGATAAATGCTGTTCTTCTGAACTTTCTATTCATCAAAGAAACCAGAAAATTCAAAATTCAGATTCTTTTAAGATTCAGAAAATTCTATTCAGCTGTTTTTAACATAGTAATAATAAAAAAATAAATGTTTTTTGAGCTGTAAATAGGAATTTTAGAGTATTTCTAAAGAATCACGTGACACTGAAGACTGGAGTAATTATGCTAAAAATTCAGCTTTAAAATCACAGGAATAAATTACATTTTAAAATGTATTCAAATAGAAAACAGTTATTTAAAATAGTAAAAATATTTCTAAATTATATTGTTTTCGCTGTACTTTGGATCAAATAAATGCAGGCTTGGTGAGCAGAAGAGACTTCTTTAAAAAATATTAAAAATCTAACTGTTCAAAATCTTTTGACTGGTAATGTATGCACTGGAGAAGCAAGAGAGCATGATATCAAGTTTTCTTATCATCGTTGGACTTAGTTTTAGCCTTAAATCGTGAGTTTTGTTGAGATACCAGATGGCAGGATGGTGTGCTGCATAATTTGGATAAATGTAGCCTTTCTAAATGCAAATTAGGAGAGTGTGTTGATGGTGAACTGATCTGTGTTATTTCCAGATGATGACAACCCCCCTGTCTCATTTGTGAAGTTTTCTCCAAATGGAAAATACATTCTAGCTGCAACACTGGACAAGTAAGTGAACTCATCCCCCAAGTGACTTCTTTTTTTTCCATTCGGTGCAGTTTCTGAGACAACATTAATTTTGGAAAAACTGCTGTTATATGCAAACAGTTGTTATATAGTATATAAAAAAGGCATAAACAAACTGATGTTTTTCCTCACAGTACATTAAAGCTCTGGGACTACAGCAAGGGAAAGGTATGGCATAAATGTTGACTGCAAATCATGTTTATAAAAATATTTGTGGTAAAATTAGTAGTGTGTGCACGTGTGTGCACGTGTGTGTACGTGTGTACATATATATATATATATATATATATATATATATATATATATATATATATATATAATATTCAAAAATGTCCTAATAAGGTGAAACCTGTTTAACACCAACTAGTGAGCCAGAGGGCAGTGGTGATGTTGTGTGGGTAATATTTCATGTTTTAAATAATCTGTTGTACCTTTTCACTTTTTAGTGTCTCAAGACATATACTGGACATAAGAATGAAAAGTATTGTGTGTTTGCCAATTTTTCTGTGACTGGAGGAAAGGTAGGTTTAATATGACGTTGTCAAAGTATTTGATTTAACACAGTTATTTTGAATAAACCAGTTTTTGAATAACCTGAATCTGTCTTGCTCTCATTCAGTGGATCGTCTCAGGCTCTGAAGACAACATGGTGTATATCTGGAACCTGCAGACCAAAGAAATTGTGCAGAAATTACAAGGGCACACAGGTACATGACATTACACCTCCCAGGCTCAAATAAACGGCAGCCTCTTTCATTTTGTTGACATAAATGTGATGTATTTTTGTCCTTAGATGTAGTGATCTCGACAGCTTGTCACCCTACAGAGAACATCATTGCCTCAGCAGCCCTGGAGAACGACAAGACCATCAAACTGTGGAAAAGTGATTGTTAAGTTAAAGCACAGCACTTCAGAGGCTTTAGTAGAAACTTCAGACTGATGACTTCCAGTAGTGTCTGTCTTTTACAATGGTTTGATAGCACCTAATGCAGGGTTATTATGTGAGAGATGGGCAGGTCCTGTCTGCTCAAAATAGTGACAGTCTCACTCGAGCCTTTTCACCCCTTAATATACTGTAATATTTTCAGTTCATTTTAATTTATTACCGAAGAACAAATATTTTCTATCAAATCATGAATTCTGTTGTTTTATTGATCTGGTTGGATAAAATGTACTTACGGTAGACATACCAGAAACGGATATATATAAATGTTTTTGTTAATCCAAGAGAATTTTCAGAACTTTTTGCCATCAAATGTTTGCCTTTTTTCCTGATAATGTTTGCATTTCCTGATAATTTACTCACCTCCATGTCATATTCAGTGCAGCTTCAAGGGGCTCTACATGATCCCAGCCGAGGAATAAGGGTCTTATCTAGCAAAACTATTGGTCATTTTCTAAAAAAAAATACAAATTTATATACTTCACGCTTTACGTAATCGGGTGGAAGTACCGACCCAGTGTTTACAAAGCAAACGTGCAAAGAAAGTCAAACGCCCTTTACAAAAAAAGGTAAAAAAATGATGTCAGATAATTTTGAAGTTGGAGGAGAAAATGAGATGGAGTTTTTTTTTTTTTTTTTTTTTTTTTTACCCTACCCTACCCTACCTTTTTGAACCGAAATACACAGGTTAACCACCCATGACCTTTCCAACATGATTACATAATGCACCAAGTTGCAGATGTGCATTGCAGAGCTAGTGCAAGAAAACCATTTGTGGTTAAAAAATATATATATATTTTTTTTAATTCAGAAAATGACTGATCGTTTTGCTGGATAAGACCCTTATTCCTTGTTTGGGATTGCATAGAACCCTTTGAAGCTGCACTGAAACTGCAGTTTGCACCTTCAACCCATTGGCCACCACTGAAGTCCACTATATGGAGAAAAATCCTGGAATGTTTTACTCAAAAACCTTAATTTCTTTGCAACTGAAGAAACAAAGATGTGAACATCTTGAATGACATTGGAGGTGATTAAATTATCAGGAAATTTTTATTCTGGAAGTGAACTAATTTTAAACATTATTTTCCACTATTTAGGCTTTAGATTTGTCTTCAGTTTTATTTTTATGGTTTTCATGGCTTTGATCCATTGAAGCAGTAGGTAAATTTCCATAAAAAAATTATAATAGAAATCTATATAAATGTTATTGCAGCAATATTCTGCTTTATGAAACTGTGAAATCTATTTAATGTTTATATATATATATGATATCTTGTATATCATCATTTATTCATAACTCTAAAATAGTTCTTTTGTTTGCTGACAACAGTATAACAGTATTTTTTACAATCTGAAATTTAATAGTCCTTTGAACAGACATAATATAATAGGACAATACACAATACACCCTCCATTTGTCTTGTAGAAAAGAACAAGTGAGCCGTCCTCAGCGTTTAGGTGAGGGTACCATGAAAACAAATGGCAGAGGAACAGAGAAGCCTTTTGCACGTAAACCTTTTCCTCAGTTCAGGTTTGAGGGTCACGGCTGCACTTAAAAATGAATATTTACACCAACAATGTGTACAATATAGAACAGACGACAAAATGATATAGAGAAAAAAATTACACTTTGTACAAAAATAGATAATTCTCTTAAAATGCATCATGTCCTGTGATGGATTGCTGTCTCACAGGGAAATACGACAGATGTCTGATGGTGGCACATCAGGATTGTAGCTGAAATCAGATAAGACGTGGCTGGGTCCTGATGGTCTAACAAACCCTGTTTGACTAGTCCAACACAGTGCAAACCCAAGAGCGCTTTACATTGTCTCTATACCTCAGCAAGGGGTCTTTAGTTCTTGTCTGCACATTCTAATATGCTGGTTTTGGAGTAATGAAAGGCCAAAGACGTCCAATGACAGAACAAACAAAATCCACTGATCTTCCCTGACGGCCGATTCAAATTTCTCCCTGGTCAAAGCATAGAACTTCAGGCTCAACACATAGAACAATCACATAGACAGTATATGCTGTTTATGTGCATATTAAACTGAATACTCATGTTGCTATTATCACGGGCAGAATGTGTCGTCTAAATCAGTAGGTGTTTCGCACTTGTCTGATAATGACAACTGCTGCTACACAGCTCACATACCTCCCAAATTCCAATAATAGTTACCAAAATTCATCGTCATCATGAAAACACTGGTTCAATCTGCAATTGAGGTTTGATGCGTCAATACAAATGTTATGAAATCTATAATTATTACAGTTTCTTCCTTATGACCCAGATAAGACTGCACAACAGAACCAAAAATTGCATTTGTATCAACCTGAGGCTTAGAAATGGTTGTTTTGCAATGTTTGCCAAGCATTTTCATGTAATAGCAAATGAGTGCAGCTGCAATGTCACAACTTTTCCAATAGGGGACAGGCATGGCACTTCCCAAACCTCACGATTCCCTGAGGCCAGACTATCATCTGGATTCCTTTAACTCGTTGCATATTTTCAAATCGCAAACACCCACTTGCTGGGAATTATCAGATGATATATATAAACATTATTGAAAATCTTTGGAAATACTTAATACATATTTATGCTGAATTATAGAGGCAAAACATCATGAAAAATCTTCCGCTTTTTTCTTTTACACAATTCTAACAATAAATCATTGTATTTTCATCCAGCGCGAGTTCAGCCAGGAGTACACCTGCTTTTCATTCTTTTTAGAACTTTCTGTTATTCATAGGCCCGTATATCTTCCAAAAAGAAAAGGACTTCAAGCCAAACTGAGTGCAGTTTTATCCTCTTCCTCAGAATCCTGACGTATGACAATACCGCTTATAGAAGCCATTTCTAAGTGCCTGGAAAAATGGTCCTGTTAACTGCGCAGTTTGAGCAAGAGCTTCCAATGGCAGATACAGTAATGTGTTTTTTAAGGACAGCTGCATGAAGAAGTGCATCCGAGGTATTTTGTTTCCTCTCATGAAATCTGAATATTCACAGCACAATGATTGTGAGTTCAGAGATGAGGCGGTTTGGCTGTGTACTCAATGGAAAGCAGAGGTAGACCTCTGTAAGGCAGAAGAAATGAAAAACCGAAAACTCCAGAACTCCGTGAGACTTCCCAAACGTGCATGCAAACCTGGAAAAAACCTCACTTCATCCATCCCGCGTGGTATATTCCATAATGAGCGCTTACGCAGTATTTCGTGGATTGCACAATGTTTCTGATGAAGCGCCAAGGTAGCTCAGTCCTCTCCTGTGAGATCAGAGATGTGTCCTCCGGCCTCCTGTAGTGTTCTGTACACGGGCAGCACCCTCTGTCAGAGGGGCGGAGATGACATGAAATCATTCCCTTATGTCATTTGGTGTGGCGCTTCGAGCATTTCCATTAGGAAAGTGTCGATGGGTGTGTCTCCGATTAACTTGAAAAAGAAGAGATGTTCAAGACACTTCAGGCCGATGGAGCGCAGGGCAGGCAGACGCAGTAACAGCTTGGCGAATCTGTCCGTGAAACAATAGATGTCAGCGTTTGGATGAGCACAGTGTAATACTTAAGCTACTAATATTTGTATTCAGCAAGGATGCGTGAAATTGATCAAAAGTGAGAGCAAAAACATTTATGATGTTACGAAAGATTTCTGTTTCAAATAAAGTTCTTTTAAACATTCTGCTAATCAAAGAATCCTGGAAATATGTTTCAAAAACATTTCCACAAAATGTTTTTGAGCAGCAAAGACTAGAGAAATGGCTTTGCAATAACAAGAATAAAATATAGCTGCATAGCAAGCCTGTAACCACCTAAGTCAATGATTTAAAAAAGCATTTTTTTGGTAAATCCAGGTAATTTACCATAGAAATGTTTTTTTTTTTTTTTAATGTTTATGACTGTTAGAGCGCCAGCTGTGGTCCGATCTCCTTAAAACTTTGCATGCTTGTTTAGAATCACCTGTCGCGTGTGCTCAACAGATTTCATGACGTTTTGTGTTTTCCTTTAGACAGGCCCCTTTTTTAAACGACCCAAAGGGTAAATTTCAACATTTTTTTGATAATTATTGACATATAGAGTCAATTAGAGAATTATACTGCAGTATTTATTAACCTAGGCCTAGTTTGCAAAAGTTTTTTTATTTTATTTTTTTTTACATCTTCTCAATCATTTAACAAACAATTTGACTGACAGCAGTGGTTCTAGCGGCAAAGTTGTCCAGAATGAGAAGTTCCATCATATGATCGGCATTCAGTTATCGGGTGTAAGTGTGAAAAATTGCACAATGTACAATAGTTTACGCCCTTGGAAAATGCGATATCGCCCTCCAGTGACCGACTTCTTTCAAATTTCTCAAAGACCTTTGGGGCCGTGGGTCAAACAGGCCCACCGAGTTTAGTTCCGGTTTTGATCAAGCGAAAATCTATGACTAGTTCGCAAAAGTGGGTTTTTCAAAAAATGCGAAATACCCAGAAATTTTGCCAGGCTCACGATCGAATCTGAGGAGTACATTTTGTCTCGGCTGAGGCAAGGATTCCAACGACATAAGACACTTGAGCCTGTGACTGATGGTTTAGGAGTTATGAGCGATTTCATACTTTTGTTCACTGTAGTGCCCCGTCAGGCCAATTGGGGTGAGCCTTGGTGATGTTGTTGGTGGTGTGAGTACTGCCATCCCTCCAAGTTTTATATTTTCAGTTACACGTGGAGATAGCTAATCCATGACCTCTCTAACAATTACAACAGGGTTTCAGGGCTATGTGCTTGAACCCCTTTTAAAAATATAATACATTCTAAACAGTTATCTTATAATAATATTTCACAATATTACTGCTTTTTTCTGTATTCTGATTAAATAAATGCAGCCTTAAAGGAAAAGTTCATGTCCAAAACAAAAATTTACAGACAATTTACTCACCCCCTTGTCATCCAAGATGTTCATGTCTTTCTTTCTTCAGTCGTAAAGAAAAAACTTTTTGGTGCAAACATTTCAGGATTTTTCTCCATATAGTGGACTTTAATGGAGCCCACGAGTTTGAAATTCCAAAATAGCTCTGCGTGACCTTCGTGTGCATTCCGGGTCAATACAGTTAGGGTATGTCAAAAAACTCCCATCTCATTTTCTCCTCCAACTTCAAAATCACCCTACATCCCTGCAGAAATACCGACCCAGTGTTTACAAAGTGAACATGCAAAGAGGGTCAAACACCCTTTACAAAAAAAGGTAAAACAGCAATATAGGATGATTTTCAAGGAGAAAATAAGATTAGAGTTTTTCAACGTACCCTAACTGTAACTGAACTGGAATACACAAAACTGGAGTTCATGCAGAGAACATTTTATTTTAGAAATTAACCGATCATTTCGCCAGATAAGACCCTTCTTCCTTGGACGGGATCTTTTAGAGCCTTTTGAAGCTGCATTTAAACTGCATTTTGGAAGTTCAAACTCGAGGGCACCACTATGGTCCACTGTATGGAGAACATTTCTGATTTTTTTGACTGAAGAAAGAAAAACATAAAAATCTTGGATGATAAGGGGGTGAGTAAGTTATCTGTAAGTTTTTAAGACCTTTAATGATATAGTAAAACTGACTTTTCTCACATGCAAGACAATGGGTTGTAAATGTTTCTGACTTTAAATGACGTTAAAAAAAAATCCCATGTTCACTCTAAATCTAGGTAGGCCTCTGTTAAATCTCTGTAGCATTCTTTTTGTTTTGTGCTATTACTTTTATTTTTATATTCAAGTGAAATGATGAAGGGTGCATAAACGTGAGGGATGAAAGATAAGTGTGTATGTGTGTTTACCTCCCAGGCTGATCAGGGTATTTGTGTTTACAGTAGGCCTCTAGAGATGCATACACTCTTTCCCTCAATGCCTCCACTTCTGATGGATTAGACAGGCCTTTTGAATCTAAGAGTTGATAAAAACACAAAAACCACAACTACCTAAGATAAAGTCGTTCATTCCAGCATGTTGGGCATATTGTATTTGGCAAAGTCCACAGCATTGCATACCATCTTCACAATTCAATGCACTTGAACTGACCTTTTAGTATTGTTTCCAGTATGATTAAATGGAAAATCTGCTGTGATTTTTAACAATTTTTAATCTCTCTTTCTAGACTCATTATTTGACCGGACTGATGATTTTTTATCGCACACCAAAATTACTATCTTTATTGTTTGAGGATGAACATAGAGGTCACATGACAACAATATGGTCACAATGTTACATTAAAGGAATAGATTACCCAAAAATGAAAATTCTGTCATTATTCAGCGTCATGTTGTTCCAAACCCGCAAGACCTCTGTTCCTCTTTGGAACACAAGTTAAGATATATTTGATGAAATCCGAGAGATTTCTGACCTTACGCAACTACCACATATAAGGCCCAGAAAGGTAGTAAGGGCATCATTAAAATAGTCCATGTGACATCAGTGGTTCAACCTTAATTTTATGAACACTGACACGGAAGAGAAGAAATTGTAGAAAAAGATTGTTATTTTTGTTTTCTTTGTGCACAAAAAGTATTTTTGTAGCTTCATAAAATTACAGTTGAACCACTGATGTCACATTGACTATTTTAATGATGTTCTTACTACCTTTCTGGGCCTTAAACGTGGCAGTTGCATTGCAGTTTATGCAGGGTCAGAAAGCTCTCGGATTTCATCAAAAATATCTTAATTTGTATTCTGAAGATGAACGAAGGTCTTACGGGTTCGGAACGACATGAGGGTGAGTAATTAATGACAGAATTTTCATTTATAGGTGAAAAAACCCTATAACTTTTTTATTTTTAAAAAAAGTACGCAGTACTCAGTTTATACTGCTCGCTATAAGCTAGCCATACTGCGGTTTACAGTCATAGGAATCTCATTTACACTTTCTGGCTTTATTCCAACACATTTTTTAGGAATTTGCCAACACAAATAGCAAGAATCAAACTGAAGTGGTATTTTAATCGCACTTGCATAAGAGTGCTGTGTGCACATGTGTTTGTTTAAGTATACATTACTATACCTGGATTGAAGAGAACAATGGCCCGCAGGCATCCAAGTTCAGTCTTGTCCATTTGCATGTCTCTCATCTTTGACACAAGCTCCGTCAGCACTCTGTAAAAAAGCGACAAAATCTTTACGCTCAGAGGCAACGCAGCCAGTCTGATTAATCGCAAATTCATTTTCTCCAGCATACCCCTAAAAATGCCGGGAAATGTTCTGTAACATGTTAAACATGACCAGTGAGTCATCGCTCCACCTTTATATTTAGTTTTCATATCGCCTTGAAAATCAAAGTCATTATGTCTTATATAACACATTCATCTCTACTGCCGACGGACCGGGCAGCATATATTTCATTAGTGAGGACACCAGCATATCTCACGCTGCCAGTGAAACATTATCACAGCGCTACATAAAACTGCCATACGGCTTAATGTAAAAATGGCATCAATCAAGAGTAAGATGTGGAGGACACTTTCATGATGCAGCGTCTAATATCATTATAGAGGTTATTTTCAAAAATTCATGTGTGCATGACCTACGGCTGTCACAAATCTTTCACAGGGTGTACCATGAGGACACTGAAGGGTCTCTTAGAAGATCACAAGACCATACCCTCCATAAACTGAATGCTGACATTGAATTTAAAGGAATAGTTCACTCAAAATGACCTCATGTTTTTCTAAACCTGTATGAGTTTCTTTTTTCTGTCAAACACAATAGGAGATGTTTAGTATAATGGTGTAGCTGCTCTTTTCCATATAATTAAAGTGAACGGGACTGGAGCTATCAAGCTCCAAAATGACAAAAGAGTATCATAAAATTAGCACTCACACTCTGTCTCATACAGTCAAACCAAAATGTATTCAGATACCTTCAACACTTCTCATATTATCACAGTTTGTTCACTACAGTTTAGAAATGGGAATAAAATATGACAAAAACTCATGAGTTGAACTGTGTCAGAACATTTTTATCTTGATAATGTTAGATAATTTTGATAGAAAGGTATGTAACATAGGTCAAAGGTCAGGTCAAAGTGTGGTCCCAAATCAGTTTCACTGTGTGAAGAATTTTTAGTAAAATATGTAAGAGGTTACTTTATTTTGCTATCCTTACTTACGTTAATGAACTATAGTGTCCTGCACTCACTAGTAAAAAAATATATAAAAAACTATATCTGGTATATTTTTAAAACAACCAAACTAACCAGCTACAAGGTGAATCTCAATATTTCAAATGCTGGGGGGAAAAAGTATTTGAAAAGCTGCCAAAAGAACAAAGGTACAAGATACTCAATGGCTTTAATGTGGGAATGAATTGCGAATGACAATCAAAGTAACAAAGGGAAATAAATATAAAACTATAGATGTAAACCATGTGAAATTAATAAAAATATTTCATGTTTATATATCACCATTTATATATTTTTCTATTAGGCCACTACAGAGATTTTGGCATGATTTGCTAGTTTCAGTTCAGTTTCAGTTCAGTTAACGATTATATAAAGATATGCTGAAATAAAACCAACACACATGCCATCAATTAACAACCTTGTAGCTCACATTCAGTCTGTCTTTATGGGTTTACAAGTTATTGTTAAAAATCAGCTCACTTTTACTTCAGATTTTTTTTTTTTTTTGTTTGTTTGTTTGTTTCGTATTTTTAAGGTGCCAGTTTTGTCATTTGTAACATTGATACTTGTCCACACTAATACATTTTTGTTTGTAAACACATCTTTTTCTCTCCATTTTGGCCTTCTGTCCACACTGAACTGTGCAATTCTTTTTGCAAGATAATTTTATTTATAAAAATATCTCATCATTCATTACTGATGTGTCCAAATCGCAAAAAATCACAAAAATGGCATCTTAGTGTATACGGAAGACCTAAACGGAGAGGTAAACATGCGTTTTCGAATGAAAATGTATTAGTGTGGGCAAGGCCTTAGTCATGTGACATATTTTGTAATGATAGATATCTATGGCCTTGTCCACACATACACATCCACATCCACAAATTTTATAAACAGAGTTTTTCCTCCTTTGTTAAAAAAAAAAAAAAAAAATCTTGTCCACATGAAAGCGTAAAAACACTATAAAGCGCTATCAAGAGCATGTCTACTAGGGACGGGTATCGTTAAGGTTTTAACGGTATTACTACTCTTACTGGTACTGCTTATCAATCCAGTAATTTAACCTTTAACGGTATTCTTATCGGTACTTTTTGTTTTACATTTTTATATATATATATATACAAATAATTTTTTTGGGGGGGGGGGGGGGGGTTTGGTACCCATCCCTAATGCCTACACTCTGGGTGCTGGGTAGTTTTCTTTAAGCCCAGAGTTTCCAAATTGGGGGCGTGTCAGTGAAAAAGCGTGTGGGATGCAATGGACGCAGCCAAAGATAATAGATATGCAGCGTCTGTACTGACAGTAAATTTGTTGAAATGAATTATTTTTTTATTTCTATATTTTTATAATATAGTTTATAACATCGCATTTTTATAACTATAAGTTACATATTCAAAATATTCTATTATTGTATAATTACCATAGAATATATAATGATGCAGTTTACATCACCTTCATAAATTTAAAAACAACAAAAAAGCAAAAACACAATGCCTGTAGAAAAGGTAAGATCTGGTGCGCTTCTTTGGCGAAATAAAAGTTTGTATACATTTTATTTCATTTATAAAGTCTTTACTTTGCTGTAAATTGTATTGTTTTACGCAACGCAACATAAGGACGAGATGTCAATCAGCTGCGTCAGCAGCGGTTGCTTCGCAGGATGGAAACGACTTTTGCCTTGCATAAAATAAATGGATTTTATTCGTTATAATACTGAGTTTAATTTAATTTGATGTTGAAATACGTTCTCTAATGTCAGTACTGTTTGTTTATGGGGAGGTTTTGGAGTCAGTCACGGCATCTTTCAGCTACGCTGAGTAAAACGCGAGGCCGTGGTCTGAAGTTTGCAGTTACACCGGCAAACAGCAGCCCTTCACCGGCTCAAATTTCTGCGACACACCGGCATGAGAATTAGCGTTATTCCGGTAAAAAACATTTACAGAGAATGGTTAAATACACTAAAATTAAGATGCTACTTTTAAATGTTACATTTTTTATGTCTAAAATGCTTGTTAATGTGAGTTTAAATGTATGTAATATTGTAAACTATGCTCTGTTCAACCAAATAAATTCAATTTGTCTTGTATTTTGTCCACGTGTTCTTGCTTAATAATAAATGTTCATCTTATGATTATTGCTGTTGCCTCCAGTAATTCTCTGTGTATTTTTTAGAAGTTCCAGTCCATTTTAAGTCAGCAATATAAGAATTTTTAAACAATAGTTGACTTAAATAAATTAACCCAGCATGTTTGGTAAAAACATTTAACCCAACCAGCTGGGTCAAAATAACTCAGCATGTGTTCTGTCCAATATTTACCCAGCGCTGAGTTGCCAAATAACTCACGTTGAGTTGTTTTTAACCCAGCATTTTTCAGAGTGTACATTTCAGTGTGTATGGCAACATTTCAGAAAACGCTTAAAAATGCTAGTCCATTTTAAAAGAAAAATGCCATTTTCAAATGCATCTGGATTAATGTAGATGTAGCCATAGTAAAAACAACAGCCAAGCCATATTCTTCACCTTTTGTGTTTCTCAGAAGAAAGAAATTTGTACAGGCTTTTTCTCTGAAAGCTTGGACATTTACTAACCTGTCAAAGATGGCTCCCACACCAGCAGTATGTGCGCTGTTTCTATGGACGTGAAGGCCTGTAGCTAATAATATCCCATCTTTCACTGCTATGGAACGATGCGAAAAAGAGGCGATCAGGAGTTCATTCCAGCCTAGCAACAGAGGACAGGAGCACAAAAGCACATTGATAACCGAGCAAACAAACAAAGGTAACATGAAAGAGAGAAACACGTGTATTTGTGTCTGTCTGTGTGGCTTTGTCTGTTGTGTTTGCTTACACTTATAGCTCAATATCAACTTAAGTGGTACGTTCTTAAACAAAATTGAGTTTTAATGAGGACATTTCAAGTTGTTTAACACATCGTCACAGCATTACACGCTGCGATCCCATTTCTGAGGCTCTGAATAAAACGCACTGAATAGAGTTTGATTGTCCTCGGGCAATCTACAGCCTAATGAAATAAATGCAACATGTGAATGGCGAGAACAATCCAGCCTCTTATTCTCCCTCCGTCTATGTTGAAGCCATCATCCTTAACAGAATAAGGACTCTCACTCCAAGATAATGAGATGGAATTCCTTCTTTAATCGATGCTATGGCCCGAGGCTGGATCAAATGTGTCTCTGAATCCACATAAATGCTTTTGGAATAGACTGTAATGTCACATAACCGTAAACATACTCATTTCATTAGCTGATGCTGTTTTCAGCTGTAACTCCATAGCTGGAAGACTAGATGTACGGCACCACGGTCACGTCAGGTTGATGTCTGCAGGACTCGAACAAAAGCGGTCTGTGTTTATTTACTGACGCACCTGCTCGCAGGAGGATGACTTGATCGTCCAGCGGGAGATCAGAAAAGTGAGGTATCCGCTTGGCCCACTCCACTAAGGTAAAGAGTTGCTTGTCAGCTGCTTGGCAGATGTTTGTAACTGGGTCATTTGGCTGGAGAAAGAGAGAAAGTGGGGTGAACTCTATGGCAGGATAGCTTTCTTGGATACACACACTTATATATACATACACTGCTGTTCAAAAGTTTAGGATCAGTAAGATTTTTAATGACTTTTCTGCTCATCAAGGCTCCGTTTATTTGATTAAAAATATAGAAAAAAAACAGTGATATTGTTAAATATTATTGCAATTTAAAATAGTGGTTTTCTGTTTTAATATACTTTAAAACATAATTTATTTCTGTGATGCAAAGCTGAATTTTCATCAGCCAACGCTGCAGTCTTCAGTGTCACACGATCCTTCAGAAATCAGAAATCATTCCAATATGCTGATTTATTATAAATGTTGGAAACAGTTGTGCTGCTTAATATTTAGTTAAGTTAAATAGAACAGCATTTATTTAAAATATAAATCTTTTCTAACATTATAAGTCTTTACTATCACTTTTTATCAATTTAACACATCCATGCTAAATAAAAGTATTAATTTCTTTCAAATTTACTGACCCCAAACTTTGAACGGTAGTGTATATTGTTACAAAAGATTTATATTTTAAATAAATGCTGTACTTTCAGTTGTTGTATTCATCAAAGAATCTTGAAAAAGGTAACACAGGTTCCAAAAAAAAAAAATTAAGTAGTAACTGTTTCCAACATTGATAATAAATCAGTATATTAGAATGATTTCTGAAGGATGTGACACTGAAGACTGAAGTAATGATGCTGAAAATTCAGCTTTGCATCACAGGAATAAATTACATTTTAAAGTATATTAAGACAGAAAACCACAGTTTTGATTAGCAGTAATTTTTCACGATATTACTGTGTTTTCTGTATTTTTAATAAAGTAAAAGCAGATGAGCAGAAAAGACTTCTTCAAAAAATATTAAAAATCTTACTGATCCCACACTTTTGAACGGCAGTGTATATACACACACGTGTGAGGATGGATAAAATATAATATATAAGCATTTAAATACTACTGTTCACAGTGTTTTTGTTTTAAGAAATGAATACTTTCATTCAGAGGTGCATTAAATTCATCACAACGGACAGTAAAGAAGTTACTAATTATTTACACAAAAAATATTAAGCAGCGTAACTGTTTTTATAATAGATATGATTTAATAGATTGATTTCTGAAGGATCTGTTGAAGACTGTTGAAGATTCAGCTTGCCATCACAGGAATGAATTACATTTTAAAATATATTTAAAAAAAATATTTTAATAGAAAATAGCTATTTTGAATTGTAACAATATTTTACAAAATTGCGGTTTTTACTGTATTTTTGAACAAATAAATGCAGGCTTGGTGAGCATCTTTCAAAAACATTAAAAAAAATTACCAACAACAAACTTTTAAACAGTAGTGTATTTCTACACAAACATACTGGAATAAGGACAATATGTTTTTGCAAACTTTGGTTTTGAGTTGTATTGTTGACTTCACCGTGTGACATGTTACTTTATGTTATTTGCATTCAGCATAGATATCACCAAGAGAAACTCGACTGTCAAACTCAGTGATGTGAATGGAAAATGAGCAGATATCTTGTGGCAAGTCTTGTGGAAATCATTCCTGTCATTTGCCCCCAATGGAATATTTTTATTTTCGGTTTAACTCTTGCTCTCTAAAAGCCTTTCCTTCTGCTTGAGTAACCTAAACTCTCCAACCCAGAATCAATCAGAGCAAGCATTCATGAACCAGCAGCCTGGCATGTCACAGCAGTCTGTGCATGTACTGCTGTTGTCATGGAGCAAATTCGGTCCCAGTAGGATCCCGAAATCACATCATCACTGAAACATCATCATCATCATCATCATCATCATCATCATCATCATCCACCCAAAGCGAAAAGCTTTTTCGTTTTAGTGGTTACATACCCTTGTGAAAAAGTAGACTCTAACATTCTTTTACAAACAGCATGTATAACAGAAATAATATACTTTAAAACAATATACTTAAGTGTGTTTTTGGACACTTACGTACTTGTTAACAGCTATTATTGAAAATATATTATGATTTAAAATTATATTAAATGCAGTCATTGAAATTTTGATTACTCTTTGATCCATTTAAGTAGGAGTTAAACAGATAGTTCACCCAAAAATGAAAATTCTGTCATTAATTACTCATCCTCATGTTATTCCAAATCCGTAAGACCTTTGTTTTCTGACCCTGCATAGGATGCAATGCATCTGACACGCTTTATGGCCCAGAAAGGTAGTAAAGACGTCGATAAAATAGTCCATGCGACATCAGTGGTTCAACTGTAATGTTATGAATCTACGAGAATACTTTTTGTGTGCAAAAGAAAGCAAAAATAACAACAATATGGTTAAAGTCTACTTTCAAGTGTACAGACGAGCATTTGAGGTAAACTAAAATGTAATTCTTTACTGAAATGTGTATGTTATGTATTTAAATATATTTGTAATTACACATTTGTAAAGATGAGGTTGTAATGTAGTATATTTTAAATAAACTAACTTTAAATACCTTACAGATAAAATTATAATCAAGCACTTTACATGTTTTAGAAAAAAAATAAAACAAAATGATTAAAATGTACTTTAAAGTAAAATGTTTAATTTGACATTATAACAAAAACTGCACTTCTTTTTAATTTCATTTATTTTAAATGTGTTTAGAAACATAGTCATGAAGGTGTACTCTCTTTAAGTAGTGTTTTATTTCATTAATATTTTATTATCTCCAAATACAGTTTTTTTTAAATAGTGCACATTTAATGCAATTAAAGGGATAGTTCACCCCAAAATGAAAATTCTGTCATTATTTAATCAACTTCATGTTGTTTCAAATGTATGAATTTCTTTCCTTTGTTGAGCACAGTTGATGGTAGCCATTGAATTCCATAGTATGGAAAAATAGGGGGGGTCATTCTATAACTGTGGGTACATCTCATGTTCGTGAAGTATATTTATAAAATATTTAAATATAGATGTTCATATCACAAAAAACCTTGGTATTTCGCTTTTAGATTTTGTAAAGTTACTCACTGTACTCTGCATTTAAGCATGAAAATTACCTCAAATATAAATTTATTTTAATATTTTGCCTTCAGTTAGATTAGGTTATCAAGACATTTGGGTATGCACTTCAAAAATAATAAATGTTTATTGCGATATAACTTGTTTTATTTGTGTCCGGAAAACCACTGTCAATTAAGTTACCCACTAGAAACCCCCCACCCCCACCTCCTATTCTCGCATAATTTGCACAGTATGATGATATTTCTGCTAGAAGCACATGGATGAAACACTAGAAGTTATGTTCTCTCTTTCCCCTAATATTGGTTAAACTAGCAAACCTGTGTCAAAAGTAGATTTATTGACTGTCAACAGTGTTAACAAGCAGTGTTGGGGGTAACGCATTACAAGTAATGCGAGTTACGTAATATTATTACTTGTAATTATAACTAGTAAAGTAATGCATTACTTTTTAATTGACAAGAAAATATCTGAGTTACTTTTTTCAAATAAGTAATGGCAGTTACTTTTCCCTCCATTTATTGATTAAAAGCTCTCCTTTCCCCATGTTGAGAGAAATCGGGAGTAAGATATTAGTTTTAGAATAAATGTGAACATGCATTAATTCATCTCACTTACAAAAACTGATTCGGTATTCCTCAAAATGAATAAAAACAGTGAAATTCAACTCAGAATATGAAGCAAACTTGCAATAATTAAATATGTTAAATAACACACATATCCTTTATGCATTTAATTGCATTTCATTAACCAATGTCTTTGCTGCCAACCTTTGATGATCCAATTCAATCATACTAATAAGCAAAAAACACTCAAGATAATCTAACATTTGATTTCCTTTTTTTTATTGCTGAAGGGTTGACATTTTTTTCTTCTGCTGTCTACTGTACAGACGTGAATTTACTTTTCTCAAAGCCTGAGGCTTTTGGTTTGAAAAGGCTTTTACATTTGCCAACAATAGAACTTTTTATATTAAAAACAAACAAGGAAGCCCTGCCCAGATTTAAAAAGTAACGCAAAAGTAAAGTAACACATTACTTTCCATAAAAAGTAACTAACGTACTTAGTTACTTTTTCAGGGAGTAACTCAATATTGTAGTGCATTACTTTTAAAAGTAACTTTCCTCAACACTGTTAACAAGTATTACTGCTGCAAATAACAAGACAATTTAATTCAAACTTATGTTTTGTTTATGAAAATATATTTCTAGTATTTCTAGGCTTCCATGTTGAGTATAGGCCCAAAACACTAAAAATGTCAACCAAGTTACCTGTCAACTGTGTTACCCAGTAGAGACAACATGGTGCACAGTAGCAAACATAGATGGTATTTTATGCACATATTCCTACAGATCACATTTTTATGTATGTGTGAGTTTTTGGGAAGAAGGAAAACTTTTTTCTTCACATTGTCAAATTCTAAATGTACCTTTATTTATAGAATGACCCATGGAAGTCAATGGCTACCATCAACTGTTTGGTTACCAACATTCTTCAGAATATTTTTATTTTCTGTTCAGCAGAAACAAGAAAGCCATACAGGCTTGGAACAACATGAGGGTGAGTAAATGACAGAATTTAGATTTTTGAGTAAACTATCCCTTTAAGCGATATCACTTCCCTATCCATTTTATCAAGTGTATCCATGAGTTTATCACCCACAGACTGAAATATCATAACAAAAAGATATCCATCTGTCTTAAAAGTCTTCTAATCTACACAGCTTTCAGTTCAGATCTTCACATCTTAACAGTTTTCCAATCAACCCAAAAGGAACTCAAATTCATTAGAGCCCTATTCATGTACAGTAAGAGGACCTTCCCCAGGGCTCAAGGACAAACGCACAAACAGCCATTAAAAAACAACTGTGGGGGAAACAAACAATTTGAAAATACAAAGTAGGGAAGACAAAGCATATGGCTCTTTCTCCCTGACCTCTAGCTGATTTAGAGCTTACAGCTGCACAAAACAGAGGACAAATGTGCACAAGGCATAAATATACACACAGTGCTAGCCTCCGTGTGTCTAACTGACATGCTTAATGGCCAAGGCTCTTATCTAGTGACATGACAATGTGCTTCTTCTGCAGTATGTCCCCTCTCCAGGGGTCTGTATGGAGGCCTTCTATGCCAAAGTGCATTGCTATGTAGCCGAATCCATCCAGTGGGAGTGGGAACATAAAAATAGCCCTTCTTATTCACAAACAGAACGCTTGAATCTGCATCGGCTCTTTCTTGGACAGCTTTTTGTATATCTGCAGGCAGGTTGGAACCTTTCTCTAGTCTTGACATTCAGAAAATGATCAAGCCCAGCCAGTTCACTGAGGAGCAATTGTGAGGTGCAACTCTGAAACGGCACATTTCAGATGAGCCAAATGTTCTCCATAAGTTGAATGTCACTGAGTGTGATTTAGAGGGAGAGATTGGCTTACAGAATTGGCAGGCGCACTCAGGTTGGCCTCCACGTAGGTCTCCGTCTTTGGTTCCACTGCCAGTTCGGCTTCCAGAATCTTCTCCACGGGCATGTCCTCGTTGGCACAGCTGCCGAACTCACCCTCGCTCCGCTCCTTCGCCCGCTGCCGCTCCTCCTGAACGGCTGCACACGTGCAGGAACAAAATTAGAACGGCTCACATGTGCGATACGTACAGTAACATACACAAACAAAACCGTGACCTTGCGCACAATAACACGCAGCTGTTTTTGGTTTGCTCTTAATCTACACATTTCCACAAAAACAGCCTGGGCTGTTTTTCATCGAGCTGCATATGCATCCAGACCATTATTCACTGACTTCAGAGGGCTGAGAGTTGAGGAGGTCAGCCTACGTTTGTAGCAACATTATTAGAAATATGTATTGGGCTCTTTAAAATATGTATATTTTATCTGGGCGCGATCCAGTGAAAACATGATTCTGTGCTTCTATTCAGTCTACGGACATGGGCCATAAAACCGTCCCTCGCTCAAATGATTGGTTATGCAGGTTGACAACATATTGGTGTGTGTGCGTGAATTTGCGTACGTTGTGTACACAGAATATACGCTTGTTTGGCCTGGTTCAGAGGGTCTAAACCACACAGTCGGTCTACTGTGGTCTGGAATTGGTGGAAATGAGCCCCGTCTGCCTCGCCGTCAGGCTGTGGAACATTTCAGCTTTCCCTTCTGTCTGTAAAAAGCCCTGTTTTATGACTCTCTTTCTGTTCGACAGAAACCGCTAGCAGATCATGAGGGGAATTCTTGAGTGGGAGCCGTGGAGGTCAGCTGAAGGATAAAGCTTTACTCCAGGAGTCACTGAGAGGTGAGGAGAGAGGCACAAGGAAATTATTTTAGCTTTATTGTCTTCAGAAACAGAAAGACAGAGAGAGTGACTCGTGGGGGAGAAGTGTGTCAGGTTACCTCTCTCAGAGGCCTCAATATAGGGGGTCCAGCCTTAAGCTCTAGACCATTTTAATAGCTTGAAAAATATTTGTATCAGGTTTATTCTTCATGGCCTTTTCTACTCTTTTGGGAACAAAGTATAAACTGAATTGAACTGAAACCTGATAACAACTGTCCTCCACGGAAAATGTCACAACACAACTGATGTTAGACGTAAAACAATTAATAGATGCAATCAGTTTCCACATGCTTAACTTGTTTTACTGGTGTACACAGTGCTGCTGATTGTTTACTGTGCTTTCTTTTATTGTATTTTTCTATTTTATTGTGGTGCCCTGGACCAAAACAATTATTACTAGAATGAATATCATATTTAGTCATAGCCATATTTCTGAAAAGTGCATGCAGAAGAGCATATTAAAAAGTGTGAAGCGACAGTAACTAAGTTTAGTATTAGATGCACACATGCATCATTAGCTGGGTTTCGATTCAAACGTAAAGCAAATCTTTTCAAACTTCTCAAAAAAAAGAAAAAAAAACCTAATGCAAATTAGGTGCATTTCCATTGAGCGATGACGGTGGTATTGGAAACCTACAACCCAATTTCAGAAAAGTTGAGACGTTTTATGAAATGCCATAAAATCAAGAATATGTTAGCTGTTCATTCTCTTTAACCTTTATTTAACTGACATCTCCATTTCCAATGTTTTCAGTGGCCAACTTTTAATTTAAGTTTGTAAATATAACCAAATTTTGATTTTAATTGCTGCAACACACTCCAACAAAATTGAGACAGAGGCAAAATAAAAGTGAAAAGGTTATAGAATATCCAAATTAAACTGTTTTGAAATGGTTTACAGTAAGCAGGTGAAATGGAAATAGGTGAGGATATCATGTTTGGGTATAAAAGAAGCATTTCATTGGATCATCATTTTGTGTCAAATTTCATGACAAAATTGCCAAGTAAATAAAACAAATTCCTAATAGAAATTCACAAAGAATTTAGGTCTTTCATCACCTCACATAATATTGTGAAAAGATTCAGGGAATCCAGAGAAATGTCAGTCTGTGTAGGGCACGGCAAAGGCCTCAGGTGAATGTGCATGATCTTTGAGCCCTCAGACGGCATTGCATAAGAAACCGTCATGCTGCGGTGTTAAATATAGGCACATGGGCTCAGGAGTACTTTGGAAAAATGCTGTCACTTAACACATTCTGCAGCCGCATCAATAAACTTGAATTTCTGTTACTCTAGCAGAAAGCTATACATCAGTTCTATGCAGTGATGCCATGCATAGTTCTCTGGACCAGAGCTCATCTCAGAGCTCATCTCAGAGAGCCAAAAAGACAACGGAAATGTGTGCTGTGGTTAGACGAGTCCACGTTTCAGCTTGTTTCTGGGAAAAATGGACCAGTACCAAAGACCAAGTGGACTATCCAGACTTTTATCAGCGACAGATGCAAGCACAAATGCAAACGACTGTCTATGGGGGTGCAGCAGAGCAAACGGCATTAGTGACTGGAATATGTGTGAAGGTAGCGTTGAAATGGAGGCATGTATTGGCATTGTACAGACACATATACTGCCATTATGATGACGTCTTTCATGGGAAGTCCATGGTTATTAGATCAAGACAATGCCAGGTCTCAATTTGCATGTGCTACAACTGTGTGGTTTCATAGACGCAGATTGAATGTGCTAGACCTGCCTGCCTGCAGTCCAGATCTGTCTCCTATTGAAAATGTATGACCGGTCATGTAAAGGAGAATCAGACAACAATGATCACAGACTGCTGAGCATCTGAAGTTTTTTTTTTTTTTTATCAAGCCAGATTGGACAACAATTTTGCTTGCAAAACTTAAAGTATTAGTATCCACAATTCCCAAACAATTAAACATTGAACTTAAAAGGAAAGTTGATGTCGCACTGTGTTAGACATGCCTCTGTCCAATCTTTTTTGGAGTGTGTTGCAGCCATGAAAATCTAAATTTGTTCATATTTACAAAATAAAATGAAAAGTTGGCCACTGAAAACATTGGAATTTTTTTCTTTGTACTTTGTACAATTAACTAAAGGTTAAAGAGAATGAACAGATAACATATTCTTGATTTTATGGCATTTCCCAAAACGTCCCAACTTTTCTGGAACTGGGGTTGTAGTAACCCCAAATAAATAAAATAAATAAACAAAATAAATAAACAGAAACAACCGATTAGTTACGCGGACTTAAAGGGGTCATCGGATGCAAAGTTTATTTTTACATGTTGAGGGGCGGGGCGAGCACAGCTCATTTGCATTTAAATGAACAATCCATCAGAATAAGATGATTTTTGCAGAGCTGATTTTGACCAGGTAAAAAGAGTGTTGTTTTACACTACCATTGAGAATTTTTAACCAAAGTATATTATAGACTTTTCGTTAAAACACTAAAGAATCGTATCAACTTGATATGACCCCTTTAATATATAATATACATCAGAATTTATTCGGCAAATGTGTTTCCATCTCCCATTATTTGCATGAACTCTTTTTTGCAAGCCAAAAAGCTAGCGTAAAAACTTTTTTGCAAACTAAGGGATTGTTTTGTTTTTTGTTTTTTAATTAGGCATTTCCATCACTTGTTTCTGATATGATACTTCAGAATGTGCATTAAAAACATGGTGAATGAAAACATAGCTATTGACTGGGATCCCAATCTTAAAAACAGAACATGAGGGATAGTGTAAATATGAAAATCAAAACTTTTTTTTTATCATCCTTATGATAAATCACTTATTGTATTCCTTGTTTGTAAGCTGCTTTGGATAAAAGCGTCTGCTAAATAAATACATGTAAATGTTATAATTTCATCATATTCGGTAATATAAACACTGATAATATTTACAAGATGCATATACAAATACAAAAATTACATAAATAAATAAATAACTTCTTCCAAGCTACTGGAATATTCTCATACATGAAAAATTCTGAATATATTCTGAATAAATACATGTGCATTCCTTTCCCAGTATTCTCTGGTGGAAATACAAGCTCTTGCCATTAAAAGAAATTACTTTTAGATGATTCTAGAAAATGTGTAATTTAATCAACACATTAATCAGTCGCCTTCATTTTCTTGACAACAGCACACAGTGAACTTCAAATGGTAGGTCATTAGTGCTTTCAACCATCTGTACTGTGAACTGATTAATGTTTTTTTTTGAAGTCTTTAAAATGAATCTGCCGCTCCCAAAAAAGTGTTAAGTCTCAAAACTGCCTGTGTCTCATTCAAAAGTACTTTTATTTGGACAAAAGTAGATAAAAATGAACATTAGATATTCAGAATAAGGAATAATATTCAGTTTATGACCGATCCATAATCAGAATATGGCCAAATTCTGATATTATTTGGAATTGTCATGTGCATGTAAATGTACTCAGTCACTGAAAGAAAGAAGCGACGCACCTTCTCTCTTCATTCCCATGGCTAAGCACTTCTGATAGCGGCAGTACTGGCAGCGGTTGCGTTGGCGTTTGTCAATTATACAGTCCTTGTTGTCTCGGCAAGTGTACGTCAAATCCTTTCTCACCGTTCTCTTGAAGAAGCCCTTACAGCCCTCACAGCTGTACACCCCGTAGTGTTTACCTGCCAGCAGACACATGCTTTAGTACTCTTCCCAGCAGGGTTATCTTTAATTGGCATTTAATATCAATAATTCAACAGCACCACATCTGTTTTTGTCACACACTACTTTGAAAGACAGCATATATAGACCAATTTCATGACTGCAGTTTAACACGTACAATAAATTAGATTATTAAACAGCTCTCTGGAATACTTGATTCTGATTGGTCAGTTTGAGCATTCTTTGCTTATGCAATATTGTATGACAACTATTAAAATGTATATGTTGTTCCTGGCAACTAGCCATGCTAGTCTCTTATGTCAGTTAGTGCATATGGCTCTTTCTTCCCACAAAATAAAATAATAAAATCTATTTTCAATCAAATTAATATTTTATGTGGATTTTTTATTAATTTGCTAAGTAGATGGGAAATAACAAATATTTCTCATTATTTATTTATCAATATAAATGTGCTGCTCATACTGTGATAATAGCTATTTCATTGTGTAGTAACAGATACAAATTCCGTAGTGAATTATTGCAGTTTTGAATCGTCTTGTGTTTTCCTGTGTGTGTGTGTCACCTGATGAACGGTCTCCGCAAATGGCACAGATGTGTTTAGTGAGGGAGAGGGATGTGCCTGTGGGCTGCGCTGGGACCTTCATCACCCCGTTCAGACCCAGAGGGGGTTTAATGTCCTCCGAACTGTTGACTGCATTCATGGGTGAACTCAGCTAAAAAAAAAAAAAAAAAACAGATATCAAACCATAATGAAGTTGCTAATAACTGAATTAATGGACTGTTGGAGATGGGAGTAAATCACATATTCCCTTAGATCATTACAGCCTATAAGCAAACACACTGTAACTGTGTGAATCTCATAATTTACATATGACAGAGAAAATTCTGATATTTTTGAATACGCTACTGCTCAAAAGTTTGGGAGCGGTTCGATTTTACTTTTTTTAGTAGTCTCTAATACTCATCAAGGCTGCATTCATTTGATCAAAAATATGGTAATACTGTGAAATATTTTTATGATTTAAAATAATTATTTTCTATTTTAATATGTTTTATGCTATTTATTCCTGTGATGGCAAAGCTGAATTTTCAACATCATTACTCCAGTGTTCTCTTCATAAATCATTCTAATATGTTGATTTGCTGCTTAAGAAACATTTCTATTATTGAAAAAAGCTCCTTAGTATGTTTTGATGAATAGAAACCACTTTTTTTTAAAAATCAAAAGACAAAAACAGTCTGATCCCAAACTTGAATGGTAGTGTGTAATTCCACATTAACATGTCTGTTGGAACAGAATCAGTTGCAAATGACATTTATTCTTAATTGCCCAGAACTGAAGTCACAAAAACTGTGATGACAGACAAGCGGACCTGTGAAAGACTCGACAGACACACCTACAGGAAACATTATGATGAAGGAATGTTCGCTATGTTTTTCTTGAAAGGCTGATGAATGCAATTTTACAGCTTCCTAAAGCGAGGAAAAACAAAAATGATTCACCAACGAAAGTACAAATGATTCAGTCTATCTAACTATTTCTAAACATAACAATAATTATAGTTTTTTTGTCAAAAACAAAAGGCAAAGTGCATGTATGCGTCAAGTGCTGAAAATATCCAATAGTGTTGAAATGTCAAAACATTTAGAGACAGACAGCATGACGATTTGGTTCATGAAGAATTACAGACTACTGTGCTCATTTGAACAAAAACCCTGTCCTGGCATTTCCACACCTCAGATTGTGTCAGCATTATTTTGTTTGCACTATCAAAGAAAATCTGACTCATAACAAATGTTTTTGGTTTACAACACATGCCCACACCTGTGGTCAGTACTACTGGCGTAGATACTGTATGACATCAAAGCCCTGCATACAGACTACTGACATTCACATTTAGCATTACACAACGTGATGAATTAGCATGAAGCTTTTAATCCTGTAACCTAAATGAGATCCTAACTGCTTACCTTATGAGTCAAGAATTAAGCTAAAATGTTACAACAAAATCATACAATAAATCTAAATGCAAATTCACTGCAAACTGTGCCATGTATATACATACTGAAAACAAAAGACCTACCAATGCAATTGTGCTGGTAAAGGAGTGGCAGGAACCCAGATACATACCAAAATGCACACACCTGCACGTAACGTTTACAGTCACATGCACCTGCACACACATGCACCCAAACAGATCTACCTGTTGCCGTCTGCTTCGTGTCGCATGCAGGCATGGCTCTTTTGACATGTCCCGTTCAGTGGCATAATCTATCTTAAGGGGGCTCTTGTCAAATTCTGGTGGGGCATGTGAGCGTACACACATACATCCCCCACTATTTTGGGTAAACTGTAATTCAATATGTTCCTGGATTCTCTGTGTGCCAGTGCCACACGATGGTAGCCTCTAGATTTAGACCAGAGACACAGAGCAGATTAACAGTCTTAACTTTAAGCCCTGAAATAGAGTCTCAGATCCCCACATTCATGCACTCCAGACTCAGTAATCATGAACCGTGCCTAAAAATGCACAGAAAAGCTACCAGCCAGATAAAACATGAAATATCTATACAAATGTAGCTGAAAAAGTAGAGCATGACTCTAGCAACACTAAGGTTATGGGGTTGACTGCCAGGGACTGCATTAATATACAGATTGGATTATAAGTTTGGATAAAAGCCTCTGTCAAATGTCTAAATGTAGGAATCAGAGGTGCCACACAAATATGTTGAAACTGAGGTGAAACCAGTGGAATTCCTCACATGGTGGCTGAAGCAAAACATGATACGACCAATAAACAAAGCAGAAAACCAAACAAAACATAAAACACATGAGACAAAACCTACAAAAAAACTAAACCTAAAAACAAAACAAGAAGCAAAGCAAAGCAAACAAATCAAAGCAAACAAAACAAAACTAAGAAAACTAAGCAAAACAAAAGAAAAACATGAGACAAAACCTACAAAAAAAAAAAAAACAAAAGCAAAACAAGAAGGAAAGCAAAAGCAAACAAAGCAAAACAAAAAACGAGACTAAACCTACAAAAACCAAACCCAAAAACAAAACAAGAAACAAAGCGCAAAAACATGAGACAAAACCTACAAAAAAACAAAACCCAAAAACAAAAATAAAAGCAAAGCAAACAAAAAACAAAAAACATGAGATAAAACAAAAAACAAAACACAAAAACAAGACAAAAAGCAAAACAAACAAAACAAAAACGAACAAAAAATATGAAAAAAACCTTCAAAAAACAAAACCCAAAAACAAAACAGGCAAAGCAAACAAAACAAAAACATATTTTAGCTTGTAAATGATTTAGTTTAATTTTGTTTTTCTTTAGTGAACTGAACTTCACAGGGAAAAAAAAAAAAAAAAGTATGTTAAAAAGCAGCTTTGACATTTTCATAATAACTCCCTTTTGTGTTATGTGAAAAAATGTGGGCATTACGGTTCTCTTAGAAATAATTAGGAAGTAGCAAGACTTTCCGTACAACATATGCCAAATCAGGCTGGGAAAATACAATCTCTTATGGTTCTGTGGAAAGAGCGAATGACTGACATTTTCATAACCATGAGAACCATCTATGACGTCCAAATGAAAATAAGTAGCATGTCCAGAGAGTGGAGACAGACATAATGAGCAGAGAAAAAATAAGTTTTGTTATTGTGTCTTACACCGTAGAGCCCACAAGAGCTGTTGCAAGACAAATCACATGTGCCATGTGATCATCTCATGCCTGCTGCTTTGAGTGTAGAGCTTTTAGAGTTGTTAAATCTGTCCATGAATTAGTGTTGCTGCATTGCACAGTCATGAGATGCTCTGCACATCAGTCTCTGACATAAACATCCCTAAAATAGCATCTGTGCTCTGAATCAAGCTACAAGCCTTTCTCTATATGATGCACATTTGGTTTAAGTAATTATAGGGGGTTTAACACAAATGCATTTACATATGCATATTTACATTTTTAGATAAAGAAGTTTTACATCACAGAAAATGTGAGTGAAAATGTGAGCTATTAGTTGCAATTTTAATTTTTTATAAACAAAAATTAAATCCTCTATATTAGTAGGTGGTACACTACTGTTCAAAAGAACAGAAAGATTTTTAAGAAATGCATACTTTTATTCAGCAATGGTGCACTGAATTGATCTAAAATGTAAGAGAAAAGCAGCCTTGGTGAACATAAGAATTTTTTTTATATATATTTTTTTACTTACTGACCACCAAAATTTTGTTTTAGGTAGTATATTAAAAAAGAAAAGTGTACTTTTGAAAAGTTTTTTACTGATCCAAAACTTTTGAACAGTAGTGTACGTGCACAAAAGTAGCAGCTAACTGGTCGTTTGCGTATCTGTCTGTATGTATGAGGAGAGAGAACTGGCTGGGTGTTAAAAGAGTTTCATTCTGACACACACCACATGGCTAAGCTGCAGATTTTAACAAGCCAGCTCATTTCCCGTGCGATTGGGCCCTGACCAGGCCCCAACTGGGCCTCTTCTGAACCCATTTAGCATGCCAATAAAAAGTAGAAAGCCCATGTGGCACACTAAGGCCGTGTTTGACACCATGCGGTCAGAGATCAAGCACTCTGACGGGGCTAATGAGGATGAATGGGGGCCAGGGCACCTCCAAGACGCCACTCCTTAAGCCCATACGCCATTACTTAAGGCAACATCATTAATGTGAAACTCCCCCCTCTCCATTTAGTAGCCAAATTAAAGCTGTCTGACATGAAACCTAGGTGGGGGAAAGAAAAAATGAAGTCCATTGTGTTTATGCCAACCCAAACTTGTTTTTAATGGGAACTTGTTTCCATTTCAGGGTACAACAGTAACGACTCAACACTTTACTACTGGTAGTGGGAGGGAGGCGATACGAAGGAAAAAAAATGTTCAGATGAAACCCTTCACAATAACATGTTCATAACGAGTATAGCGTGTGGTTTATCTTAAACTATATTGCAGGGATTTCAGTTCTCATATACCATCTGGTGTCTGATAAAACCCTGCGGTCTTCAAATTAATTTATAAAAGGCTGTTATTTGATATGACTTGAGTAAAACCAACTAAATGGTTTTACCGATTCTCAAATGACTCTGGCAGGCACTCAGTGATTACATTATGCCAAAGTCTGACTCAAATCCATCTCGCTTATCTCTACAGATTCAAAGCTATATGTTAATGATTACATTTGTATTTTAAACACACTCATATAAAGCATTTCTAGATCTTCAGTCCAATGAAAAAAAAAATTAGTGTTCAAAACATTTTTGTTCAGTCAATTATATCATCATTTCTTTAAAACATGCCTATATGTTCCTCTTTACACTGCCACAATATTGCCATCAAATGACAACATGCTACTATGAAAAGTATTTAACTAATAAAATAAATGAACAATGTGACAAATTCTCATAATTCTTCTAAAATTAAACCTTTAAACGTCAATATTAATTAGTATTGTAACCAAAAGGTAACATCTGAAGCATTTACTTTATTATTACTTTTAATGACATTTTTATGCTGAAAAACACAATTTTGATGTAGTTAATGAGAGTGTGTGAAGTAAGGCTGTCACAATTCCTAGATTCAATTCGAGTACTTGATTTTAAAAAATCCTTAATAGCATTTTGCCTGTGTCGAGTATCTGGCAAAATACTGGAAGTGGTGCATTCCAGGAACAGGAATCCATGAAATGCATTATTAGACCGTTCAAAGGCTGCATGATATATTAAACCCATTTAAAAATCAATTTAAATAAATATACGCGCTTTAATTATTACCATGCACCATTACCATTTTTTTATTACCACCACACAAAAAAAATAAATAAATAAAAATAAATATTTTACATAAAAGATGTTTACATATAGTCCACAAAAAAAAAAAAAAAATTAATAATAATAATAATAGTTGAATTTATAAAAATGACCCTGTTCAAAAGTTTACATACAGCTGACTCTTCTGGGGGTGAAAACTTTTTGAATTTGAAGATATGGGTAAATTTGACTTATTTTGTCTTCTGGGAAACTATAAGTATCTTCTGTAGCTTCTGAAGGGCAGTACTAAATGAAAAAATATGACATTTAGGCAAAAGAAGAAAAATGTACACATCTTCATTCTGTTCAAAAGTTTACACCCTGGCTCTTAATGCATTGTGTTTCCTTCTGGAGCATCAGTGAGCGTTTGAACTTTCTGTAACAGTTGCATATGAGTCCCTCAGTGTCCTCAGTGTGAAAAGATAGATCTCAAAATCATACAGTCATTGTTGGAAAGGTTTCAAATACACAAAAATGCTGAAAAACCAATTTGTGGGACCTGAAGGATTTTTCTGAAGAACAGCAGGCAGTTTAAGTGTTCAGGACAAATGAGGGACTCATCAACAACTAACACTAAACAAACAAACAAAAAAAAAAACAGCTGCTGTGGATCATTCAGGTAACAACACAGTATTAAGAATCAAGTGAATGTAAACTTTTGAATGGGGTCATTTTTATAAATTCAACTATTATTTTCTCTTGTGGATTATATGTAAACATCTTTTATGTGAGATATCTTATTCAGGTCAGTACTAAATAAAAATAACATGCATTTTGTATGATCACTCTTATTTTGGTAAAATAATTAACATTTTGCAGATTCTGCAAGTTGTATATAAACTTTTGACTTCAACTGTATGTATTCTTCAATGACTAAAATCCAGCTTAAAGTTTATTCGAAACTAGTAAGAAATAACACTGATGCAGCTAACTGTCACATAAAACAAGATCAGGAGTTCCACATGAAATTACTCTAATAATTTTTCATTTCACTGAAGCGTACACAAGAAATAACATGTTCTTCTCTAAATACTTGAGCACAAATTCCTACTTTAAGGGTTTATCTGTTTATTTCTTATCTGTGTACCCAAGAAAGTAAAAAACAATTATCTACATATGTGCTTAAATATAAAAGATCTAACCAAGCTATTTTCCTGGAAACCAAATGTAGACAATAATAATAAAAAAAGTGGAATTACATCACTTGGAAACTGTAATATTTCTTGTATGATGTCTCATAAAACCCAGCTCATATTGAGAGGGATTTAACAGAAATCCAATAACACCACAAAATTTTTACAAGTAGCTGCATTTTCCACCAATGAAACGCTGCTTCAGCAGAGCCTTTTAAGCTATGTGTTATTAAATAAAGCCCAATCATAAAGCCGATAGCGCTGATGTTGAATTGATTCGATTTTCTGTGAATAAGCAGAAGACTGCAGCCTGCGAGAAAAGCTCATTTGAGGTGATTTTTCAAAACACCACTAAACTCTGATTGCTAAAATTAATGAGGTAAACATTGCGTACGCATGTGTGCGCCATATGAAAAATGCAGTGAAACTATTTATGCATTTCTAAAGACCTTGAATGTCCAAACTTTATGATTACTAGCATTTTTCACCGCTGATAAATTTTAGCACAGCTTTTTGAGCTCTGAGTTATGCAGACAGCCTTCGCCACTATTGCCAAATCAATTACATTTGCTACGAACAAGCAGATGATCACGTCTCTTTGTAGCAACAAAAGCCCATTAAAAGCAATTTCTCAAGACCCTACTAAATCGTCTGATTGATTAAATAATGATGAATAAATGTTTGTATCGCTCTGTGTGATTTTGTGCATCATGTACTCATGCAATCAAACCCATTTGCGCAATCAGACTCTTTAATATAGATCTTTAATTTCCAGCAGAGTTCAGGTCAAGTTTAGCCAATTCAGCAGGAAAATTCAGTTCAAGTTCAGCCCGAGCGCACGCTGAAAAAAATATTGATCCGCTGCGAGCCTCTAAAAGAATCTGCAATAGTACTCTGCGCCACAGCCCACAGCAATTCATGCTGAAGCTGTTGAATAAGTCCACAGTAAATGCAGCGATGTCTTACCTGTGGGCTCAGACTGGGTCTGAAGGTCATGCCGGTGGAGGACGGGCCGCTCATGGAGGGATGGCCCATGGGCGAGCTGATGACGGGGAACGGTGAAGGTAGGCCGTTGATGGGTGAGCTGAGGGTGCTGATGGGCGAGTGCAGCTGACCCGGGCTGGAGCTCATGGCGGATGGGCTTAGCAGGGGAGGGTGGAGAGGGTGGTTAGTGATGCCTCGGTGACCCGCGGAGGAGCTCAGAGGAGACGACGAGAGCTGACCGGAGGAGTCTGCAGGACGAAGAGAGGAAAAAAGTGTTAACCCACACAGGAAATTTCAGGAATATTTTGCTTTGTGAGGTAAACAATGGCATTGTGTTTTTGTGCTGTTTATTGTTGAATGAATGCTGGATGAATAATGTAGAAAAAGGTTTAAGAATGTGAACAGAATGTACAAATACCTGTTCATTTTAAAAGCTCTTATCACAAATGGACACATTTTTTTTATGAGTTTTATGGACATTTTAAGCATTTCTTCTGCTCTACAAACTTCCACTCTAGTCCAAAAATACCACATATTGAATCTAAACAGCAAAAATGTTGTCCTTTTTTTTTAAACTGTGCAATTAAAGTCCCTTTAATTCAAGGGGTCAGAGAATGGAAGCCCATTTCTGCCACTGAATAAAAAATAAAAAAGGTAATTGCAACTATTTATCTCACAATTTCTGACTTTTTTTCTCGAGTTATAAAGTCAGAATTGTGAGATATAAACTTGCAATTTTAACTTTTTTTCTCAGAATTGCATAATATAAACTTGAACTGCAAGATATAAACTCACAATTTTGAGAAATAAAGCCAAAATTTCAAGATATGAACTCACAATTCTGACTTTTTTCTCAGAATTGCATAATATAAGCAATTGCGAGTTATAAAGTCTGAATTGTAATACATAAACTCACAATTCTGACTTCATAATCATTGCGAGCTTATACCGCGCAATTCTGACTTTATAACATGCAATTGCGAGTTGTTAAGACAGAATTGTGAGATATAAACTCGCAATTCTGAGAACATATCAGTCTGTTTCCACTCCTCAAAAATGAACTTTATAAGTCGCAATAACCTTTTTTTATTTTTAATTCAGTGGCGGAAATGTGCTTCCATATCAGAGATAGTGTAATAAATAAATAAATAAATATGACAAATAACATAGTTTAATTATATTAGATTAGACTATATTGTAAAATAATATAGAAAATAATAAAAATAAATAGATACAATAAATGAAATATATTACAGTTATTTTCAACGCAGAATGTCATGGAAATAATGAAATGATAAAACATTATATTATACTAATATTAAAAATGTTAAATTGTATAATACCATGTAAAAAAGTATTAAATTGATCAAATGATCAAACTTTTACACTGATTAAAAATTTCTATTTTAAATAAATAGTTCTTTTGAATTTTATATTCTTCAAAAAAATATATATATATATTTTTAAATATTAAGCAGTACAACTGTTTTCAACTCTAATACTAACAAGTGTTTCTTTAGTCACAAAATATTATAGTAATTCTAAATGATCACGTGACATTGAAGACTGGAATAATGGCTGCTGAAAATTTTGCTTTGTATAATAGAAATAAATGACATTTTATTTCATAATATTACTGTTTTTACTGTATTTTTCATCAAATAAATGTAGCCTTAGTGAGCATTAGAGACTTTGACAAAGGCAAATAATTATCATGTATTTAAGTAAGAAGTATAATCATGAAAATGATGTGTAAGGACTCGTACACACTCGTTATGCTCTTTGTCTTTGTTTGTGTGTGTGTGTTTGCTCTTCCATATGCACATATATAGGAACAGTCAGTTGTTTTGTTGACACTGTCTGCTCTAATAACACAGTGGACTTCAGCCACAACTTGCCTTCTCTTTACAGAGATGGTAAACACATGCTGAGAAAACACAGAGGACTTAATTACTCATCCTTGTTTTCCCCCAACAGCTACAAGACCTTGAGTAAAAATGAAAACAATATCAATCTTCCCATACATGCAGCAACACATCTCAGGAAAAGGCCAATGTTCAAGTGTCATAGCAAATATTGTACTGAAACATCATCGTCACGTCGGCTTATTTTCTTACTCTCTGTATTGTGAAACTTTCTGAAGGCCATTAGTCACTCAGCGTGCTTCTCCAGAAAAAGAAAGTCTGTAATATGATTTTTATTCCTGTCTATTGAAAACAACAATCAAGTTATTCTATTGAAATCAGCCAGGCTCTTTTATATCACATGTTCTAACAAGTTCAGAGAAAAGTAACCTATTTCCTCTAAAACTGAAACTACAGTGTGAGAAAACAAAAGGATTGCTGATCAGAACATTATGTTTCATATACAGCTGTGCGGATCATTGAGCCAATGAGATTGTTACTGTGGGTGGGTCTACCTGTTCTTTTTTTTTTAAAAATTGAAAAATACATTTTCATGTCACGACTCACATCTGGTTAGAACATGGTGTGCAGCTGTTACATCAAGAGATATAAAACAAGTTTACAGTGACTTTAAAGGAAAACTTCATCCAAAAATGAAAGTTCTGTCATTACTCACTCATAACCTGTAAGAATTTCGATCATCTTAAAAACGCAAATTAAGATATTTTTGATGAAATCTGACAGCTTTCTGACCCTGCATAGACAGCAACACAACTACCACGTTTAAGACCCAGAAATGTAATAAGGACATCGTTGAAATAGTCCATGTGACATCAGTGGTTTAACCGTAATGTTGAAGCTACGAGAATCATTTTTGTGCACAAAGAAAACAAAAATAATTACTTTATTCAACAATTTCTTCTCTTGTCAGTCTCTGAAGATGAACGAAGATTTTACGGGTTAGAAACAACATGAAGATGAGCAATTAATGACAGAATTTTCATTTTTGGGTCAACTATCCCTTTAAGTTTATAGAAAATCCATGTTAGGACTGAATAGTGGTGATTCGTAGTAGTGATGGGAAGTTCGGATCATTTTACCGACTCGGACCTTTGAGTCTCGTTCAGCATATGACTCGAAAAACCCGAAGACTCGAAACAGGTGAACTAATTCCAGTACAGAACCTAATATAACGTTCAAAATGAACGAATCGTTCAAGAACGACCCATCACTAATTCGTAGCATTGGGGACGCGCATCCCAGAGCCTGTGCTTCACAAGCTTTTGTGCTTAAAAAGTATACAAATTTTTATTTTTCGAAAAAAAATGACTGATCGTTTTGCTAGATAAGACCCTTCTTCCTTGGCTGGGATCGTTTAGAGCCCTTTGAAACTGCATTTAAACTACATTTTGAAAGTTCAAAATCGGGACACCAGTGAAGTCCATTATATGGAGAAAAATGCTGAAATGTTTTCCTCAAAAAACATAATTTCTTTACAACTGAAGACAGAAAGACATGAACATGTTGGATGACAAGGGGCTGAGTAAATTATTTGTAAATTGTTGTTCTGGAAGTGGACCTCTCCTTTAATCGTGATTAATACACACATGTGCATCTATATATTTAAGAAAAATTTTATATTTATATATTAAAAATATTTATATATAATATCAATGATATGAACAGAAATATATACATGTAAATAAGTCAAAGATGAAAAAGGGTTTAAGCATAAAAAGTGTAATACTGCTTTAAATAGTTCTTGTTGTTTTTCTTTATATATATATAAAAAGTTTTCTTTTCAATTTAATTGCATTTTTAATTTTTTTGTTTTGTTTTTCTGAGCAAAAAAAAAAAAAAAATCATACCTGTTTCACTCATTTACAGAAGACACCCACTAAAATGTCATTAAGTGTAACAATCTTGTCAGGCATATTTACAACAAAAATCAATTTATGGCATAATAAAAGATGAATTGCTTTCACCCTAAATACTAATTAGTTAGTTGTCAGTAAGACTTTCTTACTCATTTAAAACACAATACAATTTAATATGCTTTAATATGCTCCCTTATACTTTTATATATTTTAATATGTACTTGTCAGAATAAGCATGTTGTTTACATAAACATTGTGTTACACTGAATGACAATGTAACATTATTCCAACCAAATTTGGACATTTTCTTCTCCAAAAACTCATTTAAAAACCTTAAAATGTGCTTTTTGTGGACATAAAATCACTTTTGTAAATTTCTTTGGATGTCTTTGACCCAAATACATGTAAATATATACTCAAAATATATACCGTATATGTGTGCATTTATATATACAGTGGGTACGGAAAGTATTCAGACCCCCTTAAATTTTTCACTCTTTGTTATATTGCAGCCATTTGCTAAAATCAATTAAGTTCATTTTTTTTCCTCATTAATGTACACACAGCACCCCATATTGACAGAAAAACACAGAATTGTTGACATTTTTGCAGATTTATTAAAAAAGAAAAACTGAAATATCACATGGTCCTAAGTATTCAGACGCTTTGCTCAGTATTTAGTAGAAGCACCCTTTTGATCTAATACAGCCATGAGTCTTTTTGGGAAAGATGCAACAAGTTTTTCACACCTGGATTTGGGGATCCTCTGCCATTCCTCCTTGCAGATCCTCTCCAGTTCTGTCAGGTTGGATGGTAAACGTTGGTGGACAGCCATTTTTAGGTCTCTCCAGAGATGCTTAATTGGGTTTAAGTCAGGGCTATTCAAGAACAGTCACGGAGTTGTTGTGAAGCCACTCCTTCGTTATTTTAGCTGTGTGCTTAGGGTCATTGTCTTGTTGGAAGGTAAACCTTCGGCCCAGTCTGAGGTCCTGAGCACTCTGGAGAAGGTTTTCGTCCAGGATATCCCTGTACTTGGCCGCATTCATCTTTCCCTCGATTGCAACCAGTCGTCCTGTCCCTGCAGCTGAAAAACACCCCCACAGCATGATGCTGCCACCACCATGCTTCACTGTTGGGACTGTATTGGACAGGTGATGAGCAGTGCCTGGTTTTCTCCACACATACCGCTTAGAATTAAGGCCAAAAAGTTCTATCTTGGTCTCATCAGACCAGAGCATCTTATTTCTCACCATCTTGGAGTCCTTCAGGTGGGCTTTCATGTGTCTTGCACTGAGGAGAGGCTTCCGTCGGGCCACAAAGCCATAAAGCCCCGACTGGTGGAGGGCTGCAGTGATGGTTGACTTTCTACAACTTTCTCCCATCTCCCGACTGCATCTCTGGAACTCAGCCACAGTGATCTTTGGGTTCTTCTTTACCTCTCTCACCAAGGCTCTTCTCCCCCGATAGCTCAGTTTGGCCGGACGGCCAGCTCTAGGAAGGGTTCTGGTCGTCCCAAACGTCTTCCATTTAAGGATTATGGAGGCCACTGTGCTCTTAGGAACCTTAAGTGCAGCAGATTTTTTTTTTTTTTTTTTGTAACCTTGGCCAGATCTGTGCCTTGCCACAATTCTGTCTCTGAGCTCTTCAGGCAGTTCCTTTGACCTCATGATTCTCATTTGCTCTGACATGCACTGTGAGCTGTAAGGTCTTATATAGACAGGTGTGTGGCTTTCCTAATCAAGTCCAGTCAGTATAATCAAACACAGCTGGACTCAAATGAAGGTGCAGAACCATCTCAAGGATGATCAGAAGAAATGGACAGCATCTGAGTTCAGTATATGAGTGTCACAGCAAAGGGTCTGAATACTTAGGACCATGTGATATTTCAGTTTTTCTTTTTTAATAAATCTGCAAAAATGTCAACAATTCTGTGTTTTTTCTGTCAATATGGGGTGCTGTGTGTACATTAATGAGGAAAAAAAATGAACTTAAATGATTTTAGCAAATGGCTGCAATATAACAAAGAGCGAAAAATTTAAGGGGGTCTGAATACTTTCCGTACCCACTGTACATAAGAAATATACACAGTATATACACATATATTTTGAAACAAATCTTTTATTTTGGATTCGATTAATTGTTTGACAGCACTTGCACATTAGTTGAACTGTTTTTTTTTTCTTGTTTTTCACTCAAATGTAAAATAATAAAGCTGTTTTCAAATTTATGATAGACTTTGTTTGTTTTGAATATAAAAAAATATAAATATATATTTCGCTGAATTATCAAAGGACTAATTCTGTTTCTATGATATAAAATTACTCCTAGGAAAGATTTAAAAGGATAGTTTATCCAAAAATGATATTTCTGTCATCATTTATGATCCTCATGTATTTCCAAACCTGCTGTATAACTTTCTTTCTTGTTTTTTTTCTACACAAAAAAGATATTTTTTAAAGAATATTGGAAGCCAAACAATTTTGGTCACCATTGACTTCCATGATCTGGTCAAAAGACCCCCAAAAACACTGAGATATATCTTCATTTATGTTTCACAGAAGAAATAAAGTCACACAGGTTTAGAACACATACATTTTCAGTTTTGGCTGAACTATCCCTTTTATAATGCACATAACAATGTGAAACCAAACCACTAGAGTATCCGAGCAGCTAGAGTAAGTTTAAGATTTGTCAGGTTGGATTTACGCCAGGAATTCTTTCCTCCAACCCAAACCAGCCCTGCAGTCTGTCAGCAGCATTTCTTCATGAGAACTCGAAAGTGGTGAATGGACATGTTGAATAGTACAAAAACGTATCTAAACCGAGCGGAAAGCTCGCGTGCGCTCATGTTTCCTTTCAAAGATCTGGCTGAAAGCCCTCGCTGGACAGTTTCAGTGGGTTTTGATCTGGTTTCCCACCCCATCTACATGACAGAGTATGAGTCTGCAACAAATGACGGCTGCTAATGTGTGTCTCTGATGACACACCACACACATGAACACACCTGCTCCTCTGCCAACATATAACAGCCCACAGCACTACACAACTTGTGGGCACAGGCACATACAGGCACGTACAGTACATTCACATAGGCTACGAACATCAACACACACCGATGTACACATTCCCAGAGCACTGGAAGAACATTTCAGATCATAAACAAGGTGTGTAGGAAGATCATTAGACAGCTCAAAGTGTATTCCCCCCTCTCTCTCACATACACACCACAAAACTAATTCTGAATGAGAACCGGTGCTATTCTGAGGAGCAGAGAATTGTGGTTTTCTCCCTAGGATGACCACATGCTGACAGCAAGGCTTGCAGCTCAAATCCATCGTCTGAAAACTACAGCATAAGTATGACTGGTCTACAAAATACTTTTAAACAATATTCTCTCAGAAACTGTTTTTAAATTTCACAAATAATTACAACAGTGTATTGCAAGACTCCCGTTTCACACACAAGTAGTATAATATATCCAGTTTCAAAGCGAAACCCTTGAATACACAGATAATGTCATTACTGTCTCAGCCCTGAGTTTTGGCTCTGTTTTATTTTAATATAGACAAGCAGTAGACGCTCTGTGTCAATTAAGAAAATGATTTGGTCTTATCATGTAAACACAACAATCTTGACTCGACCGCTGTATAAATACTGCCACATAAAATGTTTACACAATCGCCACAAACACCTACTCACTGAAATGTAAATCAAGGGTGGGAGATAAACAGACTAGGGGATATGGATATACCGCCAGCCTAAGCAAAATGTATTTGAGCAAAACATCGTTACAGTTCGCTAATGAGGCAGCAAGAAGCGGCGCACAGGCCTGATTAGTCAGAGGATGAGGGATGATGTGAAGGCAGAGCAGAGCGTTGACTTCATCACAACACACTTCTGAACCGCGTGGACTCACAAATGGCAAGATCAGAACTCACAATGATATTGAATTTTATTCAAGCAAACACTGTAAAAAAGGATTGATTTTGACAGTAAAAGACAGTAAAAATGGTCCAGTAAAAACCTGGTAATTGGTTAACAGTACGTTTTCGTACTATATACAGTGAATAACTGTAATTACATTTACAGGTTTTTTGGAAGTGAAAAAGAACAAGTAATTGTATAATTTACAGTGAATAATTTGATGTTTCACATTTGATGTTTTTTTGTTAAAATAACGGTTTCTTCTTATTTTAATACAAAATGCACGCTATTTTTTATTTAGTTCTGACCTGAAAAAGATATTTCACATAAAAGATGTTTACATATAGTCCACAAGAGAAAATAATAATTGAATTTATAAAAATGACCCTGTTCAAAAGTTTACATACACTTGATTCTTAATACTGTGTTGTTACCTGAATGATCCACAGCTGTGTTTTTTTGTTTAGTGATAGTTGTTCATGAGTCCCTTGTTTGTCCTGAACAGTTAAACTGCCTGCTGTTCTTCAGAAAAATCCTTCAGGTCCCACAAATCCTTTGGTTTTTTAACATTTTTGTGTATTTGAACCCTTTCCAACAATGACTGTATGATTTTGAGATCTATCTTTTCAACTGAGGGACTCATATGCAACTATTACAGAAGGTTCAAATGCTCACTGATGCTCCAGAAGGAAAAACAATGCTTTAAGAGAAAACTGAAGGTGAAAACTTTTGAATTTGAAGATCAGGTTAAATTGAATTTATTTTGTCTTCTGGAAAACATGTAAGTATCGTCTGTGGCTTCTGAAGGCCAGTACTAAATGAAAAAAAAAAAGAGAAAGATATTTAGGCATCTTCATTCTGTTTAAAAGTTTACACCCCTGGTTCTTAATGCATATTTTTTTTTCTTTCTGAGACACTATGAGCGTTTGAACCTCCTGTAATAATTGCATATGAGTCTCTCAGTTTTTTCCACAGTGTAAAAAGATGGATCTCAAAATGATACAGTTATTGTTGGAAAGGTTTCAAATACACAAAAATGCTGAAAAAAAACAAAGAATTTGTGGGACCTGAAGGAATTTTCTGAAGAACAGCAATCAGTTTAACCATTCAGGACAAACAAGGGACTCATGAACAAAACACTAAACAACAACAACAACAACACAAAAAAAAAACACAGCTGTGGATCATTCAGGGAACAACACAGTATTAAGAATCAACTTTTGAACAGGGTCATTTTTATAAATGTAACTATTACTTTCTCTTGTGGACTATATGCAAACATCTTTTATGTGAAATATCTAATTCAGGTCAGTACTAAATAAAAAATAACATGCATTTTGTATGATCGGTCTTATTTTGGTAAAATAATTAACATTTTGCAGATTCTGCAAGGTGTATGTAAACTAGTACTTCAATAGGTTGCTATATTAACATAATATCAGTTAATAAAATTGTTGTTGTTTTTTTTTTTTTTTTTACAGTGAATTTAACTTAAGTCTGTAAAACCTAAAATACCATATTTTTGGTATTTTTTACAGTAAAGTTCTTGTGACCACAGCTGCCAGTATTTTACTGTAAATTTTAGAGGGTTTTTTTTACAGTGCAGAAAGAGTGAGAATTTTTATTGGTAGTTCAACCTTCTAATTTGTTTTAATTTAATTTAATTTTTATTTTTTTATGAATTTTCATTATATTTATTCATATTATTATTATTTTTTTTTTTTACTATTTTTATTATTAATATTATTTTAATTAGTTTTATGTAAAACATTTTGAATTAATATTGTATTATTTATGTGCAATATAAAAACCTTGCCTATATTACTTTATTTTATTATTTATAATAATAAATGCTAATAGACTGATTATTAAGCAAATTCAAGCTTTACATTTTATATATGTTTTAAATAAAATTTCATTAAATAATTTTATTTTATTTTATTTGTTAAAATTGCATGTTTACTCTATCTCTACTATTATTCTACCAATGGTTAATTTTGCAGAGCTATGCTGCAAATGTATTGCCAAAATAAATTTAAAATTTTGTGTCAAGCCAATATAACGGCGTGCGCACACTAAATGCAAAGCAAATATTCTCATTTTCTTATTTTAGATGTCATCTGTGCGAAAATCATCACATAATTTTCTCTATTTTCTGATACAAACGGAGGTGTCATGCGAATTTTCCACTCAAGCTGAAATTTTTCAACTTGCACGGAAGACACAACTGAGGCATATATCGCTCATTTGTGTCATCCAGTTCACTTCGTCTATTCACGTCTTTGTATTGATTTTGTATGTAATCTATTTGCTTTTTTTGTGCATACATCAAACTGAACGGAACTGAAGCTGAAAGAGTATGAGTGAATACATCTTGATATTTTCTTAAGAAATGTTAGTTGGTTAGAAATGTGTTTGTCATATATAACTCACCACTGCAATGAAGGGTGTTGTTGGTTATTTCCAGGTTGTTTGGAGTGTTTTTCAATGTCTTGCTATGCAGTATGCATTGCTGTAGTGGTTGCTAAATCTGGTTGCGAAATGTCTCTATGACTTCTTGGTCCCTTCTTAAATGCAAGCCTATATGGGATTTATTCACCTGTTTTATCATCTGCTCGGCATCTGCCAGTGTAAGGGTTATGCCTTTGTTTAAATCCCTTTTTCCTACATAAAAGACCTATTAATATAAAAATGCACGGTGATGAGTAATTATTGACTCAGTACTGTTGATGAGGTCAAGACACGGTAACTCTGCAGATGATTACGGACTGATCTTTTCAAACAGGTACAAAACAAGGCACTTGAGCAAAAAGCGGGGTGAATCAGTCGTAAACAACCCAGATGAGTCTGTTTTCAATTCACTCTGAGCTTGGCAGTGCTACAGAGTCATTTGAATATAGAGGAAGAGAGTGGTTTCGTGGCTTCCTACATTCAATCAGCACAGTGTTTAAATCAAACCCTCGCTAATGTGTTTAGTCTGACGCTTCCTGAGCACCTTATTTCTTCTCTCTGTTTCGTCTTCCTTCACAGATCTTCACAGATCTACACAAACACAGGCTCGTACCACACAGTGCGTGTGGTCATCAGGTCCAGGAGGGACATTTAGTCGACATAATATGCATTACATGCTCACTCACACACACTGTCTCTCTGTTTCTCACTCTCACACATAAACACTCACATATGCTTTCATATAGTCATACGCACGTATCCAATGCACTGAGAATTAATTACCTTGCTAATTTGGTGACATACTGTAGCAGTCTGGACTAAAGATTCATACGACCGTTTCAAAATCCCCAGATAATCAGCACTAAAGGAAAAATGCAGTTGTTCATGGTGGTGAGTAATGCAAAACAAGCAGAAAACATAATAACTAATGTACATGATTCATCTCCGGCTGTCACTTTTAATGAAACCTTGAACAAAGACAGGATAAATATTTTGAAACTAAACATCCCGGATGTCCTCGACAGGTTTAAGCCTAGGTGAGACACAAAAACTTTCGAATTCTTTCAAATTATTTCATGACAAATGACAAAAATGTGATGACGTGCTCTGAAATTAAAAACAGATAAACAGGACCTGCGATTTACAACGCTTCTCATCCTGTTCAGAGAAGAAAATGAAAAATGATCTGATGATCTCTATGGATCAGCATTTGCATTTTTTGTCTGGTGGTATAAACTAGAGACAGCCACTGAGATATCTAAAATATTCATGATCCTCATTCCCCCTCTGGGTTTTCTTTTGAAACGACCACCATGATGTTTCAATCTCAGTTCCAGAGAGAATTCATTTTTAAACAAGCTTTTATCTAAAACTGACAGACAGAGGCTGTACATCACGTATGTGACAAAGTGGTCAGCATAAAAATGTTTTGTGAACAAGTTCAACTGGATGCTTGATATAAATCTTCCTGCTTTCATTTAATTTAGTATCACTGAGAAATTTCATATGTGAGTGACTAATAGCAATCAACATCTCAATAGACGCCAAGTTCCCACACTGATTCCCATGATTTTACAACTTTTGTTGGCAGAGATGGTGACTTGAGTCTGGGACTCTCAGATGATAGATGTCAAAAATTTTATTGTAGACTTGACTTAGACGTTACTTTCATTTTTGAAGAGAACGCGCCCCCGATCTACATAAATGTGACTATGTTCGTGCAAATCATTTGTGAACCAGCTTCACCTACAGCAGAAGTGAGTATAAGGGTTTTTTATGCATCTTTGCAAATTGCCTTTTATAATAATGTGCTAGTTCACAGTTTTGCGGCTAAACGGCTAAATGTGGCTAAAGTAAACATACTGCAACAAAATGCTTTTCTTACTTAGATTCTTTATCTTGTTTCCAGCCAAAATGTCTAAAAATTCTTAAATCAAGAAGGATTTTCTGTACAAGCAAAAATTATTGTCTTGTTTTCAGAAAAAAGACATCAAATTTAAGTGAGTTTTTGCTTAGAACAAACAAAATAATCTGCCAATGGGGTAAGCAAAATAATCTTATTTTAAGCAGAAAACAAGATTATTTTGCTTCCCCATTGGCAGATAATTTTGCTTGTTTCAAGCAAAAATTGACTTGTTTTTTCTGAAAACAGGACAATAATTTTTGCTTGTCTAGAAAATCCTTCTTGATTTTAGAATTTTTAGATATTTTGGCTGGAAACAAGACAAAAAATCTAAGTAAGAAAAGCATTTTTTGCAGTGGTACTGCTCATCACCCCACAGAAGAGAGGGGCGGGGTGAGCAGAGCTCATTAGCATTTAAAAGACCATGCGACAAAACAGCTTGCTGTGACAAGGGCTGATTTTGACAAGGTAAAAAGGGTGTTTTTTACACTACCACTGAGAAATTTTAATCATGTATGTATGTTAGTAAGTATGTTATAGACTTCTCATAAAGACCCTAACGAATCATATCAACTTGTGGAAAATGGACATCCGATGACCCCTTTAAAAGTACATAACAGTATCACATACCTTTTTTTAAGTAATTTAAAGGGACAGTTCAACCAAAAATGAAAATTCTGCCATGATTTAATCACCCTAGCTGTATGACTTTCTTTCTTCTGTCAAACATAAAATAAGATATTTTGATATGTTTTTTCCCCATACAATAAAGTATAAAGTATCTTTAGCAGAAGAAAGAAAACAATTCAGGTTTGGGACGACATGAGGTTGAGTAAATGATGACATAACTTTCATTTTTGGGTGAACTATCCCCTTAAATTATCAAGGAAATGCCCAAAAATGTTACATACAATACATGTTTGATAATTAAATTATTTATTTCATTTTATTTATTTATTTTAATCTGATTTGAAATTTAGTTTGGACTCTGCATCAGTGATTTGCTGGTTCTTGAACAAGACTGTTGTCAAACAAAGAGTAATACATTTTTTTGTTATGCCAGTAAAACATACTTAATCTAACTGAATGTAAAATAATGCATTTATTTAGGTATTTATTTCTGTAGTAAAGTAAAAGTGAGTGGTGCAAAACATTTCTGTATGCTCTGCATGGTTGCTAGGCAGCTACTAAGGTGTTCTGAGTTTTGATATGGGATTTTTATTGTCTGCTGGGTGAAAATCATACAATAGGTTCAGCTGCTTAAGTGGTCATATCGCTCCTCAACAAGCCGCACAATTCACGTCTATAGCCAAAACTGTGTAGGACGAGTTAAAGACCAAATCCATAAGACCTTTGGTCATCTTCAAAACACAAATTAAGATATTTTAGATGAAATCCGAGAGCTTTCTGACCCTTCACAGACAGTAACGCAACTGACATGTTCAAGGCCCAGAAAGGACTTTGATAAAATAGTCCATGTGACATCAGTGGTTCAACAAGCTACGAGAATACTTTTTTGTGTGCAAAGGAAACAAAGATAATGACTTTATTCAACAATTTCTTCTCTTCCATGTCTGAAAACTGCCAGATTTCATCAAAAATATCTACATTTGCGCTCCAAAGATAAACAAAGGTCTTAGAGGCAGTGATGGAATAACGGCGTTATAAATAGACGCTGTTACTAACGGCGTTAAGTTTAATTTTTCAGTTCATATGAATGGATGCGCAGCGTACCTGTATTTGACAAACAGTAAACTGTAGTGTGAAGGCACACAACTCACCGTCGCTTTGTCTCACACACACGCAAAGAAAGATACAGCGAGAGAGTCTTATATACCATGCAGAATTGACCCGCTACATGTAAACGATATGCTTCGTTGTATTTTCCTCTTAAAATAATACAGTTCCCTTGGAATTCTTCAGCTTTTAAGAACTGCCGGTTTCTCCGGTAGCAGGCAGAACAAATACGCAAACGGCAATCTCATTGGCTGGCGCTCACCTATTATCGCCCCTGTTTTGATTTCAGCAGATCAGTTCAAGCGAACGCAGACAATGTGATTAATATTGATGAACCCAGCAGCTCATGGACCCATTACTAACTTAGTTACTATTTGTGAGAAGTAACTAGTAACTAATTGTAACTAAATTGGAAAGACATAAGGGTGAGTAATCAATAACAGAATTTTCATTTTTGGGTAAACTATCCCTTTAAATACTCTGCCCAAATACAAGCGTAACCCTAAAATCTGATTGGCTGATAGGAATACTGTCTTGGTACCACCAAGGATGTTGATCCAGGAAGCTGCTGCAAATTTTTGAAGTTAGAACGGATTGTTTTAGTTGAGCTAATATAAGCAGCAGAACCCAAGGTGATGCACCTGTTTAAATCTCTAGTTGACTGTGTCAGATATCAGGCCAAGCATCTGCTGTCCTTGTGTTGTTGGCATGCTAAATGAAACATTTTCTTCATATCATTTGCAGAAACCTGCAACTCATGCTAGCAGTGCTAATGTAAAGGCTACAGTCAGAGCACAGCTCCAGTGTCTGTGTGATTTCAGGGCATGGGAAGCTGGTCCCTGAAACTCAAATGTTATCAGTTTCCTCTACAAGACTAGAGTGAATGAGACAATCAGATAAGCGTCTCTGTAGCGCAGGGAGAAAGCTCGCTCTCTATAAGCCACCTGTGAGATTGAGCCAGCGCTATCTGACACACTCGGCTACACGTGTTTGCACAGAGATGGACAGATATGAACCGCTGGTACGGAGAGAACTGCTCCAGGAGTCCAGGGGCCATACAGTGAACATACAGTGGCAACGTGTCTGAATAGATCACAGACATTACATGCTTTGAACTCTGAATGAATGACTGATTTTAAATATGGTCTAGTATGACTGACTGAAATTTTTATAAGATAAGACTAAACTGGAGATTTTTAAACTGGGGTACATGTATCAGAATGGATATTTGGGAATATTAAAATAAAATAACAAGAGAAAATTAGATTATATATAATAAGAATTAAAATTACCATTCACGATTAAATTAACCTACATTTTAAATATAAAAACCTAAAACATTTTTTATTTTAGATAGATGGCAAGACATTTCTCATTTACATTTACTTAATTACTAAAATTACTATACTCTCAGAAAAGCAAAATGAATTGCAAAATGTACTGTCAAAATTATTTTTGTAAAAGTACAAAACATGCAAATTTAAAACAAACAAACAAACAAACAAACAAACGTAATAAAAAGCTCAAAAATAATAATAATAAATTAAATCTAAAATATATCAACAATGCTAAAATAACATTGATGTGTGTACAATTGTTTTAATTAAAAAAAAATTATTGTACACTATATTTACATTTACATTTTACCTCTAAAAGTCTGGAATTCAATTAACTGAAGTATTTGAAATAATACTTGCATTATATTAAACTAATCACCAACCTAAGGTTTGAGTATAACGAATGACTTCCATCAGCCACAAATAAAAGATTCATGTCTGCTGATTTGAAGTGTGCTGTAGATTATAAGCTTCTCCCTCTATGCCTGACAATAGACCATCATCTCTACAGACTTCTTTATTCTCTTTCTGCTTTAAATCGGGACAGAAGATATCCTGTCATTCTCTCTCAGTGTATCCCTCCAGTAAGATCGCAGGCTGTCCCACTTTTAGGTTTCAAACACACACACACTCAGACACACTATTGCACAATCACCGGTGGGACTGGATGTCTGGCCTGATGCCCTGAGAACTGGAGCTTATACTGTGTGTCTGCCAATCTGAGCCCAACAAGCTGTTTTGGAGGGAGGCATGTGCATTTCATTTCATTCTCACAGACCATCAATGTCCTGTGAAAAGGCCAATCTAAACCTCACTCACTGAAGAGTCTTCTGAAAAAAGCCTTTGTCACATTGCTTTTGTTAAAAGATCAAGAGTAACTGTTCCCAGATTCTCCAAGCAAAAAGAGCAAGAATACACAATGAAAAATGATATTGTTTTTGATACAGATTAGTGATTTGTATTGCAGATAATGTTAATTTTCTTGATCTCTTCCTTTTGACTGAAGTTAAAACAGAATTGATAGGTGCAGTTTAACAGTGGGATGTCAGAAATGAGATAATATTTCATTGTGACTGTGCCAGAGAGATAAAGAGCTCAGCGAGACCTCAGGAGCTGATTAAAGCTGATATAACTCCAGGACTGATAGCTTCCCTCCAGCTTCTGTGCTCCTCTAAATGCCATGTGTGCACCATATCCACAGTCAGAATTATGGAATTAGATTGAATATTGAGATTTGCAAACTGCTGCTTTTGACTAGGTTCATGAATTTTTTCTAACTACTTTTATGATTTTTTTGAAACAGATTTCTGCTATCATCATTTATTTTTGCTACTTTTCAAATGTGTTTTATGTATGAATTGTATTTTGTTCTTGTTTTTCAATCACTTTCAAATGTTAAATAGCAAGCACTGTTACATCTTTAAACTACAGTATGACAATCTAAAATGAGAGTGAAATAAACATAATATAATTTAGAATTTCAATACAAATTATGACTATGCCTCAGGCAGGGTTATTATTTGATAATAACAACATCTTTTCATTTCCAATTACGTTATGTACTAAAATAACTAAAACTCTTTAAAGCATAAAAATCTATAAAAATCAATAAATATATACATACATGCTCAAGGATAATATGACTAAGAAAAATATTTATATTCAATGTGATTTCATGATAATTTGTATGTATTTTACGTAAAATGTGGTTCTGCAAAACATACATTTACTTATGTTTTAACAAACACTAAAACATACAATACTGACATATTTACAGAATCTAAACATACAATACTGATGTATTTTCAGTACTTTCTCAAGCCACATTAATAACTGCAGGGCTTCAGACCGGACTAAAATATTAATTTGGGAGTGAAGTTTTTGCTGAGGGCGCCACTGGCGACTATTTAAATTTACATATTATGACTTAAAAATTTGCAAATAATGCCTTTTTTCTGATCACCCATTCTGATTTTCCAATCACACATTCACGTATTAAAATACTGATATACACAATACTGTTGTCACGTACAATACTGATATACTGACGACACCTAAAATGTAAATTATTTATGTAAGACCAACTTTACAGACTTGACAATGAATCCTTATGAATACTGAAATCGTGGCATTAATTTTATTATTATTGTATTCGGTTTTCATATTAATGGCATTGTGCTTTCAGTTGCATTATTAAATTGCTTACTCATTAATTTGAAAGGGTAACATTTCATTCTGTTCTGTTATTTATGCTTCCAACTCCTTTCAAAGTATACATAATGTTAAACAAGACTACACTTTAAACTCTTAATATAACATTTCTGCAATCGTTTAACCATTACTTTGCAATACATAAATTATTGTGATTGCACTTAACTGTCTGTCATATTTTTCTTTGTAACGTACAGAATTAGTTATGGCAAGGTTTAGATGTAGGAGTGGAAATAGCGACTATAAAAAATATTTTTAATGCTATATTGTTGCTAGTGCTATCAAACGATTAATTATGATTAATCACATTAAAAATAAAAGTTATTGATTACATAATATTTGTGTGTGTACTGTGTATATTTATTATGTACATATAAATACACACATATACACACACATGGTATTTATTTTTAACATACATAACAAATATACAGAGTACACACTAAGTAAACAAAAACTTTTATTTTGGATGCGATTAATCACGATTAATCATTTGACAACACTAATTCTTACTAAAATGGTAATTCCCCTGCATATTTCAGTCAATTATGTTTAATATCTTTTCATATTTGCTATAAAATGGGTAGGTTTAGGTTTGGGGGTAGGTTAAGGGGTATAAAAAATTCTCTTAAATCACTTAAAGATAAAATGATAAAACTGCACTGATATAATTATCATAATGATATAAAAGATTGCTAAATATTTAACATTTTTTTAGCTAAAAATATGTAGCAATTTCTACATTTTAAACACTGAAATACATCCAAATTGTATGATTTAACATCTATAAAAACATACAAAAATGTACAGTTTGTGCTTATAAATGGTACGTACCAATACCTACGTATAAACAATGAGACCAGTATGCGATATTGCATATTCTTTCCAATAAAGCTGTAATTTTTGTCAAATTATTTAAAAATTGTGAAAATATTATTTGTGTGTATTTATTTATTTTTTTTTTTACATAAAATGCCAGCTACGAAATTACCCTTAGCAAGACAAAGAAACCAGCTGTGCCAAAAATGTTATTAAAAATGTAAATTCTATTTGTTATCTACATCATAAAATTGTATTTAAATAATATAATGTTGGAAATAATACATAATGTGGGGGTAATGACCATGTTTTTTTTTTCTTTTCTAAAAAAAAGGAATTCTCCTGTGATTTATGTACACGTATTACTGTGAGAAGACAAGCTGGAAAAAAAAATTGTGCGAGTGTGAAAAGTGTTTCAGTAGACTTCTGAAAAGTTCACATGCTAAGAAAAGTTCACAGCTAAAGAAACATCCAATTATAAATGATCAACGCTGTGTTGGACTATTTTCATTTTCAATTTCATGTCAAAGAGTACCGCTCAGCTCATCATTGACTACAACAGTCAATTTTTATTTTTTTCCAGTAAATCTCAATCACCAGCAAAATATTTCGTTTTCCCTCATAAGCATCTGTCGCTTGAATCATCCAACACATTACACATGTGATGTTAGCTCAGCCCGCAGCGGCACCTCCGTCTGCTTTATGGAGACAACTGCCTCGATCATCAGGAAGAAATTAGCCGAAGCACTAAGCAGCACAATCTTATTGGCTGCTGGAGCCGTCCGCTCCATTTGAGGTCAGCCCAGACATTCCAATGGATAATCTTTTCCATCCCTCCACTCTCTTGTCTTTCTCAGTCTGTTTGCCTCAAAGAGCAACTACAGCACAAGGCTGGCTTTGTGTAGCCTCTTCACTAGCGTTTTCTGACTTAGAGTACCAGTACGTTTTAAGTGAACCGTACAGAGCTGAAATACATATCGGCCTTCGTTCCCAGCTCTCCCGGCACCTTCCAGTAAAGTTATTTTCTACAGCAAGCTAGTAATATGAAGCCACCGAATTAGGGCCATCACCACATCACAAAAGTTCTGGAGAGTAGCTAAGCTATGTTTGCTTCTGGAGCTTCGCCCACTTTTCCCAGCATCCCGTTCTTTGTTCTGCTCGCTCCCTCTGAACTCGCAACAAAAGGCTGTAATTATGGCAGGCACAAACCAGAGAGAAAGAGCCATATTATAGCATTCTCTCACACTTCAAATACGGCCGCTCGCTAGGAGTTATAGGAACCTGTTTAGATTTATGCCAGCTGTGGAAATGACAGCTGCTGTGAACTTCTGGGATGGTCGTTTTGATGCAACCCACACATTTCATGCATTCTGAGCCACAATATTTACACAAGTCCTCATGTTAAATGCCTGAGATACACAATCTCGCCTAAACATGCCGGTGAGCAAAAGCGTAGCTTTGATACACTACATTTTAACCGGTAACACTTTACAGTAAGGTTCCATTCGTTAACATTAGTGGACTACAATAGGTAGCATGAAATAACAATGAAAAGGACTGTTAATCTTAATGTTAAAGGATTAGTTCATTTCAAGAATAAAAATTTCCTAATCATTTACTCACCCCTATGTCATTCAAGATGTTCAATGTCTTTCTTTCGTCGAAAACAAATGAAGGTTTTTGAGAAAAACATTCCAGGATTTTTCTCCATATAGTGGACTTTAATGGGAGCCAACATGTAGTTTCAGTGCAGCTTCAAAGGGCTCTACACGATCCCAGCCGAGGAATAAAGGTTTTATCTAGTGAAGCGATTGGCCATTTTCTTTAAAAAAAATTAAAAATGTTATATTTTTTATCCACAAATACTCATCTTGCACTAGCTCGATTTCACACATTACGTAGTCACATTGGAAAGGTCACATGTGACGTAGGCGAATGTACCAACCCAGTGTTTACACAGCAAATATGCAAAGAAAGACAAACGCTCTTTGCAAAAAAAGGTAAAACAACGATGTTGGACAATTTTGAAGTTACAGAAGAAAATGAAATGGAGTTTTTTGCCCTACCCTACCTTTTTTTAATCTGAGTACACAGATGAAGAACTAACAACGTGTGACTTTTCCAGTGTGATTATGTAATGCTAAAGTTGTGGACGCAGAGCTAGTGGAATACGAGCATTTGTGGTTAAAAAGTATATACATTCTTGACCACCATTAAAGTCCACTATATGGAGAAAATCCTGGAATGTTTTCTGCAGAAAAGCTTAATTTCTTTGTGACTGAAGAAAGAAAGACATGAATATCTTGGATGACAAGGGGGTGAGTACATTATCAGGAAATTTTTATTCTGGAAGTGAACTAATCCTAACTCAAGTTTTTAATGTTTAATGTTTACATGTTCTACCTGGTGTTTTTAAAGGGTTACTCCACCCCAAAATGAACATTTTGTCATTAATCACTTAACCCCCATGTTGTTCTAAACCTGTAAAAGATTTGTTCGTCTTCGGAACACAATTTGAGATATTTGAGATATATAATATCTCATGAAATGAAGACAGTGCAACTGTGTGGTGCAGCTGACACAGAACAGCATACGCAGTTTGCGTCCAGTGGATACTCTCCAAAATGGCGCGGAGGAGATGAATTGTTGAATAAAATTATTATTTTTCTTTTCTTTCCGTACAAACAGTATTCTCGTTGCTTCATAATATTCAGATTGAACCACTGATTATTTTGACAATGTCTTTCATACTTTTCTGGGCCTTGACAGTGTTAATTACTTAGCAGTCAATGGGACAGTCACAAGCCTCCCGGTTTTTATTCGAAATATCTAAAAGGGGCATCGGATGCAAAGTTCACTTTTACATGTTGTTTGAACATTAATGTGTGTTGGCAGTGTATGTACACATCTACCCTATAATGATAAAAATCCATGCAGAGGTTTTTAATTAATCTGTAAAAATAATATCCCTTTTCAAATCGAGCCATTCTCAGATGCCTGTCAGTGTGGCATCACACCGACAGAGGCCGCTCCCAAAAGCTTTTACAGATTTGGAACGACATGAGGTAAGTGATTAATGACAAAATTTTCATTTTGGGGTGGAGTAACCCTTTAATATGCTTATAGACAAAACATGCAAATTTACCAGTCAACGCCATTGCTGAGACGTTTCTCCTTTTAACTGCTGTGTACTAAAGTATGTAAATATGTAACCAATCACTTGCGGCTTGAGGCTTTTCATATCATTAACAAGGTGTTTCCACCTAAAGATGTTGACTTTTAGGTAGCTGTTTGAGATGGCGAATGGGAACATGGTTTGTGTAACATTAGCAACACATTATTAGCTGTCATAATGACGTCAATTACTGTTATGGGTCTGACGTTGTAAAGAGTGATACATAAAATGCATTACCATTCTGACACATTGACTTGCAGACAACCCTGTATAATTTGCGTTTCCTCTTCTACTTCAGAATCAGTTTCTGCTTTAAACATATATGTCTGAATTAATTCAATTTTGCATCTTGCCATTGTTTAGCATTTACTACTTAAGCTAAACAAGGTAAAGTAAAATAGATAGTCCAATCTGGTGTGACTAAGTGGAGGCTGGGGCTAATTTGCATATTCATGATTCCATATTCGAGTAATTTTTAAGGCATTAAGAAATTTTAAGCATATTATTTTGATTATCAAAGATGTGTTTTAAGGGATAAAATTAGTGACTCCAGGATTTTACATTTGCTACTACATTAACAAAATCAAAAGTTGCATCTATTAGAGTTAACTCACCCAAAAATGAAAATTCTGTCATTAATTACTCACCCTCATGTCATTCCAAACCTGTAAGACCTTCGTTCATCTTCAGAACACAAATTGAGATATTTTGGATGAAATCTGGGAGCTTTCTGACCCTGCATAAACAGCAATGCAACTGACACGTTCAAGACTCAGAAAAGTAGTAAGGACTTTGTTAAAATAGTCCATGTGACATCAGTGGTTCAACCATAATGTTATGAACCTACGAGAATACTTTTTGTGCAAAAGAAAACAAAAATAATGACACATGGACTATTTTATCAATGTCCTTACTACCTTTGTGGGCCTTGAAAGTAGTAGTTGTATTTCTGTCTATGCAGGGTCAGAAAGCTCTCGGATTTCATCAAAAATATCTCAATTTGTGTTCTGAAGATGAACAAAGATCTTACAGGTTTGGAACGACATGAGGGTGAATAATTAATTACAGAATTTTCATTTTTTGGGGGAACTATCCCTTTAATCATATTCAGTGGACCTGAGCTAACATGAATTGACAATGAAAAGTTATATTTTTATTAACTAATGCTAACAAAGAAAAAAACAAATACTGTAACAAATGTACTACTCATTGTTAGGTAATGTTAACATTAACTAATGGACTGTACTGTAAAGTGTTACCAATTAACTTCATATATTATCTCTGAAAGTGACAACCAACTTTGAAAAACCAACAAACCTGGGGGAAAAACAAACTTGCTGCATGACAGCTGAAAACCAACTGAAAACAAAGAGACCTACAGCATGTGAATACATCATGTTGAACACGTCACATGCAGGAATAGACCAGTGAAACGTGTCCATTAATGCAGGGGCCAGGGGAGACGCTGTCTTTATGGGTTTTGTTGTAACATGTTTGAACTAGAAACTATTTCTCATGAGTGAAACTGTATCTTGAGCTCTGTTTGGGAATGACAGGACTAGATATCCTACACTTGGAACGAGGACTGATTTTGCCCTACAGCGTTGAATCACTGACGTTACGGGTGGATGATCCAGCGCTGTAGGGCAAAATCAGTTCAACGGAAACCAGATGGCCTACCTCTGAATTAAAATGCTGATTGAATGTGTCTATGTGGCAAGCGCAGGCGCTCTGATGTGTTTGTGCATGTGAATGTGTGATTTATACCTGTGGATATCCTGCGCTGCTGTAGCGGGTATGCACCCGTGAAGCCGGAGCAGCCATTGGGCGAACTGCCAGCGTCGCCCGGCCGGCTCCGCAAACACGGCGGCGCTACTGAGCAGGGGTTTTTCAGGAGCCCTGTGTGTGTGACACAAGAGAAGTGGGTGAGTCACTCACTTCCACTGCAATCAGGTGAGGATATCAGGCCAATATGTGAAAGAACACACTACACTTTATTCAAAACTGTTACAGATGAATCTCAACTGAGCTGTACTTGAACTTACATGACAGTACAAAAGAAAATATCAATTTTGCAGTTTGGTTACAACTGAGGTCATAAGTTTACATACACCTTGCAGAATCTGCAAAATGTTAATTATTTTACCAAAATAAGAGGGATCATACAAAATACGTTATTTTTTATTTAGTACTGACCTGAATAAGATATTTCACATAAAAGACATTTACATATAATCCACAAGAGAAAATAATAGTTACATTTATAAAAATGACTCAGTTCAAAAGATTATTCCATTGGTTCTTAATACTGTGTTGCTGCATTAATGATCCACAGCTGTTGTTTTTTTTTTTTTTAGTGATAGTTGTTCATGATTCCCCTTCAGGTCCCACAAATTCTTTGGTTTTCAATCATTTTAGTGCATTTGAACCCTTTCCAACAATGACTGTATGATTTTGAGATCCATCTTTTCACACTGAGAACAACTGAGGGACTCATATGCAACTATTACAGAAGGTTCAAAGACTCACTGATGCTACAGAAGAAAAAACGATGCATTAAGAGCCAGGGGTGTAAACCTTTGAACAGAATGAAGATGTGTACATTTTTTCTTACTTTGCCTAAATATATATGAATATTTCATTTAGTACTGCCCTTCAGAAGCTACAGAAGATACTTACATGTTCCCCAGAAGACAAAACAAGTTAAATTTACCCTGATCTTCAAATTCAAATTCAAAGTCTTCACCCCCTTATTGCATGATTTTTTGTTTTGAAGCATCAGTGTGCGTTTGAACCTTCTGTAACAGTTGCATACGAGTCAAGTGTATGTAATCAAGTATATGAATCAAGTGTATGTAAACTTTTGAATGGGGTCATTTTTATAAATTCAACTATTACTTTCTCGTGGACATGTAAATGTCCTTTATGTGAAATATCTTATTTAGGTCAGTACTACATGCATTTTGTAAGATCCCTCTTATTTTGGTAAAATAATTAACATTTTGCAGATTCTGCAAGGTGTATGTAAATTTTTGACCTCAACTGTATCAGCCAACGTCGCTAAATGTTTCCTAAGAAAATAAGACACGATTCTGAAAGAAAAACGATTTTGGAAGAAAATTGGTGAGAAATGTTGAGGTTCACATTGACTTTTAGTTGTAGACTCAAGCATTCTAGCAAATCTGCACACAGTTTAGGACATTATTAAGATCTTTTATGAAACTAGACATATGCAAGATTAAAAGGGAAAGTCTGATTTCCATTTGCTCTCCATTTAATCTTGTTGTTGTCTGAGATAAAAAGAACAGCACAAGAGATCTCATATGGGATTTTTCTTTCCTGAGGGAGTGTCTTGAGCGTGAAAGCCTGTTTTTCCTAATTCCTACGGATTACACTTACTTTTTACGAACATTTTGGAGCATCAAAGTTGTGATGGAATGGACTTTAAATGGAAGATCATTTAAAATATCTTGAGTTGTATTTCAAAGATGATCAAAACAAATAAACAAAACAACATGAGGCTGAGACAGAAACTGGGCTTTCATACTTGTACTTACTTGAAACATCTGCAATTAACAAGTGTCGTTTTCTACAAGTTCCAAATACACTTTTCAGCATTTCAACAATTGCGTATTGTCATATAAAACCGGAAGTCAGTTTTTACGAGAAACACCCATGTTTGAGACTGTGAATGTGTGTGGCCCGCGCTACATATCTCTGATTGATATGGAAATAACTTGACCTCAAGATGTTTTATTTGTTCGCAAGTAAAATTGCAAGTGCCTCATTTTCAACCATCTCTGAATATAAACTTTCAGACCACCCAATACTCTCGACTCACTATGACCTTGAGCAACAAAGGACACCAAGTCACACACACACACACACAAACACAGACTAAAGGCAAAATCTGCAGGCTCTCTTTATGAGACCCGGGATATTTGCTCCTTTCAAAGCCCTCATTTACGAGACCTTGATGAGAGCCCGGGCCACGCAGAGCAGATTCCTTTTTTCAAGGTTTCCATCTCATCTCTAAGACAATCAAGCTCAAGGTCAAAGATCAAACCTGCAATTCAATTCATCATGAACGTCATAAAAATCTCTCTTTCAAGGGTTCTTGATTAGCTCTTTAGAAAGAGGCTTGAGGGATGGACCACAGTACAGGCAGAAGTTGTTGCCTTAGCCATGTGATCATTAGCCAACCTTCAAGTGTCTTTTGGTAGCCTTGAAAGCTGCATTAGAGATGCAAAGAGGTCGAGTGGTCTCAGTTTTAATACTACTTTATCTTCTTTGTGATTGATTAGAATGTGTGATTTGATGACAGCATTTGCAATGAGTTCTGGATACTAAGCTGTTTGTGCAAAAGATCAACGGCTGGATTTGACTGCCAGAATAATGAAGATCTGGTACATACATGCTACTATTTACATAAGGCAAGCAAAATATTTTTTTCAAGGACACTAATGCTTCGATAAGATGTAGTAATGACTGCCTGAGGCTGTTTTTAGGTTGTGCTGTGTCATATCCTGTCAGTAAATGGGAGCGAGAATAACTTCTTTGGCAATGCGGTTGAAATAGTCAAGATAGTATGCTGGAACAAAAGGTCTGATCCATAACCTTTCATGAGACGCTGCCAGCAAGAGACACAGAGATGTTACGATGGATGGGGAGAGAAGCAGTCTAAACTAAGAAAGGCTTTTAAAATAGCTGCAGAATTCCAACCATCCTCCTTATAGCTGCACGCATAAACATAGACGCAATCTTTACGAGACGCAGACAGGAAAAACAGAGCTGTAAGAAAATGGGTCAATGACACAATAATGTCCATGAAACACATGTGCCAGTTTCTTAGAAATGTTTTTATGTTAGCCTCACGTTTTGAAAAACTTTTTCTGAAATATCTTTTTTTTTCATGAAAAGTTAGAATTTATTGACTTAGTATAATATATATATAGTCATGTGAGAGGTGCAATATTATTGGTTATGACTGGTTATGTTCGGCCATGATTGGGTCATGCAGTGTTTGTGCACGTTCGCGAAAAGGTCTGAATGAACAACATAATGACGTTAAGAACAAGAATAAACGGAATCAAAATATGATCTGTGGGAGTTTTTAGTGAGTAATCAGCTTTGTGAAATTTGAAGTAAATCTCTGTGTCTGTGACCAGTATTTACTGAGCTTTGATGACTGATGATCTGAAAAATTTAATAATAGTTAAAAGTTAACTATTAAAAAGAATAGCTGAACATACAGTTTTATGCGAAAGTTTGGGAACCCCTTGCAGAATCTGTGAAAAGTGAATAATTTTAACAAAATAAGAGAGATCATACAAAATGCATGTTATTTTTTATTTAGTACTGTTCTGAATAAGATATTTTACATAAAAGATGTTTATATATAGTCCACAAGACAAAAAAACTGAAATTATTAAAATAACTGCCTGCAAAAGTTTCGGAACCCTTGGTTCTTAATTCTTTTGTTTGTTTGTTTGTTTATTTGTTTTGTGAGTTTTGTTTTGTTGTTCATGAGTCCCTTGTTGTTCTGAACAGAGCACTGTTCTTCAAAAAAGTTTCCAGCATCTTTTGCATATTTGAGCCCTTTACCAGCAGTGACTGTTCCATCTTTTCACACTGAGGACAACTGAGGGACTCAAACACAACTATTAAAAAAGGTTCAAACATTCACTGATGCTCCAGAAGGAAACACAATGCATTAAGAGCCCGGGGGGTGAAAACTTTTTGAATTTGAAGATCAAGGTACTTACGGGAAAACATGCAAGTATCTTCTGTTGCATCCAAAGGGCAGTGCTAAATGGAAAAAATATATATGAAGAGTTCAGATGCAAAACCAGCTAAATGCCATCTCAGTCAAAAATGAGATATTAATACTGAGTGAATGCTCCTGAAACATAGTATACGTCCATCAAATACTTTTACTTCAAACTCGCTAAATTCTAGCCTCAGCCCAATCAGAAGTACCAGTACTTACACAGAAACCTATACAAAGTAGCCAGAAAGAAATGCTTATTTTAAAGAAATACTTCAGATGGATTTAGGGGCTTTTGCATCTGAACTCTTCATATATTTCAACAAAATAAGAAAAATCTTAATGCAACATGTTTCCTTCTGGAGCATCAGTGAGTATTTGAACCATTGTTAATAGTTGTGTTTGAGTCCCTCAGTTGTCCCCAGTGTGAAAAGATGGATCTCAAAATCATACAGATACTGCTGGAAAGGGTTCAAATATGCAAAAGATGCTGGAAAACTGAAGAATCTGCAGGACATGGAGGATTTTTCTGAAGAACTGTGCTCAGTTTAACTGTCCAGAACAAACAAGGGACCCATAAACAACCATCACAAAACAAAACAAAACAAAAAAAGGTAACCACACACAGTATTAAGAACCAAGGGTTCCCAAACTTTTGGAGAGGGTTATTTTAATAATTTTGGCTTTTTTTTTTTTGGTCTTGTGGACTATATGTAAACATCTTTTATGTAACACAATGCATTTAGAGCCGGGGGGTGAAAACTTTGTGAATTTGAAGATCAAGGTACTTAACATGCAGGTATCTTCTGTTACGTCCAAAGGGCAGTACTAAACGGAAAAAATATATGAAGAGTTCAGATGCAAAACCAGCTAAATGCCATCTCGGTCACAAATGAAAACAAAACAAAACAAAAAAAAAGGTAACCACACACAGTATTAAGAACCAAGGTTCCCAAACTTTTGGAGAGGGTTATTTTAATAATTTTGGCTTTTTTTTTTTTTTGTCTTGTGGACTATATGTAAACATATTTTATGTAAAACATCTTACTCGACTAAATATTCTGTCGTGACTAACATTTTCACCAATTTTGCAAGGGGTTCTCAAACTTTTGCATAAAACTGTAAGTTCACAAATAAAATGTATTGTTTAAATTGCTACTGCCTTGAGTTATTATTTCGGGATTAAAAGTAAAATGAATTAAAACATTAATTAACTTTAATAAATAGAACACTATTTTACTAAATAGAATACTATTTAACAATTACATTATTAATGTAAAAATATAAAATAGTTTTCTTTTTTTTTGGATAGTAGATGTAAGTAATATTTATTTGACCAAGAAAATGTATGTGTGCATGTACATATATTCATGCATTGATAAAATACACATTGATTAATAGCACTCAGCGTCTTTTACATCAAACAACTCCAGCTCACGATCTTGGTCTTCCCTTCTAAAAGCATCTCTTATGAAGCACTGTGATCTACTTAGCTGCTTTTAAGTCTGACGCAGAAAATCTAAATTTAGAACTTCATATTATTTGCTTTGTTTAAGCTGGTCGAACTAATGTCATTAGTATATCTTAGTTACGATGCATGGTGGGTCACGGTAAAAAGCCTATGATAAAAAAAGACATCCAGTTTTTATAACTATGAAGGCTTCATCTTCTGCAAAACCATACAGAAGTATTAAAGGGATAGCTCATCTGTAATTTACTCACCCTCCACTTGTTTCAAACCTTTGAATTTCCTCCTTCTCATGAACACAAATTCAGGAAATTTTGGGAGAACTATCCCTTGTGACTTCATGTTACACTACACAAATTGTTGTGCTATTAAAATGCTCTCTAGACCAAAAAATGGAATCTACAATCACCTGCAAGAGATTATAATGTACAGTAGCCAATCATAGTTCAAGAATGTGAAGTAACTAAAGGCTATTGGTTATTAACATAAGGGACGAGTACTTCAGTATGTGCTTGTCAATTGATTTCATGGAAAGGATTATGGGAAGTCTGGAAATATGGTTTTTAAACATTTCCAATTTATTGGTCATAAGAAATTCCCTGAAAACGTGATCACTCAGATCCAATTATGAGAGAGGAAATGGAAAAAGAGGGAGAGAAAAGCTTTCAGAGCAATGGCAGAAAAAGCATCCAGCTTATTGAAATCTACTCCAATATTTCATCAGCCCATTTTTTTCTATTTCCTATGGAAGGAACAGCATGGAGTGTTTATGGCTGTCGGAGCGTCCTGTCCATTAATCTCTCCGTAGATACACCAATCTGCCTCTCAACAGTAATGGTTCAATGAAATTATGTGGAAAAAATACTACAGAGAAGCTTTTAATAACTGATGTCTTCAATACAGAACAACAAATTCAGTCTTGAACATCTGACCGCTCGCACTCAAAATAACCAGCATGCGCATGTAAGCACACGCACACAAGCTTTTCTAGATATACGACTGGCTGACTACAGGATGTGCCATCCTGTTTTTTCAGTCTGTCTGCTTCGCTAGTGATGTGTAAAATATGAGGTCCATATATCCCCGGTGTAAGACACATGAGTGCCTTTGAGTTGAGTTCATTTGGAAAGTATGTTGGCTATACCAAGAATAAATTTTAGGAAATATTTGGCTCACTTGCAATCATAACATTAATTATGTAGTGGGGAAGAATTATTTAGGGCAATTTGGAATCCTGAAAGCGTCCAGAGGATTAAAAGAGAGAAATACTTAAGGTTTTGGAAACCACAGATTGGAAATAATCGGATGAGTTCCTCAGAAGATGTTATAATTATTATTTGCAAGAAAAAGAGGTATATTTTATATAGATCCTCAGAGCAGATCTGACAGGAAGAATGAAGGAAAGTTAGCGTGGCGGTGAAGCTGTTCAACTCTCCCTGTTCATTCATACCAAATCTCTCTCTAAATCTCCAAATGGAATTTAAATTCTCAGACATTGCTCTTTCAAAGCTCAGGAGGCTTTCATACCATTGTATGTTATAGATCTTACTGTGACTGATTCATCCGTTTATATATTTCTTTAACTTTCCATCTGGAAACAAAGATGCCATGACGTCAGTCCCCCTCATGGAAGAGGAAAGCCGTCATCTTTACAACTGTGACAATGAATGCTTATCAAGATCAACTAAATGCTGGATTTTCAAAAGTATATGAAATATGTAAAGGTCACAGCATAGACTCTTTAAAATATGACCAAGAGTTTTACAAGACTCTGTTATTGTGGGGACATTTCCACGCCCCTAAACACGCCACAGCGCAAAACGAAACGTTACTGGTTGCTTTATCTGTCAGTCATATGGCCTCTTGGGTGGTTCTTAGCCATTCAAAGCGGCCAACATTCCCAAACCTTCTGCCGTCAGTCTGAAGATCTCGAAGTAACGCATTACTTTTACATTTACAAGGAAAATATCTGAGTTACTTTTTCAAATAAGTAGCGCAAGTTGCTTGTTTTCCCATTTATGCACTGACACCTCTCCTGTCCCTGTGTTGAGAGAAATTGCAGGGGCTGAGGCACTTCCTTCAGGCTGAGGCTTGTTAGTTTGTTAGTTTCACTTTTGGTGTGAAAGCCTTTACAGTTGCCAAAAATATCACTTTTAGGTTTTTTTGTTACAGTTTTTCTTGATTGCTAAAACACTATAACCAGTCTTTTGAACTAAAATTTCAAAACCATAATGCCATTTTTCAAAAAGCACACCCATTTCCCTGAACTATAAACACTATTCCCCTGCTTTAACACATGAGTCAGATTTGGTGAACTGTTACTGCAAAACTCTACACACAAATCCCTACATTTCTCAGTGCTTACACCATGTGATCATTTAGAAAGCACTAGCATTCAATATTGTTCACTCGAGTCTGCAAAGTTTGAGCTCAATTAGCACACAATTACCCAAGTGGAAACACTAGGAGTCAAAATCTATCACACACCAATCAGAACCTTCGATGGAGATAAAAGTGCCAAAGTCAGCTTAGTTTGGTGCATTTCTCAGATCAGAAATGAAATTCTCAAAACTACTTGTTCAACCTCCACATCATCTAGTCACTTGTGCACATTGTGCAATTTTTTTTTTTAACAAGTTGCGTTTGCTTTGGTATATTCATGCAGCTGATTATGCAGCTGATTTGTCTGCGGTTTTCATGTTGCTATAGTCTTTCCCCTCAAAACATCAAGTCATTAGCTCATTGTATATGTCTTTGCAGTAAATGCTACATTTTTGATCTAGCTGTCAAGCATATTCTACACATTTCTATTAGACTTTTTGTAAATTTGCCATGAATTGTTCAAGTGAATACTGACTTTCACTAATGTAGAGACTACAGATCAACCGATGATAAAGCAGTTCTCTGAAATAGCTCAAAGGTACATCTCAACATCTCATGAACCTTCAGTTGGGAAGCATATATAGACAGAGGACAACACAGGAGTTACAAATTCTGGACTTTCTAATTTATATTTCGGCCTTTGCCCATATTTCTCTTTTCTATTTCACAATGACTTTGTAATGTATTTATATTTTATTTTTTTTTTTTATGTTGATTTTTTTTTTTTTTGTCAGACCACTAGTAAAAGTGTAACTGTGTATCCTATCTGGTCTTTTTCAATCAATATCCCGCATACAGTAATATGCAATTTCGAAGACAAAGAATAGGAGGTGAAAGAGGAAGAGGAGGAGAAGAAGGAGGAGGACGACGACAACAACATGGAAGAGAAATAGGAAGGGCAAGGGCAAGAAAACAAGCAGTCTTCTATATTTTAGCTGATGCGTGCCAGGGTTATAACCAATTAGAGTGTGATGTTGAGGAGGTTGTTTGGCCTGTCCCAGACCAAAGACATGGATGCTGGGGTAGAATAATTATTTTTGTTGTTGTTTGCTGTTTTGTGCTGTACTCTACAGTACAATAAATTAAGGATTAAAACACTTGCAAATGCATACATTTGTTGTATTCATCATTTTTTTTTTCCAAGCAACAGTTATTACCAGTTTTCGTAGTATTGTTTTCAACTGATCTCATCAGTGTGTAAAACTGTGTTGTAGTGTGTGTGTTTTTGAGGGTTTGTGTGTCATGTCTAAGAGAAAAGTTTGTTTTTTTCAGCAAGATTGAGTTGTTTTGAGTGGAGAGCTTCATTTTGACCTGAATATAGTAAGTTCGGAGAATTGAGTTAGAAGTTACGGATTTGTGTTTAGAGTTTCGCAAAAGCGAGGCATAATTTCAAGAAATGTGTTTAAGCAATTGAGAAAAACTGTATTAAAAAAATAAGCAGGCCCAGCTCAGGTGGAAAAAAAGTAACTTGTTAATGGATGTAACAAAATTGTTATTATTATACTTTTAATTAGTTTGGCTTCCTAAAACACCAGTGTGACTGTAATTTAGACTGAGACAGTATACCACAAATAAAAAGAGGGCTGAGTCACCTTTAAAGTTACAAGTCAATTCACTGACTTTTTTCTGATTTGAGTTTTCTTAGTTAAGAATATGGGTTGGAGCTCTTAATTTTGAACTCTCAAAGTGCATTAGATAGAAGACATTAACTTTAAAATGTACAAAACTTTCATTTTTTAAAAAAACATCACAATGTTGGCGCCAATTGCCTTGTGGGCAGCGTGCCAACGTACAGCGCCGTTGTGCTCCGGGCGTCCCGTGTTCGAATCTCGACTCGAAGACCTTTCCCGATCCCACCCCCCTCTCTCTCCCACTTCACTTCCTGTCAGTTCTGATCTGTCCTGTCTCAATAAAGGCAAAAATTAAAAAAAATATCACAATAAATATCGTATTGTGCGATATTATTGTATCGTGAGATTTTGATAACGTTACATCCCTAATTACTTTCTATAAAAGTAACTAAGTAACACAGTTAGTTACTTTTTATGGAGTAACTCAATATTGTAATGCATTACTTTTAAAAGTAACTTTTCTCAACACTGTTTGCTAATCATTTTTACTGTATTGCTAAAGAGCAATGCTTTTTTGTATAATCTGCAAATATTACAGAATATTTACTTGCAATTGCTGTCCTACTTGTTGGCAGTGGTGTTTTAGACCCTATGGAAAGACAATTTTGAGTGCAACCTAGATGCACCACTCAGTGGTGGGCTGTTTTTCAAATAAAATAATTATTCCTGAAGAATAGTGTAAGAATACTATAAGTCTGGTCTCTTAGTTTCATCTCAGTGAGCTTCTATGACATTTTACGCGTATGCAGCAAATTGATTTCAGATGTTTGGCTGCAAGGCGTTTTTGAGTACAATGCCGACATTTCAAAATCCAATCAACAACTGATGCTAAGAATCAAGTCCTTGTCCTGCATTTATTTGTTTTGCAATATTCCATTACACTTGTACGTCACAATACAAAGGAAAATCTGTCACTACTTACTTTTAATTGCAACCTTAATGAAGTTTTCAGTTTCAATTTTGTCTCAGTTACAATTACCACTAATCTCCTGTAACACACTCCATCATAAACACACATACACACACAAGAGCTCTATTTATTCTATAAATGGCTATTTGACATAAAAGCAGACAACTGTTTAACTGCATTAATTAGCGTGCATTTATGCATATTCTCATCTCAAGAGCCGATTAAAGCCTTGTCTCCAGCAGGTAAATATCCCCATTCCAGGCACACACATACACACAGACGCATCGCTCTGACATCCTGTTCCTCGCCTCCTCATTGTTCTCTTATGACTTCCTGTTGTACCAAATCACACACTCACCAATGTAAACAACTTTGAGAGAAAATAACAGTGAGCGAAAAAAAAGTGTAAAAAGAAGACAGCAAACGCTTCATGTCCTGTCCTGTAAAACATGCCGTCGGTTGCATCACTTGGAAAGCGAAAACAGGAAAAGTACAGTGAAAGAAAGGACAGAATATCATATCATTCCATCAACATTATGTCATGATACTGTATCACGTTACAAAACAATTAAATCGGACGGGTCTGATGGCTTGGAAAATCATCTGACCGGATGAGGGCAAAGGGTGAAAGGTTCATTCGTTCCTAAACATTCTTTAAAGTGCAACTCTAGTGCAACCTCACCCCAGAGACATCTAAATCAGTCTGGAAGGAAACGCACAAGCATAAAGGAACCGAAAGAAATGTACAGCACAATTCAGTCTTATCTTTCACGCCCAAGGAAAAAGAAAAACCTATGCAATCTACAGTGATGTCATACACAAAACATACTCCAGCCACTTCAAGGAGGACAAATCGTCTCTCATTCTGTATACAAATTAAATAAAAAACAATGACATGATTTAATTTGAAAACACAATGCAAGATGTAAAGAGCCATGTTGGGAATCAAACATCTTAAAAACAGATTGTACTGAATGCATAATGTAAAAATGTCTTTAATGACCTAGTGGAAAAAAGATGGACAGTTTGCAGTGTCCTTCAGGATTTGTTTTAATGAGTTTACTTGGGCAGGCTAATTAATTAGGCAAACCAGAAAGTGTTTGGATTGAATGTGAATTTGGGATGTTCTCAAGGCCTTAAGGTAGCAGAGCTGGAACAAAATCTGGTCAGTTATGCACCTCCAGTTCTCTTCCAAAGAAATAGTGTCGACCTTGGGGCGAACACACAGTACATACAAACGAGCAAGCACTTTACACGTACATGAGAAGGTGTCATATGTCAAAGCCATACATCATTTTAAAGCGAAGTGACATCTACAGCCGCAGTTGTTGAGAATACGTGGAAGTGCCGTTCTGTTTCTCATTAAAAACTAATATTAAATAGATGAAAAATAACACAGATTTTAAAATGATCCAGCACTTTTGTGGATGTCCTTAATCATAAGAAGGGAAAGCACATTGTTTTGCTTCTTTTTAAATGGTTATGCAACAGCCATTGGACCAATCTAGCCACATGAGTCATGACTCAATTATGTTATTAGGTACAAAATGGAGCTGGCACATTTACACAATCAGCATTTGGTGCAATTACTAGTGCAGACGTAGAGAGACATAGTACGGCTGTTCAGTGTTGTTGTAATGACTCAGTCTTCTATGTACTTTGACAGTGTAAAGTTTAATGAAAACCTAGAAAAGAATGTTGCTCCCGGGAATATAAAAAAGGAGAATGTGAAATCTTATCCGCACTTTGGTAAAGTTGCAAATTTGAAAATGTCCTTTATAAGTGAGCTTTAATATAAACCTTAGCTTCACAAGGAAAAATATCATCATTTATTTAATTTAGCACTTTTGTAATGTAACAAATATTTAAAATCACTGTTTGTTTAAAAAAACACTTCTGTGCAAAAACAGTACATATATTTTACGCTTAGAATCTAATGATGGCACTGAAAATAAAAAAAAAAGATTCAGTCATAAATTGGACATCAGCTTCTCTCACACCATATAGAGCTAGAGAGGATGTCAATATTTTTAGTGACGTCTGGCTATCACATAAATATGGAAGCCTGTTTCTACCACTGAATAAAAAATAAAAAAGAGTAATTGCAACTTTTTCTCACAATTCTGATTTTTTTCTTGCAGTTGCAAGTTTATAAATTGCAATTTAGATTTTTTCTTTTTTCAGAATTGTGAGATCTTAACTGCCAAAAACTAAACTCATAATTGCAAGACATAAACTCGCAATTCTGAGAAATTAAGTCACAATTCTTTTTATATCTTGCAATTCTAAGAGCATCAGTCTTTTTCCCCCTCAAAACTGGATTTTTTAATTTGTAACAGCAAGTTTATATCTCACGATTCTGAGAAAAAAAGTCAAAACTGTGAGTTTTTATTTTGCAATTCTGACTTTATTTTTCACAGTTGTGAGTTTATATCACGCATTTCCGACAAAAAAAGTCAGAGTTGTGACTTTATATCTCACAATTCTAAGACCATCAGGCCTTTTTCCCCTCTAAATTTAAATTTTTAATTCGTAATTGCAAGTTTATATCTCACAATATTAAGAAAAAAAGTCAGAATTGTGAGAAATAAACTCGCAATTGCGAAAATTGCCAGATACAAACTCGCATTTGCAGCAAAAAAAGTCAGAATTGTGACTTTCTGAGTTTTTATCTTGCAATTCTGACTTTACTTTTCACAGTTGTGAGTTTATATAACGCATTTCCAACAAAAAAATCAGAATTGTGACTTTATATCTCCCAAATCTAAGAACATCAGGCTTTTTTCCCCTCAAAATTCGACTTTTAAATTCGCAATTGCACGTTTATATCTCACAATTCTAAGAAAAAAAGTCAGAATTGCGAGAAATAAACTCACAATTACAAGAAAAAAAGAATTACCAGGTACAAACTCCCATTTGCCAGAAAAAAAGTCAGAATTGCGAGGTTTTATCTCGCTACTCTGAATTTATTGTTCACAATTGTGACTTTATATGACACAGTTCTGAAAAAAGTCAGAACTGTCAGAATCTAAGAAAATCAGGCTTTTTTCCCTCAAAATTTGGCTTTTTAATTCGCAATTGCAAGTTTATAACTGTGAGAAATAAACTCACAATTACGAGAAAAAAGAATTGCCAGGTACAAGAATTGTGACTTTTTGAGTTTTTATCTTGCAATTCTGACTTTATTTTTCACAAATGTGGGTTTATATCACGCAATTCTGACAAAAAGTCAAGTTTTCATTTTTATTCAGTGGCAGAAACAGGCTTCCATACATAAAGTTTTTAATAGCTCAGTGTAAAACTAAAAATTATTCAAAATCTGAACAAGTAATCAAAACACCATATGTTTAAGTTGAAGGACTAAAACTAAAATAAATATAAATCTAAATAGAATGACAAAAGCACATAATTAATTCATAAAATGAATTAAACTAAAATTAAAATGAAAACTGTAAGCTGTAAAAAATAAAAGCTAATTTAAAATATAAATATAATTAAATGTGCTGTATATATTACTAAAATGACACTGCTATGAGTTCAAAGGACTTTAAATATAATGAAGTCATTTGGACAACTTTTTTGATACTTTTTCCGGTATGGCCTTTTTGAAGCTTGAAAGCTCTGGTTTCCATTTAATGTAATTTACATGAAAGGAAAGACCAGTATTATTCAAAACCAACATTTCCTTGCAGCCCCAGTGGGTCCTTTCATATATTTTCTGAGACTATGTTATGAAATACATCAAGTTTATTATGAAAACTGTAGAGGCAACCTCACATGAAAACTTTAAATGGGTCAATACTTGAGGTATTTGTATAGACATGAAGGGAAGGCAACCAAAATGTTCAAAACCACGTGTCGCATCAGTACTGAGCTTCCAAAGTGGTTTGAACAGCCTTCAACATTCTTTAATGTCAGAAAAAGTGATTTAGCAAACACATGTGGTGGCAGACGCTCATTACTGTGACAGTAATAGAGCTAAAGACACACAGCGCAAGTGTGTCTCCTGTCAACATGTACAGAATATGAAGGGGGACAGAATCTCACGCTTGGTTGGACATAACAGTTCGCACACATAAAAATACTCCCAACATGCCCAGCAGGAACGATAATTTACGTGACACCTAAGTCGCCATAACTAATCTGCTTTTCATTCTTTACCTTTAGTCTGTGGATAAGCAATTTTGCTGTAATTTAAAGAAATTCTGATTCTGTCATCAGTTGTCATCAACAACCAAAACATACGTCAGAATATCTTAACAAGAAGAAAGAAACACAGAGATTTGAAAACAACATAATGGTGAGTAAATAATGACAGAATTTTTAGATTTAGGTGAGCTGTCCCTTTAAATGAAACAAGAAAACACCCTTTTTGCATCGCAAAGACCATAAAGTCTCTTTTCTAAAATAAGAAACAATGATTCAACTAATTATCAAAGATAAATAAAACAAAATTGCACTACAGGCGATTCTAAAACAAGCCAGTGACTCAGAGGAACTGAACTTCCTTTCAAATTGCCGTCTTCTCCAGGGTGCAAATTGGATCCGTCTGTCCCGTAGGGTGTAAGTGCAGCAAATAACACTTGTCTGAGTATCACATGAACAGTAGTTTGGGGGCCCCGTTACTGTTTAATGGAATTTTTTTGGTGTGTATAATTTGCTGCTCTCGTGGGAGAAGAAATGCAAGATCCACATCTCCATCAGATCTTATCTGAATTACGGACTGTTTTGCATTCGGCCTGTAACATATCCTTCAAAAGAGCTGGAGTGTGTATAGGACGAGGAGACGAAAAGAGCAGTAAAAGGCAAAAAGGGAGGAAAGGATACCTTAAGCAGACATAGCAGCTTTTTATGGACAGTATTTACAGTCAGTGGAGGTTTAAGTTACAATATGTTCTGACTTGCACTTTGTAGAATGTGCTGTCTGAAAGAAAACCCATAAAACAGATGAAAGCATTAAACCATGTGCACAAGGGTAAGCTTAACATAATCGTGGGAAAAAAAAAAAAAAAAAAAAAAAATATATATATATATATATATATTCAGATACAAAAGCCTCTAAGTCCATCCGACGTATTTCTTTACATTTTTTCTGGCTACTTTATATAGGTTTCTATGTAAGTACTGGTACTTCTGATTGGGCTGAGGCTGGAATTTAGCGAGTTTGAAGTAAAAGTATTTGATGGATGTATACTATGTGTCAGGAGCATTCACTCAGTGTCATTATCTCATTTTTGACAGAGATGGCTTTTAGCTAGTTTTGCATCTGAACTCTTCATATATATATCAGAGGTTGCACTAGACTTTAACATTGTCTGTCATTTTGACGGACAGGGTCGTAAAAATTCCGTCATAATCTATTATTACCCGTTATTATAATTTCTATATTTCTATTAGAATAAAACATTTAATTGCTTTTATTTTTGTTCACATTTTCATTTTTAATCATGAACCTACATGACAACAGTGTTTAAATACAACAAAATACGCTAGGGTTGGGTAAAAAAAAAAAAAAAACGATTTCTCAATTTTAATAGATTCTCATTTTAATGAACCAAAATCCATTCTTAAATCACAATCGATCTTTTGGTCTATGCTGTTTTCAGTTGATGAATAAACAGTACATAGTGCATCTTTATTTCCAAAAAATAGCAATAGGCTAGGCTTTGTGTTACTTTTGATAAAACAAAGTGTCAGATTTCAAATTCTGTCCATTTCATTAGGAAATTCAAGCAATAAATACCGTTTTGGCGCTCTTTAATGTGGGGTAATAGATCGTTGTAGCTTCTGTGTACTTGCCTGTGCGTAATCAAACACATAGGAAAACTTTCGTGACACTTCCGTTTTTGTTCTAGATCCCGAGCTCTGCTGCTACATTGGAGCGCATTCGCAACCAACTGGACAGGGGTCCAATAGATCACCCTCAGTGTAATCTGTCAAAATGACGGACGCCCTTCAGATTTTTCCGTCACTGATAAAAAAATTCAGAGAATTTTCGGTTAACGCAACCTCTGACATATTTTTTTCTCGCAAATATGTCACATTAACCGAAAATTCTCCGAATTTTTTTTTATCAGTGACGGAAAAATCTGAAGGCTGTCCGTCATTTTGACAGATCGCACTGAGGGTGATCTACTGTAAATTGTAGCTGCAGTCCCACTCCTGTTCAGTTGGTGGCGAGTGTGCTCCAGTCTGGCAGGAGAGCACCAGATCCAGAACAAAAATGAAACTGTCACAAATGTTTTCCTAAGCGTTTGATTACGCGCAGGCAAGTGCACAAAAGCTACAACGATCTATCATGTCAAATTAAAGAGCACCAAAATGGTGCTGCTTTGATTACATACTGCTTATGTGTGCAGACTGAAACAGGCCTCACATAGGCTACACTATACTCAGGTCAGCAGACAGAGGTCAGTTTGCAAATATCAGTGTCATGTGCAATGAAGAAGTTGACCTCAAAAGTTTGCACCTGGTAATTAGACAGCTGGACCTCTCATTAACTTGTCTGTTGCAGCATGTAAAAACAAAGATAGACACAGACTTAAACATATTAGATAATTACACTGGCGGTGACCTGTCTCTAGACAATGTGCAGCGTTAAAGTCAGAGGAGTCTACAGTCTGCCTACACACACACACACACACAAACATACACATCCTTCACACTCTAAATGACATGGTACTTATGCTGGCATAAAGATGGAAAGTGGGGATGGGAGAGGTATTGTACATTCTTTAGATTCTCCAAATCCATTAACTTAAACTGAATTACCATGCATAAGGTCAAGTGTAATCCCATTAACACCGCACCAGAGAGAAAAGGAACTTGTCTGGTCTAAAACACTCTTTCAAAGAAGTTCTTAATGCCTGCTATTTTCTACATTTGACTGAAGTTTGGTGTTGATGACAGAATTCACCTTCAGAAATCTTTTATAAATCAAATACACACAGACACACAAGGTGGAGACAAAACAGTCTTGAGGCCACTATTGACAATGCATTTATTTTATTGTGAAAAGTTGAACTGAGAAAAGTAAAAATGTTCATTACTGTTTTAGTAATTATTTTGTCCTTCTATTGCTTTAATGACAGCAGCACTCAGGCTCCACAAGGACTCACATATTTAATGCCACAAATGTACTAACATTTGATAAATGGCCTAGAAATAGTTCAGAACTGAAAATATTAAATGTTCTCAGGAAGCTTGTTTTTGTTATAGGTTTAAAGGCTCACAGCTTGAATTATTTTCTTGCAGTTCTGAGGGGTTTTTTGCAGTTCTATGGAAGCCGCTTTTCATCACTGAATAAAAAAAATGGGTTATTGTGACTATATATTTCGCAATTTCTGACTTTTTTGCGAGTCATAAAGTCAAAATTGCATGATATAAACTTGAAATTGCTAGTTATAAAGTCAGAATGGCATGATATAAACTCACAATACTGACTTTTTTCTCACAAATGCAAGTTTGTGTCATGCAATTCTGACTTTTTTCTTGCAACTGCGAGTTTATATCTCGCAATTCTGACTTTTTTTCTCAGAACTGTGGGATATAAACAATTTTGAGTTATAAAGTTTGAGAGGAAAAAAGACTGATATGTTCTCAGAATTGCGAGTATATATCTCAAAATTCTGACTTAACTCACAGTTGTGTTATAAGGACTGAATTGCAAAATGTAAACTCGCAATTCTGTGAAAAAAAGTCATATCTCACAATTCTGACTTTATAACTCAAAATTACAAGTTTATATCACAATTCTGACTTTATAACTCTATTTATAACTTTAAACAAAAGAATCCTGTGTTTGTATTTTGCAGTTCTGACTTTTTTTCTCAAAATTTTGAGATATGAACTCACAATTTCAAGTTATAAAGTCCAATTCTGAGGTGAAAAAAGGCTCATATGTTCTCAAAATCGCATGTTTATATCTTACAATTCTGACTTATTAACTCGCAACTGTGTTATAAAGTTAGAATTGCGAGACATAAACTCAAAATCGCAATTCTGACTTTGTAGCTTTTTTCTGACTTTATAACTCATAATTGCGAGTTTATATCTCAGAGATGTGAGTTTGTATCATGCAAATCTGAGAAAAAAGTCAGAACTGTGAGATAAAAAGTCGCAATTACTGTACATTTTTTTAATTTTTTATTCAGTGGCAGAAACGGCCTTCCATAAAATCCATAAAGTTATAAAGTCTCAAAATTGTTCTCAAAATTCAGAGTTTATATCTCACAATTCTGACTTAATAACTTGCAACTGTGTTATAAAGTCAAAATTGCGAGACGTTAAATCACAATTTTGAGAAAAAAGTCACAATTGCGAGAAATAAACTCATAAAATCACAGTTCTGACTTTAGGCTATAACTTGCAATTTGCGAGTTTTTATCAAGCAATTCTGACTTGATTCTAAGAATTGCGAGATATCTCACAATTTTGAACAAAAAGTCAGAATTGAGAGACATAAACTCATAAAATCACAATTCTGACTTTAGGCTATAACTTGCAATTGCGAGTTTTTATCAAGCAATTCTGACTTAATTTCTCAGAATTGCGAGTTTATATCACAATTCTGACTTTATAACTAGCAATTGTAAGTTTATATCTCACAATTTTGAACAAAAAGTCAAAATTGCAAGTTTATATCATGCAAATCTGAGAAAAAAAGTCAGAACTGTGAGATAAAAAGTCGCAATTACCCTTTTTTTTTATTTTTTATTCATTGGCGGAAACGGCCTTCCGTACAATTCTCATGGAATGAGAAAAAAAGTCTGAATTTGTGAGATATAAACTTACGATTGCTATAAAATTGTGAGATATGAAGTCACAATTATCTTTTTAGTTAATTGTGTCAGAATTTATATCAGAGTCAGAGTTTATATCTTGCATTTCTTACTTTTTTCTCAAGAAACAAGAGACTTGTAAGATGTGAAAAGTTACCTTTTTATTTTTGTATTCTGTGGTGAAAACAGGCTTCCATTGTACTTTTAACTTTCTTTCTTCTCTTTAAGTGTTTTAATATCCTAATTTTTTGTTTATTTAAAAAAATCCCAGATTTTCAATGTGGTGTCACAGTTTTGGTCCCCACTGTTACACTGCATGCTAAAGCTTACTCTGTATGTATGCAACCAAACAAGGACCACAGTACAAGGTGCAGAGTTGCCTTTATCAAGGAGTCACACATACACTGCATAGAGCAAATGATTAACAGGGCAGCCGATCAAATATACCCCCTCTGCCATCACTCATCACTTTCAAACGGCTCTAAGTGCTGATGCTTAAATTGCAACAGTTTGTACAACAGTGAAACAAGAGAAGATCTAAACACACACTCACCCTGCAATGTGTGTGTGTGTCACCTGACACTTCAGACAAACTTTCTCAAGTGCAGTTTGGCCTTCTCTGAAGCCCTGTCTAGAAACAGCCCACACTGCTTTTGATTTGGACACAGACATTGGCTGGAGGGTGTCTGAGAGACGCTGTCACTTTAAGCAATTAACTTTCCCTTTAAAGCCGCTCTTATAAAACTGACAGCTGCAGACATTCACAAAGGACCAATCACCTCTTCAGAAACACAAAACTGCTCTGCCGTAAACCAAACTGGTCTCTTTTATTGGGGTGGTCCGGCATCCCGTATACACCCCCCTCACTACCGCAGACGGGCCTTCTTACAATGGGACCCTCTATTTCTTAATAACGCTCATGGACTTGGGACGCTCCAGGGAAAGGTTGTGGCCCCCAGAGACCTATAGAGAGCAAACTTTTAAAATGCCAGTAAAGTTGCGCACATTAAGCCTCGAGACCTGCTGTTTACACTGGGATTCCAACATGCAGGAGGAATGTATAAATAGGTGGCTTGGAAAATGAATTTTGTTGCAACAAAATTTCAGTGCAAGTTTACACAACATGCTCTGTACCATCACATATGTCATGAGTTATTACTTTCTAAATCTCAATGTCTATAGTCAAATTATGATTTTCCAGTCATCACACGTCATCTCATTTAAGAGACAGAGAGTTAACAGAAGCTGATGTGGTGTAAGAGGAGCTCAGGTAGGAACGGATGACTATTGAACTCCATCATGGCAGATAATTACCAAGCAAACTGAAGAAAAAAGAAAAACCTTGATAAATCCAAAAGATCTACTAAAATCTTCAAATCTCAGCCTTACTCAGAGCTTGGTGTACCGCCCTTTGAAGTGGTTGAAATAACTACTGAAGTGTGCTGACATCGATTTGTTGAGGTTCTATGGCAAGCCATTTTAACATTTATTCGTTTAAAGGGACTACTTTATATTACTAATATCTTATATTACTAATAGTTTAAAAATACAAATAAGTACTGAGTAATATTAATTAACAACCTGTGCTTACTAGAATTATGGGTAGAGTTCGGTTTACGGATAGTTGTTTGTAATTATGCATCATTTACTGTTATTACTATAGTAAATACGTACAAATAAAGTGTTTGCCAGGAATTTTAATAAGGCTGTGAGAGATAGAATTACAAATCTTTTAGTGTACTATACTGCTGTTTAGAAATATATTAACCTTTGCTACTATTTTGTTACTAGTCACTATTCTGTAGCTATTTTGCTACTGAATTCTAATGGGATCTGTTCACTTCTGACTAATAGCTCTATTTATTCTATTAAATGTAAGCATTATTTGAAACTCTTCAGAGAGCAACTATCTATATCAGCTTTACTAGTATTTATTAGATGCTAGAACTGATTAATGAGACACTAATATTTATCACATTTGCTGTGATAGCATTTATCCCACTAGTTGCTTTTTTACTTGCTGTTATGTTAAGACTAGTCAGAATTGCTACTTCGTAGTCACTTTATAGTAAGATTCAAATATTATTACTAAATTATATTATTACTGGAAAAATTGCAATAGCTAGGTATATCAATAACAACTGTAATACAATTAGTCTTAAGTGAGTAGTTTAAATTTGAACCACAGATCCTCATTGAATTAAATACCAAAAAAACTAAACAAAAAAAAATTACTACCAGTATCAATGGAATAATTACTAGTTATCACTGTTAACATAGTGACTGCGAGGAAATAAATAATTAAACGGATGCAAAGTACTCGGGACGTAAAACTACAATTAACAACTGTAATACACACTAGTCTCAAGTGAGAACCACAGATGCCCATTGAATTAAATGCCAACAACAACAACAATAATAATAATAATAATAATTAATAAAATAAATAAATAAATACCAGTAACAATGGAATAGTTACTAGTTGTCACTGTTAACATAATGACTGCAAGGAAATAAATAAACACATACAAAGTGCTAGGGACGTAAAAAAAAATAAATGTGTCAGTTTACAAAAATATTTGTTAAAACAGCACCTGATAAATTATTAGTAAAATTGCAATAGCTTGGACTAACAGTAATAACTGTACTAGAAATTGGTCTAAAGTGAGTAGTTTAAATTTGAACCACAGGTCCTCATTGAATTAAAAACCAAAAAAAAAAAAAAAAAAAAAAAATGTACTACCAGTATCCATGGAATGATTACTATCTATCACTGTTAACATAGTGCCTGCAAGGAAATAAATAATTAAACACATGCAAAGTACTAGGGACGTAAAACTAAATGCTCGTTAGTTTATAGAAATAGTTCTTAAAACAGCACCTGATAAATTACTAGTAAAATCGCAATAGCCTGGACTACCAATAACAACTGTAATACACACTAGTCTAAAGTGAGAACTTTAAATTTGAACCACAGATGGCCATTGAATTAAATGCCAATAATAATAATAATAATAATAATAATTAATAAAATAAATAAATAAATTACTAGTTGTCACTGTTAACATAATGACTGCAAGGAAATAAATAAACACATACAAAGTGCTAGGGACGTTAAAAAAAAAAAAAATGTTAGTTTACAGAAATAGTTGTTAAAACAGCACTTGATAAATTATTAGCAAAATTTCAATAGCTTGGACTAACAGTAACAACTGTAATAGAAATTGGTCTAAAGTGAGTAGTTTAAATTTGAACCACAGATGCTCATTGAACTAAATGACCAAAAAAAAAAAAAAAAAAAAAAAAAGAATCAATTTATTACCACTAACGATTGAATAGTCACTAGCTGTCACTGTAACACAAGGAAATAAATATTTAAACGCATTAAAAAGTTCTAGGGACGCAAAAATGAATGCTCGTTAGTTTAGAAATAGTTGTTAAAACAGCTTGCCATAAGCGTTTAGAGTGATAAATGTGACAGCGCACAAGTGAAGAACGAGCGCGCTTCAATAAACTATTAACATTCACTGTTTGACTGAAGTCAAGTCTGCACTTCAAGAATTATTGGTCACACACTATATTTGATCTAGCAAGACTCATTATCCTATAAGTATACGGATGATAACAAATACATCATTGATATAAACTTATAAAAAATAATGACAGTCTCGCTCATCATCATTTTAAACTCTAGTAGCTCGCTTGCTTCTTACTTCTATTTCATTCCCCGTAACTCGTCACGAAAATGAAGAAATGTTATTATTTTAGGGAAAACAGGTTTAAGGCACTCACACACATATGAACGTAAACATGCAGAACAGTTTCGTTTCGTTCAGCACTTCTGAGCAGAAACTGGTAGATGCCTGTACCTCTGCATGACATTAGCGTTAACATAATAGAAACCATATTTCCCTAGAGTCAAACTCACCTAGAGACAAGAATGGTTTGGTTTCCATATTAGCGCATGCCAGCTATGTTTCTTGCAGATAGTGATTTATTTTCCCCCAGTGGGCACGCTATAAGATCCAGTAGGAAACGTCGTCAGACTGAAGCCAGAGATCCGCTGTCAGAATCCACTTAATATAACTAAAGTATCTACTTCAATCGGCTCCATCCAGTTTGTAACTCCGCGAGAGCGCTCGCTCACTCACTCCCAGTATTCCTTCAGCGATCAAGCACTGCCTCACCGTAGGGACCCTACCAAGGGGGACTCTGACCACCAGCACTTTCGCAGCGACAAGCCACTTCTACCTTTTACAATCTGGCACTGCTACTGTTGCAAACACCCCATTCAGACTAAAAGATAATGACATTAAAATGTGTATTTAGCAGTATTTATACTGGCATGACTATAGACGCATTCGTTTTAAACGCCATATTGAATTAAACAATTAAATCTGTGAGAGATAAGAGTGTTTACAATGACATGCACTGTATCCACCTTATTTTTAATGTAGGAGGGGCGCGGTCATTTGTAATTTGCATGTGAAAAGCTTCTGTGTCATTCGATTTTAGATATTTTTATCTAAAACTGGAGTTTTTGTCTACTGGACCTTTTTTAAAAATGTTTAATCAGATATGATAAAGAACAGTACAGTCCATTGCAATTGTATTCATCACAGCCTTTAAATTTACATAAAAAAAATAAATATGGCATTACACTGACTAATGTATATTGTTTCAAATGTTTAAAGAGAAATTAAACCAATGCTGTTTTGACACTGCATCAATACAATTTATCTGGACTGTTTTCTATTTCTTGTTTGGACAGGATGGACAACCTCAGGGTTGTCTATATATAGGAAATCCAAAAGTGTTACTGTGTGTGTAGCTGGTGTTGTATCCTCCAGGGAATTCATCATTAATTAATGTACATGCCACATTAAAGATCAAAACCATTCATTAGCATTATGAAATGAGTATTTAAATGAATATTCATAGATTAATATAGATTGAGGGTTGACTCAATGCCAAGAGGGAATTAATTATGATGTGAGGTGGAGACACTTTCTAATAGCTATATAATATTAATATAAATTTCATGGCATGGTGTATTAAAACCTGACATAAATGTACAGTTGGCGATAAAGAGAAATATGAAGAAAGGTTCTGCAATAAAAATGAACCTACAGTTGAAGTCAAAAGTTTACATACACCTTGCAGAATCTGCTAAATGTTAATTATTTTACCAAAACAAGAGGGATCATACAAAATCCATGTTATTTTTTTTTATTTAGTACTGACCTGAGTAAGATATTTCACATAAAAGACATTTAGTCCACAAGAGGAAATAATTTAAATATATAAAAATGACCCTGTTCAAAAGTTTACATACACTTGATTCTTAATACTGTGTTGTTTACCTGAATGTTACTACAGCTGTGTGTGTGTGTGTGTGTGTGTGTATGTGTGTGTGTGTGTTTTTAAGTTATCATTTATTTATTTATTTATTTATTTATTTGTTTAGTGATAGTTGTTCATTACTTCATGACTGTATGATTTTGAAATCCATCTTTTCACACTGAGGACAACTGAGGGACTCATATGCAACTATTACAGAAGGTTCGAACTCTCACTGATGCTCCAGAAGGAAACAATGCATTAAGAGCTGGTGGGGGGGGTGGAAACTTTTGGAATTTGAAGATCAGAGTAAATTTCACTTATTTTGTCAAACTGTCAAACTGTGAAAATTCTAAAAGTTTGGAGCTCCATAGACAGATGCTGTAATTAGCTGTGTGATTATATTTGATTTTTGTTAAATGGCTTGAAATTTCTCTACTGTTGTTCCACATTATTCTGCACTACTTCCATGCAAACTTGACACCTCTCCAATAGTGCTTGTCTGAGCAAAGAAAATGCTGCCTCAGATCTAATTAAACTGTAAGTTTAGAGGTCAAATAGCTTTTCAAAGCAAATGGCACAGTTCAGCTTCTGAGTTCTAGCTATACTGCAACTCATAGCTGTAAAAACGGATGAGGAGAGAGTCATAGGTTACAATAACAGCTGGTGAGATTGAAAGAGCATACTCACTTTTCAAACAGCATCTTACACTGAGGAAACCAAAATGGCTTTCCAAGAATGACTGCAATTATTTCTCAGTTCAGGCACCCTTATAGAGAGAATGTATTCGGCCTAATAAATCTGAATGTGGTTCATTTTGAATATATCTATGCAATAAATGCATTATAATGTTCAGTTCAGTTCAGTTTAAGAATTCAGTCTCTATTTTAACGCATCATTGAATGCTCATCATTCGTTCACCTTCAAGCTGTTCCAAATTTGTATGAGTTGTTGAACACAGAAAATATATTTTAACAAATGTAGGTAACACAACAGTTGATGGTAGCCACTGATCTCTATAGTATCGAAAACAAAAATAAAATGAAAGTCAATGACTACCAGCAAATGTCTGCAAAAATTGCTCAACAGAAGAAAGAAACCCATAATGCAAGAAACTGATAATATAAACCACTTTTAGGAAAAAATTAGACAAGCACAGTATTTTCTTTTTCCTGTGTATGACAGAAGAACTGAGTTTGGTCAGTGGAGATCTTAGGTTCACATTCCTCACTATCGATCAGGAGCTAGAAACAGCCCTGAGGTCAGTCTGTCCTGTTAACTTCAATACTCATACTGGGAAAAAAGAGTGAAAAATAAGAGAGAGACAGAAAGACGAAATTATAATAAAATCAATTAAAATAAAGGATAATAAAGAAAATACAGGAAAATAAATAAATTAGTAAATAAGTCACACAGATATACCTTCGCAACAAAAAAAGAGAGTGAGACAATTAATTGTTTTCCTAACCTCTTTATCACTTGGCTGTTACAGGTTTTGTAATTACTCTGTCAGAATATGTCTATACTCTCAGGAACTATGCTTTCCTATAGAGATTTACTAACAGTGATGGTGCAGGCCAACAAACAGGGCAGCCGAAATGAGCACAACCCTCAAAACAGGAGCAACTCCATCAAACAGTGGTATTATCAGGGGTTAGTGATAGAAAATCCAAATCCTTGTGCAGTGTGACTTTCTCGGGGAGACAAATTGAGATGTGTCTCTCTGACTGATCTCTTAAGGATCAACGCCAAGTGCAGGGGCTCAGTGGCAGGAGTGATTTAGTGCGTCTCACTCTCTCCGCTGGTCAGCCACTGTGGAGGAAAGAGAGGGGCAATCAGCCTCGTCATAAATCTCTACACTTCCTCCCACCATCACCAGTTCAAGAGAAATACCCCCCAACCCCCTCGTACACAGCCCATTAAACCTGTTTGCCCCTGGACACACACACACACAAACACACACACTCACGCTTAGACAATCCGCTGAGGTCCAACACAGCAGCATGTAATCAGTCATTTCATGTCTGTTCAATGCATCCATCATGAGAGTTCTGGAAAAAAAGTCTCATGAACTAAATATAAAAATGTTTGGATTGCTGAATGTATGGAAGCATTATTGCAAGGCTACAACTAAAGAGACAGCTCATGGAAAAAGAAATATTCTGTAATTTCTTATTTACCCTCATGTCATTTCAAACCCATATGCTGTTAGTTTTCCTGTTGAACACAAAGGTAGCACTTCAAGAAGACTTGGATATAACTTAAGTTTACAAATCAAACTGTGTGTGTGTGCGATTATATATATTTCAGTTTGAAAGTTTGGGATCAGTATGATTTTTGACAAGGACATTTTTAAAAGAAATATTAAATATTAAATATTGAATATTTAATATACTTGAAAATATAATTTATTTCTGTGATGCAAAGCTGAATTTTCAGTATCATTACTCCAGTCTTCAATGTCACATGATCCTTCAGAAATCATTTTATTATGCTGATTTGTTATCAAAGTTGGAAACAGTTGTGATGCTTTTTATTTCTTTGGAACCTTTGATATTTTTTTCAGGATTCTTTGATGAATAAAAAGTAAAAAAGAACAGCATTTATTTAAAACGGAAATCTTTTCTAACACTACTTTGGGGTCTTTGAAAGAAATTAATTTTATACAGCAAGGATGTGTTAAACTGATAAAAAGTAATAGTAAAGACTAACATTGTTAGAAAAATATTTCTATTCTAAATAAATAATGTTATTTTTAACTTTTTTTCATCAGAGAATCCCTAAAAAAAATATCACAGGTTCCAATAAATAAAAAAATAAAATAAAACAAAAAATCAGCATAATAAATCAGCATATTAGAACGATTTGAATGATTTCTGAAGGATGATGTGACAATAAAGACTAGAGTAATGATGCTGAAAATTATATTTAATATTCTAAAGTATGTTAAAATAGAAAACTGGTATTTTAAATTACAATAATACTTCACAATATTACACTTGTTTTTTTGTTGTTGTTGTTGTTTTTTTTTTAAATAAGAGACTTCTTTAAAAAAACAAAAATCTTACTGATCCCAAACTTTTGAATGGTGGTGTATATACATATGAAAACAAAAAACTGTTTCAAAATGTTAATAAAAACTATAAAATTATCTCAATGATACTAAAATAACAATGGTTTGAGGTTAGTGAGATTTTTAATTTTTAAAAGAAAATAAGTTTATAAATATTTTTCCTTTTTTTAAATATAAAATAAGTTTATTTTGTGCTCAAGAAATATTTCTTAATATCAATGAAAACAGCTGTGCTTTTTCTGAGATCTATGAGACATTTTTTCTGGATTCTTTGATGAATAGAAAGTGAAAAAGAACTTTTTTAAAAAATAGGATTTTTACATAAAATTACAAATGTCTTAAATCAATTTAATGCATTCTTGCTGAATAATAGTACTAATTTAAAAAATAAAATAATATTGCATTTATAGTGTATGCTATTTTTAAATATAATGTTACATATTGAGTTAAGCATTCCTTAAACTTTGGGCTTTAAGTTATGTTTGACCAAATCCATCTTTCAGTCAGATTATCAGATTTTTTTTTTGCTTCGACAAGATTCATGTTTTATTCAAAACTCACATCCAAAATTTACAAGGGGTGAGTATTTCCCAGCAGAGCACAACACAAAATGAAATAAAAATACATAGTACTGAAATACATTGTTCAAAGCGCTGAGGCCCAGTTCCGCTGTATGAGTCGGAAGATTTACTGCTGTGAATAATTAGTAAGTGAAGTGTGGCTGACTTCTCCACAGCCCTAGATACTTGGCACACTCTCTCCCTGTTTGCATCTCCACCAGTGTATCCAGATGGTCAACTCACTATGAACTCCCTGGGCTAGCTACACCATGCAGCCTGCATATTATTTATCAATAAATGCTGTCCTATCAGGTGCTGGGACACCAAGAGCACTCAGCGGTTAGGAGACAGTAGGGGGGCAAACATGTAAACACACACACATATGCACACAGACAAGCGTGCATGAGTGTGGACTTACACACACACACAACCACAGGCTCCGACACTGACCCAACATCTGCTTTTCATTAGCATCCAGCACACACACGCTCCCTCTCTGTCTCCCGCTCACTCGCTCGCTCTATATACATTCACAACAACAGCCTGCTGTTGCTCAAAGAGCTGTCAACAGTTAGGACTTTCTCAAGACGTAAAAGGCACAGAGAGAGAGAGTGAGAGAGAGAGACAGAGGGACAGAGGCAAACAAAAGGGCACCATATGGAGAGGGTGCTTAGAAAACCACCTGGCTCTATGATATGAGTGCCAAGTCTGTAATGTGAACGACCTGTCCTTAAATACTTAAGCTACAGATGCGACCAGTGGGTGAGACTCACCTTAAACTCGCTTAACCAAATGTAAGAGCCTACAGTAATAATAAATGTAAAAAGTTTTACAATTATGACAAACAGAGGGCTCTAAAAAGTATTCGGACTGATGTATTATAAAGCAAATATAAACTAAGTGGCATTTATTTTACAGAAATACAAAACACACTTTTCAAGCTTTCAAGCTCTTACAAAAAAAAATAAAAAATTAAATGATAAAAGCAATAGATATGCTGTTCAAAATTAATATAAAAATGTATTGTGACACTGATTCGTAAAGTGATTAACTACATCTGTGTGAACTTGAGGAGAGCTAACTTTATGCGTTTACTAAATGTTACAGGACCTGTTTCATGTATTGGAAAGAGAATTATTATAGTTGACTAATAGTAAAACCATGAAATTGTTCTGTGGCTTGAAATAAACTTACCATCAATGTTTTTCAGCTAGATGCTAAAGCAGCATTCTTATTTTCATTTAGTTCAACTTGATGTAGTAAAATAAGTAAAACTGAAATAAAATGAATAAAAAAATAGACAAATAAAACAAATCTAAAAATGACCAAAAAAAATGACCAAGCTTGAAAACAATCTCAATTAACTGATAGCAAAAATAGGTTAGATATTTTAATATTTTTTAATGCAGTGAAATGTATGTGCATCTTAAGTGTCCACAATCAAATGTTCAAATGTTACAATCAAATGTTCAAATACACAATATTTACTCACATATATAGTCACTTTTGTTGTTTTTCATCATTTTTAATGCATGGAAGAGAATTTTAATTAAAACGAAACAATAAAGCATTTATTGTCCTTGTTTACCACCGTCACACATTCATAATTTAAAGCTTTCCCAAGCCCACTGTTGATTTACAGCTGCTTACAGTATGTTGGCCATCACAGTCTCCCCTAGACGGCCCCTCACACTGAGATTCTGCCATTTTGTAATGGTGTGGAGAGGCCACAGTCAGGCGAACTTCACTAGAGAGTGGGTCAGAGTCAGGTCAACTCACAGGCACTCTACCATCATCAGGCCAAGAGTCTGGTGTAACCCCTCACCCTCGCATGCCCCCTCCAATGAACAAGCTCATTAGACTGAATTGGAGCCATTTGGAGCTTAACAGTGGGCTATTGGTGCAGTCTGATGGTGTTACTCCAAGTACAATGGGAAGAGCTTCTGTATTTTAAACATTTAAAGAAAAGTTCATATGTGATGGGTACAGCTTTGACTGTTGTTCTGTTATAACGGAGAAGAGAAACTGTTTGCTCTGACAGTGAATTGCTGCTATTCTGGATCAATAAAGACTGAACCTGAAGGCATGTGAATTGCATTTTGTTACATCATATTTAGTTGATAGATACTATTGCTTTTTAATGTGTTCAATTTTTTGTGGCAGTTTTTAGTTATTGAAATGATTCCTTAACCCCCCTATTTTTTTCAGTAATACTTGGCTGAAAATGTACTCAACCTGAGGCCATTCAAGATGTTATTTGGCTGTTTCAGCTGAACAGATTTGGAGAAATTAGCATTACGTCACTTACTCATCAAAGGATCCTCAGCAGTGAATGGGTGCTGTCAGAATGAGAGTTCAAACAGCTGACATTAATTGTTGGAGGTGCATTGTGTGGATTATTTGTACTTATTTTGATGTCATTCTGTCATGATCTCATTCTGACGGTACCCATTCACTACAGAGGATCCACTGGTGAGCAATTTCAGATGAAAAAACAGCCTCATTTACTTTACAGAGTGTTGGATCTGGTATAGTAAATGTATTGTCTTCTACATGACATTCATACATTTTAGCATGTCCAAAACCTTTTTGGGACATCTGTATATATAGTATTTAATGAAAAGAAAAAACAAAATAGATTGGACATTTCCTCTCAGCTTTTTTTAATGAAGGACATAGATATAGATATTAATGTAGATATTAATTTTATATTATGATTCAGAAAGACTTATATCTGGCCTGGTTGTTTTTCCAGTTGTTTTTTTTTTTTTTTACTGCAGTATTACTTCTGCTATGAGTGAAATGTAACAAATGTGTTCAGATTCCTCAAGCCCCAAAACAAAAGGAAAGCAAGGGGGGAAAAAGTGATGTGGTTTGATGACTTATGGATGATATACACACTTTATTCTACAGGAAGAACTATATGAGTTTTTGGTAGATATGTGAAGTCTTTTTTATTTTTAAATTTTAAATGTTAATAACCCTCCTAAATATAAATGAAAATATATAAGTAATATTTAACATAGTTTTCAGTATGGTAATTCTTGAGATTTGAATACAGTTGAATACAGACTTGATTTTTTTTTTTTTTTTTACAAATGCAGTCCTATTGGTCAGGGATGCCAAAATATTAAACAAATGAACTGTACAATAAGAGCCTTTTCTCTCTCTCTCACTTCCTCTTTCTGTGTGCCCAAATAAGGTTCCCTGTGATGAATGATCAGAGGCACAGATGCTGTGATTATAACTTTGCCAGATATCTCTGGGGATGCACAATTTCAAAGTCATCCACCAAAAAACTGGAATTTACAGTCCTTACCAGCTTCACACCTCTGGCAAACTGCATGTACATACATATGTACAGTATGTATTCATTCATTCATTCATGTTTCTGATTCAAGGTTAAAGGCTCTTGCAGAAACTCTTCATGATCCCAGCTGAGGAATAAGGGTTTTATCTAGTGAAATGATCGGTCAATGCATTAAAAGCCGGGGGTGGGGGGTTGGGGGGAGGGGGGCGGAGGTAAAAAAACTTTTGGAATTTGAAGATCAGGGTAAATTTAACTTATTTTGTCTTCTGGGAATCATATGAGTATCTTCTGTAGCTTCTAAAAGGCAGTACTAAATGAACAAAAATATGATATTTAGGCAAAATAAGAATTGTGCACATCATTCTGTTCAAAAGTTTATACCGCGAGCTCTTAAAGGGTTACTCCACCCCAAAATGAAAATTTTGTCATTAATCACTTACCCCCATGCCGTTCCAAAGCCGTAAAAGCTTTGTTTGTCTTCGGAACACAATTTAAGATATTTTGGATGAAAACTGGGAGGTCTGTGACTGTCCCATTGACTGCCAAGAAAATACCACTGTCAAGACCTAGAAAAGTATGAAATACATCGTCAAAATAGTCCATCTGCCATCAGTGGTTCAACCATAATTTTACAAAATACTTTTTGTACGGAAAGAACACAAAAATAATGACTTTATTCAACAATTTGTCTCCTCTGCATTACCGTAGCGCCATTTCGGCTGTTTGGTGTCAGCTACGTCATGTGGATACGCTGTTTTGGTTCGAATCAAAGCGTAAATAAACGTAGAAAACGTATCTGTGTTGTGTGGCTGACACAGAACAGCACACGCTGTTTGCATTCAGTGGATACTCCTCAAAATGGTGCTTCCGTGACACAAAGGAGACAAATTGTTAAATAAAGTAATTATTATTTTCTTCGCATACAAAAAGTATTCTCGTAGCTTCGTAAATTTATAGTTGAACCACTGATGGCAGACGGACTATTCTGACGATGTCTTTTATACTTTTTTGGGCCCTGACAGTGGTATTGGCAGTCAATGGGAAACTCACAAACCTCCCGGTTTTCATCCAAAATATCTTAAACTGTGTTCCGGAGACAAATGAAGCTTTTACGGGTTTGGAACGACATAGGGGTAAGTGATTAATGACAAAACTTTCATTTTAGGGTGGAGTAAACCTTTAATGCACCATATTTCCTTCTGGAGCATCAGTGAGTGTTTGAATCTTCTGTAATAGTTGCATGAGTCCCTCAGTTGTCCTCAGTGTGAAAAGATGGATCTCAAAATCATACAGTCATTGTTGGAAAGGGTTCAAATACACAAAAATGCTGAAAAACCAAAGAATTTGTGGGACCTAAAGAATTTTTCTGAAAAACTTTTGAAAATGATTTTTATGAATGTAACTATCATTTTGTCCTGTGGACTATAAACGTCTTTTATGTGAAATATCTTATTCAGATCAGTCCTAAATAAAAAATAACATGCGTTTTTTATGATCCCTCCTGTTTTGGTAAAATAATTAACATTTTGCATATTCTGCAACGTGTATGTAAACTTTTGACCTCAGCTGTATATAGGCCTACCCTACACAATTTATCTTCTCAAATGAAAATTCAGAGATTTTTTTTCCCTGAAATATGACTGACCTAACTCTTTACCAAACATAGAGGCCATTTCTTTTATTAACTAAGCACAACAGTCAAATATAGATCATTTTTATCCATTTCTAAAATTTGGGAAGTGCAAAGATGCTCAATGTGAAACTGAGTCAAATTTGGCTCCATGTGACTATTGTCAAGTCACACATGCTTAGCACGTGAGGAAGTGTGCCTGTACAAATTGTGCTTTTTAACAGAGTGATCATCCTTATGTGAGAGACCCAGATGCCATAATGTGAGTGTGACTGTCACTGCAGCGCTTCTGCTGTTGCTTAGGATGACACTTCTGCTTCCCTTTTTACACCCCATACACATCACTGCTCACCCAGCTCCCGACGTCAAAGCAGCTCAAAATAACACAAATCACGACGCTATCACTCTAATCACATGACTTTTGTGTCTTTCTGGCATTTGGGACTCAAATTCATTGGAAAAATGAAACTATATGGGAACAGACGTCATAACATAATATGATCAAGGCGAAGCACATATAGTAAAGAAGAAAAAACGAATTAAGGTTTTGCCATGACAATACAACATCACAAACACTACAACAACTGCAAAAATGATTTATAGTTTAACAGCTCAAATAAAACAAATAAGTTTTACCAGAAAAATAAATGTAAGAGCTTTAATAAAAACAAAACTGTAAATGTCTTACTATTGATTTTCACTTTTATAAAAAATGAGGTAAGTAAAAAAATATTATTTATTTTTATTAATAATAAAAACTGTGTTTTGAAAGTGTCCCTGGTGAAGTGCTGACCAGACATTGTCATTTGATCTTAATTCTACCCTGCCACACAATCCACTAAATTACAATGACATAAGCCATTAGCCAGCACCTACAACCTCGCAATCTCCTCTCCCATTTCTGGCACAGAAAGCCGCAAGGTTTTTTTCACAGCTCATGTTACTGACCCAAAGGGAACATCTGAACAGTCTTGATAGTCCTAGAGGACAGTTGAAAGAGAGAGACTGGAAAATTGGATGCGTTTAAAATTATTAGACATGATAAGATACAGAGATAACAAAGATTAAGGTTGAGTACTGTATATAGAATTTTAAATTCTACATTTTTCAGTTGCGCAGCCACATGCAATTTTAAACAATCAGATCAGATACTCACAATTGTAGTGATTGTAATCCTGGTAGGCTGCAAATGACGCAAAAGAAAATGATGTTGTTTACCCAAAGCATATATTCTTCTGCTGAGAATTGGCTATTAAGTCCTTCTAAAGCTGTCTTGGTGAAGTCCAAAAGGGAGTATTAGCAACTCTTCTCATCTGAGCTGAAAGCATACTGTCAAGACACAGTGTGTGCGCAGCTCTTTCAAATGCCATCGGCCTTATATCATTCTGAACATTACAGAGTGGTTTTCTCTCTCAGAGATGCGTACATTACAGAGACCAGACATTACCAGCGATCCTATTGAGTTTCTCTGTTAATTACTTCCTGCGTCAACAGCCTCAGGCTCGGCTCAAACTAATACAAAACAGAGAAAAAGAGAGACACATAAAAGCTTTCATTAAAGGTCTGTGATTTTGATCTGTTTTTCACTTAGAAAGAAAGAAAAACATACACAACTGAGATCTTATCAACATATCAATTGCTTGTCATAAACAGGTTTTTGCTTAAGAGATACTACTCACCCTCAAGCCATCCGAGAAGAAGGTGACTTTTTTTGTCTTCAGTCAAACAGTCAAGAAAATTTTTAGCTGAAACTGCGTTCCTTGGTGATTCATAAATTCAAGTCAGTGGCTGTCCATTTTTGAGTTTTAAAAATATATATATCAAGGAACACAAAATAAATACCCCTGGCTCTTGACAATATTGAGGTCTTATGAAGCAAAACAATTGGTCTGTGGTAGAAACTGAAAATTATTTACAACTTTATTGCCTTTAAAGGGATAATTAATTACTCACCCTCATGTCATTCCAAACCCGTAAGACCTTCGTTTATCTTTGGAAAACAAATTAAGATATTTTTGATGAAATCCAAGAGCCTTCTGACCCTGCATAGGCAGCAATGCAACTGACACGTTCAAGGCCCAAAAGGATAGTTTGAATTTGAGGGTAGTTGAGTATGGAAGCCTGTTTCTGCCATTGAAAAAAAAAAAAAAAAGGTTATTGCGACTTATCTCACAATTCTGACTTTTTTTTTCTCAGAATTGCATGATGCAAACTTGCAATTCTTAATTTTTTTCTCAGAACTGTGAGATATAAACTCACAACTGCGAGTTGTAAAGTCAGAATTATGAGATTAAACATGCAGTTCTGAGAAATAAAGTCGCAATTGCATGATATAAACTTGCAATTGCGAGTTATAAAGTCAGAATTCCGAGATATAAAGTCGCAGTTCTGAGAAATAAAGTCAGAATTGTGAGATATAAACTCGCAATTCTGTGAATATATCAGTCTTTTTTTTTCTCCTCAGAACTGGACTTTAAAACTCGTAATTGTGAGTTTGTATCTTGTAATTCTGAGAAAAAGGCAGAACTGCGAGATACAAAGTCGCAATTGCATGAAAAAAGACAGAAATGCAAGTTTATATCTTGCAATTCTGACTTTATTTCTCGCAATTGTGAGAGTTTATTTGACACAATTCTGAGAAAAAAAAGTCAGGCATGCGAGATGTAAACTCAAAATTGCGAGAAAAAAAAATCTGAATTGTGAGATAAAAAGTCGCAATTACCTTTTTTATTTTTTATTCAGTGGCGGAAACGGGCTTCCATAGCTGAGCCCAAACGCAGTTAGAAAAATGAAAAATAAAGAAGTATCATTCAAAGAAGACAGCAGAGGTTATAATAATCTATAAATGACATCATGAAATAATAATAAAAGCCTATAGCATTCATTATGCATGTTATGTATCACAATTTTTCCAGCAGTCAGTACTGGAGCCATAATAGGTACATGGTGTGCTCAGCTGTAAGGAGGCCTACAGAATTACATAATGCTCAGTGAACCTATTATGAACCCTACAGAAATTACCTCAGAGCACAGATGCCTGACTTTGTCATGATCGTTCACGTTTACAGTCTTTTTAATGTAAGCAGAAACTCTACACTGGTGTACTTAAAGTCATGTAGTATTATCCAGCATCGTGCCCTGGAGACGATGCCCATACAATGTGTGAGACATACAGAAACACTTCTTCAACTATTCCCACACTTCTCCAATCCAATAACATCAAACAACCTTGTTCTATGGCCTCTTAACCATACAACAGAGCACTCGTGTACATGACAACGATAAACAGTCCCAGTATAAACTCAGCCTGCTGTTTAGATCTTTGCAAACTGAAAAATTGGAGACAATCAGTTGACGGCCATGTTGCGCTCTCATGTAAAGCTGAATGCTCTGTTGTTCCTCATTGTATAAAACCATATGTAGCAATTAGCGGTTGAGAACACTAAAGCACTGTCAGATCTGTGGTGAAGGAGTAGGAGGGGAAGAGTGGAGAAAATTACCCATTATGGTTGAAATGTCCGCTCTGAATATGTTTGATTGAGCCAAGTCAAGATGTACAATGAAACAATTGTTGTGCCCAGCATATGTTTCAAAAGACAACGTAATTGTTAACAGCAGCGGTGAGGAAGTGTAACTTTCCTGTGTTTATTTATTGATAGAAAGATTTTGAAATCATATAGCTCATTCATAGAAAAGCAAATGCCTCTGCTTCAATCAAGAGCTAAGCAATACTTTCTAGTGCTGAACATTCAATCGCCACAATAACTCCTATTTCTTTTGTGATATAAGGTATAAACCATTTATTCTGACAGCCTTGTTTACTGAATGTGCATGAATAATTTTTCCAAAGAATGCAGTGTTTTTAAAGTGCTTTAACTGGACTATCAAAAAAGCAGTGCGATTACAAGAATCATTTAAGGCGAGAAAGGAGAGAGAGAGAGAGAGAGAGAGAGAGAGAGAGAGAATATTAAAAAAGAAATAAAATTAATAAGTAAAATATTACTGTTCTCTCATCTTTTTTTCGCTTTTACCAAAATTCAGTTAAATTAGTTAATTCGGCAGTTTAAATGTTATTCATGTCTCATCAATAATACCTGCTAATGTTAAATTTAAAATTCAAACACAACAGAGTGGAAGAAGATCAAAAGAAAAAAACAGAAAAGGGCATATGGGGAAGGTATAATATGTATTAAACAAATTACAGATGAAATGTCATTAATATATTGGTTGTTTCTCTCAGACTGGAATGAGATTAGAGCTCAGAGACATGATTGTGTCAAGGCACTAATCTGGGGAAGAGTTCAGAAAAAAATTCTGCTTGAAGGTTCACAGAAGCATGTAGCCTCCATTATCCATAATAGAAGAAGTTTGGAACAACTAGGACTCTTCCTACAGCTTGTGCTTCAGTGCTCATTAGCTCAGAGGCAGTGCACAGTTTTGAGAGTCTGGCAGAAGCATATACGACTGCCTTATTTCATACGCCAGCCCTCAAGCCTGTCTCCGCAATCTCTCTTTGCTAATTTGTGGATGAATCATGTGTTGGAGTTAAAAGATGAAACACTTCTTCCTCCACTCTGTAAGAGCTGGCCTCCTGGAGAAACTGAGCAATTGATGGAGAAGGGCCTTGGTTAGAGTGGTTGACCAAGAAGCTGGTGGTCACTCTAGTTGAGCTCCATGATCATATATGCAGATGGGAGAAACTTACTGAAGGACAAACATCACTGCAACACTGCACTGATCTGGTCTTTATGATAGTGTGGCCAAACTCAATCCTCTCCTCAGTGAAGACACATGAAAACACACTTTGCAACAAAAGACCCAAAAACCTCTCAGATTGTCAGATTGTGTTGTCATCCCAACATTAAAGTGTGCTGGTAGCAGCTTTATGCTGTGGGGCTGTTTATAAGTGGCAGGGACTGAGGGACTCGTCAGAGTAGAAGGAAAGTTCAACACAGCAAAATATAGAGATATACAGCCTTAATGAAAACCCGGTCCAGAGCGTTCAGAACCTCAGACTGGGCTGAAGATTCACCTTCCAGCAGGACAATGACCCTAAGCACACAGCAAGAGTGACTTACAGACAACTCTGTGAATGTTCTCGAGTGGCCCAGCCAGAGCCTTGGCTTGAACGCAATCAAACATTTCTAGAGAAACCTGCAAATGTCTGCTAGCCCCCATCCAAGCTCACAGAGTTTGAGAGGTGAAGAGGTGAGAAGAAGAATGGCAGATAATTACCAAATGCAGATGTGCAAAGCTTGTCGCATCATACCAGAAAGTCTTTAAGCTGTAAAGTGCTTCAACTGACTTAAGGGTATGAATCAGGGGCGAGGCCAGAAATGTTTAAGTGGGCGGGCCTACATAAAACCGGGTGGACAAGGTGTAGCGTATGTAAAATTGCATATCAAATTGCCAATAGAAAATACAGCACAAACATTAAACGCACATCACTTCTAAAGCATTGATTAACACTAATTTTAATTTCAACATTTACTAATACATTATTAAAATTAAAATTCATCTGTTAACATTCGTACCTGAGCTAAAAAAAAGTTGTATTTTTATTAACTATCTTTAACAAAGATTAATTAATACTGTAGCCGATGTATTTATCATTGTTAATGTTTATGTGTTTCTTTCTGCAAATGACGCATCTATTTAGCAGCTCAAACACTGAACCTTTGCTAATATGATGCTTACACATGCTCAGAAGTTACCAATCTATAAATCCATCACCCGGTGATCTGGTTTCATTTGTAGGCGCTCCAGATTCAGTGCTGAATTAAGTTTCATTTGGGATATAAAATATGTTTTAAAGACTGAGGTTTGTTTCGCTATTTTCAAATTCAACATTACTTTCAAACCCGCGCATTTTACTGTGTCCTTACGTCGTAAACATAAATGTGGGTGGGACTTACTGAAACAGGCCAATTATCGTTTTGACAAGCGTATGGCATGCACCTATAGGGAGAGGGAAAATTAAGAAACTGCCTGTAATTTACCATGTTTAACTATACATTTATTATTATCGTTTAATAAATAGCATTCATTTGGAAAATTACCAACTTCTCACTGGGTGGGTCAGGCTGAAGCTCACTCGTAGCTTCGCCATTGGTTTGAATACTGAATGCAACGTACTTTTCAGTTTTGTGATTTTAACAAATTTGCAGAGTTGTCACAAATCTTTTTTTTTTTTTTTTTTTTGCTTTGTCATTATGGTGTATGAAAGATTGATGTGGGGGAAAAGTTATTTAAAGGAGTTTCACATAAGTTAAACAAAAAGTGAAAAAAAAATGAAGGGGTATGAATACTTTTGCAAGGCACTGTATACATGTAGTAATAGCAGTAAATTTTGACTTTGTGGGGTCATTTTTAGGTCCCAATGAGGTAACAAGCTTATAAATCATACAAAACGAAAGTTAGAAAATACAGTTTGTACAGTATAAAAACCATTATGCCTATGGAATGTTCCCAAAATGATAAGAATACCAGTGAGTGTGTGTGTGTGATTGATGTTTGTTGATTTGGTATGTTGCTGCAGCCTAGTTTGACCTGGATGTATGTCACAATGGAGGACAACAAATCTTTAGTTACTTAGTCACACACTGTGGTTATAGTGAGGGTACACACTGAATCTGCAGTATGAGAGATTGAGCGAGGTGGATTGTGTTATGGGCTGACATGTTATCCCATAAAAACAAACGACAAGATAAGTGTACTCCTGCTCCGCATTAAAAGCTGTGATATCTCTCAGAACTGCCAATAGTTCACCTATCATTTGGATGAAATTTGTATAGTCTTGGCTGCTCTGTACACTAGTTTGCCTTGTCAGCTTAAAAAAGGCATTCTTAGTAAAATAAATCAATGAAAATATCTTGTATAAGGCATCATGGGCTTGCCTCCTCTAGGTTGTGGCAAAATTTCAATCTGCCCTAATTTGCCATTAATCTGTAGTGTCTGTTTTCTGTCAGAGCCTACTGCGGCTGTGGGTGATAGCTCTGAGATTCATACGCAATAACAAATGAGGTAAAACTCAATGCATTAAGGCTGACAGGATAATTCTTTACAGCATAAAAACTTGTTGTTCAGCATAGACTGAGATTCTCAAAACTCATACAAAACAGCATAAACTGTAGACTGGACTCTAGGACTGTAGAATGGGTTCTTGTGACTAAAGACACAACAATGACCTGGCAACCGGCCAGAACGCCTTAGCATCATATCAGTGGGTTTTGTACGGGAAATGTTATGGACCACTGCACCAGTAAAACGTACATTTTAACATAAAGTCAAACAGAGTAAAATGCATATGCAGATTGGCAAAGTATTTTGCTTTTTAAATGAGGCAAACATTGACAAATGACAAAGGATTGAATTTTATAACTTGATTTATGCCTTGGCTCAACTGTGGATCTGGCATTGATGGATACTGAACAAACTGAAACAAATCCACTCAAAAGCATCAAATGGATTCTAGATTCTCACCAAATTCAGTGTAATCAACGGACCATTTCTCAAAATGTCTGTAAAAGCAGTCCTTCCAGTGTCAGAGGCATATGACAGCAGACGTTAAAGGACAGTGAGTACAGCTTGTGCTTCAGCGCTCATTAGCTCAGAGGCAGCGCACAGTTTTGAGAGTCTGGCAGAAGCGTATGCGACTGCCTTATTTCATACGCCAGCCCTCAAACCTGTCTCCGCAATCTCTCTTTGCTAATTTCTGGATGAATCATGAGTCGAGTTAAAAGATGAAACACTTCTTCCTCCACTCTGTGAGAGATGGCTCTCTCTGCCTGTGTTTTCTCAAAGGCTGGATTAAACAAATCAAAACAAGCCATGAGCCTCCGCGGATCTCTTCCCGTTTATTTTCATAAGAGCTTTCACCATGAGACAGGCCATTGCTCTTAAAATGTTCTCTGAATCTGTCGCCTCTTCAAAGGACTCACATGAAGAATCATTGTACACATATTATAAACATGATTTCTAGCAAAGAATGAATCCTAATAAAATATTGCACTAGTCAGGCATGTTTCATGGCTCTAATTACGATGAACACAGTGGACTGAGCACCACAGTTTCTCTGCTGTGTCAGAGATTCTGTCAAGTTGAACATTCATGCCTGTGTCAAGAGACTGTGAAACACTGCCATCTCCTGTAGCTCTGAGCCCTATTTAGACATCATTTAGAGATTTTCACTTCTCAGCCAAGAATTCATATGGATCAGCAATTATACAAGTCATCTCCTACAAAACTGTGAAATGGATATAACTACTGACTCTAGCTGAAACAAACCGCTGAAACTTTGTTTAAGATTATGAAAAAGTTGAAATTGGAGAATACCAAAATGATTTAGTATTGACTGCTTGATCTAACTGAAATGGTAATAAATTAAATATCTTTTATAGCATTTTTTGAAATCGTCACAAATTTTGGATTCTTCAGTTTAAATGCATGAATGTCATGCATGTATGAATCTAATGTGCATTAGATAATAAAAGTATTGCATTGGTATTTATAAATATGTTTTAAATACTGTATGTTGAACGACAGCACACTTTTCGCAAGGCACACTTTTCATGTTATATGGATCCTCTCCATTACCATCTCCGGTTGAAACATAAAATTGCATATACTTGAGAAATCCACCTTATTTTTTCCTTAAGCGCCTGTGTGCCCAGTTGTAAATTGGCCTGGCTTTTGCCGTCTCATCTGCACCCATTTCTAGCTGTACAAAACAGCTCTTTTTGCTGCTTGATATTGCAAATTGGTGTGTCTTGCCACGTTGTATTAATGTATTGTCTTAATTATGATCACTCTAGTTTGCAATGCAAACAATTTTACTGTTTACTGCATGTTGTTATTCTTCTCCTTATCTCCCTATAGCGGCTAATGAACCGGAAGTCCGCGTTTAAGAATAAGGTAGATAGCACATAGACCCATGTATTTTTTTTTTTTTTTTTTGCCATCACGTGTTTTAGCACAGCTCTTCTGGCGGTAAGTATGACTTTTAATAAGTCCTATATTTGAAAGTAAAGAAAGAAATGAAGTTTCCTATCTGCCGCATTATTTTGGATCCTACTTGGCACGGGCTCTGTTGCGTTCCCCTTCTTGATTGCAGAATTTTTGGAGTTTGAACTTTATTTGTTTTGACATTTGGTCATTAGTGGTTAAAAGAGGATTGTCGTTTAGAACCTCCAATGTAAACGCTAACAGAAAAACGCTAACACCCACTCACTCAATAACCAAACCTTCTTTTTGGTGTTTACGGACATGACGTAGCCTAAGTTCAGAATTAACCGCGAAATCCGACCCGACAGCTCAAAACATTCGAGGTAAGGATTCGAAGTAAGACAACAACAGTTTAATAGCCTAATGTATCATTCAATAACTGAATATTGTTTACATATATTTGATTGTTTTGCTTTAAACAAAAAACGTTTTGCAGTGCAATAGATGTCTTATATGAGTATTTAAAATAACAAGTATTTCAGCACTTTCTTGGTTGTCAAACATGCATCATGTTCAAAGTTAATGTGCTAAACTACACCTGTGATTAATCTGCTAGGACACCTGTGTGAACTTGAGGGGAACTGACTTCATACGGTAAGTACATCCACTAAAAATCAACTTGAGTTGGTTGCAAAAATATCTAAGAAAAAGTCTAAAAGCAGTATAATTTCAGATACCATATTGTTTTTAAAATATATGCAATTCCTGAACACATCTTCACACATATGTAAAGGGCATCAATTCTTATGTCATTTTTGGCTGAGCAAAATATTTTAAAATGAAACAAATGGTTAAAAATAATTTTCACTTCTATGCTATATAAAACGTCCATCTGAGGCTTACAGTGATTTTTTTTTTTTTTTTTTTTTTTTGATGATGATGATGATTTAATGACCCAAAGAAAACTGAAGATCTGACGTCATACGTGAAGGTTTGGTTTATCCACATAACACTCCATGGTGTGTGTTCACATCTTTTATAGTTATATTTTTAAATTCCCTTCTGTGTGTCATACATCGGAAGTGTAGCTGCCGTGATTTTGTCCTGAAGTTCGAAGTTCAAAGTTATTTCGTCCACAGTATCATCTTCTGAAACAACAGAGAAAACGTCAATGAGCAAATAGGCAGCAGTGTGCTTGTCCGCCAACGGGTGGCGCTGTTGCACAGATCAGAGTCGCAGCAGTGGATGTTGACTCCCGGCAGCTCCTCCGTGTGGCAGTGTCGGGCTGTTGCGCAGCCACTAGTCAGCATGACTCCCAGTGCAACTGAAACAAAACAAACAAAACAGTGTTTTTGAGAAACCACATGTTGGGTGACACAGAATTAACATCAGAGTGATTTTATTAGAAGGCATGATCCCAAGCATGTCGCAACAGAACTATTTAGTTTGTAGTTCTAAAACCTGGAGGACAACCAGCATTTCTGAGCCATTATGGGTTCAGGGGTTAAGAATTTCCTGTGGGTTTTTAGAATGACGGTTGTGGATTTATGAGTAGAATTAATGTCTGTGGTTAACTTTGCATGAAGAGACTTATGTTTTCTCCTACAATATAAATTACCCACAGTCAAAAATGAATTATGAAGCAACTGTTAAAAACGTAATTTACTATAGTTGTAAGAACTCCAGCTACCAAAAGTGAGTGCACATGCTTGCTTAACTTTTTGACAACCAATCTTATATAGCAATTTATAAGTAACTTATATTTTTCAACAAACACAGTAACTTCAAAATTCATGTTTGATGCATGACTGTGTCATTTATGAATAGAACAAAACATGCAAACAAACCACCAACATTATTTTACTTAATTAAAATGAGATCTTTCTGGTGTGGTAAAGTATAATAATTATTGGTGTTGATTTTAATCAATCATAACTTCCGGAGAAAAATAGCACAGACACTGGACATGGATAAAAGGAATAGATAGGCCTATGTGTTGAGCACCTGTGTTTGTGCATGCTATCGAAAGAATTATACTTTGACATGCATTAAATGTGCTATGTATGATTTTTCTGGCACTATATAGTCTCAGAAATAAAGGTACGAAAGCTGCCACTGGGGCCTTTTCAAAAGGTAGACTACTGTACCTCGCAGAACCTGATTTTACCAAGTGCGACATGTTCCTGGATCAACATCTTTGTTGACCCTGGAACAACATTGTGATTAACAAATCAGATGTGAAAAAACAGTTTATAGTTTTTATGAATTTTAGGCTTACAATCAGTGTTTGGTGCATGTACATCAGTGTCATTCATCTATCATTTCCTCTGATTTTAGGGATTACTCATGGGTAAGGTTAGGTTTAGGTGTAGGGATGTGGTCAAGCTTACATTTTTGGATTTAAATGTTGTTCCAGGGTCAACAGAATATGTTGACCCAGCAACACATCTAACTCAGCAATATCAGGACGTGCACTGTACCTCTTAGGTTCTAATATGTATGTCTTATGTCTAATATGTACCTTTTGAAAAGGTACCGCCTCAGTGACAGCTTTTTTACCTTCATTTCTGAGAGTGTATTTCGCATCTCAGACTAAAATAAACATGCACTTTGGCTGCATCTCTACTCTCCATTTGTCCAACTGCAGGGCCAACGAAGCTTAGCTCCAACCAGCTCCAACTCACTTGCCTTGAAGTTTCTAGGGCTGTGTTCAAAATTGCCCCCTTAAATAGGGCACTATTTGAAGGGACAGCCATTTGTAGTGGCACCACAATAATGAGCATACAACCAGTATACACTCACCAGCTACAGAATACCCATAATGCACTGTGCCAAACTAATTCCTGTCTGGCAAGAAGATGGTGCCTGCTGCTAAAACATTTATCCATTTTCCAAACCGCTGGAAATTAATGACACCAGAATGACCAAAAAAAGCCCTAACAATTCAAAATAATTTAACACTAGTTACATATATTAAGGCTGTTGCGACTAAAATGAAATATTAAAATGAATGAAAAGTGTCAATTAGCTGCATTACATTTAAATCTCTATACGTTGCATTAGATTTCCTTTTGTTGTTTTTTTGCAGTGCTGAGAATTACAACCAATCACACATATTTCTGTTGAGCTTAGAAACGCAATGGCCAATCAGAGGCATTTAAATTAGTCAGCGCTGAAAACACCAGAGTTCTGTCGCTTGCACGCATTCACTGACTGAATTCTCTCACTATAAACAACAAACAAATACGATGTAAGTAAGAGATTTCTCCTCATAGAAGTTTCGGTGATTGTAACGGGAATTTGCGCTAGACTAATGAACCTACATATGTCATAACATAATGATACATTGGCAGATCATTAGCTAATGATTGATTAAAGCAGACAACTGGAAGTTGAAGTATATATCTTTGACCACTGTGGTAATTAACATATGAATTTAGATCATAGTTTAGATAGTTAATATAAGTTATTAAGGAACTAATACATTATGACACATTTAACTAATAACAATATATTCAGTACTTAATCTATGAATCATATAGACTGTTCATTAGTTGCTGATATAGTAATCATTAATAAATGGTTTAGTTCTTCATGAATTATACATTAACTTGATTATCTATGCAGTTATTAAGCATGAATTAATGCATATTTGTGCACCCATATTGTAAAGTGTTACCAAAATATCCATATTTAACCCTTAATAAACACCTTAATCTAGCTTGCACCCACTGGTTGTACACAGAAGCTGCTTCTATTTTTTGAATGTAGAAAACACAAAACAGTTTGTTGTTATTGGTAACAGTTGATTTAAGTAACTGGTTACATTTAAGCATTTGACTTAAAAGACAACACAGATAAAATTAATACGGTAGTTATGCAAATTGCCCTTTGAAAGGTTTATTTTTTGTTGTTGTTTTTTTTTAGAAAAATACTCTCTGTCCCTATGATGCAAGTGGATAGACCACTGATTTACAGATTCTTATTTGCATTTCTTTATTTTTTCTTCTTTAACACCTTTTTTGCCACCTCATCCACACTCTCATTCGCCCCGCACTCCTACATGCACTGGAACCCACAACCATTTAAATCTTCATATAGTATATCTTGTCCATTTAAACCTGGTCTTCATATAGTATATCTTGTTCACGTTATGAATCATCTCACGCATGAAGTGACGTCACTTCATGCATGAGGTTCACAGCACGATTTCATCACGCTTCACAACATGTTGACATTTACATCAAGCATAAACTCATGAATCCATGTATGACAGTTGGCCAGAATCAGTTGTTTACAGGGATGATTTTTTTCCATTAAATGTTTGTGTTTGTCTGAAGCAAGTATGTCTTTTTATTTAAACATTTTATTATCTTCTAGTAACTCCTGCCAAGTTTCACATATGATACAGTCACAGATTCCACTAAGGGACTGTTTACATAGAAACAAGACTACCCACAGTAATTATATCTGTAACACAGCCATAAGTTTGTCCAACTACAGTGCAGCCGTAGTCCCACTGGTAATAGGATAATTAAGACAACCTCATAGCCTGAATAACACATTTTTCTATAGAGGAATCAGTAATACAAGTACACAGTGCTCCATTCATAGACTTCTGCTGAAAGTGCACTGCGGTAAACACAATTTTGTGCAGAATTTGAACTTTGAATCAGAATAATTGTCAGTCGCAATCAACAACATGTCACAAATACTGTAATAGAGTCTTATTTTGAAGCCATAATAATATACCTTCGACTCAAAGGAGAAGCTCTGGCCATACCCTGCAGTAAAACAAGTGGCATGAAGACTTGCTCAGGATTGAGTCATGTGACAGGTCTGTGATGTATGCTGAGCCGTGGAGGCAGACAGAGCTGGCTCGACTTGTGAAAGTGGATAACTCTGGAGGATTACGGCTGGCCGATGATCCAACAGAGAGAGAAAGAGAAATCCCTGATGATCGCTGTCCAAATGCTCTTATCAGCCTTATCAATTTGACTGTGTTTGTCTGTCACCTATCTGGAGGGCTGTCTGTTTGAGAGTCTGGCTGTGCTTTGTCAATGCCATTTGGGTCATAAATGCAGTCAGGTTTTCAGATTACAAAACATTTAGCTTATACAGTGATATCAGGAAAAGTTGTGCTGGAAGCCTCAACCTTCACAGACAATTCACAGACAGTGTTAGCAATGAGAGTGTGTTTAAAACACCACTTCATGAAGCTTCAAAACATTTACGAATTGCTTGTTTCGAATCAGTAGTTTAGAGCTTGTATCAAATCCGCTAAATAACATGATTTTTGCAAATGAGGATTCATCAAATCATACTGTTTTGAACCATGTTTTTGAAACTTTTAAAAAATTCCAGTGGTTTGCAGCTAGATTACATTAATCTGGTGAAACCATGATCACGTCTTGGCCTGGTTAATAACGGTTCATTTTAGAATTCATTTACAAATTCTACTTAATTGCTTTTAAATTACCTAGTTTGCCAAATGGGTCAGTTAAAGCGTCCGTTCATCCAAAAATGAAAATTAGCCCACGATTTACTCACCCTCAAGATATCCTAGGTATATATGACTTTCTTCTTTTAGTCGAATCCAATCTGAGTTATATTAAAAATTCTTAGTCCTAGCTCTTCCAAGCTTTATAATGACAGTGGGCAGGTGTTTCTGTTAAACAGTCCAATAAAGTGCATAATCCATAATAAAAAGTGCTCCACACAGCTTCAGCGAGTGAATAAAGGCCTCCTGTAACGAATCAATGTGTTTTTGTAAGAAAAAAAATCCATAGTAAAACATAATAATCGCTTTTTTCTTGCTTGCACCAGCTGTCATACATGCAAGCCATTTCGGGCGTATGATGTAGGACGTATGCTTTGCAGATGTGCCACTGATCTTGCAAAAACCAACGTTTGTTTACAGGAGCAAAGGAAGCAAAGATTTCCTACTTTAGCAAAGGAAAACCAGTCTCCTCTTGGCTTAAATCAAAATCCTCCAACATTTTTCTTTACAGATCCTCCTTTTGCAGTTCTAATTTGTGACCGTTGTTTTGTTCTCTTCAGTTCGCTTCATGCGCAACGCCGGCGTCCTACATCATCCACCCAGAACGGCTTCCGTGTACAACAGTTATTATGTTTTAAATATGGATACAGGAGGCCTTTATTCACCCTCCGGAGCCATGTGGAACACTTTTTATTATGGATGGATGCACTTTATTAGACTTCCTTTGGACTGTTGAAGAAAAACACCCACCCACTACCTTTATAGAGCTTGGAAGACCCAGGACAATTTTTAATGTAACTTTGAGTGGATTCAGCTAAAAAAAGACAACTAGGAAGCCTTGAGGGTGAGTAAATCATGGGCTAATTTTCATTTTTGGGTCAACTAGCCCTTTAATAATGGTTAATTTTTATTTCATTTACAAATTTTACAAATGATCATAGCCAGTCACCTTTTGACCGTATTTATCTCCAAAGAGTACATATTATTACCTAAATGGTGTATTGTAGTACCTTTTGAGCAGGTTCCCCCCCACAGCCTTTGGACACCCAAAACAAGGGCTATATATTAATAAAACATAACTTTTACTGAACCATCATATTTAATGGTATCAATTATTTGTAAATTACATTTAATAGATTACATTTTTATGAAAATTGAAATATGAAAATGCAATTGGTGTGTGAAAGCTTTCCTTGTACATGTTTAGACTGTGTTTTCACTGCATTTACACCATGTTGACCAGCAGGTTATATTTAGAGTGATTCAAATCATTTAATAATTGGGTCATTTGATTCAGAGTCTGCCATCATTACTTAAAGGAGAAGTCCACTTCCAGAACAAAAATGTACTCACCCCCTTGTCATCCAAGATGTTCATGTCTTTCTTTCTTCAGTCGATAAGAAATTATGTTTCTTGAGGAAAACATTCAAAAACATTTTTCTCCATATAGTGGACTTCAATGGTGCACCCAAGTTTAAACTTCCAAAATACAGTTTAAATGCATTCATAAAAGCTTTAAATGGCTTTCCAGCCGAGGAAGAAGAGTCTTATCTAGCAAAACAATCTGTCTTTTTCTAAACAAATTGACAATTTATATACTTTTTAACCTCAAATGCTCGTCTTGTCTAAGTCTGCGTGAACTCTTTTTTCCGGTTCAATACGGTCAATACAGTTAGGGTATGTCAAAAAATTCCCATTTCGTTTTCTTTCCAAACTTAAAAATCGTCGTACATCGCTGCGGAAGTACCCAACCCAGTGTACACAAAGTGAACATGCAGAGAAGATCAAACGCCCTTTACAAAAATAAAGGCAAAACAGCATTGTATTACATTTTTGACATTGAAGATAAGAGTTTTTCGATATACCCTAACTGTATCGACCCGGATTGCACAGACTACGCATGCGCACCGCAGAGATGAGACAAGACGAACGTTCTAGGTTAAAAAGTAAATAAATTGTCAATTTGTTTCAAAAATGACTGATCGTTTTGCTAGATAAGACCTTTCTTCCTCGGCCGGGCTTGTTTATAGCCATTTGAAGCTGCATTTAAACTACATTTTGGAAGTTCGAACTTGGGAGCACCATAGAAGTCCACTATATGGAAAAAAATTCGGGAATGTTTTCCTCAAGAAACACAATTTCTTTTCGACTGAAGAAAGAAGAACACGAACATCTTGGATGACAAGGGAATGAGTACATTTTTATTCTGGACTTCTCCTTTAAGGCAGTGGTTCCCATCCCTGTTCTTAGGGCCTCCCAACACCTTTTGAATGTCTCCTTTGTCTAATATAACCAATTGGTGACAGACCATTGGTGGCAACGATCTACTTACAATCTTAAAAATAAAGGTGCTTTAAAAGGTTTTACTCAGCGATGAAATAGAAGAACCATTTTTGGATCCACAAAGAACCATTCAAAGGTTCTTTAAAAAAACATTTCTTTCTTCCCTTTTTATAATCTTTGTGAAACAGAATGGTTCTTCAGATGTTAAAGGTTCTTTATGGAAATATTTAAACAAAAAAGGTTCTTCTATGGCATAGTGAAGCACCTTTATTTTTAAGAGTGTAGGCTTACAGTTATTTCGGAAAGTCCAGCCTAAGTCTTCAGGTGCATTCATGCCATATCGTAATTACTATGATTATTAGATACCAACTTGTAAAAAGCGTTCACATCCTCATAGAACTTGCAATTGCAATATGTGAACTGGGAGCTACGTATTGATAGTTCGATAGTTCCTAACCGAGTCCAAGGGTGTGGACAGCTCCAAGTACAACATCATGTGTCATCTCAAAATCACGGTAATTACGATATGCGTGAATGCAGCATTGGAGTCTAATGAGCTAATGATCTGAATCAGGTGTGTTTGATTACAGAGACGTATAAAATGTGCAGTTTTGGGGGCTTTCATATAAAGGACTTTTTTAAAGAAGCATTTCTCTGCCACCTTTGCAGTTTAAATTTGGCATTAACGCATTACATAAAGTCAAAATCCAAGTAGGAATTGAAGATTCATTAGACTTTTAGACAAGCTTATGCAGTAGGTGTTGGTTTTTATAACTGATTAGAAGAGGAAGGTGTTGGAAATACGGGTTAAAGCAGGTTAATTAGGCAGAGGGGCAGGGAACACTGTGATCTCTAACTTCACTCGTTCTTTGCTCAGGAGCGATCATCCGCCCTCTAATGCTCCTTGCGCTGCCAAAGTGCGATGACAATTACACGCAGGGAGTCTCATGAAGAGGATTAAGGTGGTGCCCCTGGAGTTCTGTTGCTCAGAGGATTTCAGAAATCCTCTGAAATAAATTTGATGAACCAAAAACGACCATTATGCATTATTCTCCATTGATTAATGCTCATGGCTGTCTCAGCCACAGGAAGCCAAACAGCCATTTCTGATTGTTGATATATTAGTGGCTACTGGTGGGCGGTTGTAGTTGAGGGCATTCTTACCACTTTCGGTTCTGATGCAGAAGCGATGCTTGAAGCCCTTGTGGGAGTGGGAGCAGGTGATGACTTCGGGGCTGGAACAGCCTACATCCACATACCTCTGGTTATGCACAATGTTACAAGCATAACATTGCAGCCCGTCAGCTGTAAGGCAGAAAACAGATCTTTGTTTGCATCTGAGTTAGGGAGAATACTGAAAAACAAGAACAAAAGCAGCCAACTGTATTTCGAAATGTGCAACAATATCTTACTTCACCATCATTTTCTCAATGATTTTACTCGCTGTAGCTTTAGATGAAGCAGAGATGCGGTTATAGTGACTGAGACTGAATTTAGCCCCGAGGTTTTAAGTCACTCAGCCATGTGCGCAGATCCCTGCTGTTGATACACATGGGTTTAGCTGCACGGTGCCTCTAGCTACATCATGACAGGTGGTTGTTAGGCTAATGTAGTGCTCTTCGTCAGTTATGTTGTGCGTGAAGGCCAGTACATAACATCTTATTAATGAAACACCTCAAAAAGCATAAATCATTTACATCAACAAGGAAAAGCATTCACTTGCATGCATTATTGATGTCCCGCTAATCTTCTGAATGATTTGCAGTGACATGCAATCTCTATCTGGCATCATGCTTTCAGACTATCCAGTAGAAATCTGCACGATGTGTGTACAGCTTTTGACAGGCTATTGGCTTTTTCTCATGTATGGTAATTTATCATTTCGGGTAATGTGATCTCCTTGTCCTTTTTTAAAAGGCAAAGTTCATCTGGTGGCGGTGGTTTACTTTATATAACCCCCTCACTGGAATCCGTTCAGACAGAAATGTTGTATTTGCATGTAAGATGAGATCTAAATGAGGTTAGTGAGCTTTAGGAGGCAACACTGCAAGCAAACAAAGATATTTGAATGCATTACTGTCATATGGCTTGGATACATTTGGCATGGAAAATTATACCTCATTGTCAAATACAAAAAGTGTGTTTGTTAAGAGTAATGCAGTGATGAATGTATGGAAATCAAAGAGCAAGTTCAATGGTCAAGTGGATTATTGACAAAAACAAGTGCATACAAGACATACATTTTTTAGCATAAATTAGAGAAAATACAAGAGAAATACACTGAGAAAATACAAACAGTTTGGAAAAACAAAAAAAAAGGAAAATAAAAAGAAAATAAATATTTTTGCCTTACTACCTAGTAAAAACAAATATCCTGATAACAGGATACATTTACTGGAGATGAAAAATTGCATAAAATATTTTGACTTGCTTTCAAAGAGTGTCTTGAATTAAGCTTATTTTTCTTACCAGATAGCATTTATAAATCTGACAAAATATAAAATTAATGTCAAAAAATAAATAAATAAAAACTAAAAATATAAAAGTAATAATAATAGTAATAGTAATAATAATAGTAATAATAGTAATAGTAGTAAAAAAATAGTAGTAACATTAATAGTAGTAGTAGTAGTAGTAGTAGTAGTAGTAATAATAATAATAATGATAATAATAATAAATGAATGGGGAAGTAAAATAAAGAATAAAGAAAATAAGAAAATCCAAGATAAAACTATAAGTGTCTCAAGAAAATATTTTTATTGTAAGGAATGTTTTATACACTACCAGTCAAAAGTTTTTGAACAGTAAGATTATTATTATTATTATTTATTTATTTTTTTAAGTCTCTTCTGCTCACCAAGCCTGCATTAATTTGATCCAAAGAACAGCAAAAACTGTAACATTTTGAAATATTTTTACTCTTTAAAATAACTGTTTTCTATTTGAATAAATTTTAAAATGTAATTTATTCCTGTGAATTTTTAGCATCATTACTCCAGTCACATGATCCTTCAGAAATCATTCTAATATTCTGATTTGCTGGTCAAAAAAACATGCTGAGTAGAATTTTTAAAGATTTCTTTGATGAACAAAAAGTTCAGAAGAACAGCATTTACCCAAAATAGAACATTCTAAATGTTTTTATATAACTTTTGATCAATTTAAAGTATTGTATGTACTCTCAATATATAGATATAAATATAAATACATATGTACATCATTTGTTATGTTTTCTTCAGTGTGACTGACACAATTCAGTGTGACACAATACAAACATACACGCACACCTACCTTGTGACATGAGAAGTGTCAGCAATGTCAAGAAATAATAAAGTCCAAATCCATGCAGCAGGCATTTCTGGAGAGTCATGGGTACAGCTGGAGGAAAAGTCACCCAAGCAGAGCAATGAAGGGCTGGTAGTGAGATGAATCCTCCTGGGAGAAGAGCTCTCTGCCTCTTTCAGCATGAGCCACCACTCTCAAACAAAACACACTGACACTGATACTCCAGAGGAAAAGGGGAGGGGCTTCATATCAAAAAGAAATATCAATAATGAGCCGTTAAGAACAGACTACATGCGTTACATCCAAATAAAGAGCAGTTATTTGTCCCTGGTTTCTCCCATCCTTCCTAAGCCCTAGAGAGGGAGTCTTCAGTCCCTGGCAGACGCGCACAGTCTGCCTGAGACCCTCCACTGGATCAGAGGTAATTTGCTCATTGATAATCCCAAAGCCCCAGATAAACACTTTCACGCCCAGCTTCTCACTGTGACAGAAGAGTCAGTCTCGATGCTCTTATGTGTGTGGTATTAGTGCGTCTGAGTCCTCAGGCCATATTGCATTTAATGAAAATTTAAGAAGCAAATCCTCACTCGAGAAGTGATGTTTAATGAAGGAGTGGGTGGGTTTTTGGAACAAACACAGACACAAATCAAAAGCGCTCGCTGTGCTTTGAAGGGTCCAATCAGTTTCAGAAGTGATTAGATGGTGACCCGAAACGCTTTCATATACAGTCATTAATGCTAGATGTCTCTCCCTCTCTTCTTCTGCCACTCTTCTCTATCTTTCTCTTAATAGAGTTTTTCTTCGTAACACTGGCTGTCGAGATCAAGAGAGCAGAGGTGTCTGGCATGTGTGATGTGTAGCAGGTCTAAATGGGGAAGTGGTAAGGATGTCATCAATATGCATATGAATTAACGCATTGCACTTAAAGGAGATGTACAGTATGTGGGCACATTTTATCCGTTTACTCTTTTTCCAACCCACATTCACATAGTAAAACTAGATTTTTATACATTCTGAAGAAAATGTGAGTGTTATTTGCCCTTGCAAAATTCACTGAAATTCTATAAAAAAATGTATTGGATTACAGCATATTCCCTTTCTCTATTTTCTGAAAAAGTAAAATAGATTTAACAGGACATTTCATGGTTCCAAGGCTTTCCTTGGTGGTCTCTAGGCATTGCAAGGTGGCTGATATGTGATTCCCAAGTAAAGGGCCCAGCTCCAAATCTCTATATTCTGATCTTGATATAACGCCCAAGTGGGAATTTAGAATAATAATAACGGAGTGTCTATTTAGACTAAGTGCAAATAGCCAGCCTTGTTGGCAGAGGCTATTTACACTAACTCTACCCACAACGTGTGGTTGGGCTAGTTAACATTACAAAAGATGCATGCTGAACTACAGTTACAGTAGCGTAGGTGGTAAAGTGTGTAGCAGTGACTTTTGGTGTGATTTAATCCAGCTGCAGTCCATAACCTTTTTTGGTTAAAAATGATACAAAATCCATTTTTGAGCAAGCACATATAGTTTTCAAAACTATCGCCTTACTTTAGCCAGATTCACAACGGTTATCTTATAATAATGTTTTCTAATTTAAGTGGTACTGGTAGATTTTTTAAAGAAGGCATCCCGGCTACACTGTAAAACACAATTTGTTGAGTCAACTTAAAATAATTTGTAACCTGGCTACCTTAAAATTTCAAATTCAGTCAACTCAAAAAAAGTTTATTCACATTGAAATGTTAAATTATACTAAGTGACAACTTACATATTTGAGTTGAATCAACTTAAAATTTTAAGGCAGCTGGGTTACTTACCCATCTGTTAAGTTTAGCAAACACTTAGTTACTTAGTACAACTTAACATTTCAAGTTGACTAAACTTATTTTAGTTGACTGAACTTAAAATTTTAAGGCAGCGGGGTAACAAATTATTTTAAGGTGACTCAACAAATTCTGTTTTTTATTTTTTACAGTGTAGGCTATATAGCATGTTAGGATCCTGCAGGTGGCGGATCGTTTATTGTCCTTTCTCACAGCAGCTGGAATAATTAAATTTACCATTCTGATGGCGAATTGTAATCCAAAAAGGTTTATGTGTTTAACACAAGCGACTGAAATTAGATATTATATTCCAGTTTTAAATGTGCATCTGATTACAGATAGCCTACGTGGGATTACACAAGTTTTGTGTTTTAAAGGGAACTGGTTCTAAGGAAGTATAATTTGTTTTTTGGACTAAAAGAATTTCTTTATATGAAATTCGAATTCTATGACAATTAGAGATTAGACTGTAGAAATTAAAATGTAACGCTAATACACACTACATACACATTAAAGAAGTCCACTTCCAAAACAAAGATTCACAGATAATGTACTCACCCCCTTGTCATCCAAGATGTTCATGTCTGTCTTTCTTCAGTCGTAAAGAAATTATTTTTTTTAAGGAAAACATTTCTGCATTTTTCTCCATATAATGGACTGATATGGTGCCCCGATTTTGAACTTCCAAAAAGCAGTTTAAATGCAGCTTCAAATGATCCCAAATGCGGTTGTAAACGATCCCAGCCGAGGAAGAAGGGTCTTATCTAGCGAAACGATTGGTTATTTTCATTTTAAAAAATACAATTTAAATACTTAGCTGTGTTTCTATCCACTTATTTTTATGCGCATTTTGAAATATATCGCATAAAAAACGCTGTATGGAAACGCCAAGATGCGCATAAATTCTAAAAATGTGCATAAAAAAAAAACATATACGCACAACTGAATGGGATAAACTTTCTATCCGATAGGAAAAAAAATGCGCATAAACTATGATGGAAATATTTACCAAATAAATTCCACCATGCGAATCAAAAAAAGTCATCTGACTTTGCACAATGGGACGGTATAACTTCACTAACCAGCAGACCGATCTCATTGCACAGCATTTGAAATGTTGTTTTGGTCATTCTGAATTGCCTGAGCAATGTCTGTCATCATAGTATTCTGTATATCTTACACGATTAACTGTCTTACACAACTCTACTAAACAGCAGCATCCACCTCCGAAAGCAATCACCACATTTATTGTGTTTAATCTGCTTGCTCTGAGGCACAAGCAATATAAAAAAATAATATATTTAGTGGCTTCTCCTACTTTTATTAGTGATTTTTGGTGCCAGTTTATCAGGAAGTGACAAATTTGTTGTCTTTGCCTCCTTGAATGGAAACGGTGCTTTATTCGCAAATGTTTTATGCAATGTTCCAGTTTTGCACCCAAGTTAAATTCGCATCTTTGGAAACATAGTTAATGACAGCCACACGTACCCCTCAAAACATTAGATTCATCCGCGCTGAAGATGTGCCGGTGCACAACCCACGCAAGGAAGATAATTCTGCAAATAGCTGCAATTGCAGGTTTCTAAACAGAGATGGCGACAAAGGCAAAGCTTATGGACTGCAGCTTTAAAGTGCTCTATTTTCACGCACTAATTTTAAACTTAAGTGTACTAGTATATGAAAGATAGGTTCAAGTGTACTACAAGTGGGAACTAAATTAACTTTTTAAATACAGAGACAATATGTTCATATTCATAGTGTCTCAAAATAGCATGGTTGAGTTCTCTTAGATGATCTGAAGTTTATCTTAAGAAGTACTAAAGAATAATTTTATTATATTAAGTACAAAATTAACGAAAATAGAGCGCTTTAAGCACATTATGGAAGTGTACTTTTTAACTCTCTTTTCACATCACATATCCAAAATGCTAAATGCTTCTAGATTTTTTTTTAATCCTAAAACCTTCTGTTAACTTCGAAGCTGAAAATGGATTTTTAATGATAGAGTTTCTCACCCTGCTGTAAATATGTGCTTATAACGAAAATAATCTTTCATTGAGTTGTTTTTTTAATGTTTATTGTATTCAAATAGTATTAAAAGCCATAATAATTCTTATAGAAATTCATATTTCCATTTTTCTTTCAAAAAAGTATAATAAGTTATGTGCACACTAAACGCAAAACAAACGTTCTCGTTGCGTTCATCTAGATTACTTGTGGGATGTTTTTTTTTGTGTTAATCATTGCGTTAATAAGCTAAGTTAATAAGCTTTTTGCTGATTGGCTTGCACGACAACATGCACATTGTCTATTCGAGTTAAAATTTTAAGGCATATATCGCATGTTTGCGGAAATCGTGCAACCCAATTGCTGTCACCCGACACAAATTTGCGTCTGTTTGTGTTTTTGCATTGACTTTGTATGTAATCTACTCGTGCAAATAATTAGATTCACTTTTGATGTGCACACAGTGAGGTACTTTAGAAAATACTATTCTGCTAGTCAAAAATCATTAATCTAGTTATGTTTAAAATGAAAGGTAAATTTAATTTAAAAGTTAATTTCCAGGTTTACAATAGATTTTGAATCGCAGATTTCAATTTATGTTGCTTAAAACTTTAATATTCTTTTATGGTTTAAAATACTTTAGATTTTTTAAAAATGTTATTTATATTCTTTTATGTTATTCAAAATCAAAGACTAAGACTAAACTGTATTTCAAAGCAAAACCTAAAACAGTTTGTGAGGCACTTTAGTAAGAAAATAATCTTTTCCGCAGCACAGAGATGAAGCATAAAGAAAGCGTGAGTGGAGACTGAAAAGGTCTATGTCTTCTCTCCTACTCTGTTTGGCATGATCCAGAAGTGCAGAGATTAACCCTGCAGATGAGGAGCAGCTTCCCAAGTAGCTCCTGGCTTAGCTTTGGGTTACACATAATTGCTCTTAATAGCTCTGCATGAGTCTGTTGTTATTTAGGACAGCAATGGAGTGAGTGACAAGCATGCGATGCAGGATTCTGAATCCTCCATGCTGTGCAGGCATGAAGACAAAGATAGCTGAGGCACCGGCCCAGCAATATTGGCAAAATCATGAGAACACAAAAGCATGAAATTTTCATCTTGCTCAGAGGATCCAAAAAACAAACCTACTGCTATATCTTACGTCTTTCAGATGGTGATGAAAGATTCGCTGTTTACTGCAGTACTTGCAGCTATTCATCAGGTGTATGAGGGTCTTATAGTGACATTAATCAGTAATCCCTGTTATAAATGTGCCTGTGTGAGAAAAATATAATAGATTCTGAAGACTATCCGATTACTGTAATTTCATTTAAGCTTGATGGTCTCACATTAGTCTGTGGCAGGAATTCAGATGAGCTTATGCATTATTTGTTCTCAAATCAGGCGATATTGTTGGAAAATTGTCCAGTTGGCATGAAGGTGGTACACAGTAACCTTATTCAGAGCTAGACTTAAAAAAAATAATCATTAATCAAATAGTTCTGCATTTTCAGCCTAAAGATAAATTATAGTGCATTGTAGAAGATATTATGCACTTCTCAGGAAAAAGGCTGCCACAATGATGACATCTAAGACGTCTAGAAAAGTCTCTGAAGAACAAAATGCAACAGACAAGCATCTTCTTTTTTGTCCATTTTTGTACAGTAGATTGCGGCTCTTAAAACAGTGATTGCCGCAGGGCGAGTCTACGGCTGAACTCCGGTGACTCAGCCTGCAGTCCAGCCCTGCCTGTTCGCTTTCATATAGATCAAAATAAACTGGAGACAACTCACAGTACTCACTCTGAACATCAACTCAGTAGTTCAGCAGTTCTCTCTGACATGTTGTGATGTGTCAACAAAGATTTGGAGTACTTGATAGACTATTCTATCCACAGGAGCTGCATATTTTACCAAAAAAAGATATTATTAATGTTGTTCGCACCTGAGACATTCTTAAAATAATTATATTACATATAAATACATGATATAGTAATCATAATTTCCATAAGTTCCATAATTAAGTACAAGTAAAATAAGTATAAGTCAAGTCAGGTTTATTATACTGCTTTTCACAATATATACAATTTTGGCTTTACTGAAAATCAAAGGGATAGTTCACCCAAAAATGAATATTCTGTCATTAATTACTCACCATCATGTCGTTCCAAACCCATAGGACCTTTGCACAGTGCCTTGCAAAAGTATTTATATGCCTTCATTTTTTTCACGTTTTGTTATGTTGCATCCTTATGGTTAAACTGCTTTAAATTACTTTTTTCCCCACATCAATTTACACTCCATACACCATAACGACAAAGCACAAAACAGGTTTGTAAAAACTTTACAAATTTATTAGAAATAAAAAAGTGAAATGATTCCATTGCATAAGTATTGATACTCTTTTCTGGGACACTTGGAATTTAGCTCAGAAGCACTCATACTGCTTGTAGATGTTACTACATTTCCAAGTGGAGTTAAACTGTGGCACATTTATTTGAATGAGTATGATTTGGAAAGGCACACACCTCTCAGAAAAGGTCTAACAGTTGAAAATCCATATTAGAGCAAAAATCAAGCCCTGAGGTCAGAGACACATCACGTTATAAGGTTTACGTCAAGGCACAGATCTGGGGAAGAGTTCAGAAAAAAATCTGCTACATTGAAGGTTCACAAAAGCACGTAGCCTCCATTATCCATAATGCAAGAAATTTGGAACAACTAGGACTCTTCCTAGAGCTGGCCTCCTGGCCAAACTGAGCAAATGATGGAGAAGGGGCTTGGTTAAGAGTGACCAAGAAGCTGATGGTCACTGTAGCTGAGCTCCATGATCATATATGCAAATAGGAGAAACTTACAGAAGGAACTTTTACTCCAATCCGTTCTTTATGGCGGTGTGGCCAAACTCAAAAAAAAAAAAAAAAAAAGCACCTAAAGGACCCTCAGACTGTGAGAGACAAGATTCTCTGGTCTGATGAACCTCAATTCCAAGCGTCATGTCTGAAGGAAACCAAGCACTGCTCATCACATGATGAGTGAAGTGTGCTGGTAGCAGCCTCATGCTGTGTGACTGTTTTTCAGCGGCAGGGACTGAGGGACTCAAAGCAGAAGGAAGCTCAGTGCACCAAAATATTAATGAAAACCCAGTCCAGAGCATTCAAAACCTCAGATGGGGCAGAAGATTCATCTTCCAACAGGACAATGACCCTAATTGTCCCACACAGCAAGAGTGGCTTATAGACAACTCTGTGAATGTCCTTGAGTGGCCCAGGCAGAGCCTTGGCTTGAATGCAATCAAATATTTCCGGAGAAACCTGAAAATGTCTGCTAGCCCCCATCCAAGCTGACAGAGCTTGAGAGGTGAAAATGGCAGATAATTGCCAAATGCATATGTGCAAAGCTTGTTGCATCATACCCAAAAAGATCTGAGGCTGTGCTTCAACTAAGTACTGAGTTAAGGGTATGAATACTTATGCAATGTACTTATTTCAGTGTTTATTTTTAATAAATTTGCAAAGTTGTCACAAATCTGTTTTTTGCTTTGTCATTATGGTGTTTGGAGTATAAATTGGTGTGGGGAAAAAAGTAATTTAAAGCAGTTTAACCATAAGGATGCAACATAACAAAATGTGAAAAAAATGAAGGGGTGTGAATACTTTCGCAAGACACTGTAATTTTGATCAAATCTGAGAGCTTTCTGACCCTGCCCAGAAATGTAGTGAGGAGATCGATAAAATAGTGCATGTGACATCAGTGGTTTAACTAATTTTATAAAGCTACGAGAATACATTTTTTGTGTGCAAAAAAAAAAAAAAAAAAAAACATTTTTCAACAATTTATTCTCTTTCGTTTGCTGTCGGACTTCATCAAAAATATCTTCATTTGTGCTCTATGGGTTTGGAATGACATGAGGGTAAGCAGACTGAGAGACCACAACAGCAGGTGCTTTTAATTCTTAGCGATAATAATGACCTTTCAGAAAATGAACCAGCTAAAGAAGTTGTGCTGTGTGGCTATAATCAGATTTGAGAAAGCATTTCATTGGTGCTCTTGAAGAGTCAGAAGCTTAAAGTAATCCGTAAAGTGCAAACAAGTCTTACAGTAAGTGCCAATAAGCAGCTAAAGGGTATCCTAAATACAGTCAGCTGAGGGCATGCTGTCAAATCAGGCACCAAGAGTGTCACACTGTGTAATGGCATTACATGTCCACTAGAGAGCAGAGTGGGTTACTAATCTACCCCAAGCTCTGATTGTACTGTAGGATGCATTTGTACTGACGGAGAGGTTTTAAATAAACCCTATTTTTTAGTGGTATGTTTGTTGATTTCAGTACTGTGGCTAATGATTTGACCTTAACAAAGGTTTTTGCCTGTCAATGAGCTGCTGATTTTGCAATAGCTGTCCTTTTGTTTCTTTAAAGAGACAGTTCACAAAAATGTTTCTTTCTTCTGTTGGATACTGAAGCATGAATAGCATGTGCGGAAAACACAATGAAAGTCAACGGGCTACCATCAACTGTTTGGTTACCAACATTCTTCAAAATATCTTCTTTTGTTTTCAACAGGAGCAACATGGGAGTGAGTAAATGATGGCATTACAGCAGTCTGAAGCAGTCCAGCAGCAGTATATTTTCTGTTTAGTAAATATAGGCTAAATTCTCTCCTTGCACATTCGGGGCCCACTGCAAAATGTACAGTGCCAATTTTCAGTGCCAGACACAGAGTGAATATTCTCTCCCTCAGCTCTCCATATAAAACATTATTATTTGACACATAATTTAGTCTGGACTCTGGACAATAAGCATCTATGTCCCCAAGTGCAGTTCACAATGTTGGCCAGCAGATGGACAGTGTCATCCATAAAGATATTTTGATGGACAGACGAAAATATGAAATAAAGAATTACTCAGTTATTATTTCAAGAATAAGTCCCATCTTACCTTATGTTTCCTCTCTGTATGTGTTGCCTATAAAAGTTAATTATTTCAGTGATGTCTTTCCCAAGATGTGTCATTAAGTTCACCTAATGTGTTAAACATAAATTAATGTCTAAAATTAAACTGCAAGAAGTTCCAGAAATCTTCACTTGTGTTAATGTGAAGAAAAGAAAAAGTCACATACAATGTGGGAGATGGTATGAGGGTAAGTAAATGTAAGACACTTTTCATTTTTGGATGGAATATACCCTTGACCAGTTAACTAGTTGTAGTTAAGTAGACCTAACTCAAATGAAAATGTCATTTTTTCTGCTTACTAATTTCAGTTAAATTGATATATTGATGCAGTAACAAAAAAAAAAAAAAAAAAAAAACCCTTTTGGAACAGTTTCAAGGTCAGTCGTTAAATAGATGAAACATTCTTAGGGGTGACCAGGGTTAGAGGTGAACTTTACAGGATTTCTAGGAACAGGTTTGGGCAGCCCTGCTGTACATCAAGAAAAAAAGCTAAAACTCTATGAATCTTCAAAGAGCTTTTAATATTCTTAATAACAGCTGTTTAAATGCCCGGATAAGTTTCCATGCTTTGACTAAACATACATGTTAAATTATTCAAGTGCAAGAGCTTATGGGTATTTCCCAATGCCCCAGTTTTTCTGCTTGATCATTTTGAGTTATTTACACTTCAAATCTTTTATTTATTTATTTTTTTTTAAACAAAACTACATTCCAAGGACAACTGAATAAGCACTATCCAAATTGGGGCAACCAAAATTGCAGACTGTCTGAGGCCCTGTCCCAAATGCCACACTTCAAGTCCACTTGCAATCCTGAGGACATACAATGGCTGCCATGTGCAGTTGTTCATTAAAGGGATAGTTTACCCAAATGAAAATTCTGTCATTAATTACTCACCCTCATGTCATTCCAAAACCATAAGACCTTCATTCATCTTCAGAACACAAATTAAAGGAACACACCACTATTTTTAAAAATAGGCTCATTTTCTCTCTCATAAACAGTTGAGTTTTACTGTTTTTGAATCCATACAACCGATTTCCGGGTCTTAGCATAGATCATTAAATCTGATTAGACCGTTAGCATCTTGCTCAAAAATGACCAAAGGGTTTCGATATTTTTCCTATTTAAAACTTCTGTAGTTACATCATGTACTAAGACTGACGGAAAATGAAAAGTTTCGATTTTCTAGGCTGATATGGCTAGGAACTATACTCTCATTCTGGTGTAATAATCAACCCTGATAGCACACGTACATCTCTGACACATCTATTTGACATCTGCAAGACGTAGTTTGCTCATCTGCAATACGTCTATTGGACGTTTCCTAACAGATGTCAAATAGACTTCTATTAGATGTCTTTAAGATGTTTATGATTTAGAATGTATGTAAAACTGACACAGAAATCTCACAGATGTCTGCCAGACATTTGTACACAGCAGATGCTTTCCAGATCAAGAGATCTTTAACAGACATCTTGCAGACGTACGTCTGCTATCTGGGAAGGAACTTTGCTGCCGCACCATGGGTGCAGCAGGCACAATGATATTACGCAGTGCCTGAAAATAGGCTAACTTCCGTCAGCATAACCAACGTGACCACCTGCTTGCAGAGGGAGACTATTTTCAGGCGCTGCGTAATATATGAATATGAAGGTGAGTGATTAATGACAGAATTTTCATTTTTGGATGAACTATCCCTTTAAGAGTGGTCCATTTGGTCCATTAGGAAGGAATTTTCTGACTGTTAAAAGTGTATTCTATGTAGTTTGATCGTGTAGTATCAATGAAATCTGGACATACTACATCGACCTTGTAGCTTTGTCATGTGACATATAGAGCCAGATTTGTCATTTCACTGCAATCCACAACTCCTCTCCCATGACTTCATGGGAAAGTAAAGTGTCCATTGGATGCACACTTCAGAAGCTCAGCGGAAGTAGAACAGTAGGTCATCTGGGGACTTTTCACCTCACTGCCTTGGAATTATAAGGTCTATCTGCATTCTGAGCACTTTTGAGATATTTAGCTTCTTGTTATATTTAGCTTTAGCTTGATATTTAGCTTGATATTTAGCTTTTGGAAAATTTACTATAAGGAATTTACAAAGCTTAATTTTCAGCATTATTCCAGTTTAATATGATCCTTCAGAAATTATGCTAATATGCTGATTTGTATGTATGTTGAAAATGGTTGAGCTGCTTAATAATTTTGTGGAAATTATGATACTTTATTAAGGTTTTTTAGTTGTTGTTGTTTATGAATAGAAAGCTCAAAATAACAGCATTTATTTGAAGTATAAAAATATTTTGTAACAGTGTAGAAGTCTTTACTGTAACTTTTGACCAATTTAATGCATTCTTGCAGCCATTTCCTAAAAAAAAAAATTACTGACCACAAACATTTGAATGGTATATGCCATGATATTTACAGGGTTCCTAAACATACTTGTGAGAATACCATAGTATCATTTAAAATGGTTTTCTAGTATGTACTACAATAGTAATACAGTGCCATGTTGTTTTTTTTTTCTTTTCTTTTTTGTAAGTGTAATTTACAGAGTTTATGAAGCTGCTGGGCTCTACTACTTTAATATGTAGCAGAGAAACATGAGAATATTATATTAAGCTTGAGACGCATATTGCAAAAGCTACAACATCCAAACTAAAAAAAAAAAAATTACAGATGTTGAAACAAAATGTGTTACAACACTCCCTGGTCTCCCCTACATATTAGATGCACAATAAAATCTTAAATAAATTGATTTTTTTTGCTGCTGAGCTCTGCAATGAAATGAAAACATTTCTATTCTGCCGTTTCATTCACGCTAGGCTAAATCTCAGCCCTGGTGGTCAGTGGTTTGTGCCATTTTAGCAAATGCATATGAAGGCCAAAAATGAGCTATCACCCCCACGCTTCAAAAACTATTATTTATATGATTGTGCAGCGCATATTGATTTAAAGGAATCAATATCAAGCACAAGGCCGTCATAGAGAAAGGCAGCTGATCTCTTGTGGTGAGCTAAAATAACTGCTGCTCAGAGTGAGCAGCTTTAAATTCCAGTATGTTCTATTCAGAGCAGACGAAACTACATTCTGACAGATTAGAAAACAGATTACAATCACATTCTGACAGCTCAGAATTTAACATGAGTTAGTGCATAAAGCCAGTTATATTATCTGGTGAAAGCCTGGATTATTAATTCAGCACTAATGAAAAGCTATTTTCAAATATTCACTTTTAGTACAACCACATCTGTGTGAAGAGTACTGTGTGAACTATTACAGATTGTGATTTGTTGTGGGTATGAGTGCTTAGCGGTTGCTCTTTTTGAAGCACATTGCATATAAACTATCTTTAGAGTTCAGGGTGCTAATTGCTGCAGGCGCTTATGGCCTTGTAGCAACACTGAAAATCAATATCAGTCACCAGAGAGAGAGAATGAGGAAAAACAGAGAGTGCGGGTATGTGAGAGAGAGAGAGATAGAGAGGGAGCAACGAGTTGAGCAAGAGAATAAGGCTCAAAAAAGCCTGAAAATGAATTACCTGTTGGGTCTTTACACATTTAGCTCAATTACACCATGTCACCTTCACCTGATAAACTCAACAAGGTAGGAAAATTCAATCCCATTTACTATCAGCGCTCTTCTGCATTCAAATGGGTCTGAGACCACACTGCAAAAATAATTTTTCTAATTAGTATTTTTGTCTCACTTTCCTCTGTAAGCCTGTTTCTTCTGCTAAATAAAAATAAATAAATAAGGTAATGATTTTGTTTCTCTCACATAATTGTGAATTTATACTCATTAACAATTTTGATTATTTGTTTTTGAATTCTGAGTTTACATCTCCCAATTCAGCTTTTTTTCCCCACATCATGGAATAAAAAAACAAATAAGGTAATTGCAACTTTCTCATAAGTTTTTCTTGCAATTGTGAGATTATACCTCACAATTCTTACTTTTTTAGTGCAATAGTGTTTATATCTTACAATTCTGACTTCATTTCGTGCAAAATTGAGTTTATATCACACAATTTTGACTTTTTCCATTGCAATTGTGTGATTATATCTCACAATTTGGACTTTTTCCATTGCAGCTGTGAGTTTATATCTCACAATTCGGACTTTTTTCTTGCAATTATGAATTTATACCTTACAATTCTGACTTTTTTTCGTGCAGAAGTGAGTTTTTATCTCACAATTCTGACTTTTTTTCTTGCAATTGTGAGTTTATTTCTGACAATTCTGACTTTTTTCTGCCAATTGTGAGTTTATATCTCACAATTTGGACTTTTTCCATTGCAATTGTGAGTTTATATCTCACAGTTCAGACTTTTTTCTTGCAATTATGAATTTATACCTCACAATTCTGACTTTTTTTGTGTAGAAGTGAGTTTTTATCTCACAATTCTGACTTTTTTTCTTGCAATTGTAAGTTTATTTCTGACAATTCTGACCTTTCTTTTCAGAATTGCGAGAATATATCTTTTGTAAGTTTATATCTCACAGTTCTGACTTTTTTCTCAAAACTGTAAAAACAGCTGAAATGGGCTTCCATGCTTTCCAGTAAAAACCCATAAAACTAAATTAAAATTACTTGGAAACAAAAACATGTAGTAAAAGAACATCATTTAGTACATTTAGTACAAGAACATCAAGTATAAAACAATTTGTTTACAGAGAACTGTTTTACATTTCTTCAATTGAGCTTTTTTTTTTTTTTAACCCCACTGGCAGTTTATTTATTTATTTATTTTACCCACAACCTCATTAAACTTTATTTGATTTGTGTTTAATGAAACAAGCTAAATTAACTTGAGAAAATGAGTAAATTTAACTGGTACAGCTAGTGAGAACATATCAATAGCAAATTGTTTTAAGTGGAAACCTCATTAATTTTTATTAGGTTTATGTTATTAAACAAGAAAACGCAATTTGCCGATGGCAAACAAACAAGATATATTCTCTAAAAAAAAAGCAGTAATACTTCATGCAGTACGGTTTTCTTGCATTATTGATATTATTACTAAGGTATTTTGCTTGTCCAGTTGTTTTAAGCATGCTCAGACATTTCTTTGATGGAAAACAAGACAAAATGCCTCTAAGGGAAATGATTTTTTTGCGGTTCAGGACCTTCAGAAATTCTAAGCAGTTCAAAAGCTCAATGAACAAGACTGAGAGCTCACCGCCTGTGACTTCAAACGCCGCTGCTGTAATCCTCATTTAGGAAATGACCCTGAATGACTACAAGAGAAAAGAGAAAATCAATATCCTTGAGTACTGTGTCAGACAGCCTCTGAACTGAAAAACACGAGGATGAGAGCAGGGGAAACACAAAGGCATTTGAAAAGGAGAGTTTGATCACTTCCAGAGAGCAGCGGCTGAACTGAAATCTGACGGTTTTAGGCCTTTTTCTGTCTCGTGAGCTTGTAATTGATAACGCACTTGGCTGCAAGACCGGAATCAAACAATGCAATCATCAAACGAGCTGTCTCAAAGAATAAACATTACAATATCCAACCAGACTTCTGTGACAGCACTGACATCCGAATTACATTTCAAAACCGACTCACTAGCGATTCGCATCATTAACGGAGCCTAGATCAGCGAAGGTGACAGTTACGGCCTCTGTTGTCCTATTAGCTTCCTCTAAATCCTGTCAATCCTGAGTTCATCCCAAACATCAGATGGTTTATGATTTCTGTGCCACCCAAATGAAACTATAAATCCAAAGAGATGAAAGCTTTATTGGCTGGCTGCAGCGTTGCACCAACAATATATCGTTTTATTTTTCTCTATGTGATGTACTTTCACGGGACCGGGCTAACGGGGCCGACAGCTTGCAGTGAAATGTTATTCTGTGATTCAAATGTGAATTAGTACAGCAGAGGACGTGGTGCTACAGACGTCTCAGCTGTGCTCTCGGAGATGTTTTTCTTTCAAACGCTATTCATTATGCATGCTCAGTCAACAGCCATGGCCATAGAGCATTTTCAAATGCTAATTGTTGCAGTCGGCTCCAGCGAATCTGTTCAGTGTGAAAGAAAGAGAGAGCTCGAAAAAATAATTACCGGTAACGATCCTTATTTTCAAATATGCATTTTTATTGGCTGCCATTTTGTGCTTAAGGGCAGCTTTAAGGGTGATTTCGAATGCAAAACAAAGTACAAACTATATCTTCTGTTCATAAACGGAACTAAAAATAGCATGTCTTTCTCGAAAACGCTGGTTACTTTTCTGTTTCTTCAGTCCTCTTCGACAGAACATTCATGGTGAATTGCTAAACAGCATAAATAGTTGTTCACACACAATTTTGATTAGATCTCACTTTGGCTCAGAGAAAAGAGAGCAACGCTCAAGAGGATGCAGAAAGATCACTTGGATCATGTTGCTATGACGACGGGGGGAGTGTCAGGTGTGAGAGTGATTAAGGAGATGTGCAGGGCCACATTTAGAGATGCTCGATATACACGGGGAGACGTGGGGGAACGAAAACACAAATGTGACCGGGAATCTGTTTATCTTAAAGTCTGACATATTTGCTATTCATTTCTGCTCTTTTTACCATGTATCATGCTGTAAATTGTCCGTCGGTGGCTTGATTTATTAGCTTTATAGAATGGATTAGTGTTTTATTTATGGTTTTTGTGGGGGAAGGGAATCATTTTGCCCGTTTTTTTCTGCAAAACAGTCCTGAGGTGACAGGAAACATTAGGCAGACACAGTGGGGGATGAAATCGGGATATAAACACAAGACGTCTGTGCAAGTGCTATTAATAAGTGCTGTGTAATGGCATCACTAATACATTGTACCATATTAGTCTTCAGTTAATATTAGTGACTTTTTTACATTTATCTCTACCTTCAGTATTGGATATGTTGAATGTTTAATTTAGATTATCTCCGCCATTATTTAACACGCACTTAAGGTTAATATTTAAAAACAATAAAGTAACACTTTATTTTAATGTCCTTGTTACATATTTTTCATGTTATTTGTAATTCCAACAAACTAAACCAAACCCTTAACCTACATGTTCTTAATTAATATTATTCACTATTTATTTGTTTGACCAACAATAATTAACACTGTTAAATGTGATATTTATGATGTACAGTATGAAAAATGGAAATTTATTTTGATTTAATAATGTTGTGATCCCTTTATTTTAAATATATTTAGAAAAAATAGTGTCTGATATTTGTCAGACAAATATCAGATTTTACATAATGTCTGATATGTATCATTTAACAGCCATAAATGAAAAACTGAAAATATGTAAATCATCATAATATAATGATCATTATAATAGCAGTGTTAAATGTTATATTTATCAAAACAAAATAAATTTCCATTTTTAATACTGTACATTATAATGCTGTGGTGACTAAATTCACTTGTAGCATCGAAAAATGATTGATCTTAGTTTTTAGCGTTTTATTTTTAATATATTTACAAAACTAGTATAGTATTTTAATATCTGATATTTGTTATTTAACAGCCATGAATGAAAATATATGTAAATCTTTATAATATAATAATCATTACAATAACACTGTGAAATGTGATATTTATCAAATCAAAAGCATTTCCATTTTTCATGCTGTAAATTATAATGTTGTGATGCCTAATTCAGTTGTAACATTTAAAATGATCAATTTCAGTTTTTATTGTTTTATTCTAAATGTTTTATTTTATTTTTTATTTAGAGAAAATAGTATAGCAAATGATACTCTGCTGTATAATTTAACATCCATAACATGAAAAATATGTAATACATTTATATGTATAAATATATTTAAATATATAAATATATTTATATTTATATTTATATATAATGGTTATTTATTTATTAATAATTTACTAATAAAATTATTGATTAGTATTCTGCTATTTCTGCTATATAATTTAACAGCCATAACATTAAAAATATGTGCATGGTTATAATATATAATCATTATAATAGTAGTAATATAATATATATGCATTTAATAATTGTCTTTTATTAATAATTAAATAATAATAAAGTAATTATTTAATAATTTACTATATATAAACATTTTTTTTAAATTATTGATATGTGTATTCTGCTATTTATGCTATATCACTTAACAGCCATAACATGAAAAATATGTATATGATTATAACATATAATCATTATAATAGTAATAATTTAATATATATGCATTTAATAATTATTATTTATTAATAATTAAATATTAATTGTGTTATTATTTAATAATATAATAAATAAGCATTTTTTAAATTATTGATATTCATATTCTGCTATTTCTGATATATCATTTAACAGCCATAACATGAAAAATATGTATATGAATATAATATATGGTATATGATTATTATGTATAATCATTATAATAGTAATAATTTAATATATATGCATTTAATAATTATTTTAAAAAAACAGTATAGAATTGTAATCTGCAATAACATGAAATATATCCATTCCTATGCAATGTGCAATATCTGCCAGGCTACGTCTATAACAATTTATGTATGTTTATGGTTCAGTTTAACTCGACCATCCCAGAAGATGATAGATTTTATTGGTTGTTCATGTTCTTGCATAAACATCCATCAAAGTGCTTCAGACAAGGCGTTCAACAGGCATTTGAGTGCATTATGAGGAAACGGAATAGACCAATCAGCAAACCATGTCACAACTTACAAATGCGGCTTCAAAAGTCAATTGCTGTTTCTTAAGTGACAAAGAAGTTTTAATATGATCTCTCTGGACCTTTGCCAATCAATTCTGCATGCTCATCATATGAGTACAGGAAAATACACCCACTCTGCTACCACCCATACAGGAGCCATCTGCTAGCGTGGAAGGGACTGGACTAAATGTAACACGCACAGCCCAGGTAACAGTGCTTTTCTTGCACAGATATGGAAACATCATGACCATGCCAAATCTTGCTCTTATACCGGTGATCGAATAAGCCTTGCAAGTTTAGACAGGAGAAAAATGACAATATCTCAATAGATTCTCTTCAGACGTGTCTGGCCGTCTGTAAAAGCTCCCCTGAAGCTATACTATGAGACCTTTGATAAAGTGGTTCGACAACTCGCACTGAATTTGTGATTTACTCAATTTGGCTCAAGGACTTTGCTTTAACAGGAAGATACAGGATAATGGAAATTGTGCTGCTATAAAAAAAAAAATATATTAAACGAAACACCAATACACTCAGCAACCCAAAATTCAAGGCATTGTTCATCAGTCCCTATTGTGACCTCCTCTGAAAGTCAGCGCATTATGATGTCATGATTGTGACGGCCCGGCGGACCCTCACGAGTGATGCATTTAGCCCTGGCCGTGCAGGTGACATGCATTATATTCACCGAGGTGCAGTCTCTCTGCTTCAATCTGCTTTTGATGTAATGCAGCTGGCAGCTGGTTCTGGCTCAAGACTCGGCTGTATTCCATTATACATGAGCGGAACGCATTAACACTAGGAACAATGACAGCTCAATCCATAATAGAGTGTGTTGAACTAGAAATGTACATTAATGATCAGGCTTTAACTCAGAGCTTACCAGGCCTCAGAGAGCAAAGCAGAGCAGAGCTCAGCAGAAATTCATGGCTGTTTCTTGGTTGAAAATGGATAAATGCAACGGTGACAGAAATAAAAATGAGAGGTTTTTGAAGATGCTTAACTGTACATTGTCTTTCTGCTTTGGTTTTGACTGTAGAGGGGAAAAAGAGAGAGAGTTTTGTCACTTACTCACCCTCAAGTTGTTCCAAACCTGTATGACTTTCTTATGCTGAACATAAAAAGAAATATATTTCTAAGAAGTGAATAGGGACCAGCAACTGTTCGGTAACCTACATTATTCAGAATATCTTCTTTCGTGCTCAACAGTAGAAACAACCTGAGGGTGAATAAATGGGAGCAGGTGGAGCAGAGAGGCAAAACTGTCCTGTTCAGGACTTCAAGTGGAGGTCAGTTACATCTGTAAACAGACTATTGTAGTTTACTTTGTTTACTTAGTTAAGCATTAAACTGCTAGAAAATGTTAGCAGTAGCAGACAATTACTGCAATAAGCAAAAGTACATAATTACTATTGTAAAGAGTAGGAATTTAACAGACAAATATTCACATTGTTTTATAACAGGTTTAGAGGTCGGACAACAGCAGTGGTTTCACTAAAAATAAAACCAAAAACCATGGTTACTATAGTTAAACCAGTAACCACAAGTTAACAGTGGTTTTGCTACACTATATAGTTTCACCATGGTAATTGTAGTAAAACTCTGGTTATGCAAATGGTAATTCATCTGCCAAAAAACATGGTTACTATACTTTTACACTGTACAAAATAAAAAACACAATTTGTTGAGTCAGCTTAAAATAATTTGTTACCCTGCTGCCTTAAAATTTTAAGTTCAGTCAACTAAAATAAGTTTATTCAACTTGAAATGTTAAGTTGTACTAAGTAACAACTTAGATATTTGTGTTTGCTAAACTTAACAGATGGGTAAGTAACCCAGCTGCCTTAAAATTTTAAGTTGATTAAACTCAAATATCTAAGTTGTCACTTCGTATAATTTAACATTTCAAATTGAATAAACTTTTTTTGAGTTGACTGAACTTAAAATTTTAAGGCAGCCAGGTTACAAATTATTTTAAGTTGACTCAACAAATTGTTTTTTACAGTGTAGGCCTAAGGTCAAAACATGACCCATGATAATGCAAAAACTTTTTTCTATAAAGATATATTCAAGATGTAGCCACGCTTACGAAAATTAACCACGGTATTATATATATTATATATTATAAGGGTATTATTGTACTAATTTTGACATTTAGGCAAGATAAAACAATAACATGTAATAATTTTTTCATTTATTCAAAAATAAATGTATAGCTACTATGTGTAAACAAATTACAATGGGGTGGTTGTTTTGCAATAAAGTGGAGATGTGTTGATGAAAAAGCTACAGGTACAAGAAAATTAGTGAAAAAATAAACATACATATGAGAGACAGAAAGATGTCAGGGAAAATGAAGAGACTAAAATAGTAAATGGAAGTTGAATAGATAATCTTTAATTATTTTCAGATTTAAGGATTTTAAACTTTATATGAGATGATGCTGGCCATAGAAAAAATATTGTTGTCCGTGGTTTCAAAATTTGTTGTGGGTGTATGGGATGGCCTGGATGAGTGTGAGATTTCCCGGCCTGAAATTTTGTCCCAGTCTGCCCCTGGTAAGAACACACAGTATTTTATTATTTCACACACATTTCACATTTTAACTTAAATGACACCTATTATACCACTTTTTACAATATGTAATATAAGTCTCAGGTGTCCCTAGAGTGTGTATGTGAAGTTTTAGCTCAAAATATCAACCAGAACATTTATTATTATTATTATTATTATTATTGTACCATTTGAAAATGCCTAGTTTGAAACACTGTTTTCGTTCATGTCTCTTTAAATTCAAATGAGCTGCTGCTCCCTGCCCCCTTTTCCAGAATAGAGCTGTGCCATATCAGATTTGAAAAACTGTTTTTGTGAAGTTTAGGCTTACAATCAGTGTTTGGTGCTTGTACATCAGTGTCATTCATCTATCATTTCCTCTGATTTTAGGGATTACTCGTGAGTAAGGTTAGGTTTAGGTGTAGGGATGTGGTCAAGATTAAATTTAAAATGTTTAAATTTAAAATGTTGTTCCAGGGTCAACAAAATATGTTGACCCAGGAACACATGTAACTCAGAAAAATCAGGACGTGCCTGTCACACAGCATTTGAGTACTAAACTAAGCTCTCTTTCATGTCTTATTGCACTTAAACTGTCAAATATACACAAATTAATGTTAAAAACACATGAGTTACAAAAACAGTCGGTTATGTCTGCTAAGGTAAACAGCTGGGAAAGAAATTGCATGTTTATTATATCTTTGTGGCAGCAGCTTAATATATACAGTAAATAAATCAATAAATCCACTGCTCTCTTCTCTCCTCTGAGGCTGGGTCTCAAAATAGTGTTCTGTGCTTGTCTGTGCAGCCAACGACTGAACAGTTAGCATGCTTTGCTTGAACTCTTGCCATAGCCTTAGAACTGGTACACAATTGTCAAGCTGTGGGTGGAAACGTGCAGATTAAGGGGCGAAATCTGAGTGGCTCATTTTTTCACATGCTTGCAGAGAAAGTTTTACCAAAACAAAGTTACTGGGTTGTCCTTTTTCACGTTTTCTTGGTTGATGCACTGGGACCCGATTATAGCACTTAAACATGGAAAAGGACAGATTTTCATGATATGCCACTTTAAAGTACAATACAAGTGCACATTTGGTACCAACAAGGTTGGTAAAAAAGCTTTGCATTGAATCCATTATCATTAACAGCTTTTCTGCCATTATACTTTATGATATCCTGTTAACTATATACTGAAAAACAGAAAAAGCAAGGTGCTCTAAAAAGAGACGGGGTGCCTTTCTCTTTTTTGAGGAACTGGCTTAGCATGAAAGCTCTGCCAATTATATACAAAGCTGCAGCTGTTTGACCCACACCACTCTGACACCCACCTGGGTCCAAAGAACCTGTCTAAGGCTTTTCTTACCACTTTTAATGCTTTTACCGAGCAGCAAGAGAATTGAAGTATTCAGAAGAAATGGGAGTATTGAACTAGACTTGTTGTTTACACTTGACTTGTGAGAGGATCGTAAATGAAAGCTTCTCATCCCTCACCCCCCCCAGATCTATTCACACAACACAATTCTGCTAGTGACCTTTCTGTTCAGAACCTCCAAAACCTAGGATAATTGGCTGCGTCGGAAGCTACCTTGGCCTATGCACAATATAAAAATGATGTACTGTTCAAAACAATGCAATTTGCTGGTTATGTTACGGCTGAAGTTTAATTTCGTACATTTCCGTGCTCAGACAAAAAGAAACACCGGTTGCTCCTCTTGTTCCTTAAAACTCTTATTTCCTTCTTTTTAAGTGTTGATAGCTCCCAGGCTTTTTGTAACAACACCACTGGGGTATGTCGTACTCACTTACAGAGTGTTTTATGATCAATCATAACAGCTACGCAAAGTCTCTGTTGTCAAATCAAAGCTAAATGTAATTGTGTGGATGCGGCTTTGTTTATGCTTTAACCCCTCTTCGATCTGTGTTTGAGTCCATAAAGGCTGACACGTTATTGCTGTTTTCTTCTGTCTCCTTTTTATGTCTCTCAGCATTTCTTCTTTAAACTTGTGTGAAATGATGGGGGGTCTTTGCTTGTGCTGGCTGGATGCTGTGGTTAGCTTGTTTAACAGCTTCGAGGCATACTGCGCTCCAGTGAGCTGTTTCTTAGATGAACAACTGACAGGCTCGTTCACACCCTACAGTACTGTCAGTCTAAAACATAGCAGAGTCATTACCTAAGATTAAACACAATCTATCAACTGCCTGTGGAAAATTATAAAGTCTGAAGCAGACTCCACAGATGGTTCAGTAGTCTGACAGAGTTTAAAGTTAACTTTGACTGTAACTTCTAAAATTATTATTTTGTACCTTGTACATTATTTTTGTCTCAAAATGTGGTGGCAGATATTCCAATATTACTTGTATAGTGTTTTTCACAATATACACTGCCCTCCAAACGTTTGGAAACACCCTAGAAAAGTGGGGTTTTGTACAATATTGGCATAAATCCTTTTTAATTTGAGATAATTTTGCACTGATAAGGGACAACACAAACTACGAAAACATATTTTATTACATAAACAGTTTATACATAGAAAAAACTTCTGGGCCTAAATTCGTTGTGTTCTAAACTCAATTGGCAATCAATTGTTGAAGTTATTAAGGTGTGCTGACCCAAAAATCTTGGGCCAAGTTTAAACCAGTATCCAGGCATTACAGCTGGCAAAGAGGCATGTCTGACTTTGACATGTATATATTGCCATTATTATATAATCATGAAATGAAAATTATTATTGCTGATCTTCAGTGATAATATCAAGTTACTTTAATGTATTTGCACCAAAAAATGATAAGGATTTATGCTGATTGTCAGACCCTTTGGACTGTTTTTGGTTGTTTTTCCCCCGTGTATGCCCTTATTTGGTCTTCCTGTTCCGTTTTCAATTCATTACGTCACTGTTTGATTGTTCACACCTGTCTCCCCCTTGATTAGTCTGTGTATTTAAGTTTGGTTGTGTCCTCTGTTAGATCGTCGGTTCTTGTATTGTCATCCAGTTAGAAGTCTTTCTTGTAAGTCATACCACTCAGTTTGTTTTGTTATTCAGTTTATGTTTCATGCGTTGTGTTTGCGTTGGTTCCCTGCTGTTTTCTGTCTGTTCCAGTTCATGTTTTCACATTTAGCAGATCAGAGAAAATGAAATCACTAATATCATCTAAATGTGGTCAGTCCAGTCATGTCGCACCTTCTGCAAATCATTTGCTTTTACCCTATAAAGTCTACACTGTATCATATTTTTTAACATGATCTAAACTAAAAAAAAAAAAAAAACACAGTTGTACACAATCTGTCTTCTGTTGTCTCATTGATATTTTATATTTATTAGAGAGTAAAAGGCCTTTTAGTATAATTGTAAAATCTTCATGTTGTGGTTCACGTGTGTTTTTGCTGTGAAATGTTTACTGAATTTTATGAAGTAAACGTAACAATAAATTTTAAAATATTTTTTCAAGATGAACATCGGACCAAAGCAACAAGGATTATGTGATTACATGACATCATTATTTTTCAAATAAATAAATATGCAATACAAACTACAGAGCTTTGATCACAAAAACTACCTTAAAAGTAAAATACCATCTTACTAAGTCATATTATTGCAAAATATAGATTTACATGCATTTTAAAGGAGAAGTCCATTTCCAAAACAAAGATTCACATACAGTGTACTTACCTTGTCATCCAAGATCATGTCTTTCTTTCTTCAGTCTTAAAGGAATTATGTTTTTTGAGGAAAACATTTCAGCATTTTCTTCAGTTATTTGACATACCCTAACTGTTATGAACCGGAAAAAAACAGTCCAGGCAGAGTAAGACAAGATGAGCATTTGACATTAAAAAGTATGTAAATTGTATTATTTTTCTGAAAATAACTGAGCATTTCGCTAGATAAGACCCTTCTTCCTCGGCTGGGATCGTTTACATCCACATTTGGGATCACTTGAAGCCACATTTAAACTGCATTTTGGAAGTTCAAAATTGGAGCACCATACGGTGCCCTCCACTAATATTGGCACCCTTGGTAAATATGAGCAAAGTCGGCTATGAAAATAAATCTCCTTTGTTTATCTTTATGATCTTACATTCAAAAAATTCACAGAATGCTAACCTTTCATTGAAGTAAAACAATTAAAAGTGGGGGGAAACTTACGTTATGAAATAAATGTTTTTCTCATATGCATGTTGGGCACAATTATTGGCACCCTTAGAAATTATGAGTAAAATATCTCAGAAGTATATTCCCATTCATATTTGCATTTATTTAGCACACTAGAATGACTAGGTGTATGATATTGTCCAGCAATAACTTCCTGTTTTACAGGATTATAAATATGAGGAGCACAAAGGCCAAATTTCCTTAATCATCCATCACAAAGAATAAAACCAAATAATATAGTTCTGATGTGCAGAACAAGATTGTTGAGCTTCACAGAATAGAAAGTGGCTGTAAGAAAAGAGCTAAAGGATTGAAAATCCCAATTTCCATCATTAGGACAATAATTAAGAATTCAAATTAAACTAAAGATGTTACAAATCTGCCTGGAAAAGGATGTGTGTCTATATCGTCCTAATGCATGGTGAAGAGAAGAGTTTAAGTGTCTAAAGATTCTCCAAGGATCACAGTAGGAGAATTGCAGAGATTAGTTGAGTCTTGGGGCCAAAAGACTAAAAAAAAAATTCAAACAGCTCCTACGTCACCACATGTTGTTCAGGAGGGTCTTAAGAAAAATCCTCCTTGCTCATCCAAAAACAAACTCTAGCATATTCAGTTGTCAGACACAACTTGAATTTCAAATGGGACTGGCTTCTGTGGTCAGATGAAACTTAAAATAAGAGCTTTCTGGCAGCAAACACTCAAGATAGGTTTGGTACAAAAAAGTACCCCATGCCCACGGTTAAATATACTGCTGGATCTTTAATGTTGTGGGCTTATTTTTCTGCCAGAGGTCCTGGACATCTTGTTCATGGCATCATGGATTCTAGCAAATACCAACAGATAAAAAATGTAAACCTGACTTCATCTGTTAGAAGTTCTATAATGAGCTGTGGTTGGATCTTCCATCAGGACAGTGATCCAAATCAAACATTAAAATCAACACAAAAATGTGTCACTGAGCATAAAATGAAGCTTCTGCCATGGCCGTCCCAGTTGCCTGACCTGAACCCTATAGAAAATGCGTGAGGTGAACTGAAGAGAAGAAGCACCAGCATGGAGCTGGGAAACTAAAGGATCTGAAGAGTTTCTGTATGAAGGAAGGGTCTCTGCTCTCTTGTCAGGTGTTCTCCAAACTCTTCAGGCATTAAAGAAGAAAACACAGAGCTGTTATCTTGAATAAAGGACATTGCAATAATTCGGTGCCAATAATTGTGGTCAACATGAACTACAGAAAAACATTTATTTCATAAAGAGATTTTCCCCGTGCTTTCCATGGTTTTACTTAAATGATAGGTTAGAATATTGTGAATTTTTTGAATGAAAGATTAAAACGATAAACAATGCAGATTTATTCTTACAGCTACCTTTGCTCATATTTACCAAGAGAGCCAATATTAGTGGAGGGCACTGTATCAGTCCATTATACGGAGGAAAATGCTGAAATGTTTTCCTCAAAAAACATAATTTCTTTACGACTGAAGAAAGAAAGACATGAACATCTTGGATGACAAGGGGGTGATTTCTCCTTTAAAGTCACTATGAAATCAAAAATTACAATTGTAATTTTTTCACACAGTGTTAAAGTATTTATTATAAATGATTTATCTGTTTATTTTTTTTCTTGTAATCTTTAATCAAAAACATTAATTTCTCCCCCACTCAACGACATGTCTTCTCTTTGTGACATGAGACTTGAAAAAATAGATGAAATATGCTGACTGTTTAATTGCTTTTAGCACCCATGCCGGGAGTTTGATTATCAGGCGTTCTGACCAATTTTAATGCCAAATCAGTCATTTTGTTCGACAAACAACCAGACAGGCAATAGATTAACGTCAGTGGAGTCGAACTTGAAAATGGTGTATTGACGTCTTGCCACGGTTGAGGCAACATACCACCTGATGTTCATTCATGAGTATTTCATGCTATAACTAGCAGGAAGAGATCGATTCACGATTGAACCACTAGAACTGAGGCACTACAGCGATCTGTCACATTAAAGAGCCACAAAAAATGATATTTATTGTTTGAATTTCTTTCAAAAATGGCCAAATTTGAAAGCTTAAAGGGGTCATATGATGCGATTTTGTGTTTTCCTTTGTCTTCAGAGTGTTACAAGCTGTTTATGCATATATGAGATCTGTAAAGTTGCAAAGATTAAAGGCTCATAAAGTGATATTCCTTATACATGTTAAGATGCAGCCACACCTTCTTAAAATGGCTCATTCAAACTTGACCCCACAAATCTGTCACTGTGTGGGAACATTTGCATAAAACCGCCCAAATGTATGCGCAAAGAAAGAAGCGTAACTTCTATTCTTGCTGTTCCAGAACAGTACAACGCATATATTCGAGTGTGTGCAGCGCATTTTGCAGAGTACTGTTTCCTGAACCTGGGAGAGTATCCTACAATCCTGGCTGTGTACACTATAAAATGGGGCAAGAACAGTCTGGCGCTTCTGACTTACAGCCTGTAACTACGAGAACATGGTAAGGGGTGTAACATTTCCGTCACGTGCTTGAGCTATTCGGCCAATCACACACACAATCGCACGCCACACTTTTCAGACTGATGAGCTTTGTAAAAATCTCCTGTTTGGGTTGTTTATCAGACAAAATGGCAGATTTGGTATTATGATTGGTCAAATCCCCTGTCAATCAAACTCCCAGGCCAAGGTTGAAATCCCGCCCAACATTCCAGGCGTTTCACTCGGATATACTTCAAAATAGAAAAGACTATCACAACTTCCATTTCATGCATTTAAGTAGTTTGCTATTCTGTTATAAAGATCTCACTGATTTACAATGCTAGCTTTCAGAATTTCATCTTATTTTTTGGCCATATAAATATCAGCAGCTGCACTGCATTACATATTTTTGCTCATTTTGGGCCTCTGAACAAAAACTGAAGGCTTTTCCACCTCCATAATGTACTATATCATACTATGTGATAGCCTGGTAATATGATAAAATAAAAACTGCAATCTGGACTATTTCGATTTTTTTTTTTTTTTTTTTCTAAATTTTTTTCTAAAGTTTCATTTGTCAGGCTTTACAGGGTGAAACTGAAACTGCTGTACATTATGTTGCTCGAATCCCAGGTGATGTTTTTCCTGGGGAAACAAAATATGAAAGCTGCTATTTCCATGCAATAAAAATGTGAATTATGATTACTGGCTGTCAAGTTCTTCTGCAATTATGTTTGGTTTACTAAAGATTTAAACATGGATTTGGTCCCATGGTCCCATGAATTCGAAACAAAAACTGTGCCAGAAGCCTTTTTGTGCCCCAGAGTAAAAAAGGTGACTTTATATCACCCAAATGTGAATTTATACCTCACAATGTGACTTTATATCTCATATTTGTGACTTTGTTTCTCATAATTGCGACTTTATATCACCCAATGTGACTTTATGGCTCACAATTGCGATTTTCTAACTTGCTATGACTTTTTTTTGTTTGTTTGTTTGTTTTGCGCTGAGTGAAAACAAGATTTCATACATCTTACACTTAACATACGGTTTCTTTTTTTTTTCTTTGGTCATGTTTTATCTCACTTAAGGTACCAATTTAGCCAGGACTGGCACTAGTCTCTCCTTAAAATACTGTGTGCATGTTAAAATAGGTGCATGATGCTTGTCCTTGATGTGCTCCCAAAACTTATCCTGCTTCTTTACATTTAGCAATGTCAAACGCATTCATCTCCATCTTAAATGAATAGTACAAGGTTAATAAGCCAACTAATGCTATGAGGCTAATTCAAAAAGTCAAGCTCTCAACCTAACCAAGACTTCATCCACTGGGAGAAGTTGCATTAATCTGCTCTTTAGTAAGTTGCCAGTGCCTTCATGTCCTCAGCAGCAGTGCACTGTGGGTAAGGAAAAGAACCAGAGTGAGGTTCTTGTTTGGTTACTGGATTAGAGAGAGGCAGATGGTCCCCACAGTCAGATCTGGACCGCCATCCTCCTCTTCTTGGCAGCAAACATGACAGCCTATGACTCAAGTCACGGCGCATTTGGAACCGCCTGTACGTGTTGAGTTAACGGAAAGGTTTCAATGACTAATTTAGATTTGCAATTAAAATTGGAGATACTGCGAATGAACAGTCAGTGTGGAAAGACCTTATAAATATTAAAGAGGCCTGTTAGTCATTCTTAAATATAACAAGTTCACTTCTTGTTATTTCCAGCAAGCAAAAGTCTGAGCATACGGAGGTGCTATCTGTTTCCCTGAAGAACAGCATAATGGAGGCAAAGGTCTTTTTAAATGATTGCTATAGTATTACTATGAAGCCTTTTTACTACTAAGGACAGGAAATGTAAGCTCGGTAAGAACTTACAAGACGAGGAATCAAAAGTAGCAGCCTCTGATCTTGATTAGAGTTCACCGCAAAAAGGAAATTCTGTCACCATTTACTTACTCTCATGTCCTTTTAAGACTTCTTCAGCAGAACACAAAAGAAGATATTTTGAAAAAGGTTTTTGTCCATACAATCAAAGTCAAGTGTTTTTTTTGGATGCCATGATTTCCACTGAATGTTTCACAGGTAAAAAGAAAGCCTTGAATGACATGAAGGACAACGTGGGGCTTTTAGGCTGACTTTAAAAATATGGACAAAAACAAACAAACAGATATTTTTCAAAATATCTTCTTTTGTGTTCCACCAAAGTAAGAGAGTTTTAAAATTACATAAATGTTACCAAATAATGATACAATTTTCTTTTTTGGGTGAACTACCCCTTGAAAGGAGACTTATTATTTTTCTCTTTACAATATTTAATATAAGTCTCTGATGACCCCAGGATGTGTCTGTAAAGTTTCAACCCAAAATACCCCACAGATCATATTATTATTATATGATTTTGAAAATGCCTACAAATGAGCTACTGCTCCCGGCCCCCTTTTCCAGAATACAGTGGTGCCTACATATTCTGCCAAAAACATCTGTTTGGTTTTGATTATCATGTCTATTGCACTGAAATCAAGCTTGCACACAAAAAGCGGCTGTCACGGGGCATGTGAATTCTAAACTAAGGTAATAATGTCCAGAGAATTAAAAATCTGTAAGCATTTATTTTTGTAGGAGTTTAATACAAAAGATAATGTAAGTTTTGTGCTTGTTTTACACTTGCATAAATTAATTAAAAAAAATGCATAAATATAAAATTGGTACAAAATCAAATTGGTTACATAACCTACTGAAAATATACAACAGCACAATCTAACAAGGCTACACCTGTTACTCCTAAGTAGTCTCTTCCAAATTGTTGAACTGTATAAATTAGATATATCTTTCACCATTTTGATCTCTTTCTCCAGGGATCTGACTTGATGCTTAATGATGTCAATGATGTCTGTTGTTTCCATTTTACCTGTTTGCTACAGTATATTTAATGGTTATTACATATTTGTAATATCTTTGTTACAGTAGAAACCACCCCCTTTAAGGACTGTTTAATTTTTGTCCGTGAAACAAAAGTTAAATGTGTCCAGAATAGTTATCATAAACCGGACGGGACTAGTTTTCCAGAGGAACGTTAGGGAAATTTGTGTTTCACAGACGTAGGCTAATTTGTGATTTTAGTCCTGTGCAAATCTGCCAGGTCTGTGTTTTTCTCACATAACAAAATTACCTACTGTTTTTCTGCAAACTCAGTGGTCCTCTGAGAAATCTAATCCAGTCCGAATGTGAATGTTTGGTTAGGTTTTTTTTATTTGCGCACCAATCTTACACATGCTGCACCTATAACTATGTGTCGGACGAAAAAATAAAACAAAACATTTAATAAGGAGAGTCAAATCACGGAAACTGCTGCTGGCCATTTTAACATCCAACATCAGCGTCAGGTAAGACAGATTTCTCTGCTCATTTTCTCTGCAGCCACTTCTATAAACTCATGTGAAGTTTATTTAAACAATGTTTTTACAATAAATTAAAATTATATTAATACATATTTTATTATTAGACATAAGCATCGTATGTGATGGACGCAACCACACCACGTCCAGAACCGACCTCTGTAATGAACACAGTTAGTTCTGTCCGAATTGGTACATGAAAATCGAAGACGTTGGGTGATGGAGGCGTTCTGCATAACTCATTTATAGCCAAATCAGGATACAGGGAGTTTTTGCTTAAAGGGGTCATCGGATGCTAAGTTCACTTTTACATGTTATTTGAACATCAATGTGTATTGGCAGTGTATGTAAAAATAATATCCCCTTTTTCAAATCGAGCCATTCTCAGATACCTGTGGTTGTGGCGTCACACCCACAGAGGCCGCTCCCACGATAGTTGATTAAGATGATGTCTTACCTCAGATCAGCTGCAACAGTCCCACCTCCATTGTTTTGATGCCAGAGCAGGGATGTAAATTAGACAAGAATTGAGCGATCGAGGTGTTGTGTTGCTGGATGTAATAATGAACATAGTGGTCGTCATTTACTCCCGACATCTGAGCTGCTGAAGATGCAGAGGATTACTTTGTTTGTGAAGAGAATGCACCTCCTGATCTACATAAATCCGTCTATGTTCACGCAAATCATTTGTGATCCAGCTTCACTTACAGCAGAAGTGAATATAAGGGGTTTTTTTATGAATCTTTGGGATCACCTTAGCTAATAACGTGCTAGTTAGCAAGTTTAGCAGCTAAATGCAGCTAAATGTGGCTAAAGTAAACAGGCTCGTCACTCCACAGAGAGAAGAGAGGGGCGGGGCGAGCAGAGCTCATTTGCATTTAAAGCAGCCTCGACCAGAATGAGATGATTTTTGCAGAGCTGATTTTGACAAGGTAAAAAGGGTGTTGTTTTACACTACCATTGAGAATTTTTAACCAAAGTATATTATAGACTTTTAATGAAGACCCTAAAGAATCATATCATCTTGTGGAAAATGGGCATCTGAGGACCCCTTTAAAATGAAAAAGAATATAATCAGTAATTATGAACTACAAAATTATAATATTGTAAAAATATTGTTAGCGGATGCTAACTGGCTAGATAACTGGCAACGTGATGCTAATTTGAGATCATTTTTAAATATAAGTCCAAACATTTTTATTCAACTAAATAGTTAGAATTCATTTGATTGAAAAACCAAGGATTTTATGTTCAGTAAGCCATATGCCCCCTGGGACTAGGCTTGAAAAAAAAAAAAAAAAAAATCTACAGACTATTACTATTCTTATGTCATATATAACTGTGATGTTCTACAAAACAACAAGCTTTAAAAGATGTTTTTCTTACTGCTAAAAATTAGATTACTTACTGTGATATCCATTTTCTCTCATGTACATCAGTGTAAGCTTTATGGTGAATACTTCCACATCACTCTTGTCAAAGTAGTCCATAGTTACAACAAAAAATTATCTTGACTTCATCTAGTGGTTATATTGGGGAAAACAATACAAAATCTTCGTCACTCACATACAAATAACTTTTAGATGGAAGCATGAAAGAATGAGACTTTCTCTCTGTCACAATACTACAAACAGAACAGCTAGTCATTGTGCGCTGTTATTGATACTGGGATTTTTACAGCATACAGTGGAACCAAAGATGTCTAAGAACTTATCAGTTCAAGTCTGCTTCACTCTGACATCACATGTCATAGTATCTGTTCCAAGTAGCAGAACACAGGAGTTTAAACCCTCTGGATGTTTACTTGGAAACAAAACCTTTCACAGCCACTTCTAGCCTCATACAGTCATGTATAAGAATGAAAAATGTGCAAATCTGCATCAAAGATTTCCACTACAAAAAAATGAAGCACATTATACTCCTATCCTTTGTGTTTTAGATCCTACATCAAAGGCTTTGTTAGTCCTTAGCATCCTATTGAAATTGTTTCAGAGAGGGTTTGTCCTCTAATGAGACTGTTAAAGAGTTTTAATCTTGCTCTATGGTGCCACTGAATACTGGCAAAGCTGAAGACTGAATGCTGTTGATTAGGATAAGCGAGATAATAAGATCTCCTTTTGATGCATGTCACAGCGTGATTTTAATTCACACTTCTATTTTTGAACTGTCTCTTTGGATACCAGTCCTTTGGCTATTGTTATGGAAAAATAACTGCTCTTTTTTATATTTGAAGACTTGCTAAAATCCTCCTCCGATACGGTATCATCAACGACACACTTGACCACAAGGTTGTTCACTCTGGCCGTCTTTGACATGTTAATGTATAAAGCATCCGCAAAATCCCAAGTAACCAGGCAACCAAGAAAAAAAAATCTTCAATTATAGAATACAGCACTTGTGCAAACTAAGATCTCTTCACCGAGACGTTAAATGATGAACATGGCAGGGTGAAAAGATACAGGAAATTGATGTGTGCGAAAAGCAGCATGACCTGAAATTCTGTAAATGAAAGAAGCTGATGTTGAATCTCACTCCTCCAGAGGCATCAATCAATGTCCAATGTGAGAAATAATGAATGTTCCTCTGTGTTCCTCTGAGCTATGATTAATCTGCAAGCCCAACATTATGTAACTCCATGCATTCATTTGCCCCCTAATTCTGCTTTCCCTTTCGCACAAACATGTTTGAAGACGTTTGTCGTTAGCGTATGATTTTATAGAAATCTCTTTGAAAAAGAAAAGACAAATTATGGCAGCAGATGCGAAGGTATTGAAAAGAAACAAAAGCACTTTGTTTATTTCCACTGATCTCAAAATCAAAAAGAGAAAGAGACTGAAAAGTGGGACATCTCCCCAAGCTTGTCTCAAAACCTCTCAAGGGCTTCGTTTTTCCTAAGCAGGGAGTCTATTTATGCATTCATTTATAAGCCTGCTTCAAGTATTTGCAGTGGAAAACAAACTATTTGCTAGACACTGATGTAAGTCCCTGCTGTGAGAGCACATTTATCTTATATGATAAATTTGATATCTGCTATTAGATGAAAAGAATATACATGCACAAATGTTCTTATCCCTGTGCTAACAAGCACAATTCGATGCAGGTGGGCTTCCCTAGAGTCCCCTGCATCGTGGACTGTCTTATACTGACAGGGAATGGTTTGTGAAGCTGCATGTCAGAGTTAGTGTCAGAAATGGTAGTGAGCAGCTCTGGAGCACCTCAGCCTCATCCTTCACACAACACATGTCCTATATATCACTATTTCACACTACCTGCCGAAGTTTCGCAACAATCTATTGCAGACTGCATCGCAAATGGAGTCAAACTAAAGATTCACAGACCGGAGAGTCCACCTACACAGCTACAATGTTCAAGTCAACTATGCAGTATTTTCTGAGGCGGTTTAGGTCTTTCAACATATGTAGCAGGATAAAAGAATTCTCCAGGCGCTGTGGTAAACTAGAAGGCTAACGTCGATATATAAACCTGGATTCGCACATCTATCCATCTGTCTGAAGCAGTGGTTCTCAACCTTTTTGACTCCAAGGCCACAAAAATATTCAACTGCCTAGTGATTAAACATTAAAGATTATGGATTTTTAAAAATATTTACTTACAATCTTTACTCTATAAAATATTTCGAAAATATATATGTGACCCAAAACAAGTCTTAAGTAGCACTGGTATATTTGTAGCAAAATCCAAAAATACATTGTATGGGTCAAAATGATAGATTTTTATTTTATGCTAAAAATCATTAGGATATTAAGTAAAAGTCATGTTCCATGAAGATATTTTGTAAATTTTCTACCGTAAATATATCAAAACTTAATTTTTGATTAATAATATTTCTCAGTTTCAAGAAATTGACCCATATAGAAATTGGTCCAGGGTCACATATTCATAAAATGTAATTTAACATTTTTTAAAGGGGTCATCGGATGTTAAGTTCGCTTTTACATGCTGTTTGAACATTAATGTGTGTTGGCAGTGTATGTACAAATCTACCCTGTAATGGTAAAAATCCATGCAGTCGTTTTTAATTAATCTGTAAAAATAATATCCCCTTTTTAAAATCGAGTAATTCTCAGATGCCTGTCATTGTGGCGTCACACTGACAGAGGCCGCTCCCACGATAGCTGATTGACATAAGCGTCCTACCTCAGATCAGCTGTAACAGTCCAACCTCCATGTTTTGATGCCGGATCAGGGATGTAAGTTAGACAAGAATTGAGCGATTGAGGTGTTGTGTTGCTGGATGTAATAATGAACGTAGTGGTTGTCATTTACTCCCAACATCTGAGCTGCAGAAGATGCATTGAATTACGTTTGTTTGTGAATGGAATGCGCCTCCTGATCTACATATATCCGTCTATGTTCGCGCAAATCATTCGTGATCCAGCTTCACTTACAGCAGAGGTGAGTATAAGTGGGTTTTTATGAATCTTTACGATCGCCTTTCCTAATAATGTGCTAGTTAGCAAGTTTAGCAGCTAAACGCGGCTAAAGTAAACAGGCTCGTCAGTCCACAGAGAGAAGAGAGGGGCGGGGCGAGCAGAGATCATTTGCATTTAAAGCAGCCTCGACCAGAATGGGATGATTTTTGCAGAGCTGATTTTGGCAAGGTAAAAAGGGTGTTGGTTTACACAACCATTGGGAATTTTTAACCAAAGTACATTATAGACTTTTCATTAAGACCCTAAAGAATCATATCAGCTTGTGGAAAATGGGCATCCTATGACCCCTTTAAATATAAAAAAGACCTGGTTATATTATAGATCTGAAGATATTATGCACCTGAAAGCTGAATAAATAAGCTTTCCATTGATGTATTGTTTGTTAGGATAGGACCGTATTTGGCTGAGAGACAACTATTTAAAAAATCTGAAATCTGAGGGTGCAAAAAAATCTAAACATTGAGAAAATCAACGTTAAAGTTATTAGCAATGCATATTACTAATCAAAAATTAAGTTTTGATATATTTACGGTAGGAAATTTACAAAATATCTTCATGCAGCATGATCTGTACTTAATATCCTAATGATTTTTGGCATAAAAGAAAAACTGATATTTTTAATCCATACAATGTATTTTTGGCTATAGCTACAAATATACCCATGATATTTAAGACTGGGTTTGTGGTCCAGGGTAACATATATTATATCAATAATATTCAAAAATGGGTGTAATGCAGTACCCCAGGAGTTCTGCTAATTATTGTCTGATTACAAAGTAATTAAAAAAAATACAATATCGAGTTAACTTTAGCTTTAACTGAAGTTAAAAAGTTGACATAATATGCATTATCCACTTTTTCCCTGTAATAGCAGGCTATTTGTAAATTAATGCATCTGGCTTCTGATGTCATTCGCTTCCAGCTATTTTTAGCTGTACAAAACAGCTCATTTTGCTGCTTCATACTGCAAACTGTTGTTCCTTACCTTATTAGTTTCATTTATTATCTTCATTATAAATACACTGGGCTGTAGCACAAACAATTTTACTGTTTACTGCACATTGTGATCCTTCCCATTATTTCCCTATCACTGCTAATGAAGCAAAAGTCTCACACATCACAGAAAACTGCTTACTTCCGCATTGAAAAAATAAGGTGGATGGGCCAGGCTTAAAGTTCAGCAGTTTTATATAATATCTAACCTGAGGTTTCTGCTCTCACTCATCTCCATATGCACTATGGGGCTCCTTGGCATGAATAAAGACCCCTTGAATTATCCTGTTAATTTATTGACATATTATTTGCATATGTAAATGTAAAAAGTAGTCTTCAAACAAAGACTGTTTGCACATTCTGTTTGTTGTAGTACTGCAACACCAGGTGTTAATTCGACCTTTAATACAAGGAGTTTACTCTAGACTGTTGTGCTTCTTAAGGCCACTGTGGTGATGACATTTAGCCTATTGCTCTTTTGGGGGAGTCAATTACTGTCAGTAAATGGAGAAACCTTAACGATGGCATTTAAGGTCGTTTGTATTGATTAAATGAGGATGTTAAAACTTTAATATCCTGAATTTGTTTGCAGGTTGGTTTGGGCTAAAAATAACATTTATATATTTACTGAGATTCCGTACACTGCCATTCAAAAGTTTGGGATAAGTACGATTTTTAGTATTTTTTTGTTTTGTTTTGTTTTGTTTAAAACATGATTACATTTTATTTTAATATATTTTCAAATATATGTTATCAAAGCTGAATTTTCAGCATCATTACCCCAGTCTTCAGTGTCACATGATCCTTCTTTTTTCCTTTATGCCAAAAATCATTAGGATATTAAGTAAAGATCATGTTCCATGAAGATATTTTAATAATTTCCTACTGTAAATATATCAAAACTTAATTTTTGATTAGTAATATGCATTGCTAAGAACTTCATTTGGACAACTTTAAAGACCATTTTCTCAGTATTTTGATTTTTTGCAGTCAGATTCCAGATTTTTAAATAGTTGTATCTCGTCCAAATATTATCCTCTCCTAACAAACCGTACATCAATGGAAATCTTATGTATTCAGCTTTTCGATGATGTATCTCAATTAAAAAAAAAAAATTGCCTTATGACTGGTTTGGTGGTCCAGGGTCACATACGCTGATTTATTATTTTTATTATCAATGCTGGAAACAATTGTGCTGCTTAATATTTTCTGGAATCTGTGACAGTTTTTTTAAGATTATTTGATGGATAAAAATATTAAAAGAAAAGCATTTAATCAAAGTAGAATTTGCTATCACTTTTTATCAATTTAACACGTCCTTGGTAAATAAAAGCATACATTTCTTTCAAAAACAAACAAACAAACAAAAAAAAGAATAAAAATGTACTGACCCCAAACTTTTAAACAGTAGTTTATATTGATACACAATGTATTGTATTCACAATGTATTTATTCCTGTGATTTCATACAAGATTTCTATTTTAAATAAATGCTGTTTTTTTTTTTAACCTTTTATTTATTAAAGAATCCTGAAAAAAGTATCACAGGTTCCAAAATATATTAAGCAGCACAACTGTTTTCAATATTGATAATAAATCAGCATATTAGAATGATTTCTAAAGGATCATGTGACACTGAAGTCACATCATTGTGAGTAATGATGCTGAAAATTCAGCTTTGCATTACAGGAATAAATTACATTTTAATATATATTCACATAGAAGACAATTCTTTTACTTTAAAATAATATTTCAGAATATTACATTTTTTTCTGGATTTTTGGTTAAATAAATGCAGCCTTGTTGGACACAAAAATCTTAAAACAAAACAAACAAACAAACAAACAAACAAAACATTAAAAATCTTACTGAACAACAGTGTACATATTCAGTACTTAAATATACACATTAAACAACTACAGCCAAAAATGTGAAATAATTAGGATTTTTTAATTTAAAAAAAAAAAAAAAACATTAAAATGCTTATGATAAAAAATACAGTAAAAATTGTGACATTGTGGAACATTATAATTAAAAGAACTGTTCTGGATTTAATATTTTTATTTAAAATTACTGATTTTTCTTTTATGGCAAAAATCATTAGGAAATTAAGTAAATATCATGTTCCATGAAGATACTTTGTAAAATCCCTACTGTAAATGTATGAAAACTTAATTTTTGATTAGTCATATATATTGTTAAGAACATTATTTGAAGAACTTTAAAGGCAATTTTCTCAATATTTAGATTTTTTTGCACCCTCAGATTCCTGATATTTAAATAGTTGTATCTCGGCCAAATATTGTCCTATCCTAACAAACAATACATCAATGGAAAGCTTATGTATTCAGCTTTCATATAATGTATAACTCTCAATTTTGAAAAAATGACCCTTATGACTGGTTTTGTGATCCAGGGTCACACACACACACACACACACACACATATATAATTATTATTATTATTATTATTTTTAATTTAATTTACTCCTCTGATGGTAATGCTGATTTTTCAATAGCCATAATGTCAATCTGCTGGCGCTTATAAGTGTATATTTATATACATAATACATTTTTATAGTTTTACATGGCAAATAAATAGGCTATTTAAAAATGTGTCCACTTTATTATCAAATATTATTATTCTCAGTGGTACCCGGTCCCAAGGATGACGCAGTCTCCATGGCAACCTCATCACTGCTTTTATTGTCCTTACAGTTAAGTAGTCCTGGCACTCGTGCTGTGAACTGCGCTGATTCAGAGCTCATGTCCAGCAGCGAGCGCAGATTATGAGCGCGCTCTCCACTCCAGCAGCTCGTCTCACGCTGCTCTGGGTTTTTGAATTTCCCACGCCAGTTCGTGTCACATCCGGTTCAGCACCACTGCTTGGCCCCGCTTCTCAAATTTCCTGCCCACACCTACTCTCTCGTATTAACCAGCCAAGTTTGTCTAGTGATGAAGTAATATTTTCGCCGCTTTCGTGCTCATCCCTACATTCGCGATCGGATCGCCGGTCCAGCAAGACAGAGGACGAGGAGGCGTCGAGAAGCTGAGATGAGATAAATATGCAAAGAGGCGGCTCTGCAAACCATTCCAATCTCATTTTTTCCATTATTTTGGCGCTGAATTAAAACACATACGTACATTCAAGAGGAGCATCTGATAGAGAGCCGGACAGCTGCACAGAAAACAGCTCTGCATGTGATATCCCCGGATCAGGTGGCATCGGCGGCAGAAGATGCAGCCTGCAAGCAAGCTCCTGAGTCTCACCCTCCTTGTACTGATGGGCACTGAACTCACCCAAGTAGGTTTATAAACGCCATTTTCAGCGCACATCTCAGGCTAATTAGGCAGATAGGCTCAAAATAAGCCGGTTTCGTCTATTATCAGAAGGGCAGATTAATCTATTGGGCAGCAGAGATCGGCATGGACTAATATGATTAAACCTCATTTGGACGAAAAATCACAGCGGGGTTCTCAGCTTTTATGCCACATGGCTAGAGGGTTTTTTCTTTTAAACTCTAACTTTTATGTGGGATGTAGGCTTTAATGTGGGTGATTATGAATGTCTTTACAGCGTAATACTTGACAGTTTTAGTATTTGAAGATAAATGCGTCTTGGTAGCCGTAAAGTCTCCCTTAGTGCGTGTGTGAGAGACTGATCATCAGTATCATTTTATCATTTGTATGATTATTCCTATTCAAGATAAAACACTCCAAGGCTTGTTCAGTGTATTCTCATTATCCACACACTGTGATTGTCTGACACTCTACAGTCTCACTTTGAAGACAAAAATAGCAAGTAAATTGCTTTCTCCACACTCCACACTGATGCTTGCACTTCAGTAACTAGTTTTTCTGTACGCCTTGACATTGAATTTCTGTTGGCGAGTTAATCAAATGGTAACAGCTGTACTGAAGCGACAAGGTTATTAATGCACAAAAAAATAATATTCCAAATGTAATTCATTTTGCCTATTTTCCATTTTCTCCATTGTTTGTTTTGTGTACAAAACAAGGCTTGATTACATTTATTTTTTGTTTGTTTGTTTTTTGAAGCATTTTATTGTACCTTAATATTACAAGCAGCTCTTTTAAACAGGTTTAAAAATGCTTCAATTCATTATAGAACTGTGAATTATTGGATGATCAGTCATCTGAAACTAAGTGCCCTGTGCCATAATTTGTAGTCTGTCCCATTATGAATCACTGAACAAAATGAGATCCTGTCAGATTTCATTAAAATTCAGGTTGACACAAAATATATATTATTTCCTCCCTTATTTTGTTAACCATGACGTTAGACGCACTTCATGTCATGCTAATAATAATAATAATAATATAAGTTCATTATTAGTTTAGACAGTATTTTTAATCTTAAATCAAAATGTTAAGTAGTTTCACATTCAATTTTATAAAATTGATTTTCATAAATACTGTGTGATTGCCCTGCACAGGAAAAAAAAAACTTCTCATATGCAAATCAGTGATAGATCAGATATTCCCTTTATCCATTAGTGCAGGTATTGTTAAAATGTAAACAAAAAAGGACAGAAAATGAAAAAGAAGAGATGAGCTGAGAGTTGAGTCTGTCTGTGAGTGCTAGTTTCTCACTAGTTCATTTACAACGTGTTTATGGTGCATTTGTGCATAAAACAAAGATGTAAAATAATAATAAGATGCATGGTTGGGCATGAGCATGTGTTGAAGGTCTAATCGGAACTTTTGTCCAAGAGAAAAATGTTAAACTGAGAAGGAAACCTGTACTGCCCTCTGTTGGCTAAATGATACCATGACATTCTGAGAGATGTCTGCTGTCAATGATCAGCTATCCTATTAAAACCCCCCTAAGTGACATGAAAAGCACTCATAAAGCACTCTGTTTTAGACTCCGCATAAGTGAGTTATCTTTTTAATCTAACATCTGTTGATGTTTCAGAGTTTAATGAAATGCTCAGAGAGCATTAACAATCATAGCTACTTTAGAGAACATAAATAATGTTGGTACTGTGTACTGCATGCGGTAGACAGAGCCTGTGGATGGCTGCAATATCACACCGATGATGAGCCGCAACACAGCGGGCGAATTATTCAATGGGGTCGACTTTAAAGAGAAACTTCAGCTAGTGTTTTTTTTTTTCTCCACCACCCTTAAACGTCCGCCTTTAAGGCGCTTGTGTATATTAGGCTACCTAAATGTATAACAAAACGATGCATGTTTTGCCCCGTTTAGTATTTTTTTTTATCAAGTAGTCATAAATAAATCAAACATCGCTTAACAGCACCTAATGCTACATTTACAGTTTTGAGAGCGGGTTACTGTTTGTCTGTTGAAATCCGTTTTTAACTATGCATGTCAGTGTGAGAGTACGGAGAAACTTTGTAACAACGTCTTAAGTGATTTAGTATATTCGTGCGTCAAGCGCCGGGAGGAGGTTTGTGATATTTATGAATATTTCACCAGTATAGCGGGTGGGCGGAGGCACGGAACCAATGAGATGAGATGGTCTGCTGAACTGCCGTCATTATTCGCGTGAAGAGAGCAGACAGAAGAGCGCTCTTCTCCCAAACCGAAAGAGCTTGAGTAATTATAAAGTTCAGTATAGGATAATGCGAGTCGAAATGCCCGAGATGAATTCATTCACACTGGGTGCTTTACAGAAGCACATCACCTCTGTGAGCAGCGCAGGTTACCAGCACAGTTCTCTACTGGAATGTGTATAATGAAGGTTACTGGGAAAGAGAAGAGCAGAGATGTCGGTGCCTTTGCTGAAAATTGGAGTAGTGCTCAGCACGATGGCGATGATCACCAACTGGATGTCGCAAACGTTGCCCTCGCTAGTAGGTCTGAATAGCACTAAATTAAGCGTGGCACCTCCGGGTGTGCCGGACCGGAGCACTGGCGTGAGTTTCCTTATTCTCTTTGTTCATGTTCGTGAGCTGTGAAAAACTTTAAATTATTTATACGTTATAAATCACACTGTTTATATAATGTAAGTTAGTAAATGGAAAAATTATGTTGTTCATAAAGTACTCAGTACTCCGACTCCAGATTATATAGCTTGTATATTTTAACAATGTACCCTGTTAATTGGCTGTACCGTGGTGGTACCGTGTAAATATCATAGTAGCCTAAATAAACATGGTAATTATTTAGTAGCCTTCTATAGATTGAGGTCCCTTGGTATACCTTCTGATACCATTGTAGAAGTAAACTGTTTAACTCTTTAGATTTTGTTATTGTGTCGTGGAAAAAATTGTAAGACCTCAATTATTCATTAGGACAGCATGGCTTTAAGTGGACCTATTCCTCTTTTATGTCTCTGCATGATTCATGTGGTGTAGCAACACAAAAGGAAGCAAATAATGACAATAAAAAAGCTATAAACTCATTTTTTGACTTTGAATTTTTGGAAAGAAGAGTAAAAATGCAATCATTAGTTTTATTATCAGTGTTTTATTTTAAACATCATGTATTTATCAGAAAGGTGTTCGGGCGTTAATGAGACGAGGTTCACAGAGTGCAATCAGGGAATTTGAGTGTGTCGCTTTTATTTGTCACCTGCTATCCTGTGTTGAAATCTATACTAATTAAATCAGGTGTTTGTGAGCAAGGATATAATCTTTTCTTTTTTATTTCATTTTCTTATATAATACCTTCACTGTTTTGGTATTGTGATAAGCTCTGTCGTCAAACAGCAAAAACATTAGATTTTATTATAATCTGAATTCAGCATTACAATGGCATCAGATTTGCAGTGATGTTCCTTGGGTTTAATAAAAAGCGCTTTCTGTCTGCGATGGTTATGAATATGGATTATTCATTAGATTACTCAGGATTAGGACAAGACATACGGAAACGCTCACCCCTCCAGATGGCTGTTTTATGTAAAGCCACTGGGTCATAAAATCCCCTTTGAGAAAAGACCATTTCACATCAAAGCACCAACTATGAAAATCCTTAAAAAGTGTGTTGTGTCAGTATGTATTGACCACTAATACACTGCTCTGCTTCTGATGGGCAAGGAGAAACAAAATGTGTGCAAGGGAAATAAAGTAATACTGAGATTTTCCCCCTGGCCTAGTATTTGTTAATCATTTTCATTTTATTTTGATGAAACTCATGCTTCCATTATCATCACAAGTCATCCTTACAATTACAAAACCTTATCATCCAGCTAAATAATGTTACCTTGGTGACATTTTCAGCAGTATTAAACAGCATTTCATAAACCACAGGCTACCAATGATTAAGCAAAAACAATCCATGTATGATTATTGTGATGTAAAACGTGCACTGGCATGACAGTTTCCATCAACTGGCCAGAAACTCTTTCACTCTGACCCTTGTGTAGGGTTCAAGTAAATAACCTTTGCAAAGACTGCAGTGGGAGAAAGAAGAAAAGTGTTTCCCATAAAGCACATCCCGATCAGTCACTGACCTTTTTTTATCTTCTTTGTTTTGCCCCTTGCCCAGGTGCTGCCTGCTAACCCAGAGGAGTCGTGGCAGGTGTACAGCTCAGCTCAAGACAGTGAGGGCAGGTGTGTGTGCACTGTTGTGGCTCCTCAACAGACCATGTGTTCACGGGATGCCAGGACCAAACAACTGAGACAGCTCTTGGAAAAAGTAACCTTTGAAAATAATCCACACACATATCCAGCTCGCCGATTGCCTTTCGTAAATCTTTTCAGCAAGGCTGTCACTCAACCCATAGCTTATTATTCTTCTCTTCTGTTCTCTTTCTGTCTCCCAGGTCCAGAATATGACTCAGTCCATTCAGAATCTTGACCAGAGGACTCAGAAAGACCTGCAGTATGTGCAAAGAATGGAGGTGCAGTTGAGGGGCCTGGAATCAAAGTTCAAACAGGTGGAGGAAAGCCACAAGCAGAATATCGCCAAGCAATACAAGGTGCGCACAAATACATGAGCTCATCCAGACCGGTGTGGTTATTCCATTGTCTGTGTCGTATGTCATTCGTGTTTCAACCGCATACAATATATCTCATTTACCAAAAGGTTAACTCACTTATTTAATTCAGCTCCCAATACTGGCCTTTAACATTACATTAATGAATCTAGTGAGCATATTCAATTTCTGTACATTTACAAGCCAAGTGAGCTAGGAATATTTGTTATGAATGATTTTGGACGCCACAGGCATTTTCCCCACAAGACGTGAATTACAAAGTACGTTTCATTGTGGCGACATAGCATCTTTTCCATCTTAGCTATTGTTAGCTGTCCGACATCAATTGCTTTTGCATGCTAATGAGGCCGCTGCTATTTTTCTAAATAGAGGCGCAGTGATTTTGTTGCACGTTGCAATTTGTAGTGTGTGTATCAAGCTCCCAAAGCAGCATAGATTTTATAGATCCATCCAGGACAGTCTCTTAGCTCCTTTAGCATCACCTGGCTCTCTTTTAAAGTCTTTTAAAGCAAAATAAAGTATTGAGTATTTTGTTCTAGTTGAACTGAATGTTATGGTCCAGATGTGGCACCTCATATTCATTTAGCAAGAAAGTACTCAAAACATTTTATGGCTTGACCTTTAAACATTTATTACATGAAGGCATCAAATATTTGGATGCAATTGCTGGAAAAGGTCATCTTAAACACCATCGTATGATCTTTATACCCACATGGGAGTTCATATGGTGAATGTTTTCAGATGTTTACGTATACAGAGCATATACAAACATGGCATTTCAGCCGAAAAAATAGGAATACATATAGAATTTGATAAATAGAATAATGGGGCCGGATGAAAAAGACAGTTTTCTTTGTTTTGACAAGGATGATTTTGCACTTATTGATCTTACTATAATGTAATATGATATAAACTAGCTTTCAAATGTTTGGGGTCAGTATTTTTTTATTTCAGATCTATTCTTTTTTTAATATACTAATTCTCTCTTTAGATGCATTATATTGACCAAAAGTGACAATTTACAAAATTAATGTTACAAAATATTTCTAGTTTAATAAATGTTGTTTTTTTTAAACTTTCTAGTCACTTCAGAATCCTGCAAAATGTTCCACAATAATTTACAGAGTAATTTGTCTAAATGAAGTTCTTAGCAATGTATACTACTAATCAAAAATTAAGTTTTGATATATTTACGGTATGAAATTTACAGAATATCTACATGATCTTTACTTAATATCCTAATGATTTCTGGTTTAAAAGAACCATTGCTACAAATATACCCGTGCTACTTACGACTGGTTTTGTGGTCCAAGGTCACATCTTAGAATGAATAAAAAAGTTATTTTAAATTGTAATAATATATATATAATTCATTCCCACAGCTTATTCATTTGTTCCCTTGTATTTTAGTAAATCATGGTTATGTTGTACTAGTTTATTCCTTCATTTTAATTAAATCAAAATGAGGAAACAAAAAACAAATTCACTAAAATGAGGGAACGGGATAGTATAATGAGAAAATGATTAATTTTAATACATTAAAATTTTTTTTTAAAAATCTTACTGTCCCCAAACTTTTAAATGGGAGTGTATGTATAGTTTTAATAATTTGCTATTAATATTATGTTCTTTATTCATCTATGTCTAGATTTATGTGTACAGTATAAACATATGGCAGAACCCATCATGATTATTTGCACTTGTGCAAATAATTTCAAGCATGTGTTTGTGTTAGTTCATCCTATCAAATGATGTTTAAAATAAACTGTTGCATCATTTCTGTACAAACAGCTGTATCTGTGCAAATGTGTGTGTTAGAAAGGCTAGCGAGTTAGTTATTCAACCAAATTTCATTTTCTTGCTTGCAGGGCTAACTTTATGAATTAAATCAAAGCTGCAGAGACTGAAGAACAAGTTCAATCCCATTGTAATCCTCAACTGGTCAACTGATTGCATCATTCAGTTTATTTTAAATACAGAGCACCTTTGAATTCCGTTCGCAGTCTTTTTGTGCATGCCACTATTGCAGCCTTCCATGAGTAGATTTTCTTATGTTATGACATCTCCATGTCTACAATTCAAATTTGTTTATGCACATTTGGATCTTTTGAAACAAGGGAAACTATTGTTGTATGTGAAGCATGTAACCCTCGACACCTTGCATTTTAATGAAAAATAAAGAGAGTTTTTTCAAATTTTGGCTGGTGTACTGAGACCTTGTTTTATGCCATGCTGAACTCTACATCTGTTTGCTAGGCACACTCAGAAATGGTGATAGGGTAGGCAGACAGGGCAAGTGTAGGGCAAGACAGGTGTTTGGACACAATCGTTGCACGCATGCCTACTGAACCAAGCCTATTTTAACCTTTCAGGCCATAAAAGCGAAAATGGAGGAACTTAGGCCAATGATACCAGTGTTGGAGGAATACAAGGCCGATGCAAAATTGGTAATGCAGTTTAAAGAGGAGGTCAAGAATCTGACATCAGTGCTAAGTGAACTGCAGGAGGAGATCGGAGCCTTTGACTACGAGGAGCTTCACAACAGGGTGTCTAATCTTGAGGAGAGGCTTCGTGCATGCATGCAAAAATTAGGTAGGATGAGTTTGAGCACAAACACAAACAACTTTTATATTGCAACCAAAAAAGTAGATCTTTTTTTTGTTCTTACACACTTTAGTATGCAAGAAAATATGCTACATTTTTACTAGTTCACTTTTTTAAACCACAAAAACAGCTACTACCAAAATGTATTGGTTTTGCTTTTATACAGTTAAATTAGGAAATTAAAGACTGCACAAAACATCACATTTTTTCTATTTAAAAGAATAATTCACCCAAAAAAGGAACATTTGCTGAAGACATAATCACCCCTAGGCCAAACAAGATGTAGATGGGTTTATTTCTTCATCAAACAAATTTGGAGAAATTTAGCATTACTCACTTGCTCACCAATGGATCCTCTGCAGTGAATGGGTGCCGTCAGAATGAGAGTCAAAACAGCTGATAAAAACATCACAATAATCCACAATTAATCCATATGTGAATCCATTGTGAAGTGTTTGTAGCAAACAAGTCCATCATTAAGGTTTAATTTTAACTGTTGGTTCTTCTCAAAATATGAGTCCATAATCCATAATAATGCTTACTCCAGTAAAATAAAAGTCTATCCTAATGTCCTCTGACATCAAAATCCACCAACATATTTGTTTAAAACTGTTTTCCCTTTAAACGGTGCTTGTTCTGTGCATATTTCTCAACTGATTCAGACTGGAGAAGGCATATTATGGATAAAAAACTTGTTTTACCTGGAGGCAAAGGTTTGAAGTTAAAAATATCTTAATAAAGAATTTGTTTATAAAAAACACATAGCTTTTCACTTCACAAGACGTTAACTAATGGACTGGAGTGGTGTGGATTGCTTGTGGATTATTGTGATGTTTTTATCAGCTGTTTGGACTCCCATTCTGACGGCACCCATTCACTGCAAAGGATCCATTAGTGAGCAAGTGATACTAAATTTCTCCAAATCTGTTTCAATGAAAAAACAACTAAAATCTACTTTTTCGATAACCTGAGTCAATTTTAAGCAAATGTTCGTTTTTTGCCGAACTATTCCTTTAAAAAAATACATGGTCACAGCACATTTGAAATAGCTAACATAGTGTATATATTTATTGAAAATGCAAATTCAAGGACGCTTCGCATTACACACATTAGTCCTGACTGACTGAATGATGATTGAACAAAATAAAAAACACTGTAATTTATTGTGCTGCTCGGAGGCATTTGCATGCTGAATTTAAACAACACAACATATACACCGGTCTTCCTTTATCCCTGTCATTTTCCCTGTTTGAAATGCTGCATCTCAGCTAATCTGATACAGATAGTAGCAGCAGATTCAGATGTTGCCTTATTCTGAAGTGAGGAATGGATCTCATATGGATGTTAGACACAGACGTGACTAATGAGAGGCTGCTGTGCTGTTCTCTCCTCTAACAAATGCCTTTGGGTCCACCTGAGCCATGGCATGAATTCATAGCGACTTTACAGGTTAATTAAATAACATTATCAAAATTCAGTATGGCACAGTCTCCGACACGTCTCTGATTTATAAACAAACGCTCATTTGAATGAACATCATACGATTTTATCTAAAAACAAAATGCACATTTTTACAGAAACCTTAATAACCATTCATACGCTGGAATATAGGTCAGGAGCTCTGTGTAACAATAGAGAATTGCTCTTGCTTCTTTTTGGAGCATTTATTTTAGATTCAGACGAATAACAGATTTAGTACTCATGCATAATGCAAATGCAGCCTTCCTTTGATTGATTAAAGGAGGACACCATGCTGGGTTTTGGTGCTTAACAATAAATACCAAAAAAAAAGAGCTGCCGTTTTAAGTTTTCCACTGAGCCAAAAGCTACATGCAGTGATAAAGAGAGCCATCTAAATATGATCATGGGATTCTATTGAAAGATTACTGCTCTCAGTATAGTAATCTCCTGAATTTCTAATGCTGCATTTCGCAAGGGAGTTAAATCACTGGATGGGGGCGGAGAAAAAAACACTGATCATTTGTTCACCGGTATAAATAACGTGGACTTCAATCATAGTTAATATTACATTCATAGTTAATAGAGTTTTGAGAGAAGCCTGAGCCAATTATTTTGTGATTGTTACCCATAAAATTTTAAGCAGGTTCAACAGTATTATGTATCCTATAATTAATATGCCTGCAATTCATGTCAGCCCATATTCATTTAAAGCCTTCATGTAATATTTGCACTTTAACTAATACAAAAACATTTATCATACCATTGACTACTTTCCATGATATTCTATTCTATTCTATTCTATTCTATTCTATTCTATTCTATTCTATTCTATTCTATTTTAAGGCTGTCAGTTTAACGCGTTAACTTAATTAAGTTAAGTGTATGAAAAAATAATGCAATTAAAATATTACAATGCAGTTTATACACTGGTTCTGCCCCCAGACCTGTACATCATCATCTTATATCACGAGTGCTGATTTTGTCGCGATCTATCACGAGTTTAAATGTAATTTTATACAACAGTTCAATAAATAAGAAGTTGATATTGTGTTATATTTTTAAACAATATTATGTGTTTTTGCTCAATTTTGCAGAGAACATATTACCTTTGAAACCATGCTGGCAGATTTAGTTTCTTATTTAGAGTATCATTTCATTCAAAATAATAATAATAGTAATAATAATAAAAACATCAAAGGGATAGTTCACCAAAAAAAAAAAAAGATCATCATTTACTCACACTCATGTCATTGCAAACCTTTGTTTTGTAGAATATAAAAGAAGGTATTTTGAAGATTGTTGATAACAAAGCTGTTTTGGCTACCAATGACTTTCATTGTATGAACAAAAAGTACTGAGATGTTTCTCAAATTGTCTTATTTTATGTTATGTTAGTTATGTTAGGCCGCCTAACTGTAACCGCCTAACTTATGCAGCCTAAATGTTTATGTGTAATAAATTCTACGTTGAATCAAACACAAAAATAGCTTTAAATAATCTTTTGTGGGTATTTTCACACTAAAATTTATTTCGCAATTAATTAGATTAATCGGAACATCATGTAATTAATTAGATAAAAAATTTAAATCGACTGACAGTCCTAATTATACTATATTATGTTATGTTATGTTATATTATATTATAGTTTAAAAGTTGGGTTTGGTACATTTTTTTTAATATTTTGATGACAAAGGTCTCTTATGTTCACCAAGGCTGCATTTATTTGATCAAATACAGTAAAACAGTAATACTGTGAAATATTATTACATTTCAAATAACTGTTATCTATTTTAATATATTTTAAAATATTAATCCTAAAAAAATGTATTCCTGTGATGGCAGAGCTCAATTTTTAGCAGCCATTACTCCACTCTTTGGTATCACATGATCCTTCAGAAATGTATTTATTGATTTTTAATGGGCTTTTAATATGCCAAATGCTCAAATAACATTACTTCTTATGATCAGTGTGAAAAACAGTTGTTCTATTTAATATTTTTGTAAAAACTGTGATACGTTTCCAAGATTCTTTGATGAAATGCAGCTTTTTATTTGAAATTTGATTTTTAAAAATAATTTAAAAGATTTTACTATCACTTTTGATCAATTTAATGCATCCTTGCTGAATAAAAATATGAATCTCTTTAAAAAAAAACAAAAAACTTTTGAACGATGGTGTTTATGTTATATTTACATACATATATACATATAAAATTTCAGCAAAATTCTTGATTCAAAGTCAACAACCATTTAAAATACTATTTATTTTCTTGGAAAGGTGCATATGTTGTGTTGTAAAAGACAAATTCACTTGGTTGCTAAGAATAAAAATCGCCAAGTCAAAGCAAAGACTTATTCATATATTAAGAGTAGTATTGAGACTCTGCTAAGCTTCTCTAACAGATTATTCCATTACGCATAGCACAGTAGATTTAGCAAAAGAAAACATGGGCAACATTTAATGCCATGACATTATGTAAATATCTGAGAAAATTACATAAACATATTATCTAGGCAGCAGTAGTCACACATTAGCGATGTATGGCTGTGAACTCAGTGTTGCTTGCTTTATATTTCAACATAATTGCATCAACAGTCAGTGTCATGAGCACTATAGATCTTCAATCCACTGTATAATCAGTTGTACTACTGCTTTCTTCACTACGTTATCACCTAAATACACAAATGGAACTGCAATTTATCGCCTGTGACAGACTTTTCAGCTAACATTTGGCCATCGGGTCTGGTGTAAAGATTGACCACCTGTGCCGAGACAATAATCAGACTGGTAATTATGTGAATATTATGTACCATAGAATGTCTTTGAATGTAGGTTTTGTCCGCAGAAGTATGTCTAGAATGGAGAATTGGGGGAATAAATTGCGACTCACTCAATCCCAAAAGGATTATGGAATTGCACAGGTCAATATCAGCAGATTATGAGTAATCACATATAGAGGTCAGTCTGTTCAAAGGCTTTGCAGTGACTTCAGTATAGGGTCAATCAATCTGTTTCAAACAAAATAGACATAGTTTAGTGGTTTGCAATTTGAAATAAGAGCACAGTATAAAATAACTATGAGATATGGGCAGTCAGCCGGTCAAAATAAACTCAGAAAGTTCTTATATCAACCTGAAAGGGTTATTTAGTGACAATGACTGGCTGACTCACCAAATAAGTACATGAAGTATTGATTTGAGTTTTTTATCATGAAAGAAGCAAGAGAGCGCAGAGGGAAATTAGAGACCGGTTGCCAGGGACAACTGTCAGATATACAGTTTCACGTCATTGTGACCGCAGAATTCCGTGATTGACCAATCAGAATCAAGTATTCTAGAGAGCCGCGTAATGACACCAGGGGTCAGTGAAATACAAAACAGTTCTTTCTCCAGAACTGGCTCCGGTGAGGTTTTACATAAACCAGGGCGCTGATCACATTTCAGTGCCAAGAACAGAATATTGGAAAAATATCATGGGAAACGGAGGAGTATCTATAAATGTACGTTTTATTTAAAAGCAGTTGCTTAGCCCTAGTGGACTGCCAGAACGGCACAGCCAGAGAGAGAAAGAGAAAGGGAAACAGCATCAGTTCTCCGAAAGACATAAAGTGACAGAGAAAGATAGAAAAAGAGCTTCCAAAAGAAGTATAAATGAGAGAAGAACACACTTCCTTGTGTATGAGGACTCTTACAACACTGCAGACGTCTACACAAGTTATGCTCCAGTGCGTCTGTCTGACACTGTGTCAAAACAGGGAGTATGAGAGGTTCACTGATGCCTGCAAACTTCTGCCTGAGTGCCTAACACACGGCAGAATATGACAGGAACTCCAACGCCTCCCCCATCCACCACAAGGCCATTTACCAGCGCAAAACATTGAAGTTTAACAACATGTCGCTCACTCATAAGAAACCAAAGTAGCAGCATGGTAAAACGAAATGGAAGTATTCACCAGAAATGAAAATTGTCATTATTTACTCACTCGCACGTCATTATAAATCCATATTACTTTTTTTCTAAGAGATGACAGCTCTTTTCTACGCAATGAAAGTGAATGGTGACCAGACTACTGCAATTACAGCAGTCCATGTGACTCATGCACAATATTCCAAGTTATTCATTTGTTTTTAATATGCATATTCAACTGTGGCACATCACAATTATGAGACACATGAGAACAAATGACGTTTGGTGTCATTGGCGCTAAACCTGGTGTGATACATCTTAATGCAGAACACAATATCATCAGTGAATAAATGAGTTGTTAACGCAAACTGATGGTATTCACAGCGTTAAACTACTTGGCACAAGCTGACTGGTTCATGCAGCTAATGAGCTTACTGCTTAACATTTAAAAGTGACATATCAAGACTTTTTCAGTGTTTACATGCTATAATCAGGTCCCCAGTGCATATACCTACCCAGAAAACGTGAAAAAGAACAACCTAGTAGCTTTGTTTTGATAAGCCTTTTTCTGCAAGCATGTGAAAAAACTAGTGTGTCAGATTTCGCTCCACCCATGACGTGGTAATGGGATCTTTTTATAATATTACCACCCCTTAATCTGCACGTTTCCACCCATGATGCCGTTATTTTGTTTTCACAAGTGACAATGGTGTCCCAGTTCTAACACCAATGCAAAAGTTCGAGCAAGGCATACTAACTGTTATGTCGCTGGCTGCACAGACGAGCTCAGAACACTATTTAGAGCCTCAGAGGAGACAAGATAACAGTGGATTTATTGATTTATTTACTGTATATAAAGATGGTGCCACACAGATCTAATATAAACATGCAATTTCTTTTCCAGCTTACCTTTACAGACATAACCAACTGTTTTTGTAACTCATGTGTGTTTTTAACATAAACTTGTGTGTGTTTGACAATTTAAGCGCAATAAGACACGAAAGAGAACTTAGTTTAGTAGCTAGTATATTGAAACTACTTTCAATTTTTTATTATTATTTTTTTTTTTTTACAATTAACGTTACAAATAACTGAATAATTGTTAATGAAGAATTATAATAAAGTTATAAGTAAATATAATGAAGTAATAAGTATAATATTTAGGGTTTAAAACAAAATATTGTAATGCAAACGTGATTTCAAAGAGCAGAGTGCATTTAGGTTGATTGGGACGCATTTTCCAAGTCATTTCAATGGCAAAAAGTGTCCCAAACATTTGATTTTGTAAACTATCCGATACGCAAAATAATAAAATCTAGTTATATAGTTGTATTGTCTCAAACTGACTGTCTAAGTGAAAAATTGCTACAAACGTAACATCAATGCAAGAACAGAATGTACACTGTAAAAAATAAATAGTTGAGAAAAAATAAGGCAACTTGATGCAGTAAGACTTTTGACTTCTCTCATCAATAGTTTTTAGTTTTTCTCAGTAAAGATACTTTGTTTAGCCAACATAAATTTGTTTGTTCATGCAGTGCTGATGGTCTTATTTGCTAACAGAAAAAGTCATGTAACAGCAACTGAAACAACAATTACTGTTGTTGAGATAATCTATTTTTTATGTGTAAATTTTTTGTGTATTTACAAATTACAGTGAATTATTATTGAAACCTTAATGGACAACTTAGTCTAATATGCAAACAAAACTGTCTTTGTAAAACATCTTACAAGACTAAAATATCCAGCAAACAGATATAAGTGGTTGAACATACTCTAGGCTTCAAAACTAAACACGCAAACCTCAAGAACGGTTGCAATCAACAAATTTTAAAAAGATGAGCTCTTTACATCACAGTGCAACAAATAACTAACAATAATGACAAAACAACAACAAAAATGTAAATTATGTCAGCGAACAGCAAAACAATAATCCTATAACAGTAACTACATAATTTATTTATGCTGCAATGCATGCTGGGAACTCACAAACCCTTAACATTCCAACAATATGAAATTCTTTGATCAAACAACTGTGTTTGACTAGATGGGACAACATTTGGGGTAATTTTGTTGGTCTGACAAGAGTTTTTATGTTGTTTCAAGAAAATAGCTTTTTTTAGTATTTGAGACTCAAATAAAAAAAAATCACAGCATATGCAGTATTTACAGACTGTGAATGGAGCCGCTCTGAGACGTCAATCATCAGCTGTGTGAGTGAACACTGTGTTTTGTGTGGAATCCCGCCCCGTATCATGATTTTATTTTCTATTCCATTAGTGTTCATTACAAAACTGTGGGGGGATGGATTATATTATGACGGCTCATCATTGTAAAATACACATTTGATATAGAGCGTAATAAAGTAGGAAAATTAATCAGTTTAAAAAGGCTATTATTCACCTCATGTAGGTGCTTTAAGTCTTCAGCATAGACCGCATTTTAATCTTTGTTTTGCATAAATTACAGTTGATTCATGTGAAATATACACTCCTGTACATCTTTTGCAAAATCAGACTGTAAAGCTGAGAGATGTGTGATATCACAACAGATGGCGGTAATGAACAGATTTAGTTTGTGACTAGTCAGAAGAAGACACTGTGCTACTTCAGTGCATTACAGACTCGTGACTTGTCAGAACGCAAAACAGAATGTGGCTTTTGGTCACGACACACTGCTACTTGCTGGAAAAAGTAGTTAGATATTGGAATATTTTAAAAAGTAAAGGTCAGAAGTCCAAAATGTTCATCCGAAATTTTCGCACGTTAAAAAATAAATACGACCTCACATTATGACAATCACATTTACACACTGCCTCTGAAACTTTCGGCCGTCATAAAAAAAATTTAGATCAGGTTCAATTTTTTGCGTTTTTCGATTCCGTAGCAAGCATTTTGAGAGGTGTTTTGACAGATCAGAGCCACCCGTACAAGCGAGCGCCAAAATCCAAAATTCAACTGACAAGTTCATCCAGAACAAAGCACTGTAAAGGTCCTTAAACAGTAACACTGGTCTTCTTTATAATTTGTGGCTCCAGTAATGTTAGAAAAGCATCAACGTTTACTAACATCCTAAAGTAATCTTTAGCTGGCAGTCAGCCGGGATATTCCCGCAGCTCGGTACCGAAAAATGTAGTTACGTTAGTTGCATTGCTACTTGTAGATGTTTTTTAAGCAGAGTATCTGCGGTACGAGCTAGAAAGGCACAGCCCTATTCTGGAAAATGAGGCGGGGAACAGGAGCTCATTTGCATTTAAAGAGACATGCACAAAAACTGTGTTTTTCTGCTGCCACTCAAAATGGCCATTTTTAAAATGATATAATAAATGATCTGTGGGGTATTTTAAGCTGAAACTTCCCAGGCACATTCTAGGGACACCTAAGACTTATATTACATATAAGGGGCATAATTAGGTCTCCTTTAAATGGCTGGTTAAAATTCACTCTGGCATTTCACAGTTCCTCTGAAACCCTCCACCTCCCCAACTCCACCTGTATAGATCTTCTACAGGTTATTATATATGTTATTTGTATGTCTTAAATACTCACAGCACTGTATCGGCATATGTACTGTATTGGCAGTAGCAAGTTTCTGTATTTGCTTTGCACCAGCAGCAATTCAGCAGTGTAGCAGATCTATTCCACCAAGACCAAATACATTAACATTGTCATATGCATTACCATGCTAAAATCTTCCGAGAGTTAGAACTTATATTTCAGTGTTTTTTCTTCACACAACATTATCATATGGTTTAAGGAGACTTATATGGCACACAAGTCTTGCGGACTAATTTTAGGGTCTTCTATTGTGCTTGACAGCCCCTGGTCACCATTCACTTTCATTGTATGGAAAAAAGCAGCATGAACATTCTTCAAAATATCACTTTTTATGTTTTATGGAATAATAAAGTCAAACATGAGGGTGAGTAAATGATGAAAAGTGATGACAATAAATGTTGATTTTTACTTGTTACTGTGTTTTACTGTTATCAGCTTGTGGGAAGCTGACAGGAATAAGTGATGCGATAACCATAAAGACATCTGGATCAAGATATGGGTCCTGGATGACTGATCCGCTTGCTGCTGATGGTGATACGAGGGTGAGTTCATCAAATCTTCATTGTTTTAACTGAATTCCTCTGGAGTTTTTGTGTAAGAGAAGAACAGCTTTAATCGCTTCACATCCCTCACCCTCACTTAATTCACAACTGGTTTTGTTTTTTTGTTTTTCATAGCTAAAATGTCTTTGACTTCGTCTTATCAGCACTCTTTTTGCCCCTGCAGTATATTTTCTTGTAAACATGCCAAGAGTGTGGTTTATTAAATTACCGGCACACATTAAGATGCAAATGATAGGTGTAAATCTTGCAAGATTTCATTAGTGTGGCAGCAAAGTCATTCCCAGTAAGAGCTGAATGATGTCTGTTAATTCCTGCGCCAGTATTTCCCGCGCACAAAATTGCTGTTGGTTTCATATCTTTGTTTTCAGGCATACTTTAATATTCTGTGCTAAAAAGCAAAACCTTGTATGACTATTTTAGTTCCCTGCCTTTGTACAAGCTTTTCTGTCTTTCTCCAATTTCTTGAACAAATCAAACACATCCATCTTGGATAGATGTCAGTAGCGAGTAAGTTGCTTGACAACTAATCCATGATCCCATCATATATTAATGCAACAACTTCAAAGAGGATGGCTGAAGGTGAAGTGGTGGAGTTTTTAGCTCCTTTGAGATGGATCGATCTAGTAGAAAAGCCTAGAAACAGAAAGGCATCTGGCCTGCAGATCTGTCTTTGCCTTAAATGATTGATGAAGGGTCAGAGAGTTGCCCTTGCGTGAAGCCTCTGATAGCCTTAGTATTTATTTTAACAGTGAATACACACTCCAAAGGGTCAGACAGTTTAAAAACATGCTTGTTTTAAGAATTGGATTTTCAGAGCAGGAAAAGGATAATAGGCAAGTAAAAGAACTAATTTAATACATCAGTCCCAAAGACTCAGATTGCATTCTGACCTTGACTGTGAAGGGATCAATGACATAAAAGAACATCCACAATAAAGAAAAGGAAAAAATCACATGTGCCAAGTGAACGTTATGTGGTGTAACCATCCAGTAAAACGTAACATACTTGAACACATGATTGCACATATTTAATCATTATATAAAAATATATTTAAATATACTTTTCAAAGTAAAACTTTTTATAAACAAATATCATGAATTATCAATTCATAAATATCATAACATTTTTGGAGAGTCACAAACACATGACATTTTACAACCAGAACTAACTTTGCCTCATCATAAAAGGTCAAATTATCTGATATTTTAAGTCGTTTATTGATCTGATGTCAAGTTTTTTCTTTTGTTTTGCAGTAATTGCACCACTTGACTTTTACTTGGTGGACATAGGTTTTTCAGATTTTAATAAGCAGTGAAGTAGTTTAATTACTTTATTCTACAAAATAATAATGAAAAACTATACTAAATTGCTTAGTAAGGTATTCTTTAAGAATTTCTTTTTTCTTTATGATATCAGGACAGTTGTATGTACAGTTTGCCCTCAAAAATATCAAAATAAGTTTTATGTATTCCCATTCCACATGTACATACTACATTAGTAATAACTATGTGCTAATCCTAAACTCCCCCCATAACCTTGTGAACCTTAACCTTAACCCATAACCTTAACGGATTTGTTTACATCCAGAATAAAATAAATAAATAAATAAAAAAAACCCCAGATAATTTACTCAACCCCTTGTCATCCAAGATGTTCATGTCTTTCTTTCTTTAGTGCAAAAGAAATTAAGGTTTTTGAGGAAAACATTCCAGGATTTTTCTCCATATAGTGGACTTCAATGGGAGCCAACAGGTTGAAGGTCCAAAGTGCAGTTTCAAAAGATGAGCATTTGTGGTTAAAAAGTATATATACCTTATTTTTTATTTTTTTTAGAAAAAGGCCAATCAATTTGCTAGATAAGACCCTTATTCCTCGGCTGGGATCTTGTAGAGCCCTTTGAAGATGCATTTAAACTGCAGTTTGGACCTTCAACCTGTTGGTCACCATTGAAGTCCACTAAATGGAGAATAGTCCTGGAATGTTTTCCTCAAAAACCTTAATTTCTTTACAAATGAAGAAAGTGCAGCCCCATTTTCATTTGCGATGTAAAGCGTATACACACTGATGTGCATTCGTTTTTTTCCAACACCAGGTGTGGTACATGGACGGTTACCACAACAATCGCTTTGTCCGGGAATACAAGTCCATGGCCGACTTCATGTATTCAGACAACTTCACCTCACATCGCCTTCCTCACCCCTGGTCTGGCACAGGGCAGGTGGTCTACAACGGCTCCATCTACTTCAATAAGTTCCAAAGCAACACCATCATTAAATTTGACTTCAAGACAGCCACGATCAGCAAGTCCGGTCAGCTGGATTACGCCGGCTACAACAACCGTTACCACTATTCCTGGGGAGGTCATTCTGACATTGACCTAATGGTGGACGAAGGTGGGCTTTGGGCCGTCTATGCGACCAATCAAAACGCAGGAAACATTGTCATCAGCAAGATCAACCCGTTGACCCTGCAGGTGATCAAAAGCTACACCACCAACCACCCAAAGAGGAGTGCAGGCGAGGCCTTCATGATCTGTGGGACTCTTTATGTCACCAACGGATACTCAGGAGGGACAAAGGTCTACTATGCTTTCCATACTAACTCCTCTACCTACGAGTATATCGACATCCCCTTACAGAACAAGTATTCCCATATCTCCATGCTGGATTATAACCCTAGGGACAGAGCTCTTTACGCATGGAACAATGGACACCAGGTGCTGTATAACGTCACCTTGTTCCACGTCATTCGCTCTGAAGAACTCTAAAATGACATTCTCCATCCCTTTGACATATATAGTAGCACTGATGGAGTTTATTACTGAAAAATAGAGTAATGCCTGATGATTGTTCAATAAAAGAAGACTTAAAAATGTATCAAAAGTAATAGTCGATGGCAACATTATCAACAGCTGCCAAAAGGTCTTTCTTTCTTTTTTAAGCTTTCCTTAGATGATTGTGTTTGAATTTTCACTGCAAAAAATCTATTAATTAGTATTTTTGTCTTACCAGTCCAGTAAAAATATTGAAACATTCTTAAAACAAGATCAGTTTACTTAAGAAGCAATAATGCGTAACTTTTTTAAATTTAAAGGGGACATCGGATGCTTATTTTGCCACAAGTTGGTATGATTCTTTAGGGTCTTCATGAAATGTCTTCAGCATACTTTGGTTAAAATTCCTCAATGGTCATGTAAAACCACACCCTTTTTACCTTGTCAAAAACAGCTCTGTTCACAGTGACCCATATCGGTGTATGTCTCTTTAAGTGATAATGAGCTACCGCTCACTCCGCCCTCTGTTGTTTTTTGTGTATTCAGTGACAAAACACCTGCATTGCTTATGAGACGTTGCTACAGCTATTTGAGCACGAAGAAAATGGACAGCGTACAAATGGCTGAGGGCGGGAATATGCTAATAAGAGACAGTCCATCTGTGGTCGTGGGTGGGGCTTGAGCAATATGACATCATACTGCTCAGAAAGTCAAAACGGCTTGATAATTGAGATGTTTAGGTATTTTGAGGATTTAGAAAAAGGAATAAATGAGACTACTAAGACACATTTATATTCAAACACCATTTAAAAGTGAATCTTGCATCCGATGTCCCCATAGCTGAAATTATAAATACTGTATAATATCTGAAAACAAACCCAGTTTTGCTTCAAGTAAATTTATGTTGTTTTTAGGTATATTTAGATATTTTAACTGCAAAACAAAAACACTGATTAATCACATAATTTTTTACGGTGTTCTTGTACTTGTACAGCTTTACGAACATGATTTAGTTACACACTAGAGGGAAAAGAAGAGTGACGCAAGAAAGATGTCATTTAGTTACCCAGTTATGTCCTTTGTATCGAGAGCAATCAAAACTATTTAACATCAACTAAAGAGCCGAAGGCACTGACTGTTGGAGGCACTCTGTTAAAGAACTGCAGCGTGTTGTTGTGACTGTATGTAGTTCCTGATTTCCGCAACGATTTGCATGAACATTTTTAGCACTACGATTCACATGATTGTATTTCTTTTCTAGCAGTAGTATGAACCTTGTATGTGAAAAAGAGATTAGATTAGTGATGGGTTTGCTATTCTTGCCATGTTTCATTTTTTGCTGTATCTTTTGTGTTCTTTTTTAAATTTGTGTTCATAAAGTGACTCTTAAATAGTAGGATGGATTGTAAGAAAAAGAAGCCAAGAGTATATATATAGATATAACTTGTCAGCAAAAAAAAAAAAAAAAAAAAAGACAATGTGAAAAAATGTATTTACAAGGTATTATTCTTTGACTGTATTTCAAGACAGATTCATGTGTCAGCTGTTAGAAGAATTAGACGGCATCATCTAAAACTGTTACGCTTGCATCCGTGTTGTACTTGCAATGTGATTCATATCAATAAAGCCAGTCTTTATTTTACACTTCTCGCCTGAAGGAAATGAAATCATGCTCCATATGTGTATATCAAATTACAGTCTCCAAAATATAGATCTGTATAAATAAAGAAAACCGTAATCTCCTCATTTGTCTGCATAGAAAAGGATTTCTTGTGGATAATGACCCGACTCCAGCTTCCGAAGCTTCTGGAGCCAGGGGAAATGTCAAATGGGACTGAATAGTCTAAAGCAAAAAATAAGACCAGTCTAAAGGTGGATATCATTACCAGCCTATATTCTTTCTCCATGGCAACGGGGGCAGAAAGTGATGACCTCATCTGTTTGGCTGCAGTGAAAGAGCTGATCCGGAAGCAGTGGGACACGCACTAAAGACAGAGCAACTCATTAGCCCTCGGCTCTTCTCTAAAGGCAGTGTCAAATTGAATTGTCTGGTCTGTCTGCGCTCAGCAAATGCACATTTAATTCAAGCCACCGTGACACTGGCAAACTGCTATTCAGGGAAGACATCAAGCACTGAAGGTGCTTAGATTTAATGGTATTTCTTTCTTCTTTCATCTCAAGGTAGCTATCAGATCAGCTAATCTAATTCCGCTCAACTCGTCAGTGCCACGGAGCCACCGCGTAATTGAGCTTCTTTGTTACGTTCTTATCGTGATGATAAAAAGTTATCTTCATTCTTTTTAATTGTTTATAATGTAATTATTTCACATCAAACGTCGTGCTTGCAGGTGCAAGACAATTAAAGGGATAGTTCACCCAAAAATTAAAATTCTCATCCATTTAATTACCTTCATGTTGTACAGTGTTGTTTTAGACTCTATTTTTTGGACAAAATCATTTTTAAAGGGGCCATGGCATGAGAAATCAAATTTGCCTTGATCTTTTAACATATAAGAGGTCTTTGTACCAATAAATCATCCTGCAAATTTCATAGCTTAAAACAGGGGGGCCCGCGAAAGAAAGAAAGAAATTAATTTCTTGGATGACAAGGGGGTGAGTACATTATATGGGAATCTTTGTTTTGGAAGTGGACTTCTCCTTTCAAGGACAGGCCCCTTAAAAACAGGTCATTTTAGACAGAGGGTCAGAATGAAGGTTGAAAATAATCATTTTTCCATATATTTATTTATTTATTTTTTGGTTGTTTGTTTTTGGTGCAAAAAACTTTATTAAAAGTACAAGTAAACTTTAAGGAACATATTAAAACAATAAAAAATAATCTAAAAAATAAAATAAAAAGGAATAATGTCATGTCCCCTTTAAGAAAAATATCTTCTTTTGTGTTCACCGAAGAAAGGAAATCATACAGATTTCAAGCAATATGAGGGACAAAATGATGACACAATTTTCATTTTTGGGTAAACTATTCCTTTAAAGGGTTAGTTCTCCCAAAAATAAAACTTAGCCCATTATTTTCTTACCCTACAGACATCCTAGGTGTATATGACTTCCTTTTTTTAGACGAATGCAATCGGAGTTATATTAAAAAGCCAGTCATTTCTAAGCTCTGTCATCAGTCCAAAACAAGTCCAAAAAAAGTGCATCCATCCATAGTAAAAAAAAAAAGTGCCTCACACAGCTCTGGGGTGTGAATAAAGGCCTCCTGTAGTGAATCAATATGTTTTTGTAAGAGAAATATCTATATTTAAAACGTAATAATCACTTTAATCTAGCTTGCGTTAACAGTCATACACGAAAGCCTTTCTGGGCGAATGACGTAGGCGTAGGCGTAGCGCATGCGCCTGTGAGTCTCGTGAAAACCAGCGTTTGTTTACAGGAGCAAAGAAAGCAAAGTTTCCTTACTTTAGCAAATAAGGAAAATCAGTCTTCTCTTAGTTCATATCGAAATCCTCTGACATTTTTCTTTACAAATCCTCGTTTTGAACTTCGAATTTGTGACCGGTGCTTTGTTTACCTTTCTCCACAGCGTGTCCGCGTTTGTCATGTCTGAGCGGTGCATGTGCACCACCAACGTCCTATGATATCCGCCAGGAAAGGCTTCCGTGTACAACTAGTTGGCGCAAGCTAGATTAAAGTGATTCTTACGTTTTAAATATGGATATTTTTCTTACAAAAATGCATCGATTCGCTACAGGAGGGCTTTATTCACCCCCCGGAGCTGTGTAAGGCACTTTTTATTGTGGATGGATGCACTTTATTGGACTTTATTAGAAACACCCTTCTATCCCTTTCTAAAGCTTGGAAGTGCCAGGATAATAACTTGATTGCATTCGTCTGAAAGAATAAAGTCATATACACCCAGGATGCCTGGAGGGTGAGTAAATAATAGTCTAATTTTCATTTTTGGGTGAACTATGCCTTTAATACCATATTGAGCCATATTGCAGTTTTTTACAGGCAGTTTGGCTGGGTAGCTTGGCCCTGTTAACCCCTGCTGGTAGATGGCGTGACTGGCACCATCTGCCTGCAAAAAGCATGTTTCTCCATTGAGGACCATTCAAAATTTGCTATGCAGTACATTCTGATGAAGACGTTTTTGCAAGCAACAAATAAATATTTCAGGTTGGAGCCAGCAGTATGAACCTCTTATTTTCATATAGAATGAATACTTCATGGAAAGTTTTAGACTTTATCTTTATCTTAGACTTTGTTTGTTTATGCGTACTTTGCGGAACATTTGATTTTGTATGCTATGCTCTATCCATAGTTTATGCATAATTAAGATAAGCCATGAAACTCCCATTGAGATGAATGGGGAAAGTAAACAAATAGCTCTCTACAGGTATTATAGGCCTTCTTGAACCTAACCACCTCAGATTTAATTAAACATTAAGTTAAATGCATCCTCAGGGAGTTTAAAGTTCAGAAATTAATAGAAATAACTGGCAGCACTGAAGACAGGTTTCTAGTTCAGCCCTTATAGCAAGCACAAAAATTAGTGCACTTAATCTGATCTTTTTTTATTCTCTAACTTGTCCTTCTTGATGTATTTGGCAACTCTGACCAGCATAAACATAATGGTCCTAAAGTAAACTCAATCAGTTACATGCTATGACCTTTAGATTTCTGTACATGACCCCTGTATAGCTTAATTATCGAGCACAGATGGTGGACAAGTGACCGCATCAACCACAGCAAGACATCCGACCATTTAACAGCTATCTAAATAGCGATCTGGCTATTGGTTACCATTATACAGCCTACTGTAAGTGATGAGAGAATGAAAACGAAAATAACGAGGGCTTGTGGCAAAAATGCCACCAAAATGATCAATAATGCCCCATAAATTCAAGACAAAGGGGCAAAAAATGGCCCTGCACAATTAAATAACGTATTACGGCTAGAGTTGGGTATTGTTAGAATTTTATCAATTCCGATTCCGATTCCAACTCTGCTTATCGATTCCGATTCTTTCTGATTCCCAGTTTCGATTCCAATGTGAATAAAAGATGATATCAAGCATATTTATTCTGTTTCTTTTTTGTTAAACATTTAGTTGCAGCTGAATACCATGAACAAAAATCAACAGGGTGCATAAAAAGATTCACTTAGGAAATTTTGCAAAATAGAGCTGTGTGATTCTGGATAAATTGTGTTGTTGTTGTTGTTGTTTTAAATGGAAGTTGTGGATCTCTTACGATTCTGAAGAAAAAAAACATTAGACAAATAAACAAAATCACCTGTAGGCCTACTTTATAGGTGATTCAGTGATTCACTCAAGATTTACTTGGTTCAGTACTGGATGAATCAGTGTTTTTGAATGAATTATCAAAGACAAATACATTATTAACAGCCCCCTTTCGCTACCTACTGGTATAACAACGTAATCGATGACTCTTTAACGTTATTTGGAATGCCAGACTAACTTTCAAAAGGATGATTTACTCTATTTTGAGCGTACATATCAGAGTTTATATCCAGACTATGAACTTTTATCCCAGTACTTCTGTGATTATTTGAATGTTTGTAACACAGAAATAATGAACTGTGTGGTTGAAAATACTGTTAAACTGTTCATATACATCATTCATATAGCCTACATGACAGTGGCTCTCTTTAGGTCAGCAGCAGCACGAAAGCAAATTTGAATGCTCAAATCACTCTAGTATGATCGTGTGCTGCATGGAAAAATGGTTGAGGAATCAAACAGATGAATCATTGTAATTTAGGAATAGAATCACGTTGGTATTTGAATCGTGTTTGTGACCTTAACAATCTGTTAAATTAAAACGCTTTGTCATATTGGTGGTGACACCTCTATTGCAACATGTTTAGCTTATCACAAATATTATACTTGCTTTTTCGAATTCTGATCACAAGTGTAGCCATTCTCAGGAGTGCTATGCGCTTAGATATAGGAATCTCTAGCCGGATTGAAATTTTAATTTCATAATAAGTATCTGATTCCTGACCTTAAGTATCCAATTCTGGAATCGGAATCGATTTTTGATACCCAACCCTAATTACGACTGTCACAATTAAAATGAAATGTGAAAATGAATGAAAAGTGTCAATTTGCGGAATGACATTTACTGTACATTCGTTCACACTGCATCAGATTGCTTTTACGCGCTGTTGTGCAGCGTTGAGCCTTTTAACCAATTAATCGTGTTTCTGTTGAACTTAGGAATGCATTAGCCAATCAGAGGCTCTTAGATTAGTAGGCGCTGAAAACGCCGAAGCTGTTGTTGAGTGCGCACGCTTGTGAATTCCCCTTATCATAAACTACAGTGCAGATACAGTGTAAATAAAAGATTAATTTCGGAGCTTCAGAGATTATAACGGAGTTTTGGCATAACTTGTGCTAACGCCATGGACCGAATTTTTTATCTATGAAGCCAGAATCTGACCTGCCCAAAACAAACAAAATGTTTTATATTGTTTTCTATATCGATATTAATAATCATTATTAAAATATAAAGAGCAATAATCTACAATAATGATAATATTGCCTATGACCTCCTGTTTTTTACATGCATAATTTAGATAAAAAAAATTTGAACAGTTTATTGTTATTGACAACAGTTTAAAATATTAAAGTAATTGGGTAAATTTGACATTAAAGACAACATATGCTTTTATAAAAATGCGATTATAAAAATTGCCCTCACAAATGTAAATATTGCACCTGAAAATCAATTCCAGGGAACAAATATTGCCCCTTCATGGAAAAGTTCGTTTCTAACCCTGTTGAAGACAAACCAGTTTTTTCTTTGGAATAACATACAATCATTTATATACATTTATTAAAGACCATTAATATGCATTAAGAAAGAGAGTACTGCACATTTATATTTCATCTTGAAATGTATCATCATCCTATCAAAGTTTACTTCAATGATAAACTAAAGTTAATTGATTATCAAAACTCTCAGACACTGTCTGTTTCTGGTGTTCTGAATTCAAATCAGTTCAAAACATTCTCCTTTCATCCTTTAAAAGCCATATTGTCTCAGAATTGTCTGCTAGCCCAGTTTTAGGTCAGCTGCTCAGATGTGCTGTTCATCAGGATGTGAGACGTGAGGCCAGTGGGGTTCGGTTTGTCCCTATGGACGTCCTAAATGTGCACTTATCTTTTTAGCTACAGCATTGGCTTTCTTCCTCTAACAGCTCTCCTCTCTCTTACTTCTCTTCCTATAGTAGGAATGGCTTTTAAGTAAATCACACAGAGTGAACCGCATTGTAAAGAGCATATCCCATGTTGCCTTCCTCCTAATGCCTCTGAAGTGGAACTTATCTTTTATAAATATAAAAGTACAGTTTACTCATATTACTTAAGCCATTTATCCAAGCCTAAGTAATAGTCACTTATTAATAACCTTAGTACAATTTTCCAATACTTTGGTAGAGTATACAGTATACTGTATTTATGGATGGGATGGATTGAATCAAGACCAAAAAGATGACCATGAAATCAGACTACAATGAAATCATAAATTTAGCTTCTTTTGATCTCAAATCACGCTTAAAAACCAACAGGATTTTTCCATTAGCTTTTGGATTATTCCATAGGATAATACATTGAAAATGTCTTGAGTTTATTAACCACAGGGCCTATTTAAGTCATTTTCAAAAAATAAAAATGAACTGGAAGTGTTAACATGCTCGTTTTTGGGTTTTGGCCTATGTCATCCCTGTAGCAGCCTACTGTGAAAAATATTTTACATAAAAAAACACTTGGTAAGATAAGGGTTCAGAGACCCTTATTCTAAAAACATGTTTACTGCACTGACTGCATTAAATATCAAGAGAAGTGGCATATTCTCTCATTTTTAGAGGAACTGAAGCATTTACATTATGAAAGCAATGAGCTAAAGGTTATCTTTAGAAGCACGGATAAACTGCAAACATGACCAAGTCAATGCATTATTTAATAGAGGTTTTAGACAAGCAGTACAATATTCTTTTGCTTTTTTTTGTTCCTCTTGCCTTGCTGCCTGTTTCTCACCTCACCTGGGATGTGTGAGGGTGCTAAAGTGTTGCTGTGCATACCTCTGCAGCAGCCCAGAGCAACACCTCTCTCCTGACTGATAATGGCTTTTCAGAAAACGGAGCATCTGCTGTTCTATTTTTACCTTCTTGATTCCCTCTCCGGTTCTGTCTTCAGGGGGGCTGAGCTATCGTGAAGATATACTGTCTGAAGCACCGAGGAACATCTAGAAACCTGTTTGGCAACATAAAATTCTGGGAATCCTCCTGTCAAGAGCGATTTCTCTGAGGGATGAGAAATTACATGGATGAGAAAATAATTGACAATACAAAAAATACAGCAAAATGGGATCAAAAGGTTTGTTTTTTGTAAAACAAACACTGTCTGGCAGTAACGCTAGCAGATAATGTTTCAGAGGGAAGCTTTTTCCAGGCCTCTTGGGGTTGTTGATTCTCATTGAGCTCAAAGGGTCATGGTGTGGATGGCTAACATGACCCCATTAGACCCTACTGGTTAATGCTGTAATTAGATCATCAAAACCATCTTTCTCCAATGTGTATTCTAATACAATATATATATATATATATTATTTCACTTCTCTTGATGTATGTATGTGTTGTATCATTGTATATTTGTGTGTATGTATGTGGGTGTATAGTATAAGCAAATTTACATTGCAAATATTTAATATTATAGTAAACATTTTCAGATTCAATCATCAGATCAGAATCAAAATCTCTCTCTTTTTCTTTATTTAAAATTTCTGTGCATGGTGTGGTTTGTTATAAAACAGTCACGTGTCATTACTGAAATTTTCATGTAGAAATTTAGACAACATAGAAGTACAGTGTAATTTGTATAAAATGCACAGTGAATTAATAATTAAAATAATTGTTTAAACTGAATTAACAAAATACTTTTTTTGTAGCAATTTACCTACTGACTTTAAATTTGTTTATATAATTTACAGCCCTCATGAGGTATTAAGATATGCTGTCATTTTGAACAGAATTTCAATCTATCAACCCATATATCATGACAAATTTGCATATTAATTTAATTTCATCTTAGTTCAGGATTTGTTGTATCATAAGTTTAACTAGGCTGCTTGCAAAACTCAAAACGTCTGTTACCCACGCAGACAAATTGCACCCTGATTATACAGACTGCGTATGATATTGTTAGGATTCTGGACTTTGTGTTCTGTGTTTTACCCCCAGCCTTAGTTCCTGTTTCCATATTTGGTCATTTTCCTGTTCTTGTTTAGTTTGATTGTTAATTAGCCCCACAACTGTTTCTGTTTCCACTGATTACGTTCCAATCTTTATAAGCCCTGGGTTTTCCTCTTTTTCTTTGTGTTGCCTTGATGTTGAATTTGTTGTCATCAGTTGTTTCCTGCGTTCCGTCTGGATTTATAATTAAAGATTTATTTGGGGTTTCTCTATCACTGTGCACCGAGGCTACCCGTGACACATATTATATTTACATGTAACCTTTTTTTTTATATATTTACGGACCGGGAAAAACATTTGGAGTATAGGCTGCCAAGATTTATAACAAATCATGGAGAAATTTGCAAAAAACTGTGGAACAAAAGGTGTTCGTGGTTGGCCAAACTGAACCAAGATCTCCAGGGCAAGAATCTTGACAACATTAGAGGTTTTTTTTTTTTTTTTTTTTTTTTTTTTTTTTAAATAATTTTCTGGTCAAGTAGGTGAAATATTAGGCTAATATCTTAATACTGCTTGTACATCTCTTTATCATTTATTAACTTTGCTTGTAACATATTTATAATATAATTAGTAAAATTGTGCCCTTTCCTGCTCTCTCTATACGATTTGGTAGCTTCCACACGTTTTTCTGTGGTTTAGACAACATAAAGTAACAGTACTCAGTAGTACTTTAACCGTGCAATCAATGTTGTTTACATTCAAGTATTTCCAATATGGCTGTGCTTCCGGGTAATTGACCAAACCGTGACATAAATGCAAACCCTCTATTAGGCTATTCTATTTATTAAAACCAGGTATAAATCTCATCATGTTTTTAAGCATTCTACAGTTATTCCAAAATAATAACTTAAATCAGTAACAATTTAAGCATATTTTATTTAAACAATAATGGGCCAGTTTTATTAAACGGCAAATTAGCGTGAGAGCGCAATTCCAAAACAGCGCCGTTGAGAGGGGAAATTTCTGTGGGTGATTCACTAACAATGTGCAAATTAAAGAAAACAGACACAACATCTCATTTACATATAGACCAATGCAAAAAACCAAGCGCAGCGTGAAATAAGCATAGTCACAAATTAAGAATAAAGAGATAAAGCAGCCACAGTACGTTGAAAAGAACCGGAGGCCAAAAAGTGAAGGTTTGCTAGAAGTTTTGATAGACCTGGTATTGCGTGACTCCTAGTTGAGAGTTCCAAGTCCTCTTTTACTTTAATGAAGCAAATTAAAAATAACAAGGCTTGGCAAGTGATATGTTCGGATAATGTGTTCTTCTGGCATACCAAATAAATGAATATGTGTGGAAAAATCCTCTTCCTCTACCACGCGCACTCTGTTCTCTGCAGTGCCTCCTCCTAACAACAATAACTGCAGCAATTTCAAGCACAAAAGAGTTTAAGACGTTTTTTGAGGCGTTAAATTATGTCGCAAATGCCAGTTAGTGTTAGTAAAACATGTTGCGTGATTCATTTGAATACTCTCATCCCATAAATTTTGTGTCTGAAAGGGAAACTCCAAAGCATATTCAGTAAAGTCAGGCACAAAAATGACTGTGTCCACACATTTTCAGCACTAACTCTTCACTTTGTGTCTTGACCTGACAGTACAATTTTAACGCCAAAAGACGGTTTGTGCTGGTACAAGCTGCTAGTAAATCTGGCCCTATTTTATTTATAAACTGATGTTCAGCTGTTCTTTTTAATAATAAACGTATTTGTGATGTGAGTTGAGTTGTTTAGCCTATTTGCTTCTTATTAGTCTTCCCATTAACGGCATTATATTGTTAATTCAGATTCGCAAACGCGGAATGAGCAGGAACACAAGAGGCAGGATTTATATGCCTTTTATGTCATATTTTGTAATATTGTTTTATTTTTGTATTATGAATTTTTTTCCCATCCAATTTTTTGGACACTGCTTCCCTTGCCTCCTTGGAGGAAACACGCCCGATGTGATGTAATCGTGTAACTGTATAAAAATGAAAAGGAAATGGAATATGGCTCTATATTGAATTTAAAAAACTCAAACACAGACAGGGGACTTGTCTCCTCATTTTAGATGTTCACCACACGCTAGTGCTCCTGTCCCATCATCACTTAAAAAGGCTCAGCCTGAGGACTACACGCTAAGTAATGGTGGGGGGGTCCGCTTTGATGTCCCGCTGCCTCATCAATCGGAAAGCTCTGCCCGTCTCATCTCCAGTTCAGCGAGAGCACCATAATCACACCTGACTTGACTAAAACAATTGAGTTGATTCTTTTTATTCAACTGATGTTCATTTACGCATTTTTCTGATTTGTTAGGATACAAAAAGAGTATTAAATTAGTTGAGGAAAGTGCTTACATCCAGAATCACAATAATGTGGTGCTAAGAAAAGAAATCTGTGCTTCTGTGCACCACCTGTGCTCAAGGGTGATTAGCAGAGATGAATTTTGCTGATTTGCATATAATGGATCTTCAGAAGGTAGGTTGTTCTCATCCTGCATGCTTTCATATGAATCCCACTCATTCATAACTTAGTAGCTGAATCTAAAATGACTTGTTTCTTTGATGGATACTATTTCAGGATCAGGAAGGAAGAAATTATTTAAGAACTTACATCACAAGGGGAAGAGATTCAGAGACTTCAAAGATGTTCGAACACAGGGAAGCATGTGGAACAGCGTGCGTTCTGTCAAAGAGAGAAAGAGAATGAGAAATTAATCATTTGGCTTGTGCAGGACCACTTTAGTGGGAGACAATACTTACTAGACAGTAATGATGGCTTTTGAAATGCACTTGTCCAGGTACAATGATCACAAGATGAAAGACTCAGGTCAAAAGAAAGGCTGGGATGAATCAAAACTTCCTTGTGTATATTCTACTCAAGTATGTTTCAGAACAAAATGCAGTTGTTTCAGATTAGATTAAACACTGCCTGGCTTCCTGTTCGGGTTTATGATGTTCAAAACATCTAGCTACAAGCTTTGTTCCCTCCCTGTACGTCTTTGATACAGTTAGAGCTCTGTGTTTCAGAGTGTTGCGTAAGTATCCGTGCGGTACAGAATTACAGAGACATAAACCTGACACACAGCATGTATCAAAGTGGAATTATGTAATGATGTACCACAATAGGATTTCATTCCCATATCTATTCACCTTACTTTGACCACAGTACTCTATATCACAGCACTAATTTCTGTATATATCTAAATTATATATATGGGAACATCAGCACTAGTCGCCCATAGATATTTCTTTTTATGAAAGTCAGTGTCTATGTAAACACATTCTGTTTAAACATTTTCACCATTGTTGCCCAAGAAAAAAAGATATAGCCCATTTAACACACATTCAACCAGTAGGTGGGAATATTAACACAATTTTGTCACAATGGGAACACTCTCAGAAAAAGAAGGTACAGCTGTTACAGGGGTGGGACCCTTTCAAAAGGTACGCAATTTATTTAGCCCAAAAGTGTGCATAGAAGTACCTTTCAGGGATAGTATACCCAAAAATGAAATTTCTTTGAACCACTGTTGTCACATGGACTATTTTACAGGTTTTTTTCAACTGCTTACACACAACTGCTTACAAACTTTGCCATTTTTCAGAACTTCACACACAAATTCAAGAATTGCAAACACAAAATGCAAAATGCCTTACATCTATTGCAAAATGAAGCACTGCATTCAAAATATCACAAACACATCTCAAAAGCAAACATTTGTCATAAGTTGCAAACACCTTTGTCTTAATATTTTTAGACACATCATATACACCAATTATTCAAAACTTAAATCCCTACTTTCATGAGTTCATGTGGACATTTCTGTACAAGATTGAACGTATTTGGCAAAATTCATAGTAAACAAGAAAGCAAATTTGAAACCGAACTTTTTTGTTTTGTTCTGTTTTACTGTAAGCATTTGTGGTTGTGAATACAATATTACACAGTACGAAAGAAAAGAAATACACTACCAGTCAAAAGTTTTTGAACAGTAAGATTTTTAATGTTTTTTTAAAGAAGTCTCTTCCGCTCAGTAAGCCTGGATTTATTTGATCCAAAGTACAGTAAAAACAGTAAAATTTATAGTTATTTTTTCAACTGCCTACACACATTTTCAAAACTTTACTCCTCTTTTTCAAAACTTTACACACAAATCCAAGAATTGCACACACAAAATGCAAAACGCGTCACAGCAAAATTATGCACTGCATTCAAAATATCATAAACACATCTCAAAAGCAAACATTTGTCTCACGTTGCAAACACCTTTGACATAATATTATATTTTTGGATATATCATATACACATAGTTATTCAAAACGTCTAAGGTTACGTATGTAACCCTGGTTCCCCGAAGGGAACGAGACGCCGCGTCGAAACGCTTTGGGAACGCCTTCAGCGTGACCGCGCTCTGAATCACGTGTGCAATCAAACCAATGGAAGAACGAAACGTCACAGGCGGGTGACGTCACTGACCAGGAAGCATAAAAGCACGTGCGCCAGAACGAGCGTCAGCTTCCAGGAGAGAAGCAGCGCTCGCAGGGACGCAGGAGGATGGCTACGAGACGCGGCGTCTCGTTCCCTTCGGGGAACCAGGGTTACATACGTAACCTTAGACGTTCCCCTTCAGGAACTCGAGCCGCGTCGAAACGCTTTGGGAACGAGATGCCCACGCCGCCAGACCCCTAGTCCCTGCCTAGGATGTGCTAGGACAAAGGACAGAGGTACCAGGTGAGACCCGCAGGTCCAATTCATAAAACCTAACAAAGGTCAAAGGTGAGGACCATCCCGCAGCGTTGCAAATATCTTGCATGGGAACCCCAGCAAGAAAAGCTTTGGAGGCAGCCATGCTCCGGGTAGAATGGGCTCTGACCCCTAAAGGAGGAGGGAGGTCAGAAGCCTCATAAGCAGAAAGGATAGCGTCCACTACCCAGCGACTTAAAGTTTGCTTAGAAGCAGGGAGGCCCCTTTTTGGGGGGCCATAACAGACAAATAACTGGTCTGACTTTCTCCACCTGGCAGCCCTGTGGACGTATGCATCCAGCGCTCGCACTGGACACATACAATTAAGCTTCTGCTGGTCAGCATCCCGAAAGGGGGGAGGACAAAAGGCCTGGAGTACGACATCCGTGGTGTCGAGGTGGGGACCTTAGGGACATAACCCGCTTTTGGAAACAGGAAAGCTTTAGAAAGGCCTGGCGCGAAGTCCAGGAAAGAAGGGGCCACAGAGAGGGCCTGAAGATCCCCAATTCTCTTAAGGGAGGAAAGAGCTAAGAGAAGGACAGTTTTTAAAGTAAGGAATCTGTCCGAGATTTCCTCAACAGGCTCGAAGGGAGGCCTGCAGAGAGCCTCTAACACCACAGACAGGTCCCAAGAGGGGACACGAGGTCGTACAGGAGGCCTGAGCCTCAAAGCACCGCGGAGGAAACGTGTAACGAGAGGGTCCTTTCCCACGGAAAGACCACCAAGAGGGGCGTGGTAGGCCGCAATGGCCGCCACGTAGACCTTCAAGGTGGAGTGGGATAACCCTGCAGACAACCGGCTTTGCAGGAACTCCAGCACTGAGCCAACTGGGCAGTTAACTGGGTCTTGCTGGCGGTGTCCGCACCAAGAAGTGAAAAGTTTCCACTTCAAGGCGTACAGTTTCCTCGTGGAGGGAGCTCTAGATTGGAGGATGGTCTCAACAACCTCAGTTGAGAGACCGGAAGCTAAGAGGTGCGCCCCCTCAGAGGCCACACCCAAAGCTTCCACAGCTCCGGCCGGGGGTGAAGAATGGTACCCCCTGCCTGTGAGAGGAGATCTCCCCTGACGGGAATCTCCCAGGGAGAGCCGTCAAGGAGAGAAATCAGGTCCGAGAACCATACTCGGCCCGGCCAGTACGGGGCTACTAGAAGAAGGGACACCCCGTCCCGGCGCACTCTCTCTAGAACTCCCGGGAGCAGAGCGATCGGGGGAAAGGCGTACAGACGTAGCCTCGGCCACGTCTGCACCATGGCATCCAGCCCCAGGGGAGCTGGATGAACTAGAGAGTACCAGAGGGGACATTGCGTGTTCTCCCTCGTGGCAAACAGGTCCACCTGGGCTGGACCAAACACTCTCCAGATCTGCTTCACCACCTCGGGGTGAAGCATCCATTCCCCGGGCCTCGGCCCCTGTCTCGACAGGATGTCTGCTCCCAAGTTGAGATGCCCAGGAACATAAACTGCTCTCAGCGAGAGGAGTTTGTCCTGAGACCACACAAGGATCTGGTGCGCCAGCTTGTACAAGGGGCGCGAACGCAGACCTCCCTGGTGGTTGATGTAAGAGACCACCGAGGTGTTGTCGGTGCGGACCAACACATGGCTGTCTCTTAGGTCCGGGAGAAAGTGTTTCAGAGCCCGAAACACGGCCAGCATCTCCAGGCAATTTATGTGCCACGTGAGTTGCCGACCGCTCCACAGACCGCGGGCAGGGTGGCCACTCATGACCGCTCCCCAACCGGTGAGGGACGCGTCCGTCGCTAGCGTTACGCGGCGACAAGGAGCTCCCAACACCGGGCCCTGAGACAAGAACCAAGGCTTCCTCCACATGTCCAGGGCACGTAGGCAACGCCGCGTGACCCTGATCATGCGAAGTGGGTTTCCCCTCGGGAAAACTCCTTGGTCTTGAGCCACCACTGTAGGGGTCTCATGTACAGCAGGCCAAAAGGTATCACGTTGGACGCTGCTGCCATCAGACCCAGCAGTTGCTGGAACTGCTTGACAGTGAGTGACAGGCCTTCCTTCACTCTCTTGACTGCAGTGAGGATCGACTCGATCCGAGCAGGAGACAGACGTGCCTGCATCGTGGTCGAATCCCACACCACGCCCAGATAAGTGGTCCTCTGTAATGGAGAAAGCACACTTTTCTTGGCGTTCAGTCTTAACCCCAGCGCTTTCATGTGAGCGAGAACGACATCTCGATGCCGAACTGCCTCCATCTCCGACTGAGCTAGGATCAGCCAGTCGTCGATGTAATTAAGTATGCGGATGCCCTGGAGTCGCAGAGGAGCCAGAGCTGCATCCACACACTTCGTAAAAGTGCGGGGGGGAGAGTGCTAGGCCGAACGGAAGAACCCGATATTGGTAAGCTTCGCCCCTGAAAGCAAACCTCAGGAACTTCCTGTGATGAGGAAGGATGGAGACGTGAAAATATGCGTCTTTTAGATCTATCGTGACAAACCAGTCCTCGGACCTGATCTGAGACACAACTTGCTTGATGGTGAGCATCTTGAACTTCAGTCTCTTGACTGAGCGGTTCAGCAGACGCAGATCTAAAATGGGACGCAGGCCCCCATCCTTCTTCGGAACAATGAAGTACCGGCTGTAGAACCCGGACTCTCTTTCGTGAGCAGGGACCACCTCGATGGCCTCCTTCCTCAGGAGAGTGGCTACTTCCTGTTCCATTACCAGACCCTGCTGGGGGCCCACCAGAGTGGGAGAGACCCCGTTGAACGGCGGTGGTGGTGCGCCGAACTGAATGCGATAACCTCGCTCTACAGTATGCAGGACCCAAGCAGACACATTGGGCAGTAGTTTCCACGCTGCCAAATGATCTACTAAGGGAACCAGGCTCTCGAGGCTGGCCTCTGGTGTTAAGGGGGCCGCTGGAACGGTGTCCTAAAACGGTTGCCCGGCAGGAAGCACCTGAACCAGCGGTCCCAGAGACCCCCGCGGGGGTGGCGAGCTCCCCAGCCCCGCTACGTTGCCGGGCGGGAAAAACTGGGGTGGATGCTCGCTGGAGACCGCTGCGCCCTGAAACACTGGCAGGGTTGGCAGGGCGATCTCCCGGGGGCACGGGGGGGACCCGGACACCGAATACTGCGGTGCTACCCGTTTCCCCCCCAGATGGGGCTTAGCCTGGGAGGTCCTCGACCTAGAGCGTTTGACCACTCGCTCTCGATGGGGAGGAGTGCGAGTGGCCACGCTCTGTTTCTGAGCTTCCCGGTACGAGGAGCTGGTAGACGGCTGGGGCTGCTCCGTCACAGCAGCCCCGCGAGCCGGATGACGGCGAGGGAGGAACCGCTGGAACGCCGCCGCTTGCTTACGCGCCTCCTGGTATCTGTCGACGACGGAATTGACGGCGTCGCCGAACAGACCAGCAGGCGAAAGCGGGGCGTCCAGAAGGAAGACCCTGTCCTTCTCTTTCATGTCGGACAGGGTCAACCAGAGATGTCTCTCCGCGGCCACAAGGGCTGCCATAGACCGCCCAATGGCACGGGCGGTCTCCTTAGTGGCACGGAGAGACAAATCAGCGGTCCTCCTGAGCTCAGAGATATCGCTATCTTTGATCTCCTCACCCTCATCCAGCTCTTTAAGCAGGTCAGCCTGGTACGCCTGTAACACCGACATGGTGTGCAGACACGCACCAGCCTGACCCGCAGCCGTGTACCCCTTGCCCACCAGCGCTGAGGTGACTCGCAGCGGCTTGGAGGGCAAGACCGGAGCCTTCAGAGACGATGCAGACTCGGGGGACAGATAGCTCGCGAGCGTCTGTTCCACCCGAGGCATCGCTCTGTACCCTCGCTCATCCAACCCCGCCACATAACCGTAATTATAGGAAGCGGGGATGAACAAGCGGGACGAGAAGGGTGCATTCCATGATCTCGACACCTCAGTGTGGAGATCAGGAAAGAAAGGAAGGCTCCGGCGTGCTGGAGGTGGTCGAGACCGCAGAAATCTCTCGTCCAACTTACTTTTCTGCGGTTCGACTAATGGCTCGGCGGGCCGATCGATGCTGAGCTTGGCCACCGCCCGAGTCACCACCTCCAGTAGCTCCTCGTACTGGGGAAACTGAGGTGCTGCAGCCTCATCCACACTCACCACGTCAACCTCCTCGGAGAAAGATATGGCGAGCGTGGAGGCCGACCCCCGGGGGGAAGAAACCGCAGCGCGGGCTTCCGATCCCGAAGGCCGGGCAGCGGATCTGGTGGGTGAGGCAGAAGATAGGGGGTCACCCGTCTCCATACCCTCCACCAGATCCAGTTGCGAACCCCACGAGTGCAGCCGCCGCTCCGCCTTGGCGGAAGCGGGACCGGACCCGCGGGGAACGCTGATGAAGGACCCCTCCGCGGAGAAGAGGTCCTTCCGGGAGCGGAGCAGACGCTCGAGGGCCGATGCCGCATGCTCCGCTCCCAAGCAAGCCACGCATAGAGCGTGTGTATCCCCGCTCGAGATGTAACGAGAGCAGGGAGGAACACACGCTCTAAAACCTGGCTTGCTAACGTTTTTGGTTTTTTGTGATTTCTTAGACATCTGTTCCAAAATAAAAGTGGTGCAAACTAGCAACCAAAAAGGGAACAGCACAGACACAAACACAGAGCGCTGCTGAAAGACAGAAGCTGACGCTCGTTCTGGCGCACGTGCTTTTATGCTTCCTGGTCAGTGACGTCACCCGCCTGTGACGTTTCGTTCTTCCATTGGTTTGATTGCACACGTGATTCAGAGCGCGGTCACGCTGAAGGCGTTCCCAAAGCGTTTCGACGCGGCTCGAGTTCCTGAAGGGGAACCTAAAGCTCTTCTTTCATGAGTCCTATGTACATTTCTGTACAAGACTGAAAGTTATTGGCTGGGAGATGTTAAAAAATTCATGGTATACACGAAAGCAAGACTGAAAACAAACTTTTTTTTTATGGCAGTTACTGTATTGAAATGCAGAAGGATGCACTTCTTATGTATGCCATATATCCATTTCAACATTACAAATTTACAGATTACTGGGATATTGATTGAAAGAGACTCGATAGGATTCACAGTTACAATGAGACTTTACTACGTCATTGTGATATATATATATCACACCGACAGAGGCCGCTCCCACGAGAGTTGATTGACATGAGCGTCTTACCACAGGTCAGCTGTCAAAGTCCGACCTCCACTGTTTCGATGCCGGAGCAGGGATGTAAGTTAGACAAGAATATCTCCAGTTGAGCGATTGAGGTGTTGTGTTGCTGGATATAATATTGAACGTAGTGATCGTCATTTACTCCCGACATCTGAGCCGCTGAACATGCAGTGAATTACGTTTGTTTGTGAAGGGAATGCACCTCCCGATCTACATATATCCATCTATGTTCGCGCAAATCATTCATGATCCAGCTTCACTTACGGCAGAAGTGAGTATAAGGGTTTTTTTTAATGAATCTTTGCGATCGCCTTTCATAATAATGTGCTCTTTAGCAAGTTTAGCGGCTAAGCGCAGGTAAAGTAAACAGGCTCGTCAATCCACAGAGAGAAGAGAGGGGCGGGGCGAGCAGAGCTCATTTGCATTTAAAGCACCCTCGACCAGAATGGGATGTGTTGTGTTTTGCAAAAAGTGTTTTATAAAATTGAAAACCAAGATTATGTGTGTAAGCAGTTGAAAAAAACTGTAACAATGCCCTATACTTTTCTGGGCCTTAAACGTGGTAGTTGCATTGCTGTCTATGCAGGGTCAGAAAGCTCTTGGATTTCATCAAAAAATATCTTCTTTTGTGTTCTGAAGATGAATAAAGGTTTTACGGGTTATGAGGATAAGTGGCCTAATTAATGACAGAATTGTCATTTTTGGGTGAACTATCCCGCTTGCACTTTATTTTATGGTACATGTACTTACATGTATTTAAAGAGTACTTAAGTACTGGTAACGTAAGGTACCTACATGGGGTAGATTCAGGGTTAGCACCTAGTTATTACCTAGTTATTGTAATTACTTTAATAAGTACATAGTATGTACATGAGGAACAGGACTGTAAAACAAAGTGCTACCACTAACCCTTTAAAGGTAAATATTAACACCTAAAGTGTATGCTATATGAAGAGTTTATGTGCAAAAAACGATAAACGTCACTTTCAAATAAACTGAACTGAACGCCGTGCATTATTCTCCACACATAGCGCGATCTGAACCCTAAAGACGTTGTGTAAAAAAAAACGGTATTGTCCACTTTCAAGGCATCGCAAGTTCACGTTTTACTGCAGAAGCTGACAAGACCCCTTGTTGTTTGTGAACAGAAGCTGATAAGTCCATTTTAGCGAATCAGCGTGCTGCATTCAGGTCAGGTGACCAGGCTGCCAGTCATTTTGAAAAGATGCACTAGATGAGAGGAATTGCATCAAACTGACTAAAAGTGAACGAGGATGCGTCATTTCGATGAACTTGATGAACCTGTGATATCTTCTTCAGGGCATAAAAAAAAATGAAAGCTGAAACTTTTTTACGGAACCTTGCTAAAGCAGCCCGTTACAATGGTGAGGGAAAAGCTGCTCCCCGTATCCACATGTTTCCTACGTCCCATGAGGCCTTGTTTGAAAAGTGGGAGCATCTTCCGGTTTGTAGTAAACAAGCGGGACGTGACACTCATTCATTCAACAGCTGACAGTAGTGATGGACAAATGAAGCCTCATGAAGCACTGACATTTTCCTCTGACTGTCTTGGAAAAAGATTCAAAGTTTCAAGTGTGTCGAAAAAAGTGCGATCTGGTGGTTAGTAAAAAATAAAGCAGCCAAAAGCCTGTGAAATAAACACAGTAGGACGAAACATTCACGAATTCCACAGATCGACTCACTTTACATGCACAAATATAAGTCTAACAGTGTGTGTGTTTGTTTGTTGAATTTCTGTCTCTGATAAATTAATTTACCCATTAAACTGTGGTATTAAATGCTAGTATGAATATCTACATGATGTAATAGAAGAATAATGTACACATTAAGTGCATATGGCAAATATTTAATTTTCCTGAAATAATTTGTATTTTTCATATTACTTGTATGACTGGGTATTTTAAAATATAAATGAATAAGTAAGATCTGGGGAGAGAAAATGAGGCTTTGTTTGTAACTGGTTTCGTGATTTCTACGGTAACAACACAAGCCTAGAATCGAGGCTTCATCTGGCACACACCTTAACACACATAGCAGCCATATCTGCTGTCATGACCAGAGTGGAGAACGGATCTAAAATTAAGCGCAATTTTATGCTTTTCAGCTTGAAACAACACAATGGCGAAAGCAGAGTGCTGAGGAGCGCTCACTGAATGGAACATATACGCTGTCTTCGAACTGTAATCAGGGTGTAATATTTCAAGTTCTTTTGAACAGACTGAAATACACACAAAATGTGCAGAGCAGTGGTTCACTTACAAGATCAACTGGCTGAGATCAAGCTATGGTGTGTTTATTTTATCTGGCAGATATATCAGTGCCACCTACTTATTAAAACTGCAAAAAAGAAATTAATTCGGTCCTGTGTGTGGTACAATAGAAGGCGGAAGTATGATTTGAGTGTGTATGTGTAATGTTCTGGCCACACGACTGAGTGCTCAAATGAACGCAATAGATTCAAATATTAGTACAATTATTCTAAGCAAGTGCAAGCAGGTCTTAAAAATATGAACGCAAATACAGTCGTTTTTTTCAACTAGTGATTTGTATTTATTGTCATTGTACGCTATTTAGCGTGACTTAAACATGGCGGACACTACCCAGAATGCAATGCGCAGTGACATAGATTCCCATGCTCTATTGCCAGTGATCACAACCACACAGTCTATGATCACAACAACAAAGCTTGTCAGGCATCTACATTGTCAGCTGATGAGATTACAAAGATAAAATGAGTGTTTTTTACTTTTTTATTCTTTTTTTGTAACTCTGAAAAATGTGGAGTTATCTGCTTTTGCCAAAAAACGACAGCTGGTGTTATCTGCTTTTGCTATAAAACAAACTTTTAATATGTAAAAAAATATACTTTCTAAGAACTTTAATTTTGTAAGTTACCTGTATTTGTTTAAGTTATTATTACTCAATCAAAATAAACCAACCACAGTTGGATTGATATTACTTGGGATGCAAAAAAAAAAAAAACTTTACCCTGCAAAAAGCAATTTAAATCTGTATTTTTGGCTTGTTTTTCATTAAAAGTATCCAAACATCTTTTAAACAAGATATTTTTGCTTGAGAAGCAAACTTGTGTAAGATATTAAGATTAAGATTTTACAGGTTATACCTTAAAATGTTATTTTCTTTCTACCCCACTGGGCTTTTTTAGCATAAACCTCAAAAATGTTGTTAGATTTATGCTTAACCAAAATAAAAACAACATGGTGATATTTTTAGCGGAAAACAAGAGAAAAGTAATTATTAAGAAAGTGATTTTTTAGGTTATTGTGGAAAATAGCAGTGTTGCACCACTGAGCACTTAGCAACACTCTTCACCTGAGGGATCTTTTGTTCTGTTTTCTTCACTCACCAATCAATACTGCACTTTCTCCTCAGGATAAAGATAGTTCAGGAGATTGAAATACACGTGACGTGCTATCAATTCAAGAGCCGTTTCAGGCTGCTATTTCTAGATGTGCACAAGGTTTGAGAGAGGAAACCTCTTTCCCTTTCACACAGTATGATATTTCTAAGGAGCCTACGGAAAGGATGACATGCCAGAAATAAACGCTTTACTTGTTTTGCTATTTAAATCTTATTTTCTGTTCCATTTGTTTCTGAAATCCAATTTCATCAAACTGCTGTTTTCTGTCTCAACAGAAAGAGAGCCGTGTTCAATTACCTTCCTAGAGCTCTCATGATCCCACCGCTAATCTATCTGACCTACAGCTGACTTTGTGTTTTCCTCTTTTGGAAAATGCAATTTGGAGATGAGGCATTTTGTCACTGGCGCAACCTGTCTGTGACAGATAGTTTGAGCCTGTTGTCTAACTGAGAGAAAGGAGAAAATGTGACGAGAAAGAGTGACGAGAAATGAGGAGACACAGACATACTGACAGAGAGGGAAGGAGAAAGCTGAAGTGTCCGCAGGAATAATTCCTGCGTTATCCTTCAGCATTAAGGTTGAGCTCTCACAGAGCATGTGGTTATGTCTCAGGACATCGCATCTGAACCACAGTCTGACATTGTCAGAAAGCTCCAAATTTATTCTGTTTTAAAACACTTTTTCTATTTAAAGAGAAAGTCAGAAAAGCAGATGCTAAAGGGTGAACTTTTGCCTCTGCTCAAGTTTGGTTTAGAATTATTTCACCTAAATTTATATAATAGGCTGTTTAATGGCAGATCCTATTGTAACATTAAATTCAATATACTAAATTATTTAACATGTGTTGAAAATATACAGAGTAATAGACTGTGCTACAATAAACTATATAATAAGGAATTGCCTCTGTACATATAATGAAAAATATGACAATATATTTACTTGTTCAGTAATACACTTCTATATATAGAAGTGTATTATGCATGTACATACAACAGTTCTTTCTTGATTGGCTAATAAGAGTGCAATATAAGTCCAACAGCCATTTCACTGTTTTTAATTGTATCACTCCACTTGTGGTACTTCTTACAGTGAGTGTCATGGCGGATGCCCAAATCCACTGTAATTTTATAAATATTACTGTTTTTGTGTCACGGAATGTAGTTTTAAGATGTTTTCAGGTTGTAGTTCAGATATGCAGTTTGTTAATAAAGATAATGTTTTCGGACATGTGAGCTCCAGGGTGTCGGCGATCATTTAGTGCTCATGAACCCGCCCAAGAGCGCCTCACCACGGCCAGATCTTCTGGAATTTACCACCGGCTCTGATGTCTCTATAGTGGTTAAACATGAGACATAATTCATTTTGAGTAAAGCTAATGGGTAGTCTCTGGTCTCATATTTGTTCCAGAGCACATAGTTTTGGCAAAAATTTCATCATGTTTATGTAAATGCAATGCTGTATATCAGAGCGCTGCCTTTGTATGTTTGACTGAATTGCCTAGCAACTTTTATGATGGCTGTTGTTGTTGTTTATTAAATTTTAATATTCAATAAATAATGTTTTATATAAAATATAGTAGTATTTGAAAGTGTTCAGTACTGAGAAACAGTGTGTTCGAGATGATGATTTTAGTTACATTGTTCCGCCATTAGATGGCAAAAAGAGAAAAATAAACATGGTTAGAAACAGAAGTTATTTTTAGTTTCAACAACAGCTTGATGCAGCTAACAAATGCACTGAGCAGCGCTGTCTTCAGAAATCACCCTTAACAGATGAAAGAGTATTAACATTATGACAAAGATAAGGCTTTCCTCAGCGGACATTCAAACTAATGCTTCATCATGAATACACTGTAAAAAAAAAAAAAAAAAAAAAAAAAAAAAAAAAAAATTGTAGTTTTTACAAAATAATTTTGGCAGCTGTGGTTGCCAGAATAATTTTGTAAAAAATACAAGAAAAAAAAAAAAAACTGTAAACACATTTATGACCAAAAACTGTACGTTTTACAGTACAAAACTGTAATTTACAAACAAGAAAATTTGAATGTAAACCAGTAAATTCAACAACGCACACCGCTATTAAAATCTGTTTTGTACCTTTAACATACTGACATCCACCATAATAATGCAGGTGATTAAAAAGAAAGCCACATGAAGAATCAAAGCTCATCACAAGTAGCTTTGCCACAAGTAGAAGTATATACTAGTATATAAAAGGTGCACAGGGTCATTCACGCAAACACAAAACACCATCATGGTAACAAATAACACTTAAATAATGCAATAAACATTCATTAAAAAACAGAAGATGTAACATAAAGCCCAAATGTACATAACTGTTAACACAAACTATTAAAAAAAACATGATTATTTAAACAAAATACTTTCAAATGTGTAGTGTCACGGAAATTCTGGGAATATCCGTTTACAGTTTTCAACTATAAATTATACATTGATTTGTTCTTTTTTACTTCTAAAAACTGTGCAATCAACAGCATTTTACTGTAAAATTACATGAAACGTCTAGTTAGATATTTGACAGTTTTCCCCTGTATTTAGAACATGCTGTTAACCTATTATCATTTTTTTTCTGTAGCGTTTTAACAAAATTTTACAGTTAAAATTACACTTATTTTTAACAGTGTATGAAGAATGAATGCTGTGCAGATGAAGGTAATCCCAATTGCTCAATCCATCTCTCTCTCATAATACTCTACTCCACATAATACAGTGAACATTTAACAGTGGTTCTCAACCTTTTTTGGGCCGGCACCCCCCTACCCATTATCCAGGTCCCTCACCGCCCCCCCATCAAATAAATCGTAGTCTAATTGTCCTCACTGAATATTAAAGTTGATTATTATTATTTTGTGTTTATAATAAGGACTGCTATTGTATGTACAGTAATTCAAATGTATGGGGTCATTATGATTTTTAGGAAATTACTTTATTTCAAGGATGCATTGAATTGATCAAAAAAGACAGTGAAGTACTTTTTTTTAGAGTAAATTATTTTAAAATAAGTGTAATAACATTCATTTACAGAGTCTTTAAGCATGTTGGTGGTTTTCATTGCAACAGCTTCAGTGTTGTTGAGATGTGGATATATCTTGTTGCCCCAAATTTAAAAAGACTAAATAAAAATGACACAGTGAACATTGTTATTTTGGTGAGTAAATACCACATTTACTCATGCTTTACTTTACTTTATATTTACTACTTTACTATATTTTATAGATTTTGTGAGAATATTTCAAAGTTTACTTTAAAAAAACTAGGGTTGTACCCCTAATTCTAGAAAAGTTGGGACATTTTGTAAAATGGTAAAATCTGTAATTTGTTCATTCTATTTAACTTTTATTTAAATGACAAAAGTACAAAGAAAATATTTCCAAGGTTTTCACTGACCAACTTAAATGTATTTTGTAAATATAAACATATTTATTTATATTTATTTATTTATTTATTTATTTGAAGTATGCATCCCACTGCAAAAAAGTTGAGACAGAGGCAAAATAAAAGTGAAAAGGTTATAGAATAACCAAATAAACTGCTTTGAAACACAGCAAGCAGGTGAATTGGTAATAGGTGAGGGTATCATGTTTGGCTATAAATGGAGCTTCTCAGTCTTTGCAAGCAAAGCTGGATCATGGCTCAAAATTTGTTTATATTAACAAAATAGAACTAAGTTGGCCAGTGAAAACATTGGATTTGTTAAAGTCAATTAAATTTCAAATCTTGCTTTTTTTGTCAGTGTGTTGTGCCAGCTATAATAATAATAAGAAATGTTTCTTAAGCAACAGTCGGCATAATTTCTGAAAGATCATGTGACACTGAAAGCTTAGCATGAGAAGAGAACACATTTTAAAATATATTCAAATAAAAAGTTTTTTTTTTTTTTTTTTTTTAATGGTAGATTTACTGTTTTTAATTTAGGCTGTTTTTTTTAAACAAACAAATTCAACCTTTTTTATGAACCCATTAACAAATCATACTGACCTTTTTTAATGGTAGTGTATATTATAGGCTATATTTTATTTAGAATATATAGGCCCATTTTGAAAGCATGTATCTTAACCCTTAAAACAGCTCATACATAATATTATTTTTAATGTCATTAAATGGCACATGACATTTATCACATTTATGATTTATCATTTGAAGTATCATTATCATTAGAAGCAAAAAAGGAGCAAAAAAACAACGTGGATATATTAGCCTATAATTGTGAGCTTTGAATAAACTCCTTAGAAATTTGGTATTTAAACCAAGAACGTGATTTTGCCAAGTACACCATGTTCCTGGATCAACGTCCTTGTTAATCCTGGAACAACATTTCAATCAGCCAATCAGAACTGAGGGATAACTTTTCAGGAAATATCAGTTTTAGGCTTACAATAACAGTTTGATGTAGATGTAGAAAGTGCGTTTTGATGTATCCAGTAAAGACAGCGTTAGGATGTGACAGACCATTTTCTTTTGCAAGTTTCAGCTCATACATCTTTGGTTTAAACTCGTCTTGACCAAACGCCCCCCAGGAACAGCTCAAAAATATTACTTCCAGCGCCTCCCGATGCTGTCCGAACGCCCCCGTTGAGAAACGCTACATTAATACAATAAGCTTCCAATGAAGCAACACAATGTTCTTTCATTATTACTTCTAAAGTGACATTTTCCAATTAGTAACGGAGGCTTGGACTCAGCTGTTAAACTGTCAAATGTAGATTAGAATCTGTGGCGGAAGGAAGTAGTACTACACAAAAGAGGGTTTTTAAATACACTCCATTGTTCTTTCTTATGTAATCGGCACGCTGTGATTACTTATGGCCAAATCACAGCGGTGCCAATCCACAGGAATATCTCAGGTCTACTTGTGTGATATTGCTCATATATATATATATATATATATATATATATACAGTGTTGGGGAGTAACTAGTTACATGTAATGGAATTACATAATTTAATTACAAAATAAATGTAACTCTAATTAGTTACAGTTACTGAGAAAAAATGTGTAATTAAATGTGTTACTTTTTAAAATGTTAATGATTACAAAGGGGGTTACATCTAAGAAAAAATTTCACACACACCCACATACATATTTAACTGGCTTTTCCAAAATTGCATTTAATGCTCTAAAATAAGACACCAAATGTTTCAGGAGTTTAGGACACAGAATAGTTTTTTCTTAACTGTTTTATTTCCTATTTGGGTTTATGCATATACTTTATTTTTTAAGATTAATTGTTTTTTTCCAAGGCATTGTTAGATGCCAGAAACCAGTATCATTAAACTATTTCTTGTTTTGATTTCAAATCTGTATTTAACCTCAGAATGATCTCAAAGTAAATAAGAGGTGCTAAGTCTGAATTTGTGTGGCTGTGCTTTAAATTAAATTATTACACGGCTCTGTGAAATGCTTGTTTCTGATTGGTCAGTCATGACATTCCAAGGTGTGTTATTCCCCGATAACAACTGGTAAAAGCTAATAACACAGACTCATCTGGGCAACTTAATTCGGCGCTATACGCGTGGTAGTTTTTCTTAGTGGAAGCTTTGCATTTGGTTAGCTAATAAAGTATTAAAACTCATTTCAATATTATGTGTACAATTTCTTAATTCTGTCAACTTGCCACTTGCTAGCAACTGATTTCTTCATGGAAGCTTTGCATTCATATATTTCAACTCAGATCAGTGTTTTGTGTCTAATTATTTACTTTTGTGGCAAGCAGTTGTGTAATAAGTGGGATAATGTACATCCAGACAGTTGTTATTACAAAATAAAGATGTATTATCCCTTATTATAATCTTAATTCAAATGATGAACGTCTGACAGTAATCAGTTTTGAGTGCTTCTGTAAGGTTAACTCTGCCTGATTTAAATGTTTTAAAATGATTAACAGTTGAAGATATTAGAAATTTAGAAAAGTAATCAAAAGTAATAAGTTACATTAATAAAGTAAATGAAAAGTTACATTACTTATTACATTTTAAATAGAGTAACTTGTAATCTGTAACCAATTACATTTCCAAAGTAACCTTCCCAACACTGTGTGTGTATATACAGTGGGTACGGAAAGTATTCAGACCCCCTTAAACTTTTCACTCTTTGTTATATTGCAGCCATTTGCTAAAATCATTTAAGTTCATTTTTTTCCTCATTAATGTACACACAGCACCCCATATTGACAGAAAAACACAGAATTGTTGACATTTTTGCAGATTTATTAAAAAAGAAAAACTGAAATATCACATGGTCCTAAGTATTCAGACCCTTTGCTGTGACACTCATATATTTAACTCAGGTGCTGTCCATTTCGTCTGATCATCCTTGAGATGGTTCTACACCTTCATTTGAGTCCAGCTGTGATTATACTGATTGGACTTGATTAGGAAAGCCACACACCTGTCTATATAAGACCTTACAGCTCACAGTGCATGTCAGAGCAAATGAGAATCATGAGCTCAAAGGAACTGCCTGAAGAGCTCAGAGACAGAATTGTGGCAAGGCACAGATCTGGCCAAGGTTACAAAAAAATTTATGCTGCACTTAAGGTTCCTAAGAGCACAGTGGCCTCCATAATCCTTAAATGGAAGATGTTTGGGACGACCAGAACCCTTCCTAGAACTGGCCGTCCGGCCAAACTGAGCTATCGGGGGAGAAGAGCCTTGGTGAGAGAGGTAAAGAAGAACCCAAAGATCACTGTGGCTGAGCTCCAGAGATGCAGTCAGGAGATGGGAGAAAGTTGTAGAAAGTCAACCATCACTGCAGCCCTTCACCAGTCGGGACTTTATGGCTGAGTGGCCTGACGGAAGCCTCTCCTCAGTGCAAGACACATGAAAGCCTGCATGGAGTTTGCTAAAAAACACCAAGATGGTGAGAAATAAGATTCTCTGGTCTGATGAGACCAAGATAGAACTTTTTGGCCTTAATTCTAAGCGGTATGTGTGGAGAAAACCAGGCACTGCTCATCACCTGTCCAATACAGTCCCAACAGTGAAGCATGGTGGTGGCAGCATCATGCTGTGGGGGTGTTTTTCAGCTGCAGGGACAGGACGACTGGTTGCAATCAAGGGAAAGATGAATGCGGTCAAGTACAGGGATATCCTGGACGAAAACCTTCTCCAGAGTGCTCAGGACCTCAGACTGGGCCGAAGGTTTACCTTCCAACAAGACAATGACCCTAAGCACACAGCTAAAATAACGAAGGAGTGGCTTCACAACAACTCCGTGACTGTTATTGAATGGCCCAGCCAGAGCCCTGACTTAAACCCAATTGAGCTTCTCTGGAGAGACCTAAAAATGGCTGTCCACCAACGTTTACCATCCAACCTGACAGAACTGGAGAGGATCTGCAAGGAGGAATGGCAGAGGATCCCCAAAACCAGGTGTGAAAAACTTGTTGCATCTTCCCAAAAAGACTCATGGCTGTATTAGATCAAAAGGGTGCTTCTACTAAATACTGAGCAAAGGGTCTGAATACTTAGGACCATGTGATATTTCAGTTTTTCTTTTTTAATAAATCTGCAAAAATGTCAACAATTCTGTGTTTTTCTGTCAATATGGGGTGCTGTGTGTACATTAATGAGGAAAAAAATGAACTTAAATGATTTTAGCAAATGGCTGCAATATAACAAAGAGTGAAAAATTTAAGGGGGTCTGAATACTTTCTGTACCCACGTGTATATATATATATATATATATGTATGTATGTGTGTGTGTGTGTGTGTGTGTGTGTGTGTGTGGTGCATTTGTGATAAAATATATCTAATTTTCCACCCACAATGTTGCAATGGAGATATCGCGATATGGTTGGATATGCTCAGCTGTGATTGGTCCACGCAATAAATCTCGCCTCTTGTGTTCCCATAATATAATGACATTAATTGGAGACTAATCTTAAAAAAGTAAGTAAACTACTCACACACATTTCACCACTTTGTTATGTCAAAATAAGACTTAAATTGGCATAAAACACAATCTGTGGGAGTTTTTAGTGAGTAATCAGTTTGGTGAAATTTAAAATAAATCTCTGTGTCTGTGACCAATATTTACCAAGCTTTTGGTGACTGACGGTCCGAAAAATTCAAAAATACGTAGCTGTTAAAGAGAATAGCCAAACATATGTTCAAAAATATAATACATATTGTTTTAATTGTTACTGCCATTAATTATTATATTGGCATAAATGTAAAACGCTTACAAACACTAATTTGATTTTTGAACTTGATTTTTTTTTCTTTTCTTTTTCCAATTATCCATAGCAAACTGACTAGTGAACTGGTCTCAGGACATATAAATGTTTAATTAATTAGAGACAAGGAGAAATGAGGACAGTAGAATCTAATTAGTACCTAATCAAACTGATTCATCTTTTTTTTAGCATTTTTGTGAAGAAGGAATCTAGTTTCAACCACAATCGAATGAGAATCAAATTTTGAATATTTTTTTGTAAACAGTATATCTTTTGAGTCTTTTTTATGTGCGTTGTACAGTATGTTAAACATGTTTTGCTGCACTTCACAGTCTGTTTCTATAGCTGCTGGTTATTCATACCATTTTTGTACCTGTTTCGTGGTTGTCTTGGCATGCTTGACAGACAGTGAACAGTGTGAGTAAATCTCATGCTGAGTTTCTATTTCAGCGCGTTTCTTCAGTTGGTTTGTCTGGGGTAGATGGGACTGCGTTAGGACTATGTTAGATGGAGTGCAGCATTTGTGCACACTGCTGCAATAAAGCAAGTGTCTGCATGAGGCTTCAGGGGCTCAACTGTGCATAGAGGACAAGCTGACAGTTCCATCTGCCTCACAATTTCTCCACAGATGTCCACACACACACTTGCCCGTACACACACACACACACATACACAAGCACGCACGGCAGAGCTGTTTTGTTCAACCCATCACTCATTACATTGCTGTCTTGCTTTGGCATCCGTTTCTGGCAGTGTCATACGGGGCAGCAGCAAAAAGATCGACGGGTTTGAGAGAAAACTAAAGCCGCCCACCCGGTTGTTCTTCCCCATTAGTTTAACAAACTATTGAATGTTTGAAAAGGATATAAGGATTGCAGTAGCTTTAAGGAATAGTTTTGTCATCATTTACTCACTCACATCTAGTTCCAAACTTGTATGCTGTTATTCAATAAGAGTTCATAGTGACCACTACAGTCAAGATCCAAAAATGACAACTTCTATTTGCAGAGTGATGTTCCAAGAGGTCAGTCCAACAACACTGGGACTTACCAATGTTTGTATCACTCCACTTGTCTTTGTTTGGATGTTCCAGATAAACTATGCATTAGTGGTGAGGATTTTTCAGTGACATTTACATTCATACGGTAGTGACAAGAGACTGTCTTTATGCATGAGTCATTGAAATATTAATTTAACTGATTAGTTTAAAACATTCATTCAGGAACAAAACATGTCACGGATGTGAGTCATTTCATCATTCATTCAATTGATACATTTAAAAGTATTTTCAATGACTGACAGTCATTGAATCATTTACTCACCCGATTCACAGATTTATTGTAGCTCAAAGATCTATTTCCATGACTTCTGCTGTCACTTTGTTTGGAACTATTTTTGTTTGCAAAGCAAAAACAGACAAAGAAATTGGCAGTTTTGTGTCTAAAAATGTAAAGTTAATCAATATTAATTTTCTGTTGTGCATGCATATGCACGCAGTCTTCAAATTTAAGATGTGTGATGACATGCTGTTTAATTTGCTGTAAACGTCTGATTAAAATGACAATCTGATTTTGTTTGTTTTTGTTTTGTGGACAGTGTGTATTTTTTTCTTTATTCTTATTGTTCCATCTTGGTACACATACACTGAGGCAATACCTGCTTAAAGGGCTAGTTCACCCAAAAATGAACATTCTGTTTTCATTTGCTCACCCTCAAGTTGTTACGAATTTGTATGAATTTCTTTCTTCTAATAAACACAAAAGAAGACATTCTGAAGAACATAGGCAAACAAACAATTTCTTTCTTTCTCTCAATGTCTTTACTACCTTTCTCAGCCTTAAACATGTCAGTTGTGTTGTTGTCTGTGCAGGGTCAGAAATGTTATAATTTGTGTTCTGAAGATGAACGAAGGTCTTACAGGTTTGGATCGACATGGGGGTGAGTAATTAATGACATCATTTTCATTTTTGGGTGAACTAACCCAAATGTCCCCTTACAATAACTTACTGACACAAATGTGCGATGTAACCTTGCCTACTCTTCATCCATCAAACTCTGTCCACACAGAGTGCATTCTGTGCTATTTTGTAAACGTCTTTAAAAGCAATATCACACTTTGGTGGAAGGGAAGATTATCAATGATTATCAATTTATATTCTGGTCTGTTCCTCGTGCAAAGCTATAATGTCTTTGGAAGTCCTGAAATACAATTCACGCAATGTTGAGTGCCTTTATGCTGTGTTTTAGTCAGTTTTTAAACGTGAGAACTATGGTCCACAGAAATAAAACCACATAAAAGGTTTAAAGGGCACCTATATACCCCTTTTGACAAGATGTAACATAGGTCTCAGGTGTCCCCAGAATGTGTCTGTGAAGTTTAAGCTCAAAATACCCCACAGATCATTTATTATATCATTTTGAAAATGCCTATTTTCATGCATGTCTCTTTAAATGCAAATGAGCTTCTGCTCCCCGCCCCTTTTTTCAGAATAGGGCTGTGCTTTTACTGCTTGTACATCAGATACTCTGCCAAAAAAATAAAATAAAAATCTGTTTGGTTTTGATTATCATGTTTACTGGACTGAAATCATACATTTTAAACCCAGGTTAAACTTCTGATGTGTGACCCTGGAACACAAAACCAGCCATAAGTGTAAATTTCTCAAAATTGAGATTTTACATTATCTGAAAGCTAAATAAATAAGCTTTCCGTTGATGTATGGTTTGTTGGGATACAACTATTTGAAAATCTGGAATCTGATGGTGCAAAAAAATCTAAATACTGAGAAAATCGCCTTTAAAGTTGTCCAAATGAAGTTCATAGCAAAGCATATTGCTAATCAAAAATTAAGTTTTGATATGTTTACAGTGGAAAATTTACAAAATATCTTCATGGAACATGATCTTTACTTTATATCCTAATGATTTTTGGCATAAAAGAAAAATCGATAAATTTGACCCATCCAAATGTATTTTTGGCTATTGCTACAAATTTACCCGTGCAACACAAGACTGGTTTTGTGGTCCAGGGTCACATATAAGGTTTTCTGAGCGCCCACATCCGAAGCACGCGTACAGAAATCGGGTGTCATACGGCGTGTAATTACTAAGTTCTCTTTCACACTCAAGTTTGTTTAAAACCGGCATAAGTTACAGTTGATTATGTCTGTTAAGTTAAACAGCTGGGAAAGAAATCAAATGTTTATATTAAATCTGTGTATTAAGTGACAGCAGCGTAATGTACAGTACTGCTGTCTACGCTGTATTAAACAATAAAATAAAAGCAGAAAATCACTGACTGCTCTGGACTGAATAACATCTATAGCTTTAAATAGACATTTCTTATTTGAATGCTGCTTTTAAATGCTCTAGTGAAGATAAACATGGTGGATTGTGTGCGGCTCACTTAGGGCGGGGTCTCTGCTAATACAGCAGTCGTGGGTGGGGCATGTAAAAGGTGACGTCACATTTTACGAATTCTGATTGGTTTGCTCTGAGACACTTATGATTTATGGGGATTAAAAACAAAAGGAGTGGGTAGATTTTTGTCATTATAAGGTGGTTGTGTTCACACACTGCCAACACACATCAATTTTCAAACAACATGTAAAAGTGAATTTTGCAAATCAGGTGCCCTTTAAAACATAAAGGTGAGTAAATAATGACAGAATTTTAATTTTGGGGTGAACTATTGTTTTACCAGCATAATTTTAAAATGAAATCATACAAAAGGCTGCATTGCTGTCAGTTTAATGAGGACACGAGGAAAAGGCGAGGGAAGGGTGAGATGTCCTTCGCTGGGTGAAGAGCAGGAGAGTGGGTGTGTTGGGAGAGATGTCAAAGGAAACAAGGGCCACATGGCGTTCACGCTGCTTCACTCAGCACGCTACTGCACAGACGCCTTGACAGGAACTTCGATGCAAGGTTAACAAGATGCAAAATTATGAACATACAGAACGGGTCAGTCTGTCTTTCTGCGTAGCATGGGAGCGAAGCCGAGCTCTCTTGAGATTTCAGACACCACAGCGCTGCAGGCTTTGCAGAAACAGCATTTACGCCAGCATCAAACGTGAGTGGATGGCAGCGTCAGTTGGAGATTGCGTTTGCAGTGGGATTTGTGTGAAAATGGAAAGGTGTGCTCGCAGCTGAGAGGAGACAAATAGCAGAGTGTCTCTCACTTGTTGTCTTTCACTTTCAATCATCACAGTAGCTTCTCGTCCCACGTGAAGGACGGAGCAAAGACAAATGAAGCATCTCCTCCACCAGCCAAGCCAAAAAAGAACCTTCTTAATAACATAGAAAGGCACAGAGTTATTACTTCAGGTTAAAATGTAAATGTCTTTTTTTTTTCAGTTTTCCATAATGTTCTTATAAAGTTAATAAATCTGGGCCCTCAGAAACGCCATTTAAAATCTTTATCACAATTCGCCATCAAAACGGATTTGATTTGTGTGTTCCTTCATCCATCTGGTTATTAATTCAATATTGGAACAGGAAATATGATTTTCGTCCCCTTTGGTCAGCTTCAAACAGCCATTGTATGAAATAACTCTAATGCTCTCGATCTCATTGTGATTTCCTATCAGCCCAAAGACTGGAATGGTGTAATTTACATCTCATTGTCCTGAGAAGGAAAAGAAAGAAGAAAGTCACGCTTTTCAATTTAAAAGGGAGCGTTTTTTCCCCTCTGTAAATTAAAGAAAGGCGGCTCTACCGATGGCTTCAGCCCTTCAGGTGCCTGACAATCACTGAATCGGGAAAATTGCTCAGCCTCCCAAGAGCACCATGTACTCTCTAAAACAGCCAGAGACGTCATTATCCCACTCCTTTTCCCATCTGTAGGTCGACTAGATATATCATACCGCAAAGAGCGAAAAGAGAGGAAAAAAAACTGCAAATTGGCGAGAGTCGATGTGTGAAAGCAACGCATTACAGAGAAGCTCTCTTGTTGTGTAATTAGATAATTTATGCAAAATCATGCATAATGAAAAGTGATTCAGGGTGAATAATAATGAGGCCTTTGCAGAATAAGACTGTGTAGGATCTGAAGATGAGCAGATGATCTTAAATGGAAAAGAACTGCGAAAACACCTCTCCTCCACTGAGGTGCCTTTGTCACTGTGGGATCTCATTGCTTGCTTTGCCGCAACGGGGAGAAAATAACAAACTTAAAGCCCAGTTCAAGTAGGAGAAAATTAGAAAGGGGTAAATTAGCATCTTATATAACATTATCAATTCCCACTAAGAGCACTTTATGAGGACACATACCCATCATCGCGGTAGCTCAAGATTTCTTGGTTTAGGTTCAATAGTCTCCTAGCAACCGCTGTGATGAGGAAAAAAATAATAATAAAGTTGAGCAAAACAAGGTCTATTATGGCCTAGTTTTGTGCACTGTAAAAACGCTTTTGTCATCGTGTCATCTTTGTCTCCATCCATATAATTTGTAACAGTCTGTCATTTTACTTGATTTTCAACATCAGTCATTAAATTTAAAAAGTCCTCAAAAATAAAGTCCAATGAACTTAACAATCCAAAATTTTATTTTGATTTAAAAAATTTAGTGGAGTTGCTTACGTACATTATTTCAGTGTGGTAGAATGGTTTCTTATAATCGTTGAGATTCGTTGCCAAATGCAAATGAGAAGAAAAATGCCTTTTCCCCAAACCGTTTTGTTGATTACATTGTAATATGATAAAAAAAAAAAAACCTTCACATGTAATAATCACCTAACAAAAGCTGCACAAGAAACAATGACAAATCTTGTTATACACTCTAGTCATCACAAAAAGGCATTTTTATGGACATTAGTCACAGTTACCAGTTTAATCAAAACATTGCAAACAAATCCAACATTTATTCACAATCGCTTCTACAAAGGACTGATTTTAATTAACAAGTGTTCAATAGAGGCTGATTAGGTGTGTGCATTTGTTTGGAATAAAAAATGAGCTAATCACAGTTCTAGTCAAGGGCGGGTAATGAATAACGACAGTGCTGTTAGCGCTTTGTCCTGTTCAATTAGGACCTACACTTCTTTACAAAAGTACAGAAACAGCGTCCTCTACTGGCAGACTAGCAGACTATCAAAACAACGACAATACAAACGTACAAACAGCAGATAGATACTCTCGACACATTTGTAAACCAACACAAGCATGTTTGTTATTTAAAATTAGATACAACCAATTTTTACTGCCATTGCGTCTGTTAAAATGTACAGGAAATAAGGAATATCTCGTATTAGACTCATATTAGATGAAGGTTCTAATGGAATCTATGATTCCATTAAAAACGTTTAACATCTGTTAAAACTTTATCTTGCACAAAAGGTTCTTTACAGTGGAAAAGATTTTTAAAATGTTCTTCATGCTAAATAAAAGATTAACTTGTCACTGAAAGGTTCTTTGAGGAACCCAATTGTTCTATGGCATTGCTGTGAAACTTTTTAAAATCTTTAAGTGTATAAATGAAACCTGACAAATTTATATTGATACCACATATTTAAAAAAAAAAAAATCATAAAAAAGGACAGTATGTACACGTTATATACATTTCGTCTCACACAGCTCATTCCGTTGATTCTCCATCGCTTTCCTGAGAGTGAAACTGACAGAGCTCTGAAGCATCGGTCGTACTCCCTTCCAGACAGTGTCTCTCCTGAGTGTAGTACTCAAACTCATTTTCTTCTCTCCAGGACATCTCCTCACTGTGGTAGCCCTCCAGATCCTCAGCATTAGCGTGACTAAGAGCTAAGCTCAGGATTTCCTTCTTCTCCTTGTAGAAGCGGAGTTCCCTGCCAGTTCTCCGGGCCTCCCCCAGCTCCTTCACAGCCAGCTGCAGCTCTTGGGAAAGCAGGCCAGGGGATTGCTGCTCTTTCTGTAACCAGTCCAGTGCCATGTGGCTGCGCGTACGCTCGTCCAGACGCTGCTGGGAGTAGTAGTGGATGACGTCCTGTAATAGAGATAATTAAATAAGAATGGAAATGTGTGACATAAAATTGACGGCACTAAATCTAATGACAGTAGTGACAGTAGTGTCCGGAAACTTACAACACCTACAGGATCTTGGTGAAAAGCTTTGCACAGCACCACCTAATATTATTAAAAAAAAACTAGTAAAAGCTATTCTTACCTGACGGCTGCATCTCATCTCCCGAAAAGCCTTCAAAGTGCCATTCCAGTGCAAAAGTTGAAAAACTGTCATTATTTCCTATTTAAAAAAAAAAGAAGAGACCAAAAAGTTCATAGTACACTACAGTTTGTATTGATGTGTATGAAGTTCATTTAAGCCGATTTAAAGGGCTGATTCATCCAAAAGTGAAAATTCTGTCTCATATCGTTCCAAACCGGTAAGACCTTCATTCATCTTCGAAACAAATTAAGATTTTGATGAAATCCGAAAGCTCTCTGACCCCCTTGACTGTAGTAGGACCCTTGCTGTCTATGCAGGGTCAGAAAGCTCTCGAATTTCATCAAAAATATCTTAATTTGTGTTCTGAAGATGAACATTCCGAAGATGAACACAAAGTCCTACGGGTTTGGAACAACATGAATTTTCATTTCAGTATTAGGATCAAATATTTTGGTACATTCGCCAGAACGGAAAGTCCTGCAGCATAAACAAATTCGTCGAGACATCATCACATGGTGTTATTTTTGAATTATGCTCATCATATTTAACACATTACAGTGTCTAAACAGATGCCGTAATGCTTTAGCATTTTTCTTCACTTCAGACTGGTGTCGTACTGAGCATTACTGTAGATGTGTGAAACAGCGGCTCATTATGCATACAGTGTGTGAATGATGTTTTTTTTTTCTCTATATATACATGAACTGGTGCTCATCTATAGGCTCTGGAGAACATCCACAAATAGCTGCTGCAGTGTTTGTAATAAAAAATGGTGTCTTGCCACACAAGTAGTCTTAAATTTCAGCCAATTAAGCAAGAAAGCTGCTATTTGTCCTGTTTTCACACTTTTGACAGAATGTGTAGTATGAGTAAAGTTCTGACAGCTTAAACATTATAAGCATTTACTAGCAGTTATTATGAAACATCAGCATGTGAAACATCAGCCTAATTATGGAGTTTTTAATGCTAATAAGCTCACACTATCACACTATAACAGTTCATCGCAATGTACCTAAAGCTTACAAGCACAAAAGCTAAAACCATAACAATAATGTGGTTCATATGAGCTGTGCATTGAAGTATTATGATCGTTTTCTAGAAACTGACTGAAATTTACCAGTCATTCACAGATAATCTCCACTGTCCCCTAGTAGTGTAAATATACACTACTATTCAAAAGTTTGTGGTCGGTAAAGATTTTTAAAGGGCAACTCAAAGGGCAACTCTTTCCAAATCCATAAGACCTTTCTTTCATTTTCAGAACAAGAAGATATTTTTGATGAAATCCAAGAGTTTTCTGACCCTGCATAGACAGGAACACAACTGACACATTCCAGGCCCAGAAAGGTAGTAAGGACATTGATGATATAGTCCATGTGACATCAGTGGTTCAACTGTAATGTAATTAAGTTACAAGAATACTTTTTGTGCACAAAAATACATTTTTCAATTTCAAGAAGAAATTGTTAAATACAATCATTATTTTTGTTTTCTTTGCACAAAAAAAGTATTCTTGCTGCTTCATAAAATTAAGGTTGAACCACTGATGTCACATGGACTGTTTTAACAATGTCCTCACTACCTTTCTGGGCCTTAAACATGTCAGTTGCGTGGCTGTCAATGGAGGCTCAGAAAGCTCTCGTATTTCATCAAAAATATTTTCATGTGTTCTGAAGATGAACGAAGCTCTTAGGGGGTTAGAAATTATTGACAGAATTTTCATTTTTGAGATGAACTATACCTTTAAAGATAAATATTAGCACCTAAAGTGTACATATTGATACATTACTGGTACATATCTGTACCTTTGAAAAGGTTATTAGTTACAGCATTTGTACTTTTTTGATGAGAGTGTAGGCTATACTAATTATCAAGTATTTCAAGACACTGTAGCTATGACCACTTATGTTCGTTTTGTTGTTGGACAGCGTCACTTTAGAAAAACTAGTGATTTATACACTTTTTAATGTCACATTTCAAAGCATTTGTGTTGTCACGAACACACCTCTGGTATAAATAGATGAATCATCCACAATAAGACCTAAAACATGCATTTATAAAATGAAGTTTCATGGGTAAAGTTTCATCTCAGCTTTAAGAATTAAAAAGGTTAAATCACTTGGATTATTTTAATGATGTACTTACTACCTTTCTGGGCCTTGAATGTGTCAGTTGCGTTGCTGTCAATGCATGGTCAATGCAAGCTCTTGGATTTCATCAAATGAAAATAATTTTTGTTCTGAAGTTGGTTCTAAGGTCTTACAGGTTTGAAGTTTTTATGGCGCATATCCTATCTGTAGCTTTAATGATCCAGTGCCATTCATTGTCATTGCATGGAAAAGATATCTTCTTTTCTCCACAGTGAGTAAACCGATTTTAAATGAAATAAGGGAGAATAAATTATGACAGATTTATGGATGAACTAATACTTCACTACCAGCAAGATTTCTCTTGGTCAACCAGCTTTGGCAAACGTTCCAGCTAGACCAGCAACCAACCAGCGTAAACCAGTCTGGACCAGCTGGTGTTTTTCAGCAGGGTTACATAAAGGCTGTTTTTTCTAACCTGAAATTCCAGCATGGTTTTCCCAGTGTTGAACTCCAGCATGAGACAGTACGCTCCTATACTGGTCCCAGGGTCAGACGCATCTGCGATGTTACCCTGTGAACAGTGGGACACAATGACTTACAGACGTGTCATCACTCAACCCGAGCAGACACAAATACAGAGGGAGGTCTGGGTTTCATTAGACACCCCTTTGCTTTGTTATTCAGTCGGAGCAACTTGTCTTTATTGTTGGAGGAGAAAAGGCCAAGACTGCAGAGGATAAATGACATGAGATTGAAGGAAGACCACACATACACACACACACACTCCCACAGAATGCGAAAATCTTGGCAGCTACATTCAGGTTTGGGGTGAGGGAGGGTGACGTGACTTCTTTCTTTGTAGAGGTTTTTTTTGGTACAAAGCCAATTTATCATTGGAATTGCTTCTTGGCTCTTCATTATATGGAATGAGGTGGAGCATGTGGGATGGAGCCAGTGCAAAGACATGGATCTATAACTACAGTGGGTGGCCTTCCATACTTCCAAATTTTACTGTTTCTACATACTGGAAAGCTTTTAGAGCTGTATACACAAAAAGTAATCTACAACTGAGCAGGAATGTACAGATGAGATTTCTTGCTACTGTTAATAATGCACTCATCCGTCAAAAAGCCCTAAACATTTTGTAAATCTCAGCAGTGTTAACTGCAAACTCGATGATTTGTTGATAAGCAGCTTGATAGTAATGAGACTCACGCTGGTGGTGCTGACAGCTTCCTTCACGCTGCATGATATGAACTCGGGAGTGATACGGCGGCAGGGCAACTCATTAAATGTGGAGTTCATCAAAGCGATACGAGCTGCGTCACGTCTGGCCTCTGCTTTACTGTAGCAGTACTGTCAGAGAGAGAGGGGCTTTCAATTCGTCATCATCATGAAATGCTGAAATATGATACTGATTGGGCATACTTTAGGATTTCTTTCATTCTTGATAACATAAACACTCTGATTGTGCTTCAAAGAACTAGTTCACCACAAAATGATATGGTCGCAGTGGTTAACAGGAGAAAGGGAAGGTTATCGGTGAATAATGACTTAAGCTTCAGTCTATTTCTAATTTTACCACTTTTTACATTCTTTTCTGATGCTTGAAAGCTTCACTCTTCTGGACAAGAAGTGTGCTTAAAAGAATAGTTCACCCAAAAAAAAAAAAATAAAAAATTCTGTCATTATTCACTCACCCTCATGTCATTCCAAACTTTTTGAGTTTCTTTCTTATGTTCTACAAATAAGAATTCTGTCATGACAACTCTCGGAGGGATTGGCATGGTAATGTACATGACATGTAAATGTATTTGATCTTGGCGGAATAGATCTGCTACGCTGCTGTTGCTGCAGCAGAGCAAGTACCGAGACTTGTTACTGCCAATACATCCACAACATGCTGCTGTGAGCATGTGAGATATATTGCTGCTGCACATATAACATATTATGAATAACCCCCATAGCATACATGAATCACCTCATAGCAGATCTATACAGGTGGAGCTGGGGAAGGTGGAGGGTTTCTGATGCATGCTGCAAAACTGCTAACAGCTAGCACTAGTCATATATTTGAATGTTGAGCAGTGAGCTCATTGGCTACTGATACAGGAGAGAACCAGTCAGCTGTGCCTTGTGATAATGATGTAATTAGGTCAGATTAAGTAAGGCCTATCGGGATTGCGCCATCTAGAGTTTCATGCCAGAACTCTGTATTTATTTTGAAATATTTTGAAAAAATATTAAGAACCAAACCCCATTGGTCACCATTGACTTTCATTGCAGGGAAAGAAACACTATGGAAGTCAATGGGGACCATCAAAAGTTTGATTACCAGCATTTTTCAAAAAATATCCACTGAATGCACTTGTAGTGTAACCTACTTTAAATGTTAAAAGTACTTTTCAAAAAACTGTAATTGTAGATAACTGTAGATAGAAATATAACATTACTAGAAATAAAAGGCCAGTTACTTTAAAGTACGTTTTGAATCATTTAAATCTTTTTGTCATGCTATAAAGAAGTATATTTTTGTGTGTTCACTACTGTACAAAAGCACATTTTATTTGTTAAAAACTGTAGTTTGTAATAAGTTGTTCCAAACCTGTATGAATTTCTGTTCAAAACTAAATACGATGTTTTAAAGAATGTCGGTAAACAGTTGCTGTAGCCTGGTTACCAACATTCTTTAAAATATCATCTTTTATGTTTCCTTTATGTTTCACACAAGAAAGAAACTCATACAACTTGAGGATGAGTACATGTTGACAGAATTTTAGTTTTTGAACTAAAATTGAGTAACACAAAGGTTAGTTCACTAAAAAGGGTGAACTAACCTTTTTAGTGTCCAAAAACATTACATTCAGTTAAATATATTAATTGTATTCTTTTAAAGTATATTATATAGTGCTTCGCTTAAAAAATATAAATAAAAATAGCTACCGATTAAAAAAAACGAATTAGTCAAAAAAAAATCTGAAATTAATCACGATTAATCGCAATCCTACCTAACATTAACGTTTTTAAATATACTTTTATATTGCAAATATGAATAATTTAAATCTTTTTGCCATGTGTTAAAGAAGTATATTTTTATGTGTTCACTATAACATACTGTACAAAAGCACATTTTGTTTGTTACAAACTGTAGTTTGTTATTCACTGTTACATTTAAAGTTAATATTTCTAAGTATACTGAAACTTTATCATCTTCACAAAAAATTGCTAGTAAATTTTACAAGCAATTACAAACTAATATCAAGTAACACATCTGAAATAGAAAACCTAGAAATAGGTTTTTTTTATAATTACAGTTTTTACACTGCATATTTCTACAACAACAGAGGTAATTATTAAATTACATATAAAAAAAAAAAGTGGATATAAGTGGATAAAAAAGCACTCCAAAGTTCAGCTAATATAAATGTAAATTATTTCAACTATAATATAGTAATAAAAGGCATTAAAGGCATACTTTGTCGCACTTACTCACCCTCAAGTCGTTCCAAACCTGTATGAATTTCTGTTAAAAACAAAATAAGATATTTTAAAGAATGTTGCTGGATACAGCAACTGTTTGGTTCTTCAAAATATCATCTTTTATGTTTCTTTTATGTTTCACACAAGAAAGAAACTCAATTTGAGTCAAATGTTGATAGAATTTTAGTTTTTGGGTGAACTTACCCTTTAAGCGCCCAAAAACATTACATTCAGTTAAATATATTAATTATATTATTTTAAAGTATATTATATAGTGCTGTCAATCAATTAAAAAAAAAACTAATTAATCGCACATTTTTTTCTTAAATTAATCACGATTAATCGCAGTTAGTCCCACCTATCATTAAAGATTTTAAATATACCTTTATATTGCAAACATTTCACATACAATCTTCAAATTAATGTAGAAACAACATAAAAACAGTATACTTTTAATCTTGGTTAAACACTTTTTTTTATGACTGAAGGTATCATTGATACCAATATTGCTGATGTCTCTAGAAAATTGTTCAGTCTGAAGTCACACATCATCTCTTCCATGTCCAAACGCTCTAACAGATGCCATGAAAAAACAACAAATGACAGCACTAATATTATAATAAGTGTACTTCTTTTTCAGAAGGATAATCCCATTCATTCTCGTTGCATGGAAAAAAGCATCCAGCACAGCACTACCTCCTGCTGTCTTCCACACAAGTCATACAGGGTTGGAAAATGAGAGTGAGTAAGTAACAGTATTTTCATTTTTGGGTGAACTAATCCTTTAAGTTAAACTAGTCCTCAAAAGCATGTCTTAAACACAAAGCCACAGAATTCCAACTAACCACATCAAAAGATATTTTAGATGATGTTTGTGGACCACAAACACGATTAAAGACAGATTTGAGGCTAGTGCCGCTGAGATTAGTTTCTGGATTTGCAATATTGCTGAAAACCCTTACTGTGCAAAATAATAATCAGGCTATTACATTCACAAGCAGCGCTGGAATGAAGATGAATACATTTGGAGTTATGAGAATAGAAAAAATTAGAAACGTAGAGCAAAAATATAAAAGTTCTGGTAGGCCTATATGTTTCCCAAAAGCACTGTAAGCCTAAATAGATTGTAGAAACCCCTGGCACCAATAGTATCTACGATCTACTTAGGCTTACAAAGCTTTTGGGAAACACCGCCTTGGTCTTTGATCTTAAAAGGAAACTCCTCTATGGAATTGGGCTACTCTTTGAATAAAAATAAAAATAAAAATCAGTACAAAGTGTAAGAGTATTTTCAATATGCTCAATCCTTGATCAAACATTAGAGTCGATTCAGACATTGTGTCACTGGGGTGTTAATTCTCTGGTGTGCTTCAGTTGTTTCAAAGAGCAGCAGCTAGTCTTAAATTTTCTCAAATAACAATAATTTCAAATAGAAAAATAAATATATGGGATCTTTTCAAATGGACAGTTGCGATGACATTCTTTCATGCATTATAATACTTCTACTTCAGATTATCTAAGGAAGGACTGATGTCATAGTCTTCTCAGACGATTATAACAAATACGCAAAGTTCCTAGTTTATTTTTAATATAGTTCAATCAGAGAAGCAAAAAAACATTTCAGAATGACAAGATCTATTTGCATTCATGTCATGTGCTTCATATTAACAAATGAATAAATAAACTCATTATTTTTTTCCGAGATTAATTTCATAGAACATTCCATTTGAACTGAAGGAAAATGCCACACACTGATTGGCGGCTGGCAGGAGTAATTTAGCAAATAAGAACCACCTGTTGGCCCTCCTCATTTTCACACAAGAACCTTTTTTATGCCTCAACAGAATAGTACTGATGAGTTGCTGTTCATAAAGACACTAGATCTGAATTAGTCATCAAAAAAAGCCAGAACTGCACCAAAATGAAGGGATTCAAGTTCATTTTAAACAAATCGTTTGCTCATTATTAAAAAAAATACCTAATTATAATAGCAAATAGTGTCTGTATGAATACATCCTTTATGGTAAATGGCAAATGTAGTAGAAATTCACACTGGAATTGACTTACCTTAAAATTTCCAAAGCAGCTGCCACCTGGTAAGGTGACGTAGCATACGTACGGAGGGCCGGGTGAGGGAATGGACTCATAGACTACCAGATTCTCCGTCTCCATCATTATGCCTTTCACTTGTTTCTGCTCCCAAAACTGGTGAAGCATTCCCACAACATTCACTAGAAGCAGCAAAAGAATGTGATCACATTAAAAATACTTTGTTGTGTAAACCACTACAGGTAAGGAGCTATGATATTTCTCACATAACTTACATATTTCCCAAGTCACCTTTCGTACATTAACAATAGGGGTGTAACGGTACACAGACGTCACGGTTCGGCACGTACCTCGGTTCGAGTGTCACGGTTCGATAAAATTTCGGTACAACAAGGAAAAAAAAACCGAATCTACTGTGCTAGATTTCTTTTCATTTATCTTTAACAGACAGTAGTACGAATTACATTTTTTCCACCTACATGTGAAAATACTAAATATTATATCAAATTATAATGTCATATATAGGCTATCAAATCTGCAGTACATATATATATATATATATATATATATATATATATATATATACTTGACATATATTTAATTTAGTTAGCTGATAAACAAGGGGGGAAACGTAGCCTATCCTGAGTTTCAGTACATTTTGTGACAGAAAGGAAACTCAAATGGCAAAAACCGACATCCTATTTGTTTTTTAAGTTAATTTTGCTGGTATGATGAAAGCTGAAGTAATCGCGCCGGCGCACACAAACACAAAACGTATACATGAGCGCGCACGCCTCCCTGTGTCACCGTAAAAACGCGTTAGCATTTGGATACATCGTCAATATTAAAATATTATGGAATATTTGGATTTGTGCCGAATGAGAGAGGTAGGATACAAGAGCACAAAGCTCCATTTCACAGACAGTTGAGTGCGGAATGCTTTAAAGTAACGTTATACTCATTTGTCAGTGAGAGACGCGTTCAGAATCAGCACATGGTCACTGTCTAGTGGGCTTTGTTTTCAAGTGCGCAACTCCTGACATTGGCTGTTCTTCTGCCGGCGGTTATAAAACAGACTTGCATTACTGCGGGCGCCATCTTTTAAATTGAAGGTGAATTGCCTGTATTTGTTGTAAGGCCTCATGAATTTTTTTGGCATTTTATATTTATTCCAAAAAATATCTAGAGGCAGTAATTTATATGTGACCCTGGACCACAAAACCAATCTTAAGTAGCACGGGTATATTTGTAGCAATAGCCAAAAATACATTGTATGGGTCAAAATTTAATTTTTTCTTTTATGCCAAAAATCATTAGGATATTAAGATCATGTTCCATGGCTGGTTTTGTGGTCCAGGGGTCACATATTTTATTTGTGAACTTATATGGGGCTATTCTTTTTAATGGTTATCATACTAAATTTACCAAGCTGATTACTCACTAAAAACTCCCAAGATCATGTATTCATGTCATTTTAAGTCTTACTTTGATGTAACAAAGTGAAGAGGTCCACTTCCAAAACAAAGATTTACATATAATGTACTCATCCCATTGTCATCCAAGATGTTCATGTCTTTTTTTTCCCTTCAGTCGTAAAGAAATTATGCTTTTTGAGGAAAACATTTCAACATTTTTCTCCATATAATGGACTGATATGGTTCCCCGATTTTGAACTTCCATAATGCAGTTTAAATGCAGCTTCAAACGATCCCAAATGTGGTTGTAAACGATCCCAGCTGAGGAAGAAGGGTCTTATCTATGCGAAAAGATTGGTTATTTTCATTAAAATAATACAATTTATATACTTTATATTCTCAAACACTCGTCTTATCTGTCTCTCCCTGAACTCTGTGTATTCTGGCTCAAGACTGTTAGGGTATGTCAAAAAACTCTCCCGCATCTCCCTCATCCTACATCACTGCAAAAGTACCGACCCAGTCTGCAAAGTGAACATGCAAAGAAGATCAAACACCCTTAACAAAAAAAAAAGATACAACTGCGATATAGGACAATTTTGAAGTTGAGGGAGAACATGAGATGGGAGTTTTTCTACATACCCTAACTGTCATAAACCGGAAAAAAAACAGTCCAGGCAGAGTAAGACAAGATGAGCGTTTGGCATTAAAAAGTATATAAATTGTATTATTTTTATGAAAATAACCAATTGTTTCGCTAGATAAGACCCTTCTTTCTCGGCTGGGATCATTTAAAGCTGCATTTAAACTCCATTTTGGAAGCTTAAAATTGGGGCACCATATCACTCCATTCATTATATGGGGGAAAATGCTGAAATGTTTCCCTCAAAAAACATAATTTCTTTACGACTGAAGAAAGAAAGACATGAACATCTTGGATGACAAGGGGGTGAGTACATTATATGTGAATCTTCCTATTTACGCCGTTATATTGTTAATTCAGGCTGATTTGTGAACGCACACAAACACAAGAGGTGGGATTTATTGTATGAAGAAATCACAGCTGATCACAACCAGTTATATCCAATCATATCGCATTGGAAGCATTGGAGGCCTCTCACATGACTTTTCCCCATTTATTCTCAATTACCCCCCACCAAGTTCACCTGTTCATCTGTTAAAACTTAATGAGTTCAGGGGAGGTGAGAGAGACGCAGACTTTCTTTAAAAGTGAACTATCCCTTTAAGATGCTCTGTTATGATATTGTGTATTTTATTAAAATCTTGTCTGTTAGTATTCAGTCTTTTACCACACAGATCACTAATAAGCTACAGAGGCTCAGCTGTTTATAATGTCTAAGAGTCAAAGTGGTTTTTGACTGCTGTGTTTATTGAAATTATGCCTGTTCATCAAACAATCCCATTTCAGACAGTGTCTCTGCCAAAGCTTTCAGATGAAAGTTTTTACACTGATCTATGTCTGTGGTACACAGAGCCACCCGACACGTTAGTCATAATCATTTCAACAGCCAAATAAAACTGCATGTTAAAGTGTCTGCATCACTTTCTGGATTTACATTAAAAATAAAAGAGTTTTCTCACTTGTAATGTATGCTCAAAAGTTGATTCTGCCTGAAATATTGCTGGCTTGTCAGAAAAATGTAAACATTAGGTTATTTTTTTCTTCATGAGATTATAATTTAATCACCATTGTGTTGTTCTAAACCTTGTGTAGTTCTTTCTTCTGTGGAGCACAAAAGAGGATATTTACAATTAAAGTAAATGGGGTCCAAAACAGCACTGAGCCCCACTGACTTTCATTGTTTGCAAAAAAAAAAAAAAAAAAAACAGAATTTTGTTTTCTTAGAAGAAACACTGGTTTGGAACAACATGAGGGTTAAGAAATGATGAAAGAATATTCATTTTGATGTGAACCATCCCTCTAAGTGTATTTTTAGTGAGAAGTGACATTGTATTTCTCAACACAACTTTTACTCTCATTTACACATTATACACTTTTATCCAAATCAATCTACTGGAATCAAACTCGCAACTGTTTGAGCTACAGGAATGCTTATTAGGTTATAAATGACAATTTTCCAGAAACTTTTTAAATCACTGTTATGCTATACAATCACAGAGCGGCAGAGAAAACCAAAGATAAATATTATTAATCATTTTAAGTTAGCTCATTGTAATTTTACTCATTTACTTAGTCATTCCAGCTCATTTAATAATTATGCTCTCATTTTTAACACAAGTACTGTTTACATCCATGTCTGTCTTTCCATTTATACCAACACTGAAGCATCAGTGTGACGGCTGTCTGGCGTCAGCACATGGAAACATTTTCCTAGCAAAACAAACAGGTGCCCATGGGCTCTGTGAGGTGGACAAGCGTCACACATCAGGGAGTTGTGGTGTGATTTCAGTATTTCACACCCACAGTAAGTGCAATATTTGTGCAGTCTTGCTTTAATCATCTCAGGCATGGCATATAAAACACACCCCCTCTAAAGGGGTCAGCAATAATATTGAGAAGGGGAACCAGAGGTATATTTTTGTAAAAAGCCCATGTATTTGGGAAAACAGACTTGTTTTTACAGCATGAAAATTTCCAACTTGTTTGTTTGAAAGAGTCAGCTGGTGCGAGCACCGCCCTGTCTGTGTCTGTACACTTCAAAACACACTACATGAGTGTTTCATTCTGGTATATGAGCTGCCTTGCTTGTGGTTGTGAATGAGCTTTGGTTCAGTCAAAAGGATGTCTTTCATCAAAGCCCGATAAAATATGAGGTTATTTCACTCTGTGTCCTTCCCTGACTATCTGATAAAAATTAAATATCATTAAATATCACTGTAGTGAATGGCAGCCTCAGTCGTAGATGGCATACAGGGCCAATGTTCAGCACAGAGTGTGTTGTCCACACATTTCTCACTGAATACTTTCCTGTAAAATCACACAAATACACACACATACACTTGCATATGTAGTTTACGGGGACTCCACATAGCCATAATGGGTTTTATGTTTACTGTACAAACTTATGTTTAATGTACAAATGGGTTTTATGTATACTGTACTGTACAAACTACTGCCTTTTTTTTGGTAGTATGTTTACACTAGCATTCAAAAGTTGGTAAGAATGTTTTTGAAAGAAGTCTTTTATGGTCACTATAAGGCTGTATTCACTTGGTCAAAAATACAATAAAAACAGTAATATTGTAAAATATTATTATAATTTAAAATAACCATTTTCTATTTTAATATATCTTTGCAACATTATAAATTATGTTACTGTATTTTTTCTAGTTGGAAAAAGTAATACATTCTTTCCAAAACATAAAAAATAAAAATAAAAAATGCTCCCAAAGTTTTGAATGGCTAGTGTATATCAGTGTAAATATTAAATTCTAGCAAAAATTAGTAAAATCAGTAATAAAATCTATATTTTTAACAGAAATTATCAATAGAATAATAATAATCATTTTTTAAAAAGTATGTTTACACTATTATTCAAATGTTTGGGGTGTTTTTTTTTTATTTATTTATTTATTTTGGAAAGGAAGTAATATTTTTTCAACTAGAACACATTAAAATGAAAAAAAAAAAAACCCACAAAATACAGTAACATCACTTATACTGTTGCAAATGAGTTTGGAGTTGGTAACAATGTTTTCTTAGGGTCACTAAGGCTGTATTTATTTGACTAAAAATACAGTAAAAACTGTAATTTGTGAAATAATATTACAATTTAAAACAACTGTATTCTGCTTTAATATATATAGTTTAATGTAATTTATTCCTTTGATGGAAAAGCTGAATTTTCAGCAGCAATTATTCCAGACTTCTGTGTCACATAATCCTTCAAAAATCATGAAAACATTTGTGCTGCTTCATATCATTTCTTTTAGGACTCTTTGATGTATGTCCTGAAAATGGAAAAGAAAGCATTTATTTGAAATATAACTCATTTGTAACATTATAAATGATACTGTTTTTTTTTGTTTGTTTTTTTTGTTTTCATTCTAGTTGTGTTCTAGTTGAAAAACTAAAAGCCGCCCAAAGTTCTGAATTCATAGTGTTTATCAGTATAAACATTAAATTTTGACATAAAGTAATTCAATCCATATATATCTCCTGACAATCAGGCAATTTTAATTGTTTTATCTAAATTGTAAATAGAGCAAGACCTGTAGCCTTACATAATTAACGGATACATACTCATCATCTCTTCATATTCACTTTGGCTGAACCCCCTAATACTGAAATCTCAGAATTAATCCAGAGATAGGTATATTATTTATTTTAAAATAAGTTTTTTGACATTTAGTTAGTCTTGTTGACCCAGCAGGACTTATGTAGGGGAAGTCCCCTACATAATTCTCATCTATGGGATGCTGCATTGCTTCCTCATGACATTGAAGAATATGAAGTTTGAAGTTTGCTAGGTCTTACTCACAGTCTTTAAAGGTTCTGTCATCATCAGAATCTGGTCCAGACATGATCTCCATCTGCTAGTCCCACACGTCCTGCAGCAGTCCGTCTCCAGCTCTCACATGCTCTGGAGAAGTTCAAAACATCAGTTAAGCTCCATCAAAGAGTGAACATGAGGAGGTTCCCTATTAGCCTTCTCCTCTCTAGCCTCCTGAGCAGTCTGTGGAGCCCCCGGGGGTTCTCTTCAGTGGCTGGCCCACCTTTTGTCAAGGGTTGAACTAATTAGCTGTGAGGTTGGTAGTTGCACTGCACTCGCTTATATTCACACACACACTCTCGCCACATACACACACTCACAGCCTGTTGCACACTCCCACTCGACTGAGTCGACTAAGCCCTGGCCCAGGAATGCAGCCCCCTTCTCCATTCATTCACAGCATGCCCCTGCCTTCCCTCACAACACGCTTTACATATGCAGCGCCCAACTCACTGAACAAACATCCAAGATGGACAGCAGACAACTTCTGACTGTTTTATTGACCACTTAAATAGCTATTTAACTTAACAAGGTCCTGAAATTGGTGGAAAAATGCATTAAAACGTAATTATAAATTATGTAACACTCATTTCTGTTCATCATACATTACCAGTCGAATGTTTTTGGACAGTAAGATTTTAAATGTTTTATAAAGAAGTCTTTTCTGCTTACCAAGCCTGCATTTATTTGATCCAAAATACAGCAAAAGCAGTAAAATAACTGCTTTCTATTTGAGTATGTTTAAAAATGTAATTTATTTCTGTGATCAAAGCTGAATTTTCAGCATCATTACTCCAGTCTTCAGTGTCACATGATCCTTCAGAAAACATTCTGATATGCTGATTTGCTGTTCAACAAATAGAAAAAGATCTGAAGATCAGCATTTATCTGAAATAAAAAGCTTTTATAGCATTAACACTATACGTTCAAAATCTTGGAGTCAACATTTTTCAATATTTGATCAAAAGTGATGATAAAGGCATTAATGTTACAAAAGATTTCTATTTCAGATAAATGCTGTTCTTCTGAACGTTCTATTCAACAAAGAAACCTGAAAAAATTTTACTCCACTGTTTTCAACATAATAATAATAATAACAATAATAATAAATGTTTTCTGAGCAGCAAATCAGAATATTAGAATGATTTCTGAAGCATCGCGTGATGAGTAATGATGCTAAAAATTCAGCATTGAAATCACAGGAATAAATTACATTTTAAAATATATTCAAATAGAAAACAGTCATTTTAAATAGTAAAAATATTTCAGAATTTTACTGTTTTTGCTGTACATTGAATCAAATAAATGCAGGCTTGGTGAGCAGAAGAGATTTCTTTAAAAAACATTAAAAATCATACTGTTCAAAAACTTTTGTCTGGTAGTGTATTAGTGAAATTTACTAGCCATTTGTAAGTGAGAACTGCTTTAAAGGAGAAGTCCACTTCCAAAACAAAGATTCACATATAATTTACTCATCCCCTTGTCATCCAAGATGTTCATGTCTTTCTTTCTTCAGTCATAAAGAAATCATGTTTTTTTTAAGGAAAACATTTCTTACATACTCTAACTGTCTTGAGTCAGAATACACAGAGTTCAGGGAGAGTAAGACAAGACGAGTGTTTGGCATTAAAAAGTATATAAATTGTATTATTTTTATGAAAATAACCGATTGTTATGCTAGATAAGACCCTCCTCTCTCGGCTGGGATCATTTACAACTGCATTTGGGATCGTTTGAAGCTGCATTTAAACTGCATTTTGGAAGCTCAAAATCGGGGCACCATATCAGTCCATTATATGGAGAAAAATGCTGAAATGTTTCCCTCAAAAAACATAATTTCTTCTTTACGACTGAAGAAAGAAAGACATGAACATCTTGGATGGCAAGGGGGTGAGTACATTATATATGAATCTTTGTTTTGGAAGTGGACTTCTCCTTTAAGTAAATTACACCATTGTTTCTTCATTATAGGTAACATTGTAGATAACATATGCTAATATTAGACTTGATTTTAAAAGTGGCCGAAATATAGTGCATAGTTCATAATAACACTAGAAGACAGAAGTAAGACTTCATTTTTTTAGCAATGGTTTGAAGTTAAAAACATCTTGATGGATTTGTTACACACAAGTTTTCATAAGATGTCAATTGATATACTGGGCTCGTGTGGATTACTTGTGGATTATTGTGATGTTTTTATCAGCTGTTTGGACTCTCATTCTGACGGCACCCATTCACTGCAGAGGATCCTTTGGTAAGCAATTGATGTAATGCTAAATTTCTCCAAATCTGTTCTGATGAAGAAACAAACAAGAATGTAAATAAATTTTCCTTTTTGGATGGATTATTCCCTTTAAATAATAATAATAATAAAAACTCAATTGGCTTGGAAAAGTTAAGTATTTTATTTATTTGTTTATGTTTGATTTGGTATTTTGTATCTAACGTAATAACATCCAGACATTTGTAGACATCTTGAGAGTACAAATACTTTTTGACGCCACTGTGAGTAAGTAAAGTGCATATAGAAGTACTCAAGTTGTATTCAAACATTTGCTAGCTTTTTGTGGATTCATTGTTAACCCTAATGCAAAGTTTTGGTGTTTTGTTTTTTTAAACCATGATGTAATCTAAGTAATGATCCTGCTCAGACCACACTGTGTAGTCATACTCTATGAGAAAACATTTCAATTTAGCAGCTCTGAATGCTTGAATGGCTATTGTTCTGTGAACAAATCCAAGTAGCGGACAGCATTCCTCTGAATGGCGCGCTCAGTCTGGTGAACTAAAAGCGCACTTTATTCCCTCTTCTCCACTTAGCATCCGTGAGCCTACTTCCTCAATGTTTGAAGCTCAATTCACTTTACATCATTGCCTAAACCACATTTTTCACGAGTCTGATGCCCCTTTTTCAACTTTCTTGTGTCTCTCGTTCTTGGGAATAAGGGCTCCATTCAGAGTCAAGCTCTATTATGAGACTGCCTTGGGAAGAGAGAGAGAGGTGTTTAGCATAAATGACAATCACAGTATCACAGAAAAGGGGCTTCAACACTGAGACAAACACAGCTTTGGACGACAGGAGGAGATGTATCTGTTTGCAGGAATTCACAGATCGGTTTAATTGGCTGCATGTTGTTTGTGAAAAACTCCCAACTGTATTAAACAGTTTTTTAACTATTCTCTCTCACTTTTGGTGATAAATAGCTGCAAGGAATTCACTGGAATGAAAAGACCACCTGGTGTGGGGGACCACTGAGGTCGCTAAAAGCTTCAAGCCTGCAGCTGTCAGATCAAAACCAACCGGGAACTTGAATGTCAATCAAAAAAAAAAAAAGTTGTCAGGGTTGAGTGGCTCTTAAAAGTGTGTGTGTGTGTGTGTGTGTGCGCTCATTCTTTTACTTTTGTGACTTATTTCCTATTTCTTTGAAGGCCATGCTCCGTCTGTACAGGAAAAAAGGGGTGATCACACTTCATTTTTCTTTCCATTCACTTCCATTCATACACATTCTACTGCATTCCGAAGATTAGTTTAGTGAATTCTGTCCTGCAAAATTTGTATCACTTGAAGACGTGTGAATAATATAAGACTGATACATCATGGCGTGACCTCTTAGCTGACACGAACTTTACAGCTGCAGCATTTTGAACCTATAAAGTTTGCAGCATTGCGGAAAAGTGCAGCAGATTATTTGTTATACGCTGAATTCATGCTGAATGAATGCAAGCAGGACATCATGTCACAACTGTTGCTGTTTGAAACAGTGGTTTGGAGATTCAGTGAACGAGGCTTCATAACATCATAACTGTTTCGAATGGTTTCAAAATTTCAGTGGTTTGTTTGCTTTAAAATCCAATTTAGACATTCATTTTAATATGTGTTCTATAGTGTGTTATTAGCTGTAAACATAACATAGAATATATAGGAAATGTGTTTATTTTATTGTATTTCTTCAACATTACCCAAATTATATAATTTTCTTTGTGACTTCAACTACCTAATTATCACACTTAAAAACATTAACAAAAAAAGTGTCAAAATTGTGAAAATGTACGTAATTTGAGTTACTACCTCTGTACCTCTTGTTTTGCGCCCGACCAGCAGGCGTCGTGGTATTTCGAACGCGTAAAAACAGTGAATCATTTTGGAAGCAATTGGTTCAATTGATTCAAAGCTTCAAAAAGGTTCGTTTTTCCAATAACTAGTGTGACTGTTCTTAAAGGGATGGCTCACCCAAAAATTGTCCTTATTTACTCACCCTCAAATTGAATTTCTTTCTTCTGTGGAGCAGCTGACAATAGCCACTGTCATTTCTGTTTTTTTCTTTTCTTACTAAAAAATTCCATTCTTTTAAAGTTATCCACCTCATTTTTCAGTGTGAAAGTAAGCGAAATACGCAAAAGTATTTTAAAAATGTGCAAGACTTCCGGTTCACTAGCTACTGTAGGGGAAACATAAGGGGAAAGTGTTTTACCTCATTTAAAATATGTATTTTTTAACATAACATTGATTGATAGCGACGTGTCTGTGTTGTGCACTCCTAAACTTTTTTTCAGAGATATTTTCTTTTACTCATGATGCGGAGCAGACAGGGAAGTTGGTTTTATCAAAGAAAACGCTGAAAGTAAGTGTTTTACCTCATTTACATTATGTATTATGTATAGAATAATATAATATAATATAATATAATATTACTTTATGAAGATATTTGTATGCTGTTTGTGCCTAAACAAGCCTAAACGTTTCTCACAGATTTTAATTGCTACACTGTAAACCCCAATAAGTTAACAGAACTCAAAAAAATTAAGGCAACCGATTGCCTTAATTTTTTTGAGTTAATGAACTTAAAATAATATGTTCTCAGAAGTTAAAAATTTCAATTACATACTACTTGTAGTTTTTGATTATAGTTTACTTAATTTTTTTTTCATTGGGTCTACTCAAATATTTTAAGTTATTATGACTTATTATTATGAGTTTTTAATAATTTGTGCCACTGTATTAAGTTAACAGTACTTATAAAAATTAAGATTACTAAAAATTAATACTCAAAAAATATGAGTATTACTTAGCTCAATATTATTTAGTAGCAGTTAACTCAAATACTTTAATTACACAATACTCAAAATCACGTGGCTCAAAACTTAAAAATTTTGTGGCAACCGATTGCCTTAAAAACACTGAGTACAAGTAACTCAAAAAACTTAAGTAATGACTTTTATTGAACAGAATTTTCTAAACCTCTTCCATTTAACACAATAAAAATGAATATTTAAAATACAACAATATATTGTTTATTGTGGAAAATGAATTTCTACACACTGTAGAGTTAAAAAAAAAAATCCACAGTACCACAAAACTTTCAGAACCTCAAAATGCAAAAGCATTTCATTAACACATATCAAATGTAGATGTACTTTGGTACATCTCGATAAATGAAATAAGTCTTTTTTAACCTTTTAAAACAAAAGCTTTTTTGCCCTTAATTGCCCAGCCTCATCACTAAGAACAAGTAAATGTTGAATAAATGTGTGATATCAAGGCAAACCTGTAAAGACAATGTGTACAAGGATATCTGGCTTCAAACTGAAAAGGACAAGACAGCAGCAACAATAAAATTGCAAAATGTAAAGATTTTACAAAATGATTTCTTTTTACAGGTTTACATTCAATAACTGCTGTTAGTGATAAGGCTGTGTGCATATATAATGCCAAAAAATTAGAGCAGACAGTAACTGTGCAGACAAGTGTCACTCATTCAGAAGATGAGAATCCCTGATGTCAGCTGTGTTGCAGTTTGGAGCGTTTAGCCAAGCCCAGGCCCAGTTCTACAGGGGTTCAAGCAAAAGCACACTCACTTGAAGCCGTAATAATAGCATGCTGGAGGAGGAGATCTGGCAAACTATCCCCGGAACATCTTCAAGCTCTGGTTCATCAGACTCCTCCTGAATAAATGAGAGAGAGAAACAGAAATTAATAACCAACTAATCAATATCTAGTCTAATATATCACGTTTATTTATACAGCGCTTTTTAACAAAACAGGTTGTGTGAAAGCAACTTTACAGTTTTAAATAGGACAATAGTGACAATAATGTAAATAATGCAAAAGTTCCATGTTGCAGCAAAGTCAGATTGCAAAGGACTTATCTGGGTCAAAAAGCCGTCTAGATGACAAGTTCCTCACTGATGATCCACCTCTGGGGCTCAACAAGTTGACGTTGTCCCTGTTGACATTTAGGGCTGTAGAGGTCGTCTCTAGATGCTGATCAACCATCTGGGCTGGGTACACACTGGATCTGGTGGCTACGGTGACCTCGGAATAAGTAGAAAGAAATATTAGCGTAGAAACAGAAACAGATTTGAATTATAGAAATCTGTTAATGTGTTATGTCACGATCGGCTTTGCCTCGCTGTTGGGCAGCTTGTCGTTTTGTCTGTGCCTTACGGTTGCTGTCTGTCTGTCTTAGACCTATAGGTGGAGCTGTAACCTTGCCGGGCGGGTTAATTGATGACCTGTTAAAAAGAGGCCTTCCTGTTGGCTCGGTGTGCTCTTTCTCCTGTTCGGGCCGTCTGTCTGTGCTGCAGGCTGCAGCCTCGCTCCTCGCTCTTACCTCCGCTCACCACACGTTTCATTTTACTGATGAACACTACAATTTTGGTTAACCATTACATTTACTGATACCTTTTTATTTAGTTAATAAACATTATTTGTTCAATGTAGTAATCGGTGTGGTCTCCCTTTTATGTTACGATCACTGTACGAGCTAAGTGGTCTTAACAGTTACGTATAAGCCAGGTTAAAGAGATGGGTCTTTAATCTAGATTTAAACTGACAGAGTGTGTCTACCTCCCGAACAGTGTTAGGTAGACTGTTCCAGAGTTTGGGCACTAAATAAGAAAATGATCTGCCGCCCGCAGTTGATTTTGATATTCTAGGTATTATCAAACTGCCAGAGTTTTGAGAACGCAGCGGACGTGAGGGACTATAATGTGATAAGAGCTCGCTCAAGTCAATCAAGTACATTTTTTAACCCATTTTTATAATTCATTTCTGTTCAATTAAATACTGTTGGTTCAGCAGAAAGGTAAATATATGCTAATTACTTGAAGATTGGAGAATTTAAAGATTCATGAAATAAAAGATACTGTTAACAGAGTAGTTCACTTTATAAAAATAAAAAAAATAATAAAAACTGATAATTTACTCACCCCCATGTCATCCAAGAAGTAAATGTCTTTCTTTCCTCAGTCAAAAAGAAATTAATGTTTTTGAGGAAAACATTCCAGGATTTTTCTCCATACAGTGGACTTTAAAGGTGGCCAATGGGTAGAAGGTCCAAACTGCACTTTCAGTTCAGCCTCAAAGGTCTCTACATAATCCCAGTTGAAGAATAAGGGTCTCAGCTAGCGAAACGATCAGTCATTTTCTATAAAACATAAATATGTATATACTTTAACCACACCTTGTCTTGCACTAGCTCGACCCAACTTATGTAATCACGCACGTGTGACGTAGGCAGAAGTTCCGACCCAGTGTTTACAAAGCGAATGTCCAAAGAAGTTTAAACGATGTCGGACAATTGTGAAGTTAGAGGAGAAAACGAAATGAGTTTCAAACCCCACCCTACCTTCTAGAACCTAAGTGCACTGATGACAAACAAACTGCACATGAAGTTTCCTACATGACTTCCTCAGCTGGGATCGTGTAGAGCCATTTGAAGCTTCATTTAAACTGCATTTTTAATCTTCAGTCCGTTGACCACCACTGTCCACTGTATGGAGAAAAATCCTGGAATGTTTTCATCAAAAACATTAATTTCTTTTTGACTGAAGAAAGAAAGAGATGAACATCTTGGCTGACATAGGCGTGAGTAAATTATCTTTCTGGATTCTGGAAGTGAACTAATCCTTTTAGTACAATCATGTTAAATTTGTTTAGGCTAGAAAACAAGGTTAGGAATTAGACAGTTTTAAAGCATGATCACTGAAATTCAAATGCATCTTATTGCATTGTGTTGCTTTCTTGAGCATCAGTGAATGTTCTCACCTTTTGTAATAGTTATGTATGAGTTCCTCAGTTGTCCTCAGTGGGAAAAGATGGATCTCAAATCATACATTCACTTTTGAAAAGGGTCCACGTATGCAGATGCTGCTGGAAAACCAAAAAATGTGCAGGAGCTGGAGGATTATTCTAAAGAAGAGCAGGCATCTGAACTGCTCAGGACAAACAAAGGACTCATAAACAGCTATCACAAAAACATAAAAACAGTCATGGATCATACTTTTTTTTAGTAGAACACTAAAGACACTAAACACCCTTGGTGGTCCACTGGTGCTTGGCGATGTAGTGAGATCTTCTGAAACAAAACAATTGGTCTGTGTAAGAAACTAAACATTATTTACTACATTACTCACATAATGACATACAGTACTTTTCTAGTTTGTAAACATTACAATTTGTAAATGTTCACAAAGAAGACTCTTGAGCTCACCAAGGCTGCATTTATGTGCTCAAAAATACAGTAAAAACACTAAGTGTCAAAGAGTTTTAAAATAACTGTTTAAAATGTTTGTAAAAGACAAAATGTAATTTATTGCTGTGAAGCAAAGCTGAAACTTCTGCATTATTACAGAAAATGAGTATATTAGTATGATTTCTAAAGGATCATGTGACACTAAAGACTGGAGTAATGATGCAGAAAATTCAGGATCACAGCAATCAATTACATTTTAACATATATTTAAAGAGAAAATAGTTCATCCAAATTGTAACATTTCACACTATTACTGTATATTTGATCAAATAAATGCAGCCTTGGTGAACAGAAGATACTTCTGTAGAAAATGTGTAGAAAATCATGTGTGAACTGATGCCATTGTCGTTTACAACAGCAAGAGAGGACACATGTGCAGAAGGCAGTATAATAAGGAAGTAAATAAGACTAAACACAACTTACACTGCCAAATCATGCTGGTGCCTAACCTGAAAGAAAAGAAAATGTCAAAGTTTAACCCTCCATCAAAAACATCAAAATCTGAATTCCTTATATTTACAGTAGAGTTCATTACTATGTAGACCTGCCACAATATCATACGGAAATATCTATCCTAATTGTACAACATGGCACTTTTTTTTTTTTTAAATGTGAGAGACTTCAATAGCTACTACAGGCAATCTAGGGTAAAACTATATCTGCACTGCAAACCAGCATGCAATATATAGAATAATAAATTAACCATTTTCAGTTGAATTCACAAATGTATGTGCCACTTGTACGTGTCACTCCTGTTACTGTTAATGTACAGTAATGCAGTACAGTACAGTAAAACTGCAACGCTCTAGTAACGGAACTCCCGCCTTCTAAATGACAGAGTAAATACAAGAGAAGCTGCTGCTAAGTTATACGCTTCTGTTCTGGTAAACACGAGACAAAAAGACATTATACATTAACTGGACTAAACTAAAATGGACGTCGTTTAACGTCATTTGAGTAACCTTATATGAAACGTTTCTATTCTAGTAGCTTCGCCTCAAATGGCTCTTTCAACTAAAGATCGTTAACTCGTCGCTCATATTTGCGCTCTCATACACTTATAACACGACCTTCAGGCGACTACATGGTATTTAAGTTTATTCGTTAGCACTTTAATAGATGTAACTTACAACCGCTGTCATGTAAGTTTCATTCATATTTCCCCTTTAAAACGGCATACAATTTCATAGCAGTATTCCTCATTGCACCGAATATAACCGTGTTTACAGTATACCATGGCAACTCTACAATTACTCCATAAAAAAGACTACAAACTGTCACATTTTTTTTTCAAAATCCCTCTTAAAACACCTTTAAAAAGACATATTAAACACTTACTTTGAGACCCGTGATGATTATCGTCAAAAAATTAACAGCACAGATCCAACTTCCTGCAGATTCAATCAGCGTCTTCCTCAGAGTCGATTCCCGCCGGCGCCTTCACCAGGCGGGAACTTCTTCTGAAGCTCGTTACCGCCACCTACTGCTTTGAAACTTCGTCGAGTAATATATTCTATCAATCCTGATCAACTCAAAAGTCACATCAGTGGCTAGCACTAATGTTGAAACAATTTAAAAAATAAGTAGCTTAAAATTATACATTTAAGTGGTGCCTCATTCATCAACAAGTAGTTCAGATTAATTAAAACAAATAAGTTTTATTTACTCAAAAACTAAAAAAAGCCACAGGAACTCAAAATATCTAAGTTAGTAGAACTTTTTTTGAAAATTAAGTTTACTGTACTTAATCTATTTAAGTATTTTGAAAGTTTGGGTTTACAGTGTATGCAGTGCAGATGCAGAGGTCGCTTTAAACAGGGAAATGTAAGAAGTAAGTCTTTTACCTAATTTAAAATATGTATTTTATAACGTCATACTGATTTATAGCGATATTTATGTTTTGTGCACTCCTAAACTTTTTCTCAGAGAGATATTCTTTCACTCGGGAGATGATGTGCTTGAAGAGTATGAAGTCACCAATACATTAAGTGGGATGAGAAGACCTTTGTTAGGACACATACCAGAGACAAGGGTAAGCCACAATTGCAGATTTTAAGATTTTTCATTGTCATGCTTAATTTTTTTGATTATTAAACAGTAATAATAAAGAGTCTGATCTCCTTCTAAAAATGTATCAAATGTAAGTTTTTGGTATGCTTGCACTGTCATTTATTTATGTCCTGTCCCATTTATGTGCATTCATTTTGGTAGGAGTTCAACCTCAGTGCAGAGAGAGATCAGTACGCACTTGGAATTATGACTTTTTTTCTGTCGTTAAAAGACTAATTTTCCAGTTAGACTGACTTTCTTTTTACAATATATATACATACATTTACAGTGATTTAAATGCTTTTCCTTATAGTGACAGTTCACGCAAAAATAAAAATTGAGTCAACATTTACTTAGCCTTGGCCTTGTGTTGCTCTAATGCCATATGCCTTTCTTTCTTTCTAGGACCACAAAAGGAGATTAAAAAATGCCCTGAACAAAGTTATCCATATAATGTCAGTATATGTCGTAGATTATTCAAAATATACATTTTTTTTGTGCTTCTCAAAAGACAGGAGGTCCAAAAACGATGACAGAATTTTCAGTTTTGGGTGAACTGTTTTGAATTGTATTCTATTGTATTGTCTAGATTTAAACTGACAGTCTGCCTCCCGAACAGTGTGGGAGCTAAATAGGAAAAGGATCTGCTGCTCACAGTTGATTTTGATATTCTGGATATTATCAACTCTGGCCTTGAATCTTGTTAGTTTAAATCTAGATTAAAGACCCGTAATACGTAATACACTTCCACATTTCTATAATTCAGATCCGTTAAAGGATTGTTAGGCTGCATTAATTAGGTCAGCCAAAACTGGGAACACAACCCTTAACGCATGATGTACTTTTTACACTATAAGAAAGAATGGCATCTACGCTAATATTAGTCTGTTTTGTTCTTATTCCGAGGTCACCATAGCCATCCAGATCTAGACTGTATCCAGATCAGATGGTCGCTGCAGTCCCCCGATCCAGTCCGTAGCCAGTCCAGATGGTGGATCAGCACCTAGAGACGACCTCTACAGCCCTGAATGTCAACGGAGACCATGATAACTAGATGAGTCCCAGAGACAGATCCTCTGCGAACACCTCGTCAACTACACACCAACTGCCAGACCTCTGCTCAATCTGACTTTGTTGCAGCCTAGATTTCGACACACTATTTCCCTGTTTAATACTGTAAAGCTGCACTGACACAATCTACATTGTAAAAAACGCTATATGGTGACTTGACTTCACTATTGTAATTGCTACTTGTCTCTGATATTTAACCTGATAAATGGATGTGAAATTCTGTTTTTTTTTTATATTTTTGTTATTTAGTTTTCTAAATTTACAGGAGCACTTTTGAAATGCTCCAAGTGGAAGTGGATATCTTGCTTGGCTAAAAACTGCAGAGAAAGACATCTCATCATGCTGAAAACAAAGCAAAGATTGTTGTTTAAGCTGATAAATGTAAGTGTTATAAACCTTAAGACATTAAGAGCACATATGGACCAAATTAGAATATGTATTTTGTGCGTTTGCATTGATTTGCCTTGATATTATGTTTTAATTGTTATAAGAACATGTAAAAACATGTACTGAAAACACTAAATATGAAGACATTTTGGTGCAGGGAAAATATTTACAATGTTTCATTTAAAAAATAAATAAATGTAAACATGTATTGTTTTGTGGGTTTATTTTTTAATATTTTCACCTGAACACTGGTATTGTGTTGACCAGTTAATCCATGAAAAAGACCAATAGGGGTAATATACTAAACTTACTGCAGTATTCCACTGTATTGCATAAATAGATATAACATTTGAGCACTGAATAAGACAAATACAAGCATTCATGATCTCTCTCTTTCACACACACACACACCTGTTTACTCTTAGGCTATTTTATTCTGATTCCAGAATGCGCAATGGTCGCTACAGTAATGATAATGAACTACGAACTTTTTAATTAGCAGGAGAAATTCCGACGTAATTATTAATTATGATGTTAATCCCACAACAATTAAAAAACAAACACATTGTCCCCCTTTTTAATTCGTAATATTTTTTACCACTGAACTAGGAAATGTCTCCAGTTTTAATTTCCGAAATATGGTGACCTTAATCTTTTCACAACTCGGCGGTTTGTAGGCTTCCAAGTCAATGACCCAGCCATTTGTGAACTGAACGCAGGCTTCCATAGATTTAAAATTATGAAACAGAGCCTCGGTGTAAGCACTCACACCACAGACTAAATATACAAAAATATCTTGAAATGTCACAGGAGGTAAATCGTCGGGGTCTCGACTACATTCTCTTGCAGACACCTCATTCGTATCCGTTTCTTGAGTCCGGTAAAAGTTTGTCTCTGTATCGGAGCCCTGCACGGGTCCTGTTTGAAAAACCCGCACCCCCAATTACCGGACAGATTATTAAGAGCATGTGTGTATACGAATTGGTTTACCAGGTAAAAATACAAGGATACTGGCCAGTATAGTCGAATTTAATTGACTTTACAACATTGTTTTCGACACATTTTCGTGTAGTAACTGGTTGTTGTAAGTCTCGCCCGGTGTGGCCTCGCAATATGGCAGCGCCCTCTTGTTTACGTCCCAGAATGCACTGCGCAGTGCCGCGAAGGCACTCATCCGTGACGTAATTAATTCTTAGAATGTTCGGTTCATATAATACCTCTAAAATTCCATTGCCCATTTGTACCGTGTTATCAGCGAGTGATTGTAAGTATGATTTCCATCTACAGTTTCTCCTAATTTTTTCTTGACTTATATATATATTTTCTCAGTGTGAATTTAGACTAAAATACACTGTACTTAGATTGAAGATAAATCAAATCAGCAAAACTAAAATGTCCTCTCACATTCAACTGCTTTTATTTGCAGCAAATTTCTATGTGTAAATATTTGTAGGCCTATTAACATAAAAAGTTAAACAATTG